>NC_081252.1:32156341-32789198 GCF_030490865.1 Poecile atricapillus | reverse complement strand
CAAGAGATCTGATTTCCAGGAAAGGTGTTAGAAGATAAAACATTTCCCATTTAAGAGTAAAGAGAAATACAGGCATTTTCCAAATCATGTTATATGCTTTGCTACAGCCATTGTTCCTTATCTTCTCTGAGCAACAGGAAAAAAGAAAGTTTGCTTTAAATCTTCAGAAAGGTACTTCAGAATTTTCTCTACGCATACCTTAAAACCTTCATACTAAGAAAGGAAAGCACTCTAAATGCCTATGAAAAACCTTTGGTCACTTCTACCTAAATAATATTTCATCTGAATGGTGTAGGCCACATTCATCTCTTAATGTTAAAAGATGTTCCCGAGCTTTTTTTGTCTTGCAGATATTTTGCTGCAACACACAATTTGCAATGTAGTACCATTCTAAAATCATTAGTACAGGAAAGATAAATGTTGCATTTACATGGATAGACACTTGTCTGGATTGGTAACTAATGCAAATATGTAAATAGATTGGAAATTACTACACTACCTTTAAGTGTTTGTACTTTGATGAACAGAAAAAATGTTAAAGATTTCATAATCTATCTTAATTAGTATATATTGATTTACCTGTTTCAAGACAATTCTTTAAATAAAGGAAGATTTGTTAAAAAGTTATATAACAGGATTTAGTTGATTTAGTTGATTTAGTAGGATTTATCTATGACTATTGTAAATTAGTGATTTATGAGACAAACCAAAGTAAGTTCACTGCCCCTTTAATAAAATTATTTTTCCTCTTTAAAACCAGATTTAGTTATCTATGATACATTGCAAGTGCCTGACAGTAATTTTGAGAATCCGTTAATTCACTGTGCTCCAAAAGTCAGTCCACTCACAGTCTGTAATTTCTCTTGCTCTGTAAAATGTCACAGGTCAGCACTGCTATCAAAAGAAGTAATCTTGCCTTCCTCCACCCATTCTGTTCCTCCCTACATTTCCATCTTCCCTGATCTATACAGGTGTTTAATAAATGAGATCAGTTCCATGATCCAGATTAAAATTACACCCCCCCACCCCCCCCCCCTTTATTTTTGTGCTTAAATTTAACATGGATCAGTTTTTTGATCTGCTTCACCTGCCACCACATAAATCCTTACTCTGGCACAAGAGAGGGAGCAGTGTGAGGGCAAGAATGAACTGGGGCACCATAAATTAGCACAGAGAATATATAAGGCTGAAAGTATGATTTAAAAAATAGCTTTTAACAGATAGGCATCTAGAAACAATTGTACTCTATTCTATTGCTTGCGAGGTTTTGTGGGTTTGTGATAATGTGCCCAAAGCATACAATGCAATATTGCCACTCCATTATCTGAGAACTTGCCTATGTCCTCTTTAGGTGCTCACCTTTTCTCCTCATGCTTTAAAGACACAGAGATGAACCCTGGGCTTGTGCTGTAAATCCTTCAAGCTGTGTCTTTGGGGAAGAGGAAAGCAACTGACAACTTAGGAAAAAATCTTCCCTTCCGGTAGAAACAAGACAAGACATCCTTCTCCACAGGCTGCTAGTTTTGCAGGATAGAAAATTTTTCTGTCTCTTATAGATTTCTTTCAAATTTGCTAAATCATCTTTGCCAGGGAAGATTTATGTCTGGACCGTAGCAAATCCCTTACCTTAAGAATACAGCTGGAGGATATTTAACAAAAATATATCCCTAGAGGCTGAGTAGCAGTAGACATACATGGCTCAGTCCTCCTTTTCTAATTACAAGTTGTACTCCAAGGTCCAGTGGGAGATTTGTCCAAAGAACTACATAACACATTTCTTAGTGAAAATTAGGGTATCAGCATTATTCTGCTGTTCTGGCTATAAAAACTGTGATTATAGTAAACATTATAGCAAAGGTATTTGAGCAAAGAGAGCCAAAGCTACTTCTGTATAACTGTGTCACATCATAATCAATAGTGAAAAAGATCCCTGTTTTCTAATATTACCCCCTCAAAAGCCATCTTTAAAAACCTGAATTTAATTTAAAAAAAAAAAAAAGGAATCTTGACGGTTCACCAGTGGGAAAACTTTAGTAGACCACGACAGCAGTGCTGCACACAGGGGCAAATACAAAGCCTCTTCCTAGCTAATTACAATGCAATCTATGGAGATTGCCTAGAGAAGCACTTGCTTATTAATACCTACACAGTGTTCTCTGTTTCCATAACATCTCCCTTAGTATTCACCATTATATTGCCCTTTCAAAATCACACCTCTCTCTGCTTTCATAAAACCTTCTAGTTTGTCCTCCTGATAGACCTTTTGGTAGACTCTAATTACTGAGCTACTGACAATGGGGAATAGGTTACCTGTGGTATGGGAAAATGCCAAATCCCACTCCAGTCTGAATTACACAAAACCTATCTACCAAGTGTGAAGTCAGACATACTGGAATCTCGGGATTTTATTTTTTTTTTAATTTTTTTTTCCTGAGCTAATATAGTTTTTCATCTCCTGGAAACTGAGGAAAGGAAAAATAAAATATACTGTTGTACCAGCCCCCTGCTCTCTGAATATAATGACTGTGCAGCTGCATGCCTGGGAAGATGCAGAGACAAACAGGCAATGGAAGTTCATATAAGCTGGCATGTCTCTCTAACATTACTTGAAATACAATGAAATATTATTAAGTAGCATTCTTCTGTGAGTATATGAATGCTGATTTTCTCTATGAATAGGCTAATGCTAGACAGGAGATGAACCATTCAGCTGCAAGGCAAAAAAATCTAAAAATCAGAGAGCAGTTGTTAGTAGTGTTTTGTTTCTCTGCAAGGACTTTTTTATTCCTTGCTTTGGTCTGGAATAAAGTGATTCTTCACCATTTTCAGATACTTTGCATAGCCAGTAGCTGTTACTTTCTACAGACAAAATAAGAGACAGAAGTAAGACTTGCCAAGAAAGAAAGCTTTGCTTTGCATTTCTTGCATACAATGTACAAAAAATAAAAGTTTATTTCCTCGAAACTGAGTTGGTTGTAATGTTTTGCATTGTAGCTCAAGTTGTCTTCAGAGTTTGTGGGTGACTGTTAAGAGTCTTAAGTATAAAGTACTTAACTGATAATAGTTTTTACTTAATCTTTTGAAAAATTGTTTTCAACTTTTTTGCCAGTAATTTGATTTATGTCAAATAAATGCTTAGCTCAAGAGAAAAGATGAGCACCTATCTTGGTGTGTGATTAGACACTTTAGAGTCTCAGAGTAGACAGCTGGAGAGAAACAAAACCTCCAGAATGACTACCAGCCAAATCATACATGTAAAACCCCCTATTTTAATGTCTCTCCTTGTTCTGAAAGATATTCAACAGGAAGTTTCACTGAAATTCTCATGAATTTGTGAATTAGAGCTCAGTGGCTGTTGGAAATTTGGGGGTCAAATAGCTGCATTTGTAGGTGCCTAAATGATTTGAAATGAAATCCTGCTGGGATTTTTTCAAAAGCCTCTAGCAGGTAAGAAGCACTCACAACCCTTTGCATTTTAAAATCATTGGATAAATTTCAAAGACCAAGCTCCAAGTCTCTCTCACTTTGAGAGTTAGTTCCTAGTTGCCAGCTGGTACAATCATCCTCCTCTTGCTTGCTCTTCCAGGCTTGTGGTCTTTGCAATATAGCACTCCAGCTCTAAAAGACTCCCTAATTTCCCACTTTGCATAAATTGATGGTTAAGAAATATTGATGCAAAGAAGGAAAGGTGCGGGGTTTTTTTGTCTGAATTAAAATTAAGTTCCGATCTTTTATATTGCAGGCAAAGGATCTATTAATGTACTATATCTAGAGCCAACAGCAGCTCCTCAGCAGATATGTTCTGAAGGAAGCTCCCCTCTTTTCTTTCTGAGAGCAGTTTCTGGACTCTGGGTGCTCTCCAAATTAAAAAAAAAATCATTTTCAGCCCTAATTTGTACCCTTAATCTCCACGGAGTACAGAACTGCAGTTCCACTGCTCTGTGTGACACAGCCCTTTAGCTGGCCCAGAGCAGCTCCCTGCTCAGTGGCCCTTGTTGGATGGCCTGTGTAGGGCTTGGTTCTCCCCACACCCTCCACAAGGGACACATAGCTCAGGGATGAATCTCACTCCAGCACCTGAAAGTTAGGCACTGCCACTGCTGGTGGAAATCTGGTCTGGCCATTAACCATCTTGTTGAGAGCAAAATAGAGCCAGAAATATGCACAATTCAAGGGAATTTGTCTTACAGATACCTTTCTGAGTATTTCTGTTGATTTTTTTTTCCCTTTTTCTGTTTTTCCTTACATTTCTCTCCCGAAGATGAGATCCTGTAGTATTTTACTTGCGTTAAGAGAAACTTGCATATTGTTGCTATTTACCAATACAAATGAAAGCAATGCATAGTTACTATCCTAAATAATTTGGGTGATATATTAAGATGTTATTAATTTTGAACTTGGACTGTTACAATTCAAGAAATGTACCCTAAATGTACAGCATGAGTTGTATACACTTGTTTCTGAGAAATAAGTTTGCATGACCAAGAACTCATATATTTAGAATGTAAGTTGCCAGATACCAGTATCTTAAGATTTGTAATCAAAATAATTATTTAATTTCAAGCTTGACACCCTTGTTTTAATAAAACAACTATTTTAGGGACTCTGTCCTTTAAGATGTAGTCACTGGAAATCACAGTCCCGATGGAATTAAACGTTTTTCTTTGTTGGCCCTGGCAGCTGTGTATTAGTAAAATAAATAAATTAAATAAACAGAAACATCTGTTCCAGTCACTAGAGGCTTATTGCTGGAGTTATCTGCATCACATGGGAGGAGATGCTTTAGTACAGGAGCTTGGCTTTCCAGAGCAGAGATTAGTGAAATCAGTAGGAATAAATATGTAGAATTGTGTGACCTGTGGGAAATATCTCACCTGCCAAATGATGACACTAACTAGTGTTAAAGTTTGAAGTCCTCTAGCATCTATTCTGCATTATTCATATGAGTAGAAATCCCATTATATGCAAAGAGCTAGCACAGTCTCAGTCTGTATCTTATTAAAAGGAAAATCTGTGGCATAGTTGAGAATCTAAGCTTGTAAGCTTTTTCTTTTAGTTCATTATTATTGGATCCAGGATACCTTACTCCATACATGTGTGAGAAGAGTATAAATGTGTGAGTGTGTGTATATATATACATATATATATATATGACTATGCACATAATTTTTTTGTGTGTGAGTGCACTGGATAGTTGTCATGCACAGAAAGCAAGAAAATGCCTCAGAATGCCTAATAATGCCTCATAATTCCAATACCATGAATATCTCAATAAATCTGAGAAAGCAGACAAAATGGGTATTCCTCTGCAATTATTTTTATACTGGTATTCCTACATAAATTAATCCAAGCTCTGGTACAATTTTCAAGAGGATGCAAAATAAATTCTTCATCAGCTGGACACATGTAACTTGCCAATTTCATGAAAATAACCTGGGAAAGTTGTATATAGCTGTAGGAAAAAAGTGGCAGAATGAACTAGAATGTTTCACTTTTTGATTGTAATCCGGAAAGTCAGATGGAAGTTGCTTACTGGGTTTGCAACTGTATCCAGGAATACATTATAATAATAAATAATAAAATAGGAATGAAAACAGAATTGAAGTTTATAGACTTCTGAAGATGATTGGGCTGCTGAAGGGCTATAGTTGTATAGTGCACGGTTATTTCAAATGGCAAAACCAGATTTATTTTAAACTAGTTCTGTTCTGAATTTGAAGCACTTTGAAGTAACATCATTTCTGGTAGTTAATTTGTTCTTACCTGGAAGTCACAAGCAGGCTTCTTTTGATAGAAATTGCTCTCTTCTGGGAATCATGGAACCATAGAGTGCTTCGTGTGGGAAGGGACCTTAAAAGTCATCCAGTTCCAACCCCTCTGCCATGGGCAGTGATGCCTTCCACTAGACCAGGTTTCTCAGAGCCACATCCAACAGTCTTGTGTCACCCTGAAAATCAAGCTTTCTGACATTGTTTTCATAGTTTCTAAACACTTTCCCAGGAAAGTAACTACAAACATAGATGTTTATACATTCTATTAAAGATATGTCTTTTGATGGACGTTTCTTTGACCAGTGTGGTTAGGAAAGTGACCTAACTATCCAATCCCTGGTGGTTGTCGAGAATCTATAAATACTGAAACAACAGAATAAAGCTTCTTCTTCCTCTACCACACATCGAGCAGTGTCTGTGTAAATCATTTTGTGTCCGACAGTGACAGTCTTGAACACTTCTGGCAGGGAGGGCAGCCACAGCTGCTCTGGGCACCCTGTTGCATTGCCTCACCCCTCTCACAGTGAAGAATTTCTTCCTAATGTCTAATCTAATCTAATCTCAATCTACCTTCTCTCAGTTTGAAGTCTTTTCCCCTTGTCCTGTAGATGCCCAGAAAAAAAGTTCCTCTCCAGCCTTCTTGCAGGCCATCCTTAGGTACTGGAAGGCTGCTAGAAAGTCTCCATGGAGCCTTCTCTTCTCCACTTCTCCAGGTCAAAGAACCCAAACTCTTTCTCAGCCTTTCTTCCTAGAAGTAGTGCTCCAGCCATCTGATCATCCCATGGCATTCCTCTGGACTTGTTCCAACAGGTCCACCCATATCCTTCTTGTGTTCCCCACTTTGTCACCTTCTTCTGGTTGAATTGTAACAACCAGACTCATAGAAACAGAATCTTTCATGTTGGAAGAGATCTCTGGAAGCCAGCTTGGTCAAGACCTTGCTCTAGAGCAGGACCAATTAAACCAGATTGCTCAGGGTTTTTTCCAGCCCAGATTCAAATGCTTCAAAAGTTTCTAAGCATGGAGATTCCACAACCTCTCTGGGCCATTGTTTGAGTATTGCACTGTCTTCATGGTAACAAAGTTGTTTCTGATACCCTGTGGGAATTTCTGTTTTCTAACCTATTCCCATTGCCTCTTGCTCTATCACTCTGCACCTTCAGTAAAAGATAAGGGTATGCTGCCAGCTCACACTCAACTCAGTTTCAAACAAACTCCAGCAGTATCTCCAAATCCTTTTATGCAGAGCTGCTCTTTACCCATCTGGCTTCTAGCCTGTCCAGTTGCATGAAGTTATTCCATCCCTGAAACAGGACTTTGCATTTGCCCTACTTAAATTTTATGAAGTCACCATCAGCCCATTCATCCAGGATACAGAGGTTCTTTTGAGTAGCAGCACTGCTCTCTAGCTATGCCCTCCAGTTTGGTATCACTTACAAACATGCTGTACATACAATCCATCCCATCACCTGGGTCTTTATTAAAGATGTTATACAGTATTGACCCTAGTATCCAACTCTACCTGAAGGCCCTGCTAGTAAGTGACAGCTATCTGGATTTTGTATCATTGATCCTAGAGAGTTTCCTGAGGCTTTTTGATTTTATTCCCTTAACTTCAGTCAGAAGAGTCTGTGGCACCATTATTATCGTAATATAAGCACTAGAGTGCTTCCAATGAAGATATCTGGTTGCAGATCAAGGTTTAAAGCAAGTGAGTAAGCAGCAGGCAGTGGTAGTGTGGGGGATAGTAAACAAAGCCTAGGAGGAGGTCTCAGGATCAAAGGGGAGGAAATAAAATGGAGGACAAGTCTCACTGATTAAAATTAATATGGAAAAAAGTACTTCTGTAACTTCCTTGGCTCTGAAAGTTTCTGAACACCATGCTGCCAAAGAGAGAGGTTACACAAGCTATTTTCATGCTTTTCCTGGAAGTATGGACTATTTGTTACTGCAGAAGATGGGATATCAGGCTGGACAGACTCACCTGTGGCTCACTTTGTGAGCCATTATTGCTTACTTGACTTTCATCTCTTTTCACATTAAAAATATGAAAGTATCAAGAGGCTAAGAGGTAGTGATGTAGAAGCTGGAGAAAAGAGGATGTTGGCTTTGTGTTGATAACCAGAAGAATATTGAGACAATTGGGGGTTGCCACTATCTTTTTAATTCTTTAGAAACATCAATTTATTGCAAATAGCAGTTACAGTTCTAGGAAGTATTGTATTTAGCAGTTCTTTGAACTTTAATCATTGAATGTCAGCCAAGTAAGTCGGATGTGTGTGGGTAAAAGGGATATGTGGCAATTTGAAGGAATATGAGTTTGCCAGCAAAGGCTGCCTCAACTTTGTGTGAGAGTACTCTTTAATTTTCAATTTGTAACTCAGTCTGCTAGGTAATCTTCAGTCTTGCTGAAGTCAAAGTTGTTAACTTTAAAGTATAGTGCAGCCAATATTTGATTACTAATCGGTTGGCATTTATCTCTCCACTTTTGTCAATTTTGTATTACTCCTGGTGTCTAGAGGTCATAAGTAATATCTGTGGACATCACAGATACAAATATCAGGAATAGTATCATGAAGATATTTATTGTGTAACAGCTAGATTTGATAATTGCAGCTATTTGAAGTAAAATTATAAATGGTTCATATAAAATAATTTTGGTTTTAAGGATAATGAGCTGTATAATTTAGTAGCACTGGGAACTAACTTCTTTAAAAGTAGCTGTGTCTAATGCTTTTCTCACACTAATTTCATGCTGTTGAAACTCCACCAGCATTAATGGAGTTAACCTTAGTTTTCATTTACATAAATGCAAATAAAGCTCAGCCTCAATGATTTTTTACATACTGTTTCAAGGGCGCTTGAAATTGCTAAACGCACTTAATTCCACATAAAAATAAAGCTTAATGCAGAGAGATGTAATTGTTCTTATTTCACATATAAAACTCTACATCAAACAACAGAACAATGAAATACTGTTCTTTGACATTTTAGATTTGCAATACTGGGTGAACATTCAGAGGCTTTTTGAGCTGTATTTTTTTCAATGAAAAGTCTGTGAAACTGCTTAAGTAAAAATTAGCTTGCATTAATGCTAGCTTGTCCACTAGTTTCCACAGATGATGGAAGTGCTTAACTGCCGGTACCAAAGGGAAGAAAAAGCATTTGATTTTTAAGACCTAAATCAAATACTTCATTTCTTACTCTTTGATCAGCTTTGCTTATACGGGCAGCTAATTTGACCCCCTTTGCTATCCAATTTTCAACCTCTTTCCCCTCCCTCCCCTTAGTATTGAGCTTTCATCAAGGCCAGATTTCCCCCTCCCCTTCCCCACTGCTCCCCCCTCCAGGAAGTAAGTCATACCTCCTGCATTTTTCTCTCTAGTGTTTAGAAACCCCTCTGAAATGTTAAACCGTTAGGAAACACCCACTTCTTGCAACTTCAAGTGCATTTTTTTTTTTGTTACTAGGCTGCCACTCTATGGCCGTGCACATAAACTACAGCTTTAGTTCCACTGGAGCAAGTTTTACTGGAGTTTCTGGGAATGAGTGGGAGAACATCTGGACTTCATGTCCTACAACTCGAGTATGAATACCTTAAAAGGGGATGAAGGAAATATCTACCATATTATATTTAGGCATCTACCATCTTAAATATGTTACACAGAATTTTTTGATCATTAATAATGCACATAGTGTAGTGCACTAATGTGCTTGTCCTGGCTTGTCTAAAATAATGCTAATTTGAGTTGGATTTTCAAAGGAAAGCAAAAGGATAATGCTTTCAAAATATTCTGGCCAGGAAATCATGTAAACACTTAGACTGATTCATGCCTGGTATTCTTCATAAGTATGAAGTTTTGGTGATTTTGAGCCTGTGCAATAACTAAATCACAAAGTGAGTCAAGTGTTTCAAGAGTAGACATTTCTGTGTAGGCATACACAGTGGTTTATAAACGGGTTAAAGGGGCATTAAACTTTTCTTAAGAGTGTTTTCACTTACACAAGGTTAGAATATACTGCCTAGTAATTTATTATATAAGTCAGTGTTTTCATATCTGCATCTGAAAATTGAAAGGATTGAAATTTACCAGATGTGCCTTCTGGAGTACTGTTAGAAAGTTGTAGATTTGTCTGCCTGTAAGCACCTTTACTTGAGTCTTTATAGAGTTAAGACCTTTCATAGCCAAAAGTCATGTTTAGGAGAGTGGGAGTGGCAGTCTATATGTGTGTACTATTATTCCCCATCCTTATGCAATTTTTCATGATTCCATTCAGAAAGTGGAACAAAAGCAAACTTGAGATATGTTCCTGCCTTCATTTTTAGCACACCCAAGTTAAGAGGAAAACGCCAAGGTTGATGGAAATCTAATTTCTTGGAGATGTTAACTTCTAAAGAACAGAGTCCCTGGCTACAACTTATTGGTGACCACCAGTTACTACATAAAATATTGTATGGGCTTCAAAATTATACTATTTTCTGTATAAATAATACCTACTGTTTGAAAGTGACCTGAAAAATTGAGCCCAAAGCAAATTCATTCATGTGAATGAGTAAAAGAGGTCTTATTGGACAGAGAAGCCCAGTAGATGGAAAAGAAGCTCAGAAGTTTTAATACGCGTTTTGCTTTGAATATTCTCCTGTATGTACTCCTAGATTTGCTGGAGGGCAGACAGGAAGAAGGATTGTTAAAAATTAAACAGCTTGCTCTTACTAAAATAAAAATCCATTGTACAATTTTCATTGATTTAAACTAAAACAGGTGCTGACCTTTGCCCATGTTAATAACATTGTTCCAGACACTCTCTTCAGCATTTTAATATATTTTGTTAATGTAGGTTAATATTATAAGAAGGGAAAAAATCTTCTTAAAATAATATTTTCCAGGATCTTCAGCCATAATGCAACTTTGGTTTCTAAACAGAGCCAGCTGTTAAAAGTGCTAATTAGATCTGCCAAGAAGGTAATAGTGCCTATGTCTTAATAATCCAAACTGTTATATATATTAAGAGGCTCTCAATGCCCCCATTTAGGAATATTACAAGAAAATTTTACTATGAACAGGAGATTAAGAAATAAAAGAAGATAAAATATATATATATAAATTAGGAGCTCAGGAAAAAGTTGGACAAGAAACATCATGGATATAGGAAATAAATGAGTATAAAAGGAGATACAAGATTACTTCATTTTCTAAAGTATTTCTACAGCAGTCAGTGCAAGCAAGAGCAACATAAGTGGTGTGACTTAAAACCACATGCTGATGATCCAAGTGACAATATTGAAAGATAATTAAAGCATTTTCAAAGAACAGGGATGTTGACCAAATAGCTAGAGACTGGAATGCAAAAGAAAGTGAGTTTGCCTGAAGCACGATGCAGGCAGCACAAGATCTCTCTCTGTAGTTTATTTGTTGCAGCAGAAGCACTAAGGTCCCCAGCTACCATCAGTGCCACATAAAAATCTACAAAGTACTGCAGTGCTGCAGTCTCTAACACTTAACACATGCAACTGAAATGCTCAAATCTTCCAGCCAGGCTAAAGAGTGAGAATTAGAGCAGTAGACAGTGAAAAAATATCAACACATTTTCTGTTGGCACTCTGTCAGGCAGATTCACATCAAAATACTTATGCAGAGACACAGAGCTAGCAAAAGCCAGGTTAACTGTCATTTGCAATAATTAATATAACTGTTGATTCATGAAGGTGAATTGAACTGCAAATCAAACCTGGTCCTGTAACAGTCAACACTGCTTTTGAGCTGCTGTAATAAACTGAACTATTTCCTGCACATGGAGCTCCTAAAAATGTCCATCTTGTACATAGTGTTGTATCTTTACCCCTGAAACTTTGGAAAACTTTGTCACCATTTACCATAATTTTTCTCCTGCATTATTCCTAAAGGGTTGGAAATGCCATTGCACTGTATTCAAGCTATGGCTGCAATAGGGCTGCAACAGGACTCTATAGAAGATTATTTATTCTTCAGAATTCCAAATATGAGCCATGCCTATTCTCAGAATGCCGGTTTCTATAGTTTTACAATGGCATCACATAACAAACCTGTATTTAATTGCATACTTTTCACCTGTCTGGTTTGGCTCTGCTTCTGAGACCATAGGTGGCTCACACTGATATGTTTTTTTAAAACAAAATTATATGCCCTCAATATTTTGAAAATGTAAAAATGTCTTAGAAAGGGACTTTGTCTTCCCAGTGCATCAAAATTAACCAAAAGGAGAAAAGGCCTGTAAAACCAAATTAACATTATTGTCAAGACATGAAAATATAAATAACAGCTTTTACCTTACATTTTTTTCTCTTGTTCTATTTACTAGAAATTAGTCAGTGAAACAGATTCAGTGTAATTATCTTATCACTGTGTCCAGGTGATTTAGTTATATCCAGAATCTTGTTGTGGCAACACAGAAAGTGCCTAGAGGACCCAAAAGTAGATTTCCCAGTCTTCCTGACCTTTGCCACTAAAGCTGTTGGGAAGCATCATTGAACTAGCAAGGGGTAGAGCCCTGGGGAGGCTGAGTTAATTACCTGCTTCTCCCAATCCTGGTGAAACGCTGTTTCACTTTTCTGTATTTCAGTTTCCTCATCCATTATGTTTCCTTCTTCTTGTCTTTTTCCTCATTTGTTTGTTTGTTTATTTGTTTGCTTTTTGGTGTTGTTGCTTAGGGTTTTGTTGTTTTTTTTACATATTTGTTTGTATAATAAGCTATTCAGTGTAGGAACAGTGCTAAACTGTCCAATCTAAACTGTCCAGTATGAGTTGGAAGCTCTTTGTGTCAGAATAATCACACTAATAAATTCTTCAGCTCAGCTACTCTAGCTCACTTTATTTCACTGGGCATAGTTCCTCACAGCACTTCCTTCTCACTAATACTCTGCTTTAGTGGGGATGAGCAGATTAAAATGAGCCTGCTGGACACCTGCTACCACCCCTGCAAAACAGTGGAAGTCATGGTCCAATCCAATCAAGAACACAACCCTAAGAGATACCGAAGCTAGTATCCCCTTGAGCTGCCCAGTGCTCTGCTGCCTCTTTCACCTCAGATCAAGTTTTGCATTGAAATAATCTTCAGTCCTGATTATCCTGCTTTGTTTAATTATCTGTTTGTACTATTTCTTTTCATGTTATGTCTATAAGGCTACCATTTCTTTTCCTGTTGGCTTGACTGCAAAACTCTTATCCTGCATATGCATAGAGTCTAGCACAATTTGCAGGCAGTGGTGAATCTCCAGTACTATTATTTATAAAAGATATTTTGGGGACACTGTACACACAGTAGTAAATTTATTGAAGTATAAAGAGAAAAATGGCTCAATACAATGCAACACTTCAGGAACACATCTTGATATAGCTCTCAATCACACACAAACATGAAGTTATACTGGCTGTCATAAAAGAATTGGATGTGATAAATTCTGTGAGCAGTATATTAAATATAAAACTCAAAAAGCTAGCCAGTGCCAGCTTCAAGAAACTGGTTGGACTTTTCCTCAGACTTATATTTAAAAAATTGCTACAAAATGTGGGTGTTTTTTTCTCTTTCCTTTCAAAATACAGCTTTTTGAAGCACCACCCTTTATTACTCCCATTTCACATCCCAATGGATAAATATTCATATCACAGAATTTCCCATAGCTGGCAGAAATTGGAAGCCCTGTTGTTTGCTAGAATAGGGGAAAAGGACTGAAATAGAATGGTCCTTTTGCCCGACAGCTGTGATCACAACAAATCAATCTGGAGGTCTGGAAAATACCAGTAGTTTTCCATTGAGTTACTTCAACATTGTATATGTTTTGTGGATAATATGAGGATTCACATGCCTGACCCAAAAACAGCTGAAGCTTTTAGAAAGACTAATTGTAACTCTTTGGAGTATGTGTCCTCTTTTGCTGACAAGATTCAAATAGATGTACAGAAATACCTGTGCCAAGCTCCTGTGCCTGTTTACAACACAGAGAAAGCATTCCTATTTGTACTGTTTTTTTAAGTGAGGAAACCCAATTCTGATATAGAAAAGATCCCGACAAATTAAGTAAACAATGCAGCAGGGCTACAGAGAAATTTTACACTGCATATGTAGGAGAACTGAATTCACAGCCTTAGGGGAGGATAAGCAAGACTGCCTTTATACCATCTTTGTACTCCTCAGATTCTGGGTTGCTCAGCAGTCTGAACTGGCTTCCCACTGGTGCTGAGATTCCGGCTCTGACAGCTCTTGTTTTCCATGGGGCCTTTGAATAAACAGCCTTTCCTCCTCCCATTGCAGAACACTCCAGCTATCTTAATGAGCATAAAGTGCTCATTAAAAAGTTGAAGATATTTAAAGTGCAGAAGAACTACTTTAATATTATTGTGATGCCCTAAAGTATTTCAGTGAGGCTCACTCACCTGGAAGCACTGTGCTGATACATCTCTGTTGTCACTGTGCTCGTTCATCACTGAACTTGCTCCCAAGAGCAACAGGAGAAATGGAGAAAACATGAAACTGGAGGCTGTGGTAAAACCTACACAGAGCTTCTTGAGATCAGAGTCTGGGTTATTGTGGACCATGTGGATTCATCATAAATGTGCAAGAATATTTATTATAAGAAGAACAAATATACAAACACAACTTTTTATTGTAGAAAATAAAAAAAGGTAATGTAACGAGGAGAAAAGTAAGAAATTATTCAAATATATAGTTGGTGGCACAGAGAACTATGATATCAAATATAAGGCCAGAATTTCTGTGAAGTAGCATTTCAGTGTGTCTTTTTCATTATTTTAATTTTCTGAATTAACATGTGAATGATCAGGAGATGCTTGGGGCATTTAGAAGCCAGAACTAAACTAAGATGTATAGCTTTATATAGTTTGTTCTGATCCTCACTTTTCTACTGCCACCCCTTGCTTTCTGTCTCTCTCCCTTCCAACTCATTGTTCCTTAAAACTGCTCTTCTTCATTGTGATCATGTCATAGCCCTTCACTGATTATACAAGACAGTTCCGCTAGATGGTTTCTGATTCTATAATTTTTCCTGAATCCTCATTTCTGATTCTACCATTTCTCCTGGTTTCTCACTAGCCTTTAATGAAAGTAATACTTCTGCTAGCCTCAGAATTTCCTGCTTGAAATAAACTCTCACATAGCATGTGTATATTAGCCAGACAGAGGAACTATGACAACCGGGAGGCCTTTCAATGAGTATTTTCAATATAAAAGAATTCATTTTACAGGATTCTGGAAACAAGACATTGGAAAAATCAAAAATGAAATCCAATAGACATAATTTTTAAAGGATTTTACTTTGTTCAATAGAATCTCTTTGGTTTTCTTTCTTACGAGTGCTCTGATCTTTTGTTTTTCCTGTTTCTTCTTGGCTGTATTCTGATATCACTTTGCACAGAAAAAGGTTGCCTCTTGCAGAGTTCAGTTACATGTGCTGTTCAAGTGATCCTGACAAAGATGAATGGTAATAAAAATTGTTCATCCTTTGAATGTGATTTGGATTACACTGCAGAAATTGTATATCAATATTGGATAGAGCTGTAAGGGGGCTATACACAAGAAATATAGGGTTATATCTGAACATGATTTGTCATTCCCTTCTTGACACCACTCATTCTATGTGCCTGTTCTTTATTTATAGCCAAGAAGCATGCTGACATTTCAATATTCCTTCAACTCAACAGTTCAGAGTACAGTCACAACAAGAAAAGCAACATGTGTACCCACGAATAGCCAGAGATTCATTTCACTGGATTTTCCAAGAATTGAAAGGTAAGCCACAATGCTAAGTTTACAGACTTTTGATAAGGAGCGGTCAAATTTTAGGATTAAAAAAAGAAAACACATATGAATAGCATTCATAAGATAATGAAGAGATTGGGAAAATAGGATACAAAATTCCCTTTATATTTTAGTAGTAACTACAGGAGAAAACAGATGCTGTCCTGTCATGCTACATAATGTTTTATTTCATTTAGTTCTGGGCTTTAATTGCATTACTAGAGACAAAAGTCAATCTTAGCTTATTTCTATAAATTATGTCTTCATTACTGACAGAAACAGGAATGACTATGTGTACACAAAGAGATGCAAAAGTCACAAATAAAAATCATGCTATTGTAATCAGAAGGATGAAAAAAGCTTATTAATTGAATTAAGTTTCAGTTAATTTAATTAACATGCCAGGGTATTGTGATCATGAGCACATTAGAGTGATGATTTCCATCACTCATGCCCTCTTCAAATATATATTTTGCCATACATTAGGAAAATATGAAAATTCATAGTTGTTCCCTGAAAGTCTTGACCAAGTAATGATGCAGAATGACTATAATACTTCTGCTGGTAGAAGACTAAGAATGTCAAAGTATTTCAGAGTATCTAAGACAAAGATTACATCTTGCAAAAGCAAAATATTTTCGTATTTTAAGCTAATAAGAACCTTTGCACTCATGAAAAAATTCACTTCCCAGGGAGAACAGGAAGTGTAATCAGGCCAGTAAATTTTCAGAAGTGTTGAACAAATTCCAAAAAAATACTCAGAATAGAAACATTCAGGCATATAACGTTTCCTGTTTTTAACATACCATTTATAATGTTGGCATATGTGAACCTGTACAGTGCTAAGCAGTCACACTTTTTTTCCAACAAGATATTTTTCATCAAGAAACAAAAATAAAGATCCTACTAGATTCAGAAATCTTTGGTTCAGCCAGCATTATGTCAATATTATTTGGCTTCGGTTGCTAACAACTTGCAAGTTGGAGAATTAATAACTAGACTTCAGTTCCTACCATTCGCTAATGAGGCTGGAACGTGACCTGTACACCTAACCAGCTGTGAATAAAAAAGAAAGCACAAGTCTCACTTACAACTGTCAAACTAAGGCATTTTCTTTAGTGCTAATCCAAAGATGGATGAGCCCTAGTGCTGCAGCAGTATATCAACATTCAGCCAGTGTAAGCACCAGAGTAAAACGAGACACAGTTTACTTCAGGAGTTCTCAATACGTTATTTCTTTTTGCCTTGGATATTTCCTATGTTTTGCCCTGGGACTGGATGATAAACTCATATTAATCCCTTTGGAAGGTTGTATTTACCGTAATTGTGTGAGATAGGACCAAGGTTTTATCTGCATATTTTATATTATGCTTCTGCAAATTTTTGTATTACTTTCTCAGTTTTATATCATAGCTTTGCCGATAGTAATTGTGTATGCCAGAGCTATCAACAGTAGAAAATTCCATATGTTGTTGCACAGATAAAATACAGACAAGAGAATAACTCAAATCTACCTTCTTTATATGCATCCCTCCAAACTGAGGAAGAGAGTGGTCTGTGTAGATTTCAGAGCTGAATTCTAAATCAAAAACTCTGTTTTAATTATGTGTTCAGTTCAATCAGAACATGTCACTTGTTTTCTCTCAACTTGAAGGAAGTCTGAAATTGTTTGTCCAGGTACAAATTTGGGGCATGACCACATCCCAGACTTTCAGAATACAAAGGCTTTGTTAGAATCCTGAAGGTTTTGTGGAATAAAGTTGTGTCTGAAAAAGCTGCTTCAGGACTGATGGGTTGTTCCTGGCTCCGGCACAGTGCTGAACACATGGCTTTTGTAAAAGCATCCCAGAAACTCCTTCTGACACTCTCTTCCTTATTTTCCAGACCATTGAACTCTTACTGATCAGGAATTGAACACTGTAGAGATCCTTTAAACAACTTCTGGCGTTTAGACAGCATTGGGAGGAGGGGAGTTCACAGTAGACATAAAAGATTTTTTTCTGTGAAGCAGTTCCTGAATTGATAAAGTTATCCTGAGATAAGTATTTAGGGTATTTTGTCAATAAAGACAATCTAGTTAGTCAATGGGAACAACCATAAAGAGTGCAGAAAGCACAGGTGAATGTGTCTGGAATTCATTTTGCCCTACTAATTCCTGGATACCATTTCCTGACCTTAGAAACAAGAAAAAACCCATGTAAATTGGAGTGAGGCTTTTTTTGGAGAGAGGAGTAGCCAATGCCTCCTTCCATGGTGTAAAACACCAAGAAATTCTTCTCAGGCTTTTCTCTGCCTTTCATGCATTCCACACCGAAAGCTTTCTGCTCAGCATCCCCTTGAAGAATGTGGCATTTCACAGAATTCACAGAATTCACAGAATAACTAGGTTGTAAGAGACCTTCAAGATCATTGAGTCCAACCCAGCCCTAACACCTCAATCACATCATGGCACCAAGTGCTGCATCCAGTCTTTTCTTAAACACATCTAGGGATGGTGACTTCACCACCTCCTGGGGCAGACCATTCTAGTACTTTATCACTCTTGGTAAAATTTTTTTCCTAATATGCAACTTATATTTCCCATGACACAGCTTGAAACTGTGTCCTCTCATTCTGTCAGTTGCTATCTGGTGAAAGAGACCAAGCCCCACCTGACCACAATCACCTTTCAGGGAGTTGTAGAGAGTGATAAGGTCACCTCTGAGTGTCCTTTTCTCCAGGCTAAACAACCCCGGCTCCCTCAGTTGTTCTTCGTAGGGCTTGTGGTCCAAACCCCTCACCCTCATTTCCTTTGAGCTAATGAAATTGCAACAAGCACCTGTAAGATTTGGACTGTATAAGCTGTTTTTCTGTGAGGAAAGAGTGCATATTTTTTATGGGTAAAGGAATAAACATTGTGAAGAATAAACAGTATGAGTAGCTGTAGCTGAGGAAGACAGAGGTTTGGGACAGACTAGAGGAATTACAATATATGCACATTGGGGAAGAGTAGGAGAGACATAAAATGCCACAGAAAAGAAGATGTGAGGGAAGTTAAAAAGGTTTGAAAATTATGTCTTAGGGAAAGTCCAAGTTGCTTCAGTTTTGTTGTACACAGATCTCACCCAGAAACCAGCTACTGTGAAGCTCTGATTCAAGGTGTGAGTTTGCTGTGAGAAATTTTCCTTCCTTGTCAGGATTTTGCCAACAATATCTTGCAAAAATGCTGCTTCATCAGTCCAGACCTCACTGAGAGCTCCAGACATTTGGCAGATATTTGGATTTCACTTCACCGAACCACAGAAGGATTAGGAGAGACCTCTGGATATCACCTAGTCCTGACGCCCTAGGGTCATCTAGAACAGATGGCACAGGAACATTTCCAGGTGGGTTTTGAGTGTCTCCAGGGAGGGAGACTCCATGGCCTCCCTGGGCAACCTGTTCCAGTGCTCTGCCACCCTCAACATAAAGAAGTTCTTCCTCACATGGAGGTGGAACTTCTTGTGTTTTAATTTATGGCCATTGCTCCTTGTTCTGTTGCTGGGTACCACTGAAGAGTCTGGCACCATCCACTTCCATGACTAAACCAGGAAATTTGGTTACTGTTCTTCTTATGACATTATAAACTTTAGCTTTGTATTTTTTTATGATTTTTTTTATGTATTTTTTTTATGTATTTATATGAACCCTTTTCTTTTGAATGATGCAATCCTATATACTTGGTGAACATGGAAAAAATCACTGAATCCAGTGAATGTGTGTATGTATAGACAAAGTAATTAGGAGAGAGTAAAAAACAGGAATAGGCTTCCTTTCTTGCTATACTGCTAAGAAAACTCAACATTGAAGAACTTAGCAAGAGGTCATTGATACTAAAAACACCAAACTGTTTTGTAGCAATGTATGAATAACATGAAACTGTTTCTGGGAGTCAGAAGAAGGAATAGTTCTGGAGCTCAGTTTTTGATCCATCTAAATAGTATGGATATGCCTTTGGGAGTTGCCAGCTCAGAAACTACACTTTTGCAATACCTGGAGTGAAGTACCCCTAAAAGCCTAGCAAAATAGATTCTTGCAAGCATGAGTGTGAAGCACATAAACCCTTTAGTTGATGTCAAGTCTTAAGCCTCTTTAAAGCTACTATGGAGGCCCTGATGATGAGGATTCTTGTCATCATTTATTCCTCTAGTGACATTTGGTGATTAGAGTAAGAGTTGTGGTGTAAAATTGAAAAAGACAGGAGTGACACTATCTTGTGGGATTATTTTTCTTTTCCCTTTAATTGCTACCGAGGTATGCAGGTCCTTCCTTCTTACCAAAGAAACTGAAAAATAAACACTATTATATCTTACATCATGTTTGGCTGTCTGGCTTAAAAAAAGCATGTGTCATCTACAATTTGTCAGGGGTCCTAGCCAAGTACTCAATCAAACCTGTCAAACTGGTTTTTTACTCAGTTTTTAATAAAACAAAATTGTTCTAAGAAGTTGTTGAATGAATGAGTGAAACATAATGTCTGGAACAGATCAAAGTAATTTATTTTTAAAATTGGAAACTCATAATATTCTATTTGTCATAGTGTATTTTGAATTTTTTTAAAACTTCCACATTAGACAAGTGGTTTTCCATTAGTAAACACATATTAATGCACCTAGACTTTTACAACCTCATTAATATTAAATACCTGAGCACTGAATTAGTAATTATCATACAAATATTTAATTACAAAGTTATTCTGTTTCTGTATATTGATGTCGTTTTGTGAACACTTCTGTTAAGTGTGAGTTCTGTCAGTGTTCAGCACAAGAAAAACATGAGAGAATACCTAAGTGCTCACAGGTGGTACTGCGGAGGGGAGAAAAACCTCAACCCAACCAACTAAACACACAGACCTCCAAATAAAGATAAACAACCAAAACCAGGAGACTGTAAGTTTTTGTATTGAACTGCAAAGACTCTCTACCTATACGGTAGAGATATATATACATATTTCCAGTGAAAGTCAGTTTAAATACATTTAATGACAGAAGAATAGAAGAAAACAAAATCAGAGCTATTCATACATTTAGCCCATTTCAGTATTATGAGAAACTCCTAAATTTACCTCAAATGACAAATTATTGCAAGAAACTCCAAAATTTACTGCAAATGACAGATTTATGACCCCATTTCACCTTCTGAAATATTTTAGTACTCTGTTTGCTCTCTCCTTTGAGTTTTTCCCTTGTCAGCTCTTTGCACTGAAGTGCAAGATGCAGCAGGAAAGCTGCTGGATTCTCTCCTGGGACTAGCATTGTATATTCTTAGGCATTAGACTCACGTGTGTCCAGCGTGGTAATACTTCTTACATCATGTCGGCTTGCTTAGCACAACATCAACTTTGTCCTCTGATAACTCTGTGGTTATAGAGCAAACATGAGCATACTCCAGCACTCAAACTATTAATCAATTTGGCTTTGACAGGCTCTCATTCTAAAAAGTATTGATTTCTGAACCAGCTCTTTTCCCATCCGTATTTTCTCACTTTTTTCTACTTCTTTTTCTTAGTCTCTCTAATCATGAAGGCAGTAGAAACAAATTTATTTATTACCTCACAAATGATAAAAATAATAAGGGAGAATTATACTTTAGAAAGATGTTTGTTAACAGGACAGGAAAGGAAAGGGTGCTTTTAGCCTACAAAATTAGGAAAGCAGCAAAAGTAAAAAAAAGTATTTGTAAAAGTAATATTAAAAACTTTAAACTGTAAGAATCTCTGTCTGAACAGGTTTTCCCCCCTTGACTTCCAAGTTTTGGTCTTTTGAAATTATTTGATTTTCTGCTTTCACAAAGAGAAATCTTTCCCATTTTTTGAGAGCAGTCTCAAAATTCCTAGTTTTGCATCAAGGTGATTTTCCAGGGTTTCAGTAAGAAAGATCCTTATTCAAGGAAACCAATGCTCTTCTATTTTAATTATCTTCATTCATCACAAAACCACTTACCTTTAGACTGTCGTCATGCTGATATGCTAGGAGCCACAAGTAGTTGTAAAAATGCAAGGAGAACCTGCATTTAGCTGGAGACATTTCAGGAAGCCTGCAGGCTCCTGATATGTCATTATCCAGCTACACTAGAACTCATTGGATCAGCTGAACACAAATGGAGATCAAATTATCAGATCTTGGCCCTCACCAATGTCAGCTTCCTATACTGGCTGTATTGCTAACGTCATTTGTCTATTGAATGAGAACCTTGCTATTTTTACTCAGAACAAAAATAATGTTGTCGTGTCCAAAGGTTACATTTTCCTCTTTAAAATACTCTTTTTCATCCTTTGCATTTTTTAAAAATCCTTTGTCTGCATTCTTTTGTGGTCTGAGGCTCCTGTATCTCAGCCAAACACTGATACATTCATTGCAGGCTTCAGCTGCTTTGCAGAGCCTAAATAGACATTGAGGCTACACGGGCAACTTCAATTAAGCAGTTCTATAGAACTGACATTTTTTGTTGAAAAACAGTGTCTTTTTACAGGGCCAAACAAAGTGGCAATTCCAAAGATGCAAATCAGAACAAAATACTTATAAAACAATAACTGCCAAAGCAACTAATTGTAAGCATTCAGCAGAGAGTACAAAGATCCATTTACCCAGTTATTTCCTTCTTTTACTCTACCATTGTGAAATTACAAGTATGTACATTACAGCAAAGAGGCATATGATAAAGTAAAATTTCAGTGAGAAATTTCCAGATCTTAATAATCAAATTGCAGATTTTTTGAGACAGTAAAGTTCTTTTTCTTGGAGAAGTGTAGCTATGAAAATATACAAAAGCCTTTTATTCCTACGCACATGTATGGAGCAGAGATTCTCACTGAAGTAGAAGAATGCAATTATTTTTCCTTTATCCTGCCTGTAAGACACAAAAACATTGTACTTCATGAAAGGCCTTAGAGCAACATATGCCACATGCTGATGCTTTCCTCTCAACCACCTTAGACTACAGCGTTTTCCTTCTTTTACAGTTCTTTTTTTTAAATTCAGCTTCTGCAACTTGCATCTATATGTACCTTTTCTTCCCATTTTGTTTCTTTTTGTAATTTCTATTGGTTTATTTGCCGAAAAGTAAAAGAGGAGCTTGGTTCCTTGACTTTCTGAAGAGAATTTCCCACATGGCTTTAATCCTTCTGCACTTCAAATCATTTGGTCCAATTCATTCTCTTTGTTTCCTTCTTCCCTTGGGCCCATCAAGCAAGCAGCAAAAGTCTCTGTGTGTGTGTGTGTGTGTGTGTGTATTCTGATCTGAGCCAAATGATCGTGAATTACTCTGTCTGGCCTAGGTTATTATTAGACTTGCCAGCAACTGTGGCTCTTTTGATTATTTCAACAGCTGGTTTTGTTGCTTGTCTAAAGACTCAAAAGCACAACCCTCTCCTCCCCGCAGAAACTGCTTACCCAGATAAAGGGCTGTATCAGGATCCAGTCCAAGACTGCTAAGGTAGATCTGCCATTGCTGCTCAATCTACCTCCTGCAGACTTGTTAAAGCCTACCTCCCTTCCTAGGTACCTCTATTATTTACACAACTATATCAGGTATCAAGCCAGTGATGTGTGGCATTTGACAAAGAAACCCTAAAGCTGTTTATCACTTGAAAATACCAACATAAACTAGAAGTGAGTCAAAGCTCACAGACAGAGCATGGATGAATGCATCTGGCAAGCACTCACTATGAAAGAATTACTTGCAAGAAATTGAGGCATTTAAAACCTAAAAACCAATTCCAAGCTTGGATGCTTGTGGTACTCCTCAGGGGTCCAAATTGGGACTCGTGCTGTTTAACATCACTGATATGGACAGTGGCACTGAGTGCACCCAGTGAGTTTAGCAATGACACCAAGTTCTGCAGTGTGGTTGACAAGCTGGAGGGCAGGTATGCCATCCAGAGGGACCTGGAGAGACTTGGGAGGTGGGCCTGTGCAAATCTCCTGAAGTTCAACAAGGCCCAATGGGAGGTCCCACTCCTGTGTTGGGATAATCCCAAGTGCAAGTACAGGATGGACAGGGAACGGAATGGATCAAGACTACCCCTTGGAAGAAGGACTTGGGAGTGCTAGTGGATGAGAAGCCAGACATGTCTCAGCAACGTGTGCTTGCCGCTCAGAATCCCAACCATATTCTGGGATGCATCAAAAGACAAATGGCCAACAGGCTGAGGAAGGTGATTCTCCCCCAATACCTTGCTCAGGTGAGATGCCACCTGGAGTGCTGCAGCTGGCTCTGGGGTCCTCAGCAAAAGAAAGACACGGGCTTGTCAGAGAGAGTCCAGAGGAAGGCCACAAACATAACCCGAAGGCTGAAACACCCTGACAAAGAACAGACTTTGAGTGAGGGGAGACCTCACTGTGGCCTTCCAGTACTTCAAAGAGGCATAAAGAAAGAGGGAGAAGGACTTTTAACATGGGCACATAGCAACAGGACAAGGGGAAATGGCTTTAAGCTAAAAGAAGGTGGGTTTCAATTAGAAAGAAATTCTTTTATGAGAGGGTGGTGAGGCACCACAACAGGTTGTCCAGAGAGGCTGTGAATGCTCCATCTCTGGAATGCTCAATGCTTCCATCTCTAGAAGTGTTCAAGGCCAGGCTGGATGAGGCTCTGA
Organism: Poecile atricapillus; assembly: GCF_030490865.1. NCBI lineage: Eukaryota > Metazoa > Chordata > Aves > Passeriformes > Paridae > Poecile > Poecile atricapillus. The sequence goes on along the minus strand of NC_081252.1, from coordinate 32,765,024 downwards.
ATAATATGGTCCAGGGGAGCAAAGGCATCCTTGCCCTTGGCAGCTGGGTTGGAATTGGATGATTTTTAAGCCCCCTTCCAACCCAAACTGTTCATTACCAGTACACTGGCAGTGTGAGCATGCTTACAGATAATTATCCTGAAGAATTCTACCTACTAGGAAGCAACCTTCTTTTAGGGAGATTGAGCATTATTGTATATTTTTTGCAAAAAATTCAGAAATATGATTCAAATATTTCATTGAATGCTGCCTCACATTTTAATTTTGTTTAAATGTTGTGAAATTTTCTTGTTTCCAGGAGTACTGATTGGGAATTGTTTCCAGTACTACTTACAGTAATATGTTGGTTATTGCTACCTGAATGTTGTATCCACATATGAAGTTTATCTTAGTTGGATCTCTTAATTTCTGGTGAAATCCATCTTCAAGCAATTACAGGCATTTTTTGAATGGCTCCTCTAGCCCTAAATACAGTCGCTGTCCCGTGTACGTTTCCAGCTGGCAGAGCTTGATACATGGCCAAGTGGTTGCTTCAGTGACTTAATCAATTTCTATATTTTGGTAATTGCACTTCCATTTTTAAATTGGACTTTCACAGTAATCACTGAGGAACTCTTGATGATTGTCAATGTTAAACGCTCATGATCGCTCTGTACTGTATTATGTGATTTTTTGGGAATGTTTTCTTAGTAATAGCTGGAGCTATTCAGCGTGATTTTCTTAAGTCTAAGTTTTGTCCAAATGTATTTTTCTATTTTATATGCTTGGAAGCCTGTGTATCAATTTCATCAGCAGCAACAAAAGGTTTAATCCAGTTTTTGAGGGCTCTTTGAACTTGTGTTATGTTCTATGGTTTATTTCTGTTTTTTCCTTCCTCAGTAGTTTTACATCATACCAAGTTTCCTTTCTGCCAAACAGCAGTTAAACACATAGTATAAAAAGGAGATATTCAGGAATTGGAAAGTGGATGGTCCTTGTTGTTCTTTGTGGTTAGTGGAGTTAAGGAGCTGAATACAGGTGCTGCATTTTGGCTTCATAGTAGAGAATCAGAATACAAGCAACACACAGTTAGTTTTACATGGGAGAGTCTCTTCTGTCTCTCACACATGCACATACCAACAGCATGTACCTGTGACATCAGTGCTCCACTGAAGAGTTTTCTATCTGCTCTAGATCACATACAAGGCATGCTGATCTTGTACTGAAATTTGTAAGATATTTCCTTGGACTACCATGCAATCTATCCATGCAGAGGTCATCCAAAGCATGAGGCTTTTCAGAACACATATCTGTAGTGGAAGGTTTCATTTGTCTGTTACACAGTCCTGCTGTACATTCAATTTTATTCCTGGCCTCACATCTTTTTACAGTATAAAGCTTCATGTCCTTCAAAGCCTAACTATTATACCACTTGAACACTAAGAGCTGAAGCGGAAAAAAGCCTCTCTTAAGGGACAGTGTAAAGTCAAGCACTGAAAAATGCACAATCATTTGTATTCATGCATTATATATTTTTCAGTTTTGTGACGACTTTTTTTCCAGCCTGTACAATATACTGTATTCACTGTGAGCATAGAAAGTGCTCAGTGTGTCACCATAGATATTGCTCAACATTAGGATTACTCACTGTTTAGTTACATCTTCATGCTCTAATTTGTGATCATATACTTTATTGGTTTATTGTCCCTTATTCACTTGCTCTGAAGCTGAATTTATCTTCCTTATAGCCTGTTTAGTAGTAGCTACAATGGAATAATATGTTAAAAGATTTATGATTTGGTTTTGCAGCTACCATGTGAAGTGAAGAAGCAATATAATTTCTATTTAGATATGGGCAACAGAGGCACGGGGGAAAAAAAAGAAAAACAGAAGTAAAACCACACAGGTGTCGACTTAAAATGTGGCAATCTTTTCCATATCATTTCAGCGCTGGTAAGTGTGTACCTCACTGGTTTCAAGTAGATAACTTCTGAAGTACTTCAAACCACGGTAATGAACTCAGGCCAAGACACACATCCTCCTAGCCGTGAACCACAACTGCTGCCGGTCAAAAGCCTGCTGCCCCCAGCCCTCAGCCAATATCAGGGCCACAATGTGCTGCACCTACAATTCCGACAGCTCCCGGGGCTCCCGACTTTCCGGCCACGCACAGCAACTGCCCTTCTCCCCTCACAGAATCACAGGATTGTTAGGAGGCCATCTAGACCAACCCCCCTCCAAGGCAGGGTCACCGAAAGCAGGTGATACAGGGACGTGTCCAGGCGGGTTTTGAGTGTCTCCAGAGAGGGAGACTCCACGACCTCCCTGGGCAGCCTGTTCCAGTGCTCTGCCACCCTCAATATAAAGTTCTTCCTCACGTGGAGGTAGAACTGTCTGTGGTTTAGTTTATGGCCACTGCTCCTTGTTCTGTCGCTGGGTACCGCTGAAAAGAGTCTGGCACCATCCTCCTCTCGGCATCTTCTTGCCCTCGTCACGAGGCGAGGCAGACCTCTCGCCCTCCCGCCGCAAGCCCCTTCTCCCCCTCGGCAGGAGCCGCCCGGGTTCGCACCCCGCGCTCGCTGCCGGGCGGTGCCGCCTCGGGCCCCGCTCGCCGGCCCAGCCCCGCGCGGTGCCCGGCGGAGCGCGGCTGCCCGGCGGCGGCAGCCAGGTACCTCCCCCCGCCGCCGCCTCCTCCGCCCCCTTTTGTGGCGGTGCCAGGCGGCCGCCGGGTTTCCTGCTGACGCCGGAGAGCCGCGGATGGGCAGGAAAGGCCGCCTCTCCTCCCGCCTCGGCCCGCCGGCAGCAGCGCAGAGCGGTCTCCGGGAGGAGCGCGGCGGAGAGGGCGCAGGTGCGGGGCGGGCCCGGCGGCCGCGAGGGCCGGGCGGCCGCGCCGAAGAGAGGGCGCCGGCCATGGCAGCCCCCGCTTCTTGAATGCTGCCAGCCGCCCCTCCGCCGCCGATGGCCGAAGCCTGGAGGCTGGAGGAGGACGAGGAGGAGCTGCGGGAGCTCGGCAGGAGGCACCGGAGGGTCGCGCTGAGCTCGGCGGCAGGTGAGCGGCGAGGGCGCGGCGGGCCGTGGCGTCGCTTCCTCGGGGCTGGCCCTGGCCCGCTCCCCGTGTCTGGATTCCTATCGGGGGCAGGGCGGTGTTGGCGGTGCCTCCCCGAGGTGTCCCGGCCCCGGCGGCCTCGCCTTAGGGCAGCTCGGTTCAGCTCAGGTGCATCCGAGCCGCAGGCGTGTGCCCGCGGGCCGGCCCCAGAGCCTGCTCCTGCTCCGAACTGATCATAGTCATACAGTGGTTTAAATTAGAAGGGGACCTAAAGATCACCTGGTTCCAGCACCCCTACTGTGAGCAAGGGCGCCTACAACTAGGTTGCTCAGAGTCCCATCCAACCTGTCCTTGAGCACGTTCGGGGATAGGGCATCCACAACTTCTCTGGGCAACCTGTTCCACTGTTTCAGCACCCTGAAGCTAACACGGGCACGTGCAGACCAGCACAGACATGTCCTAGTGCATAGCGTGTCCTGTCAGGAAATTAAGTGCCCATTTTTTGCAAAGTGCCAAGGTAGAGTAACATCTAGATAGCAAAGTTTTTCTCATTTAGCTATTTCTCTGTAGGTATGGACAGCAGGCCCTGGCCAACAGGCAAGAACCAGTGCATGAGAGAAGGAATGGAGCTAGGGAGTGAGCAGGCCTGGACAACAGCAAGCTTTTGTTTGAAATTATGAACTCGAGTGGACCCTGGCAGCAGCTGAAATTATTTAATTCAGACATCATTGTTAATTGGGGGTCAATGGGCATGTCACTGTCCTGTAGTCCCTGAGATGTGAATGCAGCATTTCTTTTTCTATCAGTGTAAAATCCCTTCCAGAATTAATCATTTTCATAAGGTCTGTTTCCAGGTAAAATCTCAGCCATGCTACATAGTTGAAGTGGAATTCCAAATATTCTGATTTTTAATAATTATGATACAGCTGTAACAATATAACACCTGCAATTCATGTGAGTTTGCATCCATTTGAGCAATAAGAAATTGAGTATCCCTTTGTAGTTGACAAAAACACAGCAGCATGAGGGATATTAGAGGAAAACTTTCTACAGGCAGACCTTGTGGCCTTCAGTGGCTCAAGTTATGTCAATGCCTATCTGCAGGTGCAGGATTAGCAGGGCCTTATTGAAACCACTGTGGTTTGGCTTGTCTGCAGGGTTTTGCTTTGTCTGGGGTAGAGTGCAAAAAACCAGTGTTGGTTCCCATATGGTTTCCTCAACAGTAGAACGTTCGTGCTGCTGGTTATGATGTCTGTTTTCTAAAGGTGTTTCTTCTAGAGGTTTTTATTAGCAGAAAACAAAGAATTGGTTCTACAGTTTGTATATGTATATAACCTTTGCCACGTTCTTGTGAAACCAAGCTTGTTCCCAGAATTTGTATTTGGCACAATGCTATTAACCAGTAACGAAAGCTATTTTTTTCAATTTTTACTAGTATTTTTTCCTGACAGACACCCTTTGAAATAAGGCCAGCAGTGTTTGTTTACCTTACTGGTGTAAAGTGTGTGTGAATGGACAGCATTCTGCTTGAGCTGTCTCGCCTTCTTTCCATCTGTTTGCACATCTCTACCCTGGAAAACACCACCAAGACTCCCAGTGGAATATTCTTAAGGCATCAGTGAAGAATATCATCTGAAGTAGATGAGTTTACTGCTGTTGCCTTACCTGAACTTTATTTACATACTTTTATTTGCAAACGTATTGAAAATGAGTGAGGATTTTTTTGCATGTAATGTGTGGTTACATTGCCAAAATGGTAATATAAATAGGTGTTAAATAAGCCTGTGAGGTATTTTGTTGTAGGGTTTAAAAAATGTAGTGGCACTTTAGCAGGCTGTCAAATTGAGTATTTCAGTCTGTTAAACTAATTGTGAGTGCAAGCAGCTTAAATTTCTGCTATGTTCAGTCTGTGCATGGAAGTGCATAAGGGCAGTTGATCACCTTTGTCCTGCTGGTGCGAGGTCTGTGTGCAAAGTGGGAGCTGAAAGGTGAAAGTTCACAAAAGTGCTTCTGACTTACTGAATGCTCAGACTTAGTGGTTTATTGGGGAAGCAGCGCACAGGAGGCTCTGGAATGAATGAGTAGTATTTTCCCTTGAAGCCAGTCGCAGTTGTGCTGCGCCATGTACTGTAGGATGAAGCCATCTAGACTGAACTAACAGCTTGCTGCTGCTCTACAGGTGTGATCTCCTTTGGGGATGTGCACTTCTGCTCTCTCTTGTGTGTCAGCCCTACTGCTTGTCCAACCTGTTGGTGAGTGAAGTCACTGGAGTTGTGGTTTGGTGGTAGCCTGGGCTGATGTACTGGGTGGCTGCCTCACTTGCAGCCCTTGTGCTTGCTAGAACCTGCACCAACCTGTTCTGGTGCATTGTCCAAGCAGAGAGATATTTTTCTAGTTCTCTTCAGTGGTTGGGAGTCTTTTGATTCAGCTCGCTGAAATGGTTTTGAGTGAATGTTGAAGCTGGCACAAGGGAAAGAGCAGGAATATGCAGCCAGAGGGAGGTAAGAGCCTATGCCAGTCAGAAGTTAGTTTGGCTTAGATTGCTGTGAAACTGCAGCCTGACAGCTGTTGGAGACCTACTCATGGTTTGTTTGGTTTTTTTAAATTTGATTCACTGGAGGGTTCATTTGTTTGGTTTTTTGCTGTGTTGGGTTGGGGGCTTTTTTGCTGGTTTAATGAGCTGAAAATGCTTGCTTAAGCACTAGACTGCCAGAGCAGATGTTGAAGCAGGGAAACTTGGAGGAATGAGATAGGCAGAATCATTTGTGTCCATGGGGTACTTGTAGATAGCTCAGGTGACTTGTCTTGACTGCCTGTGCCTACCACACAGCATATCCCATGTCATAGCATTATTTTCTCTGAATTCAAGAAAGTTGGGTTTTTTTGCATTTTGTGGAAAACCCATGAGAAGATATTAAATAGAGCAATTTGAAACTTCAAAAGAAATTATTTTCCCTTTGAGAAAATGCTGATTGAATTTTATATATATATATTGGTTTTTTTAGGTTATAGGGAGGAGAACTACAACACATTCTTTAAAAACTGAGAACAGTGAAAGTAGCTGCATAGGTTCATTAAAACTGAATCATCTGGTAACCTGCTCTGGGAAAGGAAACCACTTCTGTTGGAAATTTTTAAGCTTTTTTACTGCAATATAAATAATGTGATCGATTTCTACCTCCCTTGTTGCTTATTTCTGTCACACACATTATTGTTCTGGAAAGTTATAGAGACCACAGGATCTTTACTGGATTTTTTTGTTTAGAACGTTAGTATTTTTACTTAGTTCATTTTCAATAACATGGAAACAAAAAAATTCCAAACAAAACAGAACAGCCTCACTAAAATGTTGTTTCTCCATAGGCTTACAGGTTCTCTCCAGTCTAACTCAGGGCCTTAATCTGCTGTACTTTATTACTTTCACTACCTTTTTATTCTGTGACTGTTAACTGAAGTGGACTTGCAGGAAAGTTTATACTGAATATAATAAATTTTAGTTATGAACTGCATTGGTTGATTATCTGTCCTTGCTGTCACATTAGGGCTGATTACTACAGTATTCTGATATTATCTAAAGCACACAAGAAATTTTTAAAATATTCAGTATCTGCATTATTTCACTTTGAATTCTGGCCAGTGTTCCCCAGGAAAGAACAGCCCATTATGGATGTGGCAGAAATTTCCTTACTTAAAAATAAAATGAAATTACCAAATATTGAAGCCAATAATGAAATTTATTTGAGTTGGTAATGAAGACCTATGTGATTTTTACTTTAACATGTGCTTAAAAGTACAGGCGGTCAAGGCTTTAGTTTAATTTAATATTACTCTGTTTTACTTATCACAAATGCATTTCTGTGGTTTGTTCTCTTACAATAGCTGTAAATTTTGTACATGAGTTTTGCTATGCTGATTGAAACATCTCTGGCTTGAGTTTTGTTGGGTTTTTTTCCCCTTCCCCTATTTCTGTTTCTCCATAGTAGTTCAGATGTTTCCTGGAACATTTTTTAACTCTAGTGAGCAGTTTTAGATTATGGGTGAAATCATCTATTTTTGGTCACTTGTTTGACTGAGTGCTTTGGGATTTTTTATGCCAAAACAAGATTTAGTTCAGAGTTGGATCAATTCATTACACTCCCACAACTCCCACATTAAACTGGCGCTGACTTGTTTTTGAAGCTGAGAACAATGAGCTGTATCCAGTGTAACAAATTAAGGTTGAATATTTCACTGCTCAACATGCTGAGAGGTTATGGGGGTACATTTCTGTAGTGTGTCTGACAAAGTTCAGTGAAAATTAATTTGCAGGCATCATGGACTTCTTACAGATAAATGAAGAATTTAATACAACAGTGATCAGTAGTTGTTCCCATATTAATGCAAAACTATGTATTTGGCCTTAAGAAGTAAACAATAAGATGGTCTGAAATTCTTCATTAAATTCTTGGGTCTAAGACTGTTTTGGTGGTGATGTCCTTTAGGGTTCAGTGGATCATAACAAGAATAGCTCAAGCTTAGCACCCAAGAGGTGCCAGCAACTCTGGAGTTGGAAGAAAGCATGGTTAGGAAAAGGGTAATTTGAAGACTCAGTTGCTTAACTGACTCTTTTATTTAAGAAATATTGGCATCTTGCAGAAGAGGAGTCAGCATAGTTCAGCTGGAAACTTCTTTGTGTGCATGCCTGTGTACTTCAGTGCTGATCTGGAAATTGTTCTGCTTGTCCATACCAAGTGTAACCATTTATCCTCTTTTATTAAGGAAAGAGAAAAAAAAGTTCCCATCAGGTAGATCCCTTGTTTTAAATAAAATCATAGATCTACCTATAATCTGCTAGTCTGCCCCTGTGTACACAGGAAGCCCTTAAAAAGAGGACTAAGAGGAGGATTCAGGATATGGGAGTGGGTGACACTATTTTATTTTTTTCTTTGTTTAGCCAGTTAGCTTACAAATTCAAGGAGAGGTGGAGTTGATGGCCAGCTGACCATTACTTCCCTCTTTTCTCTGGGATTCAGGCTGTTTTATTTTGATAGTCTTAATGCAGATTTAGGAGCTTCAGTTTTAATAACTGCTTCAGGCACCACCACAGTAAAACTCTTAAGATCCAAAGAGCACAAATAATGTAGTTCTCCTCTTATAATCTCTGACTGATACTGGTATGTTGTATCTTGTAAGTTTTAAGATTACCTGATTAGGCATTTTTCATAGCCCATTGAAGTTACTGCGCACATTTCTACTATATTTCATAGTCTTTGACTGTAGCTTGCTTGAAGTAAATATAAATACTAACTAAAGCTTTTCTGGAAATTAAATAATAGAGCCTATAAATGGGAATTCTCCAACATATCTTGAAATTCAAGTTAGTGGCAAGAAAAAACCCACTTGCAGTTACTTAGCCAGGAGTGTAGACTGAACCCCAAAGAATGTTGTGCCCTGTGAAGAAACAATGCTTTTAAAATTGAAGGCTGGTCTTAGGAAAATAATTAAATAATTTCTGATAGTCAGTGGGGTGATTTCCTATCCAAGGAAACTGTAGAAGGACAAATAATAATAAGTTTCATTATTAAGTGATTAAATGGACCGTCTTCATTTAGGTTAGAGCCAAAGCAAGCCACAGAAATATATAATTGCTTAAGGAGAGGTGAGTTTGTAGCCAGAGAATGACCCACAGAATTAAGATTGTCCAAAGACCTTGCTGTTACCTGTGTTGTAAGCAATCATTTCCTGTTGGGGCAACAAATGATAACTCTGGGTTGTTGCGTAAAGAATGGGGATAGGCAGCAAAGTGTAAAATGAGTCATAACCTCATTGCAAGAAGCTTTTACCAAAGTGGTTGTTGTTTACAGATTGGAAAAAATGTAATATTTGTAAATAAATTTGTTAATATTTGCTTTTGAGAGCATACCCTTTGTTGTCCCAAAATGGGTTCCTTCACCCAGTGTGCAGGAGGCCAATCCACACAGAGTCGAGGTATTTGATTTATTTACTTCAGCTCAGAAAGGGGTCCTAGCTGGCAAATTCACAAAACCAGTACACCAATTATCAAAACTTTGCGTTATTTATACATTTTGACAAGCAAAGGCATTAATGTTTATTTGCTATAATTTATGCAGTTATTTTATTAATTTGTATTTTATTTCTGTTAGTTGAATTACTTTCTTGTTTCTTCTGCTAATCAGCCCACATGCTCAGTCTTCTTTTGAGTATGTGGGTTTTTTGAGTTGGTGGCTGTGAGTCAGTGGTTGTGGTCTTCCCTTGTCAGAGTTGCCTTTTACCTAGTTAGTGCATTAGTTTGATGAGTTGGCTTTGTTTATTCCTCCTAATCTGGTTCCTGCTGGCCTTATCTTGGACATTCTGCCCAGTGTCCTTGTAGTCTATCAGTTCAGCATTCTGTTGTGATTCTGTTTCTCAAATGTTGTACTCTGAAGTTCTCCCTTTTTTCCTTTCTCTATAGCTGCAGTCACTGAGGCATGTTAAGCTGCGATCACTGAGATGTTAAATATAATTTATCTATTTGGAAGCCATGCATCACACTGATTTAAAATCTGGAAACAACAGGAATAGTGGTCTTGATGCTCTCCATTAAAAGTTGATGTAGTTCTGTGTGTTTTGTTTCAATGAGCATCTCCCACAATATGTGCCATATGAAATTTTACTTTGATAGCACTAAGATAATTTGCCATGAGCCGCTTTTCTTGATGCTAATTATCTATAGTGAAACACAGTGCTTTAGCATTCTTTGCTTTGCTGACTTAGTGTTTGTGGCCACAGAAGTGTTGTCTGGATGGGATCTCTGGGGTCACCTAGTCCAGCCTCTTTCTTGAAGCAGGCCTTTTGCCAAGGCTAGATCAGTCCAGCCAAGGCTTTGTCTAGCAATGTCTTGAGGTCTCCCAAAAGAGAGGGATTTACAGCCTCTGCAGGGAACCTGTTTCAGTGCTTTACTAATTCCTAATGGAAGAACTTTTGCTCATCTACAGCCTCAACCTTCCAAGCTACATTTATTGACCATTTCCCCATTCAGAATTGTCCACTAACACCAGGAAGAGGTTGCATTTGTGATCTTTGTTGCTACCCTACAAGTAGCAGTGTGCTGTAGTTAAATAGCTTCTTTGCCTTCTCTTTTCTGGGTTAAAGGAGTCTGACCCCGTCAGCCTTCTCATTGCACAGTCCTGCCTTGCTTATTCAGATCCTCGGACTGTACAAAAAATGTAGTGGAAGTGTTGTTTTCATTGCTGACCAAGATTTTTTACTCTCCTCTTGAATACAGTATGCACAAAAGGCACTGAAACATTCCAACAGCAGATTTGGGAACACAGTATATCATCTGTTGATCTGTGGTTTATACTTGGCAAGAATCCTTCCCTTTTAGAGGACGAAAATAAGTTTTGTGGGACAGCACAGATTTTAGTGGTTGATGGCACATACCAAGAAAAAATCCCATTTTTCCCCTCAACATTTTATAAATTTTGACAGACACAGGATCTTATGTATATCAATATTTTTAAATTGACCACTTGATATAGTGCTGTTACACTGATTGCTTCAGGTGGTTTTAAATCTGTAGAAATTTGTATGGATTTTATGTATTATTCTGAAAACATCAATTTGACATTGCTACTTGAGAATTTAGAATCTTCTGACAGAAGTTAATGGAATGCTAAATAAGATGCTTCAAAGGTGAAACTAATTGATTTAGAAATTCTTACACGTGTTACAAAACAAATCTACCCCTGCTTTCCTGCTTTCTATGGCTGTATTTGGGTCCAGCCATAAGGGCTGGATGACAGCAAGGCTGAAAAGGTTCACATTGGAGTAGAAGCTGAATGCAACAAATGTTGCTATTCTTTTTTTTTTTTTTGTCTTTTTCCTAAGCTTTTAAAGAGATGATGGCATGTATTTTGTGTGTGTTGCTACCCCAGCCAGCTTGTTCAGGCTTTTGAAGAAAATATGATTGGATCAAAATATACTAAAGATTTCAAATGATTGACATCCTTACTCCTGTGGTTAATAGTGGGCACACCCTCAGCCTTTCAGAGCTGTGGTAGTAGTTTGTATGTCCCAGCACGCAAACTGAGAAAACAAATGTCGTCAGGAAAGTATGCAAGAAACACCTCCTAGGAATAAATTTTTGTTTCCAAGACAGATTCCTTCCCCTCTGCAGTCAATTTCTTAGCAGCTTCTGGGAGGCTCCATATGAAAGGCCCTGCTAAATTGCTGTCAGTGGACTTGTCTTTCGCAAATTCAATTTATTTTTTGAATCCACTTAGACTTTTAGTCTTCAAATCTTCCATGGTAGTGAGGAACATGATCATTCAATACATTAAATCAGTTACTGCCTTTTACATCCTAGTTGGTATTTCTGCGGGGTATTTACTGGTTCTTGAATTATGATGATAAATTTCTTATCTGTATTCTGCTTTTTAATGTGGTCTTGATTATGGTGATTTACTTCCTTAAAAACTTAGGTAAATTTTCAAGCAGTGTGTTTCCTACAAAAGGGTTTCTGATCCATTCTCCTAGACAGAATACTGTATGCATAAAAGAAGCCATTTGACTTTTTTCTTTGATTATAGCGTTTAGATTATATTTATAAGAGATAAGCTAAAATTAATATAATTTGTTTTCACAAGGCGATAATTTTATATTCATCATGAATTCCTTCTCACATTAAAACCTGAGTGCTTTGTATCACAGATCTATGCATGAAAATTGGGTTGTGCACATCTGTGCTAAATCATTTACAAGTATTTTTGAGTGTACAGTGTGCTATGATCTTATTTGTTATTAAAATACTGTTGGCTCATCCTGTTGGAGAGATGCAGTATAAATGTCTGGAAACAAGCTTAGCATTTCAATAACTTTCTCATAATGTGCTCATTGATGTGCTGTATTCATTTTATAACTGTCTGCACTGTAAATGTAGGGTACAAAACTAATAGAAATGTGGGACTTGGCATCAAAGTAGGAGTTTTATAAGAAGTCTCTCTCCTTCCACCTAGTACTTGAAGAACAGCATTGCCAGAGGCCACAGTTCAACTGATGGCAAATGCTGTGCACTTTGTCATTTGTCTTAAGCTTGCCATTCTTCCCAAGTATGTCTGACACCCAGTGAACTCCAAACTGGGATGATGAAGTTCACCTGAAAATGGAGTTCTTGAGGGTGGGCACCTGCTACATCCTGCCTGGACAGTCTACCACATCCATTTTTTCAAACAGGTCAAGTCCGTGCTTGGATGGGTGTCACAGTGGAACAAGTATCACTGAGTGATGAGGTGGGATTATGCTGCAGACATCATGTATTCAGCACTTATCAGCCTAACTTTATGAAAAAAAATTAGTTTTTTCTGTTCTAGTGTGCAAAGCTTACTGCAGATCACCAGTATCATCTCCGATATAATGCATGGAAATGCATGGTAGCAGCTGCCATGACATCAGGTACATTTCATTTCTGTAATTGCTGTCCACTAGCTTGATGTTTGTGGATCCATTATCAAGAACTATTTGAAATATGTCATTATAGTATTTTGGTACCATTGCAATGTAGAGGTACTTATTAGTGTATTTACGGTGGCTGAATGCCTCTGACAGGATCTCTAGGCCTTTTTGGTGAGTGCACAAAATTGTGTAGAGGTCTAGGAGTACATGGGAGGGTAGTTATTTCCCCCAAGGTACAAAACAATTGGAACTGCTTCTGCCAACAACAGAGTGTCCAGAAGAGCTGTGGTTATTTATCTGTGGTAAGCACAGGATTCTTTGTTTTGAGGGTTTCTGAATGCTTAATAGCTTTGCCATCCTTTTGCTTGATCATTTTAAGTTGTCATACGATTTTTGAAGCCTCTCATTGAACTGTAGGCGAGACTGCTTTGTGTTACCTTGAGTAGCAACTGAATGGATTAAATTTGCATTTAGAAGACTGTGAACAAGTTGCAATAGCCTCATGTCAATCGTAGAAACAAGTAGAGAATTACTTTTATAATAGCTGCTTTTTCTACTGTGTTTTTGAGAGTCTGGGAGGAGGAGAAAGTACATTGTACATTGTCAAACATTTGGAAAAAACAGGTGAGGAGGCTTTGTGAAATACTGTAATGTTCCCAGAAATACAGCAGTCAGCTTTGTCTACAGTATGAGTGCCATATGTAAAATATGGAAGGGGTATATATCTGAGTGGTTGTTCAAAATGTGTTTGTTAGAATTATGACTTACAGCTTTCATTTAGTACACAGTATTTGAATATGTTTTGTAAATTTTACCATGTTTTCATTTTATAAATAAAAAAATAATGTACCAAATGCTGTGTTGTGAGCCATACTTACTTTTGCTGAGCATGCTTGAACTTGCAACCAAGTGATGTGAAAGCCCGGTGCTTTTATAAAACCCCAGGAATGGTTGCCTACCTCTGTTTCATCACAGCTGGTGGTAGTTCTATTCTGTGAGTTGCTGTCTCCTGTATTCCCTCTTCATAAAATATAATTATCTTCTTCTGTTTTGGAGCTTTGGGGGGGAGGGGGAGTATGTTTCACATTGGTTAGGCAAGTGGGCCTGTCTTAAGAAGGTTATGGCAATGGTGTCCAGTGACTGCATCTTTCTGTCCTCATCAAAGACACTGAGGACCTGGGGGCTTCCTCGGTAATCCTCTCCTCTTTGTCTCTCTTACCAATTAGTCGTGACTCCCAGTGTGCTCCCACTGCTGGAATTGACTTTCCATTTCTAAGTTGTAGTAAGATGCTAATTTAGTGTTGCTCAGGTAAGTCTGCACCCCTTCATTTTCCTATGGACACAAAAAAATGTGGCTACAGAAGGATCAGCTGGACAGAACACATGGGCCTTCTGCACAAGGTGACATCATGGTGCAAGGAATCCAGCTGTACATAGTGACTTACTGGTCAGGATGGTCTTCCAGGACCAAAGGGCACACGTAAGCAGATTTACATGCACACATTAGGGCATGTAGTGAAGGACTCTGAAGTACCTTAAAGAGGATTTGGTAGATGTTTAACACTTAGATTGGAGTAGATGTGGATAAATTCAGTGCACACCTCAGTAAAATGTCTTCAGAATGCCAGGTGATTCACATCTTTAAAAATTTAATGCCAATTACTATATTATTAAATAATATGCATTAAAACATTACTTTCTTTAATACTAACAAAGTGCTGGGCTTCCTCTTCTGTGGAATAGTGGTAGAGAGTTGCACAACTTTAAGCGTGTGCTCAAAGCTGATAGATGAGGGTTATCCCAGGGTACAACAATTTATTCGTATATGCCACCATCATTAAATAAATCCATTTTTTGAACCTTCCCATTAATCCCTTTTATGATGTTCCTAGGCCTGTAATCTTTGTTTGATGATAAAGTGCAAGAGTCCTTTTTGGGAATAATCCATTTTATGGTACTTCAGAAGAATCCAGTGCATGTGAGAAGCAATTGTTACATTCAGTTTCACAGATATTTTTATTTCTGTGTTGGGCAGAATTGCCAGTGTCACTGGAGGGAAAATATTTTGTTAGTAGGCTAATTTCAAATGCACTTAACTAGAAAATTAGTACTTGTAAAAAAGTCGGTGAGATATAAGACTGTTCTCGTTAGGTGAACTGGGTAAACAGCTTGGGGATTCTTTAATCATAAATGATGACAAAGGACCACAAAATATTCCAAGAACAAGCTGCTGAGTATTTCAGTGGTATCTTAAGAGAAATAAATACTTTCATTTGCCTGGTACATTTCTTCTATTTTTAGAGAGACTGCTTTTTTTTCTGGTTGAGTGTATTACACTTTCTTTTCATACATTATTTTCTTTCTGTGTCATTTCATCTTCCCATTCTCCAAGTTCCTCCTGCAGTGCCGACCTGTGCACTTACTTGCACTCGGTATCATATCTGATATCTAAATTGGGAGCAATGTCATCTTTATTCTCTCGGTGGTTTCACAGGATGAAGTAGTCAAGAAAGAAATTTTCTTGCTTGTTTTAAAGCAACATTATTTTCCTAATATACAGAAGGGGGAATATCTTCTGTATTGCTATTCAGCACTTTACTGTGATTCCGTGTCTTGCCCCACATTGAATATTATTTCACTTCCAAGTGCTTAATCCATAAGATTACACTGGGAACTTCTGTTGTTGAGGTTTGCCACCTCAACAGTATGTTGTGATAGGTGAACACAGGTGTTCAAAGCTGGAGGTGCTTTTGGTGCTGGATGTTCTGGTTCTCAAGCAGGGCAAACCCCTGAGGACGAAAATAATGGAAAAAATTTGGATATTGCATATAGTGTATGAATGTTTATAAGCTAGTTTGTTAATACAGTGTCAGAAGGACAAGTTTATTCACATGTCTAACTGTTGCATTTATTGCATGTTGTGTATCAACATCTTGTGACAGGCAGACATAGGAAGGACTGAGTGAACTCTGTGGTCTAGCTGAGGAATATGCAGAATCTCTGCAGGCATGCTCAATCTCTGATTTGGGAAGAAAAAGGTAGTATGGTGCTCTTGAAAGATAATTTCCTTTTAATGGCAATGCTAGCAATATCAGAGAATTATTTTTCAGAAATGTAGATTTAATATTTCTGAAATGTCTAGAGAGGAACGTATTTTGTGGTTATAAATCTTCTGTTCATCAAAATGTTGAGTCAACTCGTACTTTCCTTATGAAAATATGAAAATTAACTAGTAGGACTCATCTAGAAGAGCTCCCACTGTGATTCTGGTGGTGTGCTGATACCTGTGTCTAGTTATACCTGAAGTAATCTATGAATTACATTGCACTGATCAGCTGGGATGTCTTTTATGAAGATATGGGGATTTGTACTTTCAGGAGTTGCTAATTTTTTGAAAAAAGAGCTTTAGAAGCAGCTGTATCTTAAATTTCCTTCTTAAACAACTGTGGTAGAAGGCAAAAGTGTGGTAACATATGTATGTAGTGGGTGTATTTGATTGCTTATATACTTTGTTTATCATTTATGGCTTAAGAACAAGCCCAGTTCCACTGCTGAATTCAGTCTAGGTTCTTACAGCACAAACCGTTTAGAGAAATGGTGAGAGCTTACACAGTCTGTTTCCTTTCTCTTTTGTTTTCTGTGTCAGCCCCCTCTTTTGCTGGCACATATGCTCGCACTGATGCACACACACTTTCACTGTTGCAGTGCAGGAGAAATATAGGAGCAAGAATGAGGGGGTGGAACTTCAGAGTCACAAAAACAAATCAACAGCAAATGTAGCATTGGCAAATGTGGCCTCTGCTGTCCAGTAAAATCCTTTTTCACTTATATGTTGTGCACTTAGAAGTGCACTAAAGGCTTTAAAGATGCTTATAGTTTATTTTTAACATTTTTAGCAAGGTAAGGGTACTATAACTTAAAGTCTTGGGATAATTACACGCTTTATGGTGGTCAGTAGGTTTCAAAATTAAGTACTGGACTGCAGAGGTTTAGTGTGTTCTCAGCTATGTGTTGGTGTCTGTCCCCAGCCATCTATCAGTTGTGTTTAAGAGTGGGGGAAAAACCATTTCTTCAGGTATAAAAAAACTGCAGGAATGCTTTGTGCTTACAGACTCAGTTACTGTTTAGCACTAAAACTGACAGACTAATATAATTTCATTGAGGGGGGTGTTATAATGTTGTTTTCTTCCTGGCAGTGTACTGCTCTGGAAGTCAACATCACACTATAGAATTTAAAGTACGTATAAAAGCTGTCTGCCTTTACAATTAAAAATGCTGAGCATGTCCTGATTTTGTAGCCTTTTTCAGTAAAAGGAATGCTGTACATAAAGTAAATTTTAAAAGTTTCTTCCAAGCCTCTCATTAATCTCTGCTTGAGCCTTCTGCCTTTGAAACAACTGATAAGGGACTCTGCTGTTCAAATATTAAAAATACATAAACAAATGTTCAGTTTTATGGGTTTTGTTTTATGGGTGTTCCTAACAAAATTGCCCAAAATTTATAGTAGATTCTATACTGTGGAATCAATTTGCATTGTTCTGATTCCTTACCTGAGGGAAGTGCTGAAAAGAGGGAAGTGGCTCTGAGTCACAATATGCCTTAACAGAGACAAAAAGGTGGCAGTATCAGTGGCAGTTATTGCTTGTCTCAGTGCAAATAAAGCAACTAGTGTTGAAAATCACACACAAATAAATGGAGATCTTTTTCCCAGAAAATGTGCAACTTGTTTTAGTGAGGGCCCCATGTACACTGGCAGTTAGAAATGAAAATTTGGGATTCTTGATGCAGTTGGCTGGCAGGGACTGGTGCACCATTTAGCTAAGATCACCTGGGTCTATATGTATATGACTAAAATAGTGGCAGGAACCAACATTTCTGCACAATGCCTTGTAAAGCTGCTGTATGGGTCTTAGCATTGGGGTTCGTTAAGGCCTGACAGCCTTCAAAGCTCATTGAGGATTGATGCATTCAGATGCATCATCAGATGAAAGTTGCACAGCCTCTTCTAATAATTAGCTTATCCTCTTATTCTCTCTGTATTTTGGTGTTGCCACCATTGCTTAAAAGCCCCTGGTTCCCATTGCTCCGTTTATCTGGAGGTTTGCCGTTGTTGCAGTAGCATGTCATGCTTTCTTTCCTTGTGAAACTACTGCTGGGCCATCGGGAGGTAAGAACTATTGGGATGGAGACTGCTGGTTGGTCTTACTATGTGTTTTCCTGAAGAGTGTTAGTGTGCCACCTCTTTTGCTGACTGATCAATTCAACAGGCACAGTGAAACTCAAAGATAAAATATTTCCCAGAAATGGGAATGGTATGTGCCCGCTTTCCTCCCTTCAGCTTTTAAGAGATCAAGCTGTGGAATGGGTTAAAAGTGGGAAGTTATTAGCCTCAGGAGGTAATTGCATTGGAGATGCCCCAGTAGCTTTGCAGTGTGATGTGGCAGAATGTGTGTTAACTTTCCACTCATTTTTCAACAACATTTTATGTTTATATTTGAATTTTTTTCTAGTGAGAGCAAACTTTTCAGTTGAAGTCACTCTTAGCAACAAGATGCTTTGAAGAAGCTTGCAAAATAAACAGAGGAAAATAATGGCTCTACTTAGTGTGAGTTACGTTTTCCTTTTCTTTGCTTGTCTTCTAGAAACAAGAGTGCCTTAAAAGATACTGTTTTCTGCATTGGTGGTCTTTTGGCAAAAGCATAATCTGTTCTGGGTTTGTGGAGCAACTGAAATGATGTTGACCCAGTTATTTTTCTCCTGATGGTTATGTTTATATTTTTCTTGAGAAGAAAAACTTTCTATCATATTAAAAGCAAACAACAAAAGAAGATAATTTTCCCAAACTTGGAGTGTAAAAGAATCACCTTTTTCTTCTGAAAGTAATTGGAACTTGGCATTTCTGTCTGTCACTCAACCTTTGAATGCTGAAAAAAAAGGCGTAAGGCGTCCATGCCACTGCTGAAATACACAGAACACATTTTCATAAGTAAACACTAGATTTGCCAAACAGTCTGAAGAGCAGATCTTTTGTGCGCTGATGTTTTCCTTGATTCTTCTGCTGTGCTCAGAACTGGGCAGCAGTCTTCCCAGATTCAGCCAGGGAAGAGCCAGGAGTCTCTGACTTCCTCCACCTTATCTGCTCCACCTGTTAGCTGCTTGGCTTCTCACATTATATCCTGCTGCTGAAGGCTAATATATTTCTCAGTCTCTCTTGTATGGCTGTAATTTTATGAGGGCAACAAAGGTTTGTAAATAGAGGATGTGAGTCTGAGGTGGAGAAAATCTTCGAGTATGGTCTGCAGGGGATTGGAGCATGGTCAGTTCTTATGGCTTGAGAGACTGCAGATCTCTAGCTGTGCAAATTGTGGATTGGAGGACAGGCAGAGAGAACTTCACTAACTAAAATAAACTTAGGATCCTACAATCCAGTTCTGTAGCTTGTGAATACTAGCTGCTTATGAATTCCTAGCATATTTTACTACAGCTACATACAGAGTAAGGAATTCTGTTAGTTTTTAGCAACAGGATAGGGAGGACAGTACTGGTGTCTCATGTCTGGAAAATAGTATCTGTCACTGGAAGTGGCATTTTTTCTTGTGCATTTCCCATGCCACAGTGAAGACTGGCCTGTTTATTCCCTGTAAGTGCTAGTCCAGCAGCATTCAGTGTTTTCTCTGATCTGACATGCAGTTTTGGCTTCTAGAGTTTAGAACTGAAGAATGTACAGTTTTCTGCTAGAAGGACATAATGTCCTGTAATGTTTTATAGCAATTTATATCTTTCATATAGAGGAAATTCTGTAATGCAGGATTTAATTTTCAGATCTTTGTAACTATACAGTCTTGTTGCTTATTACAAAGAGATCTCTCTCCGTTGTTGAGGTAACATGTATAGAGAAAAGAGAATCAGTTGTGGGGATGCACTTTTGAGACTCAGCTTTTTCAAGTCAAGGATTTGCCTATAGAATGGAGAGATAAATCTGCGTGTGCGTTTGTGTATTTTAAAAAAAAAACCAAACTGTTTTTTCTAGGCTTTCATATTCTAGTGTTTCTCGCGGTGTGTCATTATTTGAATTGATGCTTATGCCTAATGCCAAAACATCATTTAGAATTGCAAAATTTACAGAATCACAGAATCAATTAGGTTGGAAAAGACTTCTGATATTGAGTCCAACCTATGACCACAGCACCTTGTCAATCAGATCATGGCCTTGTCCAGTGTTTCCTTAAACACCTCCAGGGACAGTGACTTCGTCACCTAATTGACTCCAAGCATCTAACTGAAAGATTGAGCTCTTTGAGTCTCTCATTACGCTTGAAACTAAAACAAATTTAAAAGGTTAAGGTCACAGCAAACTTAATGAGGTGGAGGTTTTAGTTCTATTTTAAAATGCTGGCTCTTGCTTGTAGGATTACATCTTGTTCTTTTCAAGAAGATCAAGTATGCATGTGGATGGTGTGCTCTCACTAAGTTTATCAGAAAATAAAATGTGCAAAACCTAATGTAGTATTGAAATTTTGAAACAGGAATGAAAATAAAAGGGGAAAAGGAATCTCATAGTTTTCTTGAATGAGCAGGTTGCAGCAGTGTGGGCGGGCTGTGGTGGATCTGCTGACTGGACACGGGCTATGTGGGAGAGCTCCCAGATGCTGTGCTTACATGTGCTCTGACTCGGTTTGTTCCTTCTCGCTGGTTTATTCACACCATCGTTTTAGCAGTGGGAGGGCTTTGTCTGAATACGGTTAGCTTGTGGCTGTACACAGAGCAGGAGACACTGATAACAAGCAACAGATGGCAAGCAGATTTCAGTAGGAAGTCCAGTCTCATTTTTTTCAGTGCTCAAGGTAAGGAGGTTACATGGTAAGGATGGAGGGGGTGTGTTCAAAGAACTACTGCTGCAACTCTGGTTTAAGCTATTCCAGAGCTATACCATGCTGCTGATGCTAGCAGAGTTGCATACAGTGTGATGAAATGGAAATCACTGCAAGTCAGGAAGACAATAAATTATAACTGTGTGGCTATGACAGCTCAGTAGGAGCACCTGTGGATGGAAAAAGGATTACATGCTTTTAAGCACTGTTGACATGAGATATTTTTTTATCATGTTAATGAAAGCTTAATCAAATGAGCACATAAAGCTTGGAGAGAAAAAGATTTACTTTTTACAGGAGATAAAACTGCACAAAAAATGTGTACTGTCAACAGAACAAATTTTATTTCAAATGCAGAGCTTTAAGATTGAAAATACAGACTATGAGTGTGAAAATTTTTTTATGAAGACTCTTGTGTGTAGACAAGCTTTTCAGTAAAGTGTTTATTAACACACGAAAAATAGCTTTCTGTTTTAAAATACACACAAATGAAATTAGAAGCAAAATTACCATGGTCAGTGGAGATTATATGTAGCTGTAAAAATTACCTTCTACTTATAGAGTGGATCTTTCTGCATTAAAAGATTCAACCCCCCTCTAATTTTAGAATATATGCATTTTAGGTCAACAACAGTCTCAGTTTTTCAGGTAGTTCAAAAGTTATACAATGAAAGATACTCTGGACTTAAAATATAAATGGTAATGCATGAATTCTAATATCATAGCACTGTGGTTATTTTGTAATGTTTAAATGATAATCATAACTCATGAGAGAAGTATTTTATACTTTCTTTGCATACTGGAACTTTATGTGTAGATTTTTGTGGGTCAATCTCATTAATCCAAATAAGCTACTTGAAATAGTTACAGGATAAACAAAACCCTTTCTAAAAACACAGAAAAATTCAGTTTTTTGAACCCTCAGAAGCTGAAGAGTTAATGGTGGGGTTGCACTGGATTCAGTGTATTTGCAGATGTTGCTGCAACCAACTGCTGATTTTTCTCCCATCCTGTCAGGGAAGTCTGCCAGCCATGATTCATGGAATGATTTTTTTGCGCTGAGTAATCTGTGGTTTTTCTTTTTTCCTCTTCCCTCTCCCTTATTTTTATCCTGAACTAAAGCACTATTCATTTCAGCTAAAGGGAGGAGAAGCTTCCAAAGCATTAATACAAAACATTAAATACACTGTGTTTTGAGTGGAGGAACTGTAACAAATGTTAAACTTGCAGTAATTTTACTTGGTCTTAGGTAGTCTAGTCCAGGGTGTGAAAACAGTTTCAGAACAGAATCAGCTTTTGGTTTTGCTAGTCATATGGTTTTACAGTTCTCCTAAGACTTCTGTACTAGTATTGCTAAAGAACATCCAACTTCTGTGCTGATACTATGCCTCCTTTCTCACAGATCGCTCAGAAAGAAATAAACCAGACTGCCGCTCTTCAGGGTAAGAACTGTATTTCTCTATTTATTTTCCCCTTTGCTTTTTTTAATTTTTTCTTATTTTTTTCTTTTATTGGATGAACTAGGAAATTGGCCAGAAATATAAAAATGTCATTCTTTCTGCCTCTCTGTTTTCGTAACAGTAATGTAACACCAAAATAATTTTGTGTTAAAAATAGTTGGTTTATATTCCTTATGGACAAGGTTTTTTCCAAGAAATTAACAGAACTTGATACATTGTAATTGTGTACACTTAAACTCCAAATGCTTGTCTATGTATCATGCTATGGGTTGTTTGGTAAAACTGCTTAAAACAGGAAGTCCCTTATGACTTTTGCTACTTTGTTTCTATAGCAAGGAAAATAATTATTGGTTAAGTCAAAAAAAGCAACACTTTATTATTTGTTCCACTAACACTGATCCCATCATACCTAAGGTTTCACGAGAAGCAAATGAGAGTGTTTCAAACAAAACACATGCACAGACACCAACATGTGTTTATTTAGCATTTCCATCAGGACCATGAACTTCTAGGCTATTGATTTGCAAGGCCGTATTTTCCCTTAAGCTTCTGAATATTGTGTAGTTCTTCTTATCCTCTGGCTTTTAAATAATCTCTTTTTCTATTGCCTCATTTTCAAACTCTCTTTCAATTTTCCACTTGGGAATAGGATTTTGCCCATGTCATGTGGTAGATAGTGGAATTTTAATGAACTAAAGTGATAGAGCAAACCAGTGAACACTGGCTCTCCCATTCCTTTATGAAAAGTCTTTCCAAAAAATGCCCCTGGTGTCCAGGCTTTGGGCATGACCTGACCTTTTCATTTGATTTTCACAGTCTACATTTTTTCCTTTTTGGTACATTTTTACAGTACAGTGGGCTAGCATTTATAGCTGGAAGAACAGAGTAGCATTTTCTTACAACACACTTGATGTGCTGTATCTGTTGTGTGATGTGATGGGAGAGGATGTTTTTCCCTTCCTTTCCCCATCTGCCACAGCACTGTAGCTGATTCCAGCAGCATGTTTAAGTTGCAGGGGAGTATTGCATTTGTCTTTGAATACTTTTATCTGCTTAAAAGCTCAGTCACTGCATGTGCTGATTTCCTTTAATACTTAAAAATATGAAACTTTTTCCTTTTCTTAAAATGATGTGGTTATAGTCTTAATATTAGAACTTTTATTAAATCATATCATATTACAGTAATGTCAAATCCAAATCATTATGAAAAGGAAATCTAATTTTATCAAAATGTTTAGTTCAAGGTTGAAACAGCTTCAATCTCTTCCCCTTTCTTCTCTCTAGTTGTTTTCATGTTTTTGCTCTGGAGTGTGTTCTGGAAGTTTGAATTTGGACCAAAAGCAAAGTAAAACTTTGGATGTTTTTCCATGGGATTGGAAAGTCAAATGTGGAACAGCCTTGGCAATGAAACATTTCCCTAAGTTGCCTGAACTACAGTCTCCAAATTCTCATGTGGAAAGTACAGAATAATTAATGGTATAATGTAGATTGCTCATAATGTTGAGAGAAATGCAGCTTAAATAGGCTTTCATTCCTGTCAGTAGTGCATGTGCTTCCTGACCATATCTTCTGTATCTTCTACCCCCTTCTCCATCTCTCTGGCCACTGCGTCATGAGCTGCGAGGAAGAAAAGCCACCATTTAAAGGGTAGTGTTTTGTGCACGTCTCACTGCTGTTTCTAGACTGAACGGGAGCAGCCTACCTTACTTAAGTGATGTACTCTGCTAATTGATATTGCTACACTCGATGGTTCATCTCTCATTGTAATTGGAAGCATTATTCTGTGGTGACAAATTGCTGGGCGAGATTCTTATCCCAAGTCTGGCCATATCACACCCAGGAAAAGAGCTGCAGTTGCATCAAGGCCAGAGCCCCTTGATAGAAGACCTGAGGGAAAAATAAATCATGAAGTACACAAGGCTAAAATTGAAGTGCTAAGTACACTTCTCTTGTAACATGGGCAGCATTTCCGAGCCATTTGAATTCTGCTGGGGACAGTTTTATGCCATTTTATGGTAAGCTGCTGCACTTAGGTCACTGTCCCTCTGGGAGCAGTTCATGACAAGGCAAGAAGAAAATACAGTGGTCCAGAGGCAACTTGGCTACTTATTCCTTAAACTACATGTTGAGGGATGCATATCTTAAAAACACAAGACATTATCCCTCTCATAAGCTCAAGTGGAACAAAAGTGACACTTCAGTTCTTGAACTTAAGGTCTAGAAACCAGAGTTTCTGCGCTAGAATTCCTATGAAATACTGGAGGTTGGCATGGGGAGACCAGATGGCAAGATGGGGAATAAGCAGTGAGCCTTAAGAAAGGTAGATAGCCTAAGATGAAATAGCAGATGTAGATGTTTCCAAGAGGGAGCCAGAGAAGTAGTTTATTGTTTCATGCAAAACTATGGTGAGATCTTGCCCAGAAGTCTGTCAAGTCTAAGTGCAAACACGGAACACTAAGATAAGAAGAGACCAAAAAAAGCACAGATATCTTCCACCAACTCTTCCTCATGCATTATAAGGTTAGGTTTTGGTCTGGAACATGATCATCGTAATAAAAAGATCACATAACAGTGTTTCTTATGATTTCAAGGATCTAAAGCTTGCCCTTTCCAACCTCCTGTTATATAGTTCTTTGCCTTTGTATTTCTACATGTATTTCAAGCTTGTGTTTGTGTCTTTGCAGTATAAGGGATGAAGAGTTTATATACACTGAGACAGGATCAATTTTAAAACATACCTTGGACATAACTCATTTGCAATGAAAGACATATTAAAAAACCTGTTCTAGGTAGAACAGTATATAAATGGTCATTAATATAGTTACTTTATTATAGGGTGGTGCCATTTAGAAGAATTTTTACAGCAGTATCAGGGAGTCTGACAAATGTTCTGATTTGGTTATTAGCCTATCAAATGTTTAGCATGGGAGAAATGCTACAGAAAGAGGGAGCCTTCTGAGGGTGATACAGGGATCTAGCACAGCATGGCGAAGACATCTGAAGAGTGGATGAACCAAATACCACAGATAATGATTTAGAGGGAGGGAAACAGATATTGAGTAACATCTACAAAATGTGCATTATTACATTATATTTTGCCTCTTTTGATAATTAGCAACCGTCTGACACTCAGGAGAGTTTAGATAAAGCAAGGAGTAGTAGAACAGGCCCTGTGTATCTATTTCATGTACTGCTCTGCACAGATTTTTTTGTTAAATATATCACATTAGTAAGATCAAAACAAATGTTTGCTAAATCCAAATAATACCTATTGCTGTGTTAAATTTTTATCAAGAGACATTTAGTTTCATGACCTAGTAGCCATCCTTCAATTGTTACATTTTAGACAGTACTAAAATATGTCTCTACTGGTAACAGTGGTCTGTAATTATAATTCTTGATTTTACTGTCAGGTCATGCTTGTACTGTTGTCTCTGATAGTTTCAGGTCACGCACTGTTGTAACACAGGTCAATTAGGTCAAAAGAAGTAGGTCTTTATTCCTCTAAATGTTTACAAACTGAAAATCAGATGATAGTAATAGAATAGAGGAGTTCAGGCATCTACATATTTGCAGTTAATCCCTGAACGTGAGTAAAGCTTGCAGAAGGAACTGGATTTTTTTTCTTCTTTTGGTTAAGAATTACGGATCAAAAAGTCCTGAAACACAGTCCTATAATTTGATATACCTCATTTTAGTTGCCTTGACCTTGGAGATGACAGGACATATGTAGCTAACAATTGCAGCAACTTATTGAAAGATTTAGTAGGGTATCAATCACTTGAAGTCAAGTAAGAAATTTTTATTTTTAGAATATCAGTGTCTACTGTGAAAAATGGGGAGTGCGATAAAAATACTTAGTTTGTTTCTAGAAACAGATCCTAGGTTTTACTGTATATAGTCTGCCTGCTGACTGTAATGTGCTTAAGTTCTTTTACAGCTGGTTGCCTTCATTTAATTGCAGTAAATTGAGCTTTTTTATTTAAAATGCATCAAGTCAACAATATAAATAGACAAAAGTCGTCTTTTGTTCCTTTATAAACAAGCACTTGTAGTGGCTGATCAAAGGGGCTACTGATCCCTTTAGTGAAGCTCTATGGTAAATCAAGTGATCATTTTTATGAATGGTATTTTGTATCCAACTTCGGTTTTAGTTGTTTGGGTTTTTTTTCATGCACCAGAATTCCATTAGTGAAAGCTTCTCTGCATTTTTATTTTCTCTGCTATATAATGTTGATTTTGTGAAATTGTGTTTAAGAAATACTACAGTAACAGTCTGACTATATCTTAAGAATGTGTTTTCCCAGATCATCTGGGAAGCCTAAAAAGACACCTTTTAATGAAGATCTTGAGTGTTTAACAGAGCATGAAGGGAATCTTAAGGCACTGGCTTGAGAATATAGTGGAACTGTCCCCACTTTATAATTAAAATAAGGTGGTTTTACAAATCAGTGTGCTTTTGAGGTCTTGAGAAAACAGACAGAAATAGGTTTTTCTATGTTGTAACCATTAGAGTCAGTCATTTAATTGTTTCATAGGATCATAGGATATCCTGAGTTGCAAAGTACAAGGATCATTGAAATCCAGCTCTGGGCCCTGCACAGAACCATCCCCAAGAGTTACACCATGCCTGAGAGCATTGTCCAAATGGTTCTTGAACTCTGTCAGGCTGGTGCTGTGACCACTTCCCTGGGCCTGTTCCAGTGCCCAGCCACCCTATGGGTGAAGAACCTTTTCCTAATATCCAACCTAAACCTCCCCTGACACAGCCTCAGGCCATTCCCTCAGGTCCTGTCACTGCTCACCACAGAGAAGAGATCAGAGTCCCCTCATGAGGAAGTTGTAACTGTGATAAGGTCTCCCCTCAGTTTCCTCTTCTCCAGGCTGAACAGACCAAGTGACCTCAACCATTCCTCACACAGCTTCTTCTCAAGGCCATTTGCCATCCTTGTTGCCCTCCTCTGGACACTCTCCAACAGCTCAATGTCTTTTTTTATGTTGTGGCACCCAAAACTGTGAGGCCGCCCCAGTGCAGAGCAGAGCGGGACAATCCCGTCCCTTCCCTGGCTGATGCCCCCAGGACAGGGTTGGCCCTCCTGGCTGCCAGGGCTCAGTGACTCACATTCAATTGCCATTGACCAGGACCCCCAGGTGCCTTTCTGCAGCGCTGCTCTCCAGCCTCTCGTTCCCCAGTCTGTACGGACATCCAAGGTTGCCCTATCTGAGGTATAGAATCTGGCATTTGTCTTTGTTAAACTTTATATTGTTGGTGATTGCTGTGTGTTAGTCAAAGGGACAGTGTGGAGAGACTTCTGCTGCTTCTGTATTGAGAAATCACAGAATGGTGGGAAGGTCATGCAGGTCATATAATTAAGCATTGTGCTTATAGTGGAAAGATGCTGATGCTAGATCAGGCCCATGATGTTTTTTTATAGCCAAGATTGGAAAATCTCCTAGGAGCAAGAGATGGAGCCTACTTACTTTCATCCTACTCAGAGTCTGCTTGTCTGTCATTCACTGACTTTATTTCCAAATGATAGTGCTGTGCGAAGCACTACCAAAAGAAGCAGTCTAAACACTGGACTTCTTAATATCCAGGAGGACTGAATTCATTCACACAAACATCCTGAAGTACAGTTTTTCATCAGTGTTGTTTAAAACCCTTGTGTTGTCTACTAGAGATGTCTGGACAGCCTTGTCAATGCTTCTGTTTTAGGAAGGAAAATTTCATGGTTTTGCTCATCTAGCCAGTGTTACAGATGGTAATACAGATCTGAAGTTTAAGACTTTGAACCTTGCTGGCACTCCATCAGAATGGGAAGGGTTGTGTTTAGAAGAAATGAATGTTGGGGGATGTTTTACTGTGATGTTCTTTATTCATTACATTTAGCTTTTGCAATATTTAAGGCTAGGGAGTATCAGGTTACGTCTAAGTATGCTTTTAGGCTATGAAAATAGAAATGTGCTGCTTTTGTACCTTCCCAGTAGGTCAGAAGTTGGGGTAGTTCTAAAAAGTATCTAGTCTTCTTTCCAAATCCTTGGGCTGCAGTTTCACAATTGCCCTGAGCTGAGCTAAGCTTATGTTGCTCCAAGAAGGAAAGGTTCATTCTCTCCTTTGGGCTGCTGTCAGTGCTCATGTGGTTAGTTGGATCAGAAGGCTGATCTCCAGGGAAAAAAAATAGCTGTCTCTCCACAAAGGAAGCAGGTTCAGCATAGTGGGGGCAGAGTGATTTCTTGCAAGTTCCATGATCAATGTCAGAACTGGAAGCAGGGGCTCTGAGTTGTGACTTTTCTTCTTGTTGTCTTAAAAGTAGGGTCATGTGACTCTTTTTTTTTCATTCTGAGAGATAAATTTTGGATTCACTCATTCAATGCAATCCCAGAGGTTAAATATAGATTTGAACTGGTGCAATGTGAGATTGGAATCTAAATAAGCATCTTTCTTTTGTTTATCACGTGTTTCTCATCAGCGCATGCTTTCACATCAGAGCTGTTGCTTCTGGGAGTAAAATAAGCTGGAGAAATTTTGTGCAGCCTGTTTCTTGGGTAGCTTCTTTGCTACAATAAATGGTTATGCTTAATTTTTAATTTGCAGTGTTAATTTTTACTCTGCTCAGTTTAAACTTACATGTAAATGAGGAAAAAAACCAATCACAGGTAGAACTGAAGAGTAAATGGCAGATGGGTTCAGCTCAGTTTTTGGCAGTTAGGGATCATAAGAGTATCTAGACCCTGTTCCTGGGGGTGTTTTAATGTTACCAGTTCATCACTGTTGTGTTGGGGATTTTTGGCTATTCATCTCACAGATAGCAGTAAAGTTTATTGTGAAGGGTATATCCTAGCCAGCCTCCTAGATGCCTTATTCCTAAACAGAGAAGAGGGATTTGTTTTAATAAAAGGAGTGCTCTGTTCTTGGTTTCTGCAGAGAGAATTCTGAAGGACTGTTTGCTCTGGTGCCCTGAACAACTCCTTCCATTGTCTGGGCTGCTCTCCAGTGCTTATTCAAATTCATAATGGAAAATAACGCTGCAAATGAGATGGTTGTTGAAGGAATAAAGAGAAAAAGGCTTACCCTCTGTCTTCACTGAAAGAATTTCCCTGCTTCTTTGGGCATCTTGTGTACGTGAGCAAGTTTCACCATCCCATCATCTTTCAGAATAGACTCCTATAGGAAGTACTGAGGACCATCCAGACACATGGCCACACTCCTTGTGCTTTAGGAGAATTACCTGGGGCATGAACAACCATAACAGACATTAGTTCTAAAAAAGGTGGTTTCAGGAAGGATGCAATTGCAGATTTTTTTAAGGCAAATTAATCAGTCATGGTTATAATTCTGCTTCTTTATAATTTTTTTCTCTCTGAGACATCTCAGTGATGAACAGCAGATGAAATTTGTGGTGGCTGGGAAGGAGGGCTGGGAGAGAATTCTTTCCAAAGGTATTTGTAATATTCTCAAAGAAAACAGAAAAGGAGGAGGAGCTGCTAAGGGAAGCCTATAGGATATGTGTCAGGGCTGAGGAGACAGACTTAGCAGGTTGCAAACTTACAATGCAGAAGTAGTAATTGTTATGTGGTCTCTGAAAGAATTTCATGTTGATATTTTAAGAGTGTTGGAGCTTTCATTTATTTCCCTAAGGATTTATGTAGGTTTCTGTCTAGGCTCAGTATCTACATTTTCCTTTGCCTCTGGAATTTGAGTGGGAGAGCTCAGTTTGCAGTTATATTGTATTCGTTTCCATGGCCTCTTACTCTGATGTGCGCAAAAGAGGAGATTGTTATTTCATTCTTTTTTCTGTTCTCTTTTTCTGTACTGCTCACCTACTTTATAATTTCATTGTAAGTTATTTCTTTGGTGTCTTTGTTCTTTATTGAAGTATAGGGAATCAGTTACCTTAAGTAGCAGCGTCTGATTTGGCAGGTTGAACATTGAAATGATTGATCAAGTTCTCTTTTAAAGCATGTTACAGTTGCATTCTTACTGCATCATGGAGCTAAAGTATTCCTAGTGAGGCCAGTCACATTGATAATTTCTTTCTCTTAAATGTATTTTAGTATAATGTACAGTATAATGTTCAGTTTGCACAGCTGTACTTCAGACTCTGATCCTGTCATATGTGAGAGATTGCATTTCTGATTTTGCTACAAAATTTTTCAGTTCAAAAGTGGTATTTTTCTCAGTGCAGACATCACCATTTGAATTTAAGCCATGTTTGCATACTGAGTTTGTCCTAGTTTTGGCCATCTGTGACAAATCACAGGCTCAACTGAGCTAGTATTAGCCAAGTATTAGCTAGCATAGACAAAGATGAGCTGCTTTTTCATCTGTTCCAGCTGCTTCAGCTTCAAGAAGAGAACTAAGATCCAGTGATATAAAAAGTCATGTTGCCTGCTCCCTTGGAGGCTTACAACCAAGGCAGGTCACAGTGGGTCTCATGCCACAGGAGGGTCCCCTGCTACGGAGGACTGAAGCTAGACCAACCCTAAATGTGGAACGTATTCATAGAAGTATGGTCTTTATAAATATGCATAGTTGCATCTTAATCTTGGGAGCATTGTTACAGGAGGCTTGTCATCTGACTGTGGTGGACATTGCCATCTCCTGAGGCTTGAGGCAAAGGTTGACTTCTAATTAAAGAGAAGGTCCAAATCTAATCAGGGTGTTCCAACCACAAGCAAAAATTACTTTGTTAAATCTCTCTCTTGATCTGTAGCATGATATCTGGTTAAAGCAAAAGAAGTACTGTGAATCAGTGGTACCACGTTTTTATTAGGCAATACTTTTGCTTGGAATAAATGCTTAGTAAAAAGAAACAGCTTTGGTTTTACTATTATAATCCTTCTATTTCATGTCATTGGACTTCTACTTCCCCATCCCCTTACCAGTATATATAAGATACCTTATACCAGTATCCAGTATCTATATTAGAACCTGGAAGGAGGTTGTGGAAGTGAGAGGACTAGAGAAAATGGCCATAAGATGAGACAGGGGAGATTCAGATTAGATACTATAAAAAAAATCTTCACTGTTATGGAGGTCAGACATTGGAATAGGTTGCTCAGGGAGGTAGTGGAGTCACCATCCCTGGAGGTGGTCAAGAGGTGTCTGGATCTGGTGCTGGATGATACAGTTTGATGGTTTAGTGGTTCAGGGGTTGCAGTGGTAGTGCCGGGTTGACAGTTGAACTTGATGATCTTAAAGGTTTCTTCCAACCTTGATGATCTTATGATTCTATGAATACAGTATTAGTTCAGACAATTCTGATATTGTTTTGTGATTGGACCAGGTCAGGTCTCCCAAAAGCACAATTTCTTTGGACAACTGTTTTTAAAACCATTGTGTTGTTTTACTGCCTTGTTTCCACACCCTCTTCTAAAATAATAGGTCCATGAATAGCTAAAAAAACATGTGCTCCTGACAGGTGAAGGTTGGACAACTAGGAGGAAAGAGAACAATATGATGGGACAAGTAAGTTAGTGACAGCTGTAGGAGAGGCTTTCTTACCACACCTTACTGGTGTATAGGACAAAAGATTATTTGCTTTACTATTCAATCTATCTTCTTCCTTCTAAGCCTTGTCTAAGGCTGTTGACAAGGAAATGAGTTCTGTTAAATGAACTTTTTACAGTGTGAACTGACTAGAAATGCTTTCTGTTAATAACACCATTTATTTTTTTCCATCAAAGACAGATCTGAAATGACAATACAGTTCTCTGGTGCAACTTGAAGCCATTTCCTCTTGTCCTTTTGCTTGTTATTTGGCAGAAGTGACAGACCCTCACCTTGATATAACCTGTTTTCACGTAGTTGTAGAGTGCAATAAGGTTTCTCATGAGCCTCTTTTTCTCCAGGCTAAACACCCCCAACTCCCGCAGCTGCTTGTCACAAGATTTGTACTCCAGACCCTTCACCAGTTTTGTTACCCTTCTCTGGACACTCCTAGCACCTCAGTGTTCGTCTTGTAGTGGGGGGCCCAAAACTAAACACAGAATTCAAGGTATGGCCTCACTAGTGCTGAGTGCATAGGGATGATCACTGTGCTGGTCCTGCTGGCCACACTATTTCTGATGCAAGCCTAGAAGGCCACCTGGACTTATGCTGGCTCACGTTCAGACACTATCAACCAACATCCCCGGGCTCTTTTCCAACAGGCAGTTTTCCAACCACTCTTCCCTCAGCCTGTGGCTATGCCTGGGGTTGAAGAACCATACTCAAGCAGGGTGATGCTAGAGCACATTGGAGGGATTGTGTCCAGGTGGTTCTTGAGTATCTCCAGTGAGGGAGACTCCACAACCTTTCTGGACTATTTATCACAGTCTCCTGCACAGTAAAAATGTTCCTTCCCATGTTCAGGTGGAAATTCCTGTACATCAGGTACTGTTCCTTCCCTCTTGACCTGTTGTTTAGCACCACTGAGCAGAGCCTGGCTCCATCTTTTTGTCAACTTCCCTGCACATGCTGAGACATTGATGAAGTGCCATCTCTGTTTTCTGAAGGCTGAACAGGCCCGACTCTCAGTTATTTTAAGGTAGATTCTTCAGTCTTATCATCATCTTTATTGTCCTCCTCTGGACCTACTCCAGGAGCTTCATGTCTCTTTTGCGCTGAGGAGCCTGGAACTGGACACAGCACTTCAGATGTGCCTCACCACAGCTGATCAAAGGGGCAGGGTCACCTCCCTTGCCCTACTGGTATTGCTCTCTGAGAGAAGCAATACTTTGTATTTGTTAGCCAACAGTGGGTTTTCATGAGGGTTTTTTTGAATTCATACACACTTTTAGCACCTACAGTGAGTGTATTGTGGCAAGCAGTGCCAAAGATGAACCTTACATTGCATGTTGTAAAGTCTCTTTGGCTTTTTTGAGTTTGGTGTCTGCTGGTTTTATATAATGCTTTCTACGTTCTGTAGTGTAAGAGACTGAGCTGTCATTCCCTATAGCTTTGCTGCTTCTTGAGAAAGTTAAAATGGTGTTGTTCTGCTTTTAAATAGATCATGTCAGTCAATTAGGTAGTCTTAAGGAAAAGGTCACTATTTGGAGGCCCAGAGGCATTTTAGCAAGTGGCAAGAAGGTTGACTAATACGAGAAAAAGGATGGGAATGCCTTTGGAATTAAGGGCATCACTGAGAGTGGAGATTAAAGAAATTACCTGCTTATGTTATGTGAATCCAGGGCCTCTAAGTTGAACTGGAGATTGAAAAAAAGTAATTTCTACGCCTGTCCCTGTAAAAATTATGGATCAACGGTTAGAGGTCAGAGATGAAGGGGTTGTTCTAAGCGAAGGGTAACTCTGCTGGTCCCTGATTA
This sequence comes from Poecile atricapillus, assembly GCF_030490865.1. Classification (NCBI taxonomy): domain Eukaryota; kingdom Metazoa; phylum Chordata; class Aves; order Passeriformes; family Paridae; genus Poecile; species Poecile atricapillus. The sequence goes on along the minus strand of NC_081252.1, from coordinate 32,731,929 downwards.
TTCTGGGTTTTTTTTAGTTGCTGGAATAAGCTGATACTTTGTGGCTTTTTTTAATTTCCTCTGCCTAATTTACCCGATGACGTGTGGCACATTGATTGAAGTGCATGGAGGAGCATATGATAGAGCTATGTGTTTGAGTGGTACTTAAAGGCAAGGGAAGCGCATTGATACCTGTGGCTGTGAAATGTTTTGGAGAGGTGTTTCTTATGGCTGTTGCTCTGACAAGGTCCGGTTCAATCTGTTCTACTAGGTGTTTGTTTCTGAAGCTAAATTTAGTTGAGTGGCAGAAAATGATAGTGATTATTTCTTCCAAGTTGTAATCATCCATTAGAGAATGCAGTATTTACTGACTTGCCATATAATTTGAGGTCCATGATGTTGTAAGACAGCCAGGATATATGATTGAGGGTGGAGGAAGTTCCTTTCGTCCTGTATTATGTTTGCATGGTGACTTGCTCAAAGATGAGATCTCTGGAGAAATGTCCCCGGAGGTTAAAGGCCTTCTCTTGGTTATTGAGGTAGGTATTTTGTTCTTACAGCAAATGCAGTGCTATTCCCATCTATCAGGATTTTGCAGTGGGATAGGTGCAGGTTTTGTAGGCATCAGAATGATTTTAAAGATTTCTTTGGCTCTGTGGGTTGATGCTTCTATTTCACTCTTGGAAAACAATTTGAGTATGTATAAACTTGAATGCTTTTCCCTAGCCTGGGCTATTAAAGGTGTTAACTTTACCTATACACTATACCTTACCAACATTCTTGTAGAATCAGAATTGAAAGACTTGAAAAATAATCTTTGATGCATGTATTTATGAAGTGGTTGACCTTGATCTCAGAGTTGCTGGATCACTGTGAATATATAAAAAGGACTGAAGTTTAAGGTCATGTTTAAACTCAGAGGTAAACATTGCAGACCTACAGATATGTGAATTTCTGGTGAATAATTTTCTGCATTTTGTAACCAAAACTTTGTCAATATCTGTAGCATAGAAGAAAACGAAGTATTTCAAGAAGGGCAAGGGAAGAGTATTCAGGAAAACATGCCATTTCACTGACTGAGCTGTGTGCAGGGTACCTTCTGGAAAGATGGGTCCAATGAAGGGTGTGGTTAGGGGATTTTATTTGACAATTTCTGTGCACTGTGCATTCTGTAAGGGCCAGTGTTACAAGGTCACGGATCGCACATACTGTAGGGTGTAACTGGGTGAGTCAGCAGTACATTGCAACAAGATGTGATCATGCGAAACTATCATGTGAAGATGGTTTTACTTTTGTGAGATTTTAATGTGAGAGGGTTGAAAATTTGTATTTCTGCTGCTTGTTACATTATTTATTTATAAGTACAAATGACCTGTTTGAAACCGGTATGTTTCTTTATATGGATGACCTTGTAGTACATCTTTCGGCTGTTTGTTCACATTTCTGTTGCAGAAGGGGTTTTGGATTTGTTTCTCGTTTTTAAGTGCTTAGTTAAAGCTTCACTATGTTTGGTGTATATATATTAATATTTCTGTCATGTAGGCTGTCCCTTCACAACAAACTCACACTTTGCTCTCAACACACATCTATAATTAAAACAATGACGAAATTCCTTTTGATTCCTCACTCAGCTAAAGGTTAAACTCCAGCACATTTCATTGCTGCTTGTTTGACTCGGCTGGCCTATAAAGAAGTTGAATTAGGCTGAAGGAGCACAGAAATCCTATGGCATGGGACTTGTCAAAGAACTCAGCATTGGCAGGTGTTGTACTTTGAAATTCTCAAAGGTGCTCAACTGATTTTTTGGCACTGAGGTCACACCAGTACTGAACACTTCTCATAATCCCAGTTCTGTGGGTTAGATTGAATTTTTCACTTTAGATCCCAGACTTCTGTCTTTTGTATTACAGTGCTGGAATCGTGCTGTTAATCTTTGACTAGGCAAGATCCAGATATTATTTCAACTGCTGAGTGTAGAACCTATTTAGTAGTGTTCCTGGGAAGTGAGACTCAATAATTCACCGGTCAGAGGCCTCAGTTGCCTCAAGATTCCCCAGGAACTCCTTCCTTATTACTCTCGTTTCCTCTCAAAGGATGCACAGTAATTGAAGCAAATGGGCATATATTTTACAGATTTTTACACAGGAAACAAGCATACCTAGGCAAAATAAGAAACACCTTTACCTTGTTGCCTTGGTCTGATTACTGCTGTGATATCTTTGAAGTCTGTATATTTGCAAGCACCTGAGCTTTCTCCACTGGATTTCTCACCTCCAGCATATGCATCATCTGGGTCCTGCTGTGTTCTTGCCCTTGCAGTCAACACCCTTTTGTTCTTGCTTCTTCTCTGGAGCAATCCTTTTTTGTGTTGGTATTCTGAAGCTTCTCTGTTTTCAAAAGCCCATCTGAAATATACCCATCTTTTCATTTCTTTGGGTGATTTCCCCATGCATTCGCTATTGTTTTCTCTTTGCTGATCTGCAGATAAGTGATTTAGTAAGGATTTAAGATACTCACTGCCAAAAAAGTAACGTTATCTATTTTGTTACAGTCATTATTAATGTCTCTAGTCAGATGAGAACATTGACATACCACTTTATCCCTTTATAATACTTTAAAGATAATCTTACCGCTCTATTCATATGTTCTATGAAATATATAAACTATTTGAAGAAAATCTAATATTCATACTTTATAACAGTTAAAGCCCTCTAAAGACATCTTGAATCCTGTGGATCCAGATATACTGCTTTTCTTTATGCCTTTGTCCTGCTTATCCTTCATGATTAAACCAGGTTTTATTCAACTGTGATGTCAATTAGGTTCTGGAGCTCATTTAGCCACCAGGTTATATTTGATGTACAGAGATGTATGAAGCAAGCAGAATGTCCCATCAGTGGCTAGAGAAGGCTTTGATTTACTGACTGAAATGCAACTGCAAATAGTTGAATCAAAAAACCATTCTTCAGAAATACGCTTTGTTTTGTACTCTTTCTTTAACAGTAAAAGTAGGGCAGTGTCATCTTTCCCCATGTGCAAATGCAGAAACTCTGTAGACTTTAATGGTAAAATATTTCCATCAGTAGAAGCTGTACTTTACAGCTAAATTGTTGTATTTGAAAGCACTGGTTCTTCCCTTCTGTTTTTTAACTGTTAATTTTGTGTCTGACTATAATGCTGCCTGGCCCCAAATATCCTGTCCCTATCACTATAACAATTCAGAGATACTTTCATTTACATTTACAGTGCTACATTGCTATCATGTTATTATTAAAATTACAGGTGTTTTCTATGCCTAGAATTATTTACTACCATGAGTAAATTGCCATTAATCATAAATACTATTTACTGATTTTAATCAAAACATACTAGCAGGCTTATCATAACAGTGAGTGTGATACATTGATAGATGGCATAGCAGGCAGCCTTTTTAGCTGTTACAGGAGGGCCAAAGTCTTCTTGTAGCATACATTTTATTGGGAGTTGAAATCAGTTAATGTGCAATGAAGAGTGAGAATGACTTGAATCAAGCTCTAAGGATTTGCCTTTCTGGAGCAGCTGTGTTTATAGTCATCTTGGGGTTAGGGGCAGTTCAGCTCAGGCTGTTGATTGAAGGAAAATGCTGTAGGAAAGTTGTCTAGAATGTCTGTAGCTCAGGAAGGAGTTAGTTCAGGGTGTACACAAGCCAAGTGACTCAGATTCACAAAAAATGCAGGTGGTGTTTCATCTTCAGGGTCTAAGCTGGACATTATTAAATATGGAAGCCATTGTAACCTCATGACTTGTAGGCTGCTGTGAGAATTGAAGTGTGAAATGTTATCATCTGCTGCCATGATTTGCTTTGACTTCCTGCCTGTGTTCTGCCTTAAAATTGAAGGTTTGGTTGCTAAAATAAAAGTATGACAGTGACAAGCACATGAATATGTAATAAGTGGTTGAAGAAACTGCTAGAGAGCAATTCCTGAAAGGATTTCCCTATGCTGATCAATGTGAGCTGTTTTAATTAGCAGAGCAGCTGGATTTTAGCTGCTGCTTAACTACATCTTCACTTGTCCAGACAGTGGGAAGTCGCGGTTGTGGCATTCATTAAGTGATGCAGGAGCAGACATCCTCAGCATATTGATGAGGATTGAATTGTCACTGGACTTAATTACTGGTTCAGGATTTCTTGCTTATGGGGCTGAACCCAAGAGAGAAGTGAAGTTGTGCAGGGATAAGTCTTAATTTTTAGATGACCTATCTATACTATTGAGCATGTGTCTAGATCTTTTTTAGCCTGCTGTACCCGCAGTGCCAGGACAATACCCCATGATCTAGCAGAGAACATGTAAGTGTTCATTTTACAGAGAGAATGTGGGGATAGGCTGCTGCCAGCTGCGTTTTTTTCTGGTGCTTGTCTGATCTCCTAGTGAGCCAATACGGATAATCAGCACTAACAGGAAAAAAAAAATACAAAGAGTGGATCAGCTGGTACTGAAGGATGAGAAGAACAGCTGACATGAGGTGTAGCCAGCATTTGGTGATTCACCATCAGATTAGTGGCAGAGTCATGGACTTAAGGTTTGTTTTGTCAGTGGAGGCTGAGCTGCTTACCCCAAGGACTGCTGCTGGCCTCCCTGTCCGCTCGCATTGCTTCTGTGGTGCCACCCTGATGCTCATGTGGCTCTGCAGCCAGCTGGAGCAGTTGGCCTGTCTGGCTGAAAACTAATCAGGATATTTGGGATGGGATTCTTTGTTGTTAACAACATCACATGGCTGATCCAGCAGACTTGCGACCATGCCAGCACCAACACAAGCGAGCTGTTGGAAACGTGGGGAAGGTGGGAGTACTGACTGTGCACTGTCTGCTTCCCTGACATTGATGGGGAAGGTCACAACCTGGATTCCATGTGCCATGTCATCTAACTTAGCCTATCAGCCAGAGCACTGGGGCTCCTCAGCAGCGGGGGCATTGAAGTGGCTGACCACTGTGGGTGCATTTTCAGTGTAAGTTGACTTCCACAGGATTAGTACAATTTTGTCTACTGCATCACATCATGAGTTTGGGATAGCTGTGAGTCTTGCGTTTTTAGCTTCAGGAGCTTTTTAGGTAGAACTAGGAAGGCTGTCTTTGGCCTGCAGGTGGTGGTGAATCTAATCTTTTGCTCCACCCCTAATTTAACTATAAAGTTCTTACCATCTTTATGTAATTCAGTCTGCAGTGAAATAATTTAGGTGACATTTAAAACATTTTGTGGTTGGAGTAATGTCTTCTAGTAAGTTTTTAGAATGTTGCACTGTAGTACACTGGCTGTTATAAAGATGGCATGATTTCTAAAGTAACTGAGAGGAATATATGATGCTTTTTATTAAACTAGTGTATTGCCTTACAGTAATTTCAGCATGAGCTATTTTAAAATTCTTGGCTCACATTCCAAGAAGTCACAAGACATTAAAAATAGCAACATTTTAATTATTTTTACTCTGTGTGTGAGTATAAAGCAGGGTCAATAACCATCACAATTAGACATACGTTTAACTTTTACATGGGTATGTGAACCTAAGGACTGATACTTTTTGAAAAGCTTTCTGTAACTTGACATAAAGGATAAATTTCGAGACCTTGGAATAGATGCTTCAGAATATTAATTTTTTTAGAAGTAGTGATCATTCTTTTTCATTATTTTTGTTGGCTTTTTTCCCCCTTTAGGCTTTTATTTATGTCTAGAGAGATGTATGAAAAAAATGCAGTCAGTTGTCCTGTAGAATATTCATTGTTATGTCAGTTTAGATAACTGACTAAATAATAAACTAAAGGTCCTGGTTCTGATAAAGGGAGCAGGCAGTGTGAAGAGCTGCTCAATTCCTGCTGAGAATCCCATGCAAGCTAATAGAGGGGTGTGGAAGTACATGATGAAGAGATGCTGAGACAGGCTAGTAGCCTGGGATGTCTTTTGTATCCCAAGCAGTAGTACAACCTGTAGAGCAGAGGACTGTAGATGGCCAGGGGAGACCTTCCCTAGATGGCTATGGGTAGGCTCACAGGCAGGAAGAGGACAGTCACAAGCCTGCCTGTGATCTCCAGAAACAAATAAAATCCATCAATCGTCTGCCTGTTTGCACTCAACAGCCAAGCTGCTTCACCATCAGCCAGCTTGTGAGAATGTGCCCGTGAGGTGCCCTCCACTGGGCTGGAGACTCTGCTGCTCCTGAACCAGCTAAAGGATCAGGTGGGTGAAAAGATAGCCCAGAAAATCCAGGCCTCTTGGCTTAGGTAGCTGTCCTGCCCTGAGCAGACACAGCTCCCTGCGTGCTGCCTTGGAGATGGCTGTGTGAGTTGAGCTTTATTCCACTTGAACAGCACCTCCCCTTCTCTGGTCTGTGGGGACTGCCGAGGTGAGTGATGCTCACACAGCCGCTGTGTTGGGTCAGGAGTCGCCCTGCAGGAGCAGCCTTTTGAGAAACCCGGTAGCTACACTGAAATTGTGTTTGAAGAGAAACAGTGCTCAGTCAAGGAAGTGTCGAAGCAGAGCCGCTGATGAGGGAGAAACCATGGTTTATGCACAGCAAGTGCACTTTATCCACTGAACAGTTTATGGCTCTTTACCCAGTCTACCTTGTGGCAATTTTATTTTCCTAAAGCACAGATCTGAAATATGCTTTTGAAGCATTTTCCTCAAGTATTTATATTTAGAAAACCTGTCCTTGAAACCCAGAGTAGAGCCTGCCAGAAGGAGTGAGTAGGTGTTTAACAACTTGAAACACACCACTCCAGGTTCTTTATCTTTCAGAAATGGTGACCCATGGGACCCTTTTCATATTGCTGCCGACTTGAAGTACCCAACTGCTTTCAGCACAGCAGGCACAGCAACTTACAGATCTCCTCTGAACTTATTGAGTGGCTTTTTCTGGGTGCAAAGTGGGTTTTGAGGAGCTGGCAGGGGAAGCTCATCAAAGCTATTGCCTTAGCTGGAAATGAAACAAAGTTTGTGATTTAAATTAACAGCAAGGTCTAGGATAGATGTGTAGATGTCAGAGGAGTTGCTCTAGTTGTCCACTCCTGCATGCTAAAAAGGTTGGGGGGTTGTGGATGACTACTTTGCATCTTTACTTATTCCATATTAGTTATGACTCTGGTGTTGATGCTAATATTTATAAGATTCTTTAATACTTTGAAACTTCCTGCTGTCTGCATGGTTTTCTTCCAGCAATATGAGTTTGGACTTCACTTGTGTACATTGCAGGGTGGCACAGGAGCTGCTGTCTCCCATCCCCACAGCTAGTTATTGTCACACTGTCGCCTCGGGTATTCTCATGTAATTGTAGGGGGAGTCGCATTTTGGATGAATTCATTTTTCCTTGGCATGTGCATTTGTGAGGATTTTTTTTCCCCTGGCTTCTGGTTCGTTGATGTGCCTTATGAACAGGAGGAGGAGGTGGGAAAGAGGCAAGGACCATGCAGTACAGTAATTGCTGCAGCTCCTACCTCATCAAATAGGAGAATTAAATTTGATTTGGTTATGTTAATTATTTGGATGGCTTGAGAGAAAACATGTCATTAACTGTGGAGCAGAGGAGGTTATTAGTAACCTTATCACTTCTCTCTTTGCAACACAGAGTAAGAGACCAGGATTTGCTTCCTATGGAGCAGGGATGGGTAGGCTCAGCATAAGGTATGGGTAAAATCAGCTACCCCAAGAACAGCATCTTATTGAAATTACTGGGGTTTAGTATATAATGAAGTTATGAAGTTTGCAGTTCCATTACAGGGCTTCACAGGGAGAGGGGGAGGGACAAAACTTGTCTACTGTCATGTCCATGTTTTTAAAGGGCTTAAATGATTGTAAGCTAGATGTGGATCAAACTCTCCTGGGGGTAGGAAATGTAGTGCTTTGCCAAAAGGTTGTTGATGAGAGACATGTTAATGGAAAGTGGAAAATAAAAACTGTCCTCTAACAGCTTGTTTTGCCTGCAAGCTCATAAATTTTCTAATAGAACCATGTTAGTCTGGGTTCTAAATTACAGATAGTTGCATATTTGAGCTGCTTTGCTGCCCTTGATATATCCATTCTTCAGCTTCACTAGATTGGTTTCATGAGAGGATTTACTTCTTTGTTTTATGCATTTTGGTTTAAAAAATGTTTTCTTTGTATCCTTTTGGTCCTCCTGCTGCATGGAAAGCTTGAACTTGTGTCTACATGATGACTCCTATGATTTCCAGCCAAAAATACTTGCTTTTGTATGAAAATGTTTATCAGAACCTGAGGCAAATTGCAATGGGCCAAAGGGCTTTTGCCAGTGAAAGAAAGAATTTGTTCCTTTTTGTTCTTAGTGATACTTGAATGTGCATACCTGATAGATTTCCTAATTTCTGCCTATAATCTTAAGTAAATCCTGAATTCTTAGTATAGAAAGTTAATGCTGCTCCAAAAGATTTCAGATTGATGTTACCAGACTTTGGTCTCCTTCCTGTCTGATAATAAATACAGTTAAAGCCCTAAAGATTGTAATTATTCAGAGCAATGAAAGCAAAAGAATAAAACTTCAAAAACGAACATCCAAGAAAAAGAGACTTGAGATACAAGGAGCTAAGAAAAGAGTCCAGGGTACATCTGTGAGGAGCACACAACTAAAAGCATTTCTTAAAGATAAGGCTGTATTATGATGGGACACTTTGAAGGAAAGTTAGAACTCCTTTCTACTGAAAATGTGCAGTGAAATATGACTGATAGAAATGTTTTCTAAAGCAGCCTTGCGAGCAGTGTGGATTGGGGCCAAGCCACATTTGAACTGTTTCTGAAACCAGACAGATAGGCATTGTTTATCCTAGACTATCCAGACTGTTTCAGAAAGTAGTTCCATCAGAGCAACATGCATTTCTAGTCTTAATTAGTTTCCAGAATTACTGTAGAGGGAGGACATTTTTCATCCACATCCCTTTTGACTGTTTCTTTCCTCTCTCCTCCAAATCCCCCAACTCTTCATCGCACTGGAGTAATTGCAGCCGTCTTGTGCATGTGGAGCTAAACTGAGCCCTGACAGAGTTGGTGTGCTGCACACCAGCAAAGCAAGAGCAGACATAAAATGCTAATGCACTCCCTCTACTAACATTCCTACTGATGAAGCCTGGTGCTGGAAGGTTTCTGGAAAAGGCTTGATTAGTATAACTTTGTTTTTTTGTTAAGATACTGTATTCATTTGAACCAGATGCAGTCTATTTGTTTTCAGTTTTTAAAAAATCCATTCAACACTTACAGAAGCTTGTCACCAATAAATATTCTTTATCTTTATCTCTTGCATTTAAAAGAGAAAAAGAGAAAAAAACCTTCTTTTCTGAACTTGTTTGTTTGTTTGTGTTGCTTTAATTCCTCTGTAGCTTAGAACAAAGTGGAAGAATATTAATGCCATGTTCTTCAAATTGCAGCATTTCTGAAAGTGATAGTCCCAAATTAGATTTGATTTTTACCTGCATAAATAGTAGGGACTGCTGTGTCTGTTAAAACCTTAGTCTTACTAAGAAAACAGATGAGTTGGCAAAAGGAAACATTTTTCTGTCCTGTGTATCAACAAATATTTGGTCATGTTGTCTTCCTAACCCCACCCACCAAGTTATAACTGAAAAATGTTATCTCAGCTGGAAGGGAAGACAAGTTGTTAAGTAATTGTTAAAAATATTTAGCAAAAGGGTTATAAGTTTTTATTTCACTGTGTAAGTTTTATTTATTTATGAGAATGTTAAGTCATAAAATGCTTATAATCTGTGAATATGCACACCCACATGAGGCAGAATGTAAACTTCAAGACAGAATTGAGAGAAATAATGGATTTAATAACTGGCTTTCCATCTTTGGTGAGTCTTGAAGCCAATCTGCAACCTGATTTTCATTAAAAGGGGTTGCATATGTTTGTATAGTCCAGGAGTTTTGGACAAATTTCTGTAAGATAACAATCTTGGGGGAAAAAAACAGGCTTGGCAAACCCTTTACAATATATGGGGATTTTTTGTTACTTAATATTACTTAATTATTTTCTCTTTGAGACATTAACCATGTTTTAATTTTTTTTCTTCAATAAGCCAAGGACCTTTGTCATCCATAAGAGCGGCAATCAAGAGATGTAAGTTTACTTTTCCTTTTTGAGAACTATAATGTTGTAAGATTGCTACATCTTTATTTTTAGTAACTGTTTAACTTGGTATGCAAAAACAAAGTAGCTGTAAGTAAGTAAGCAGTAAACTGAGTGGCTGTAATTTCTTTCTCTCTTTCTTTTTACACACAATTTTTGGTTCTTTCTTTCCAGTTGCTAACATTTTCTTATTTATGCATTAATGCATCTGTGCACAGATGTGATTCGTCTCTGAAGAGCTTGGGTTAGATGTGCCCAGTTTTTAGTTCATTTGGCAAAATAGAAGATTGTTTTATTTTAGTAGAAATTTGTAGCAACTGCTTCTTCACTGTACTGGGACAGAATTAAACTCATGTACTAGGCTTGTTTTGGAAAATAAAAATCTTGTTTCTTTGGAAATTATAAATCTTGAATGAAAGTCCAAACTCTTCTTCCTTGATTTAATTCCTTTCCCCCTTTCCCTGCTCATGTTGTTTCCAGGCAGAGAGTTTCTTTAGATGCATCTTTAAAAGCATTTTATGCTGTTACTTTCTTCCCCTTTTCAGTTTTATTTCCTTTCTGTCCATGGCTTTAATTTTATATTAATGAAACAACCTTCAGGATTCTGCTATGGGGAAAAATAAATTAGTGTATGTAGTACTGATTTGTTTCTCCTGGACCTATTAGTCAGGGATTCATTAGTGTGGATTAAATTGGAGGTAGTGAAAGGGCATCATGAAAGCTTTACTAGAGCGAGTCTGCATGATGCTGTCATTTAAATGCAGCACTTAATTTGGGCTGTTGCTGCCACAGATGGAAACTGGAAAACAGAGCACCAGATCACAGAGGGCCTTTTGTGGTGGAGTCAGAAATTGATTCAGACCGCCTAAGCCCAGTACCTTGCCAAGCTGAGAAATCATCTGAGGGATCATGAAGCATTTCATATTTATGTTTTTGAAAATGTAGTAGCAAGTGAGTCTTTATTTTGAGGCATAATCATATAAAAACCCACCTGTGGCTCATGTTATTTACTTATTAACATATTAATAACTATGATGAAATGTACCATGTGAATTATTGAGATAATAAGCTAGCAAAATAATATCCATGTACATAGCAAGGCATTTTATATGAAACTGTAGTTCTTTGTACACCGGTACACAATGCTGTTAGAATGGACTTACATTACAATGGACACTGAATAATTCCTAACTCCTCTTGCTATTAATCTGGAAAAGTATGGTAGTTTCTGGACAAGTGTATTTTTCTAACAGAGTTAGAAATCTGTCTTTTTTAATTCCTGATTCTTTGGGCTCTTATTCTCAAATTTTCAAGAAACATGGTAAGTATGTACAGGCTTTCAACTTACCCAACTGTGGACAACACTGTGTGTCACTTTGTTTTGGTAAGTCTCTCTGTTTCTTGTGGCCAGAAAGAAAGAGGTGCCCTGACCTTTGGTGCCCTGACCACAACTCCAGGTAGAAAGACAGACACTAATGAAAGACAGAAGGTGTCATTTTCAGTCCTGTGACTGCTCCATAGGCTTCAGAAAAGTGAGCCCAACGTAACTTGAAAGAAGCAAGCATGTGAACACAAGATCTGCTCAGGAGTAATCTTTTGATCTCAGCTCTTAAAAAGTTACCCCAGGACCTTAATGATGATGTCAGGCCTGGACACACTACTTTTATAGAACTCCCACTGAAATCACTGAAACTGTGTCCACCAATGCCAGCACAGCAACCTGCACAAGAATGCCAAAGAAAGTAGAAAGAGGCAAGCCAAATGCTGCAGCAGTGAAACAAAGGGGAACAGTGTTTTCACTTGCTTCTCCGCTCTTCCAGACACGGGTGTCGTTAGGATGCAGGGCTACAGAAGCAAGTCTCTTATCCTAAAATGTTGGAAGAACCTGTGGGCTTGTTCTATTCTCATTCTGTCCTAAGTAAATACATGGCTGAATGAAAGACGTGTAACAGCTTGTATACACTCTGAGGCTGTGGATTTCCATTTGGCAGTTTTGCAGACATTTTTGGCTGTAGGTTTTGTTTGTTTTTCATTTTGTTTGTTTTGCTTGGGGGCTTCCTAGGTACTTTTGGCTCCCACTTTTTCCCAACCAGATCAATTCCATGACCTCATTCTCTTCCCCATCTGCACAAACATTTGGGCTACCATAATGCAGGGAATGATGCAGAGGCAAGAACATACAGCCCAAGGAAAGGTGTAGGAAGGAGTGAAGTGCCTTCATAAATCATGATTGTCAAATTTGAGTAAATCTACAGGCTTGCTCTAAGGGTGTAGTTATGAAAATTTTATTCAGCAGCAATGCCAGCCTCTATGGTGCCTAACAGATAGATCAGCTGTGAAATGGGTATAGAGGACTATCCTGGGAGTGGGAAGAGGAATCCCTGTTACCCCCATAGGTTATTTTTTTATCAGTTCTCTCCCTGAAGTTGCACAAAGAAGCACTGGAGCCAGGAAATGGAGGCAGGATAGAGACTACTGTTGGGGGTGGCATGTTCTTTCCCCTGTGCTGCTGGTGGTCTGAGCCCAAGGTGAGCAGGTTCAGGGAGGTAAAGTGGGACAAAATCTGTACAGACAGTGGTTATTCTTCTAGCACTGTGAACTCGCTATGGGGTCACATGGGTGCTAACGTTCATTCATGGGGAATCAAAAATCCAGGTTTGGAAGGGGAATTGGGCGTCACCATCTCTTAAGCTATATTCAGGCATTAAATCAACCCAGCTGTAATGTGAGACAATCTGATGTTTCCCTGAGATGCCTGGAAACAGAACCAGAAAAGGAGCAAGACCTCCCCCTTGTGCCAAGAAACAGTTTGGGAGAAAAGTCTCTTATTGCAGAGGTGCATGAAAAATTCCAATTACTTTGAACCTGCATGTCTTCACAACCTTTCCATACAGTAATAGTCTAATCATATGTTGGGTGAAATCAAGGCTGTTTTTTATGGTGTTGGCTTGAGGATTATCTGCTCGTTTTAGTGTTCCCTGATGAAAGATCTCTGCAGTCATGTAAGACCTTTGATATTTCAAAGATTGCAAGTGTGGCCTCTTTCATGGGAACATCCTGTCAGTTCTTCAAACTGCATTACTTTGTAGGTAAGGGTGGGAGTGTTTGCCCACCCTTGAGGTTTTCCCTGAGATACTATAATGAATAAGCTTTATTCCTAGGCATCTATATAGTGAAATAACTTCTTAGTCTAATAGTCTCCATATTTCATAGGTTTGGAAGAAATGTCTAGCCTGGTTTTAGAAAGCATTGAAAGAAGGTGTGTTTTTAAATATTAGTGCAGGTCCTTGTTGTAGAAAGGCTTGGCCTATTTGAGGCTACCTTTCCAATCTTTAATGCAAAATTAAACTTGCTTTTAAAGCACTCTGCAATGACAGAACTGTTCAGTATTTCATACAGGTTTGCTAATGGAAGCACACAAATATTGTTATGCAGTGTGTACATTGTTGAAGCATTCAGTGCTCACAACAGAACCTTATCTCTGAGCAGATCCTTGATAACTTCAATTGTCTTTGTATTGCCTTAAAAGGTTGCCTGAAAGACTGTGATTCCTAGTCCAGCTCTCTTCCAAAGGCTGAAATCTGCATGTCAGACTTGTTACAGCTTGTCTGTAGCATCGAAGTCTATTGGTTTGTGGTATAGTGGTGGCTGTATTCATACAGCCGTTTTGATCCCATAGTTTAAAATACCCCCTGCACCATAATCTGTATGTATTTCAAATACAAATGATGTATTAAGTACACTTGAAAGGTAGGACCCTGAGAAGAAACAGTAGAGGAAAAAATCTGAAACGTAAGTATGCAGTGCAAATATAATGTCCTTTGCCTCCACACGTTTAAAAATAATTGGTAAAAGCCCACTAAATAGTTCTTCTAAGAAATATGTACAAAAGAGGAATATATAAGTCTCTGATCTGCCCTCTGTTTACAGTATTACCATTAATCCTTTATGCTATACAAGGTTAAACACATTTAGATGCCTCATTGACATTAGCTAATAAAGTGCCTCATTGACACTAACAGAAATAAATAGCAATAATGGTATGAGTTGATTTGATTCCCCCCCACCAAGACAAATAAAGTTATAAGATGAATAAGTGAGGTTTTTATGCATGGAGGTTTCCGTCTCCTTCCCCTTCTGAAGCTACTTTGCTTGTTTTACATAAATACCCCTAAGCATAAGCTTCTGGAAGTGTTAGTGATTCTCATCCTGAGCATTTCTTATTGTTAAAGTTGAGAAACAAACTGTTTTCAGTTGTTGGTGTATAAACCAGCACTGAAATATATTTCCGTTGACTCCCCTGATGGAAGAGAGGTTTTTAAATCTTAAAACTGTCATAATATGAAATCTGAGGTAAAAATTAATAGTATGCTTTTTCAAGACAATCCACAGAAGGAAAGAAGAATGGACTTAAAGGATCAAAAGACCACAAGGCCAGAAAAATGGCTGCAGGTTTTTTTCTTGTGTATTTTTTAAGTCAGGTGTGTACTATATTTTAACAATTCATGTCTTCTTTCATGCACTTTTTAATTTAAATTCATTTCTTTGAAATAGGGAAGGAATAAAAGCTGTGTGAGTCTGGGGACAAGGATCATTTAGAAAGTTTGTATTTTCTTTTCCCTAGCATTTGTGGAATACCTGAGAGCAAAGATGCAGTAGCTTTCATCTCTGTTTCTACTGTGGATTTAAATCCTCTTAAGAGCTTCCAAAACAAAATGTATTCTAAAAGTGTGGTTGTAAAATATTGAGACAGCAAAAGTAGAGGAGATGTTGACAGAAGGGAAGACCTTTGTCAGTGTCATTAAAAAATAAATGTTTATGTGAAATGTTTATACACATGGAAGTAACTTGATTCCATTAATGCTTGAGAGATATTTTTTCCTAGAAAAATGAGTACATTCTGAAAATATACATGATGGCTTGGGCATTAGTCCTTTTAAAAAGATGTGTTTATATATATATTGATTAGTAAAGTTATTTTTATATAAATATTTTAAATGTGCTGTTTTCAAGAGAGTTTATTTGTTTACTTGAATTTTGGAGCTTGATGGATTACATAATACCACACTGGATTTTTTTTTTTTTTTTTTTGCCTATGTTAAGAAAGGAAGAAGGTCTTTCAGGCTGTTTTTACGTTTTTCCTGTTTAATAACGGTGATAAATAGAAGCACATTTAGAGTCTCACAGGAAGAAAGAGCTTGTAGAATTTATCCAGAAATTTAGAAATAATGAAGTAAGGTGACAGGTTTATCAATTCCGTTTTACATTCCTCATTAATTAGCTTTTATTTCTCCTGCCTTTACTGTTGGAATTGGGCTATAACCCCAAGCAATTGTATTGACTGCATTTACCAAAAGAGCACTTTCTTCCATCATCTTTGCAAAAGTAGTGTTGGATTTGATTAGTTTCAGTCAGTTAGGGGTTTTTTTGGTCTAACGTGTGTGTTAGATCAGTGCTGTGTTGACATCTCTGAAGAAGAAAGTGAAGGTGAGGTGTTTATTTACTTAGTCAAACAATTTTTACAGAACTGATTTAGATGTGAAATCATTTGAGGTATGCCTCTTGCTGGGATCAACCAGCCTGCCCGTTCCTCTGTGGTAGGTGAGAGTATAAATGATGGGATCCTAACTTCTTTGCACCTGTATCAAGTCCTCAGTGTAAATTATTATTTTTGGAAGGGAGAAAAGGCAGACCCAAATAAACCAAAATTTTAAACTAGAAAAAGTATTCAAAGATACTTGATTTCCCTCTCCTCATTCCCACTGTGTTTCCTTGTTGAGCCATACAGTGGACATTTCCATGTTCAGTTATATCCTTCATGGTTAATTTATTTCAAGTTAAACTTCTAAATAGCCATTGTTAAAATTGGTATGCAACTAGAAATAAAGTGTGCTTTTATTTTAATTTTTTTGTACACTATGTGGTGAATAGACATTACAGTTATCTCCGTACAGCACTGGCACATGCACTGTCCTTGCATGACTAACCCATTTAATCATGGCTTCTGGCACTCTGAAGCCTTGGTTTGTTCTCCTTCACCTCCTCTTTGTCTCCTGTAACCCCTTCTTTTTTTCCTCTAGCACTCATGAATAGTGCACATCCAAAATGCCCTGTCGAAGAGGTATGTCTGACACAACACTCTGCAGCTCTTCAATCAAGTATGCTTTGCTGATTTCGGCTAATGATGCTGTGATGTTGCACAATAAGATGCTACCACTTCCTTAAATTGCACTTGCTATGCAAAAAATTTTTCCCTTGGATAATTTGTTTTTGACTCTAAAGAAATCCAAATGAAAATGCAATGTGGCCATTGAAAAAAAAAATTATTTTAATGTAAATATGGCAAAACCAGAAAAATAAAGAGGTCAGGGTTTGCTTATTTTATGTAACTTAAAACATGTGGTTTGAAAAAAAAAAGTTTCTGACTCTTAATCCACAAGTGATTTAAACTTTAGCAAATAATCTAGCTGGGAACATTTAATATTTTATTTTTACATGGAGGAGGGTGAAATATCTTTTTAGGTTCTGTGCCGTAGTACCTTTCCCTTCTATAAAACAAACAGAAAGAGACATTAAATAAGATTAAAGAGCACATCTCAGAAATTATCCATCAAAAGGAAAAGCCTGATATGTTTAACACTTCTTTTTGTTTAATTCATGTATCGTTTTAATGAAAGGAAGTTTCAACTCTAGGGTCCCCACAATGCAGAATATAGGAAGATGTGGGAAGGAAGAAGACAGGGGACAGGACCTGGTGGTAACTTGGACATAGAGAGAGATTTAAAATTATTATGAAACTCCACTCTGAATATTTTGAAATCTTCTCATATTTAATACAAATATTTTTTTTAAACTTGGCCAGTCTTAAAATCTGGGATTTATGATCAGATGCTCTATGTTCTGCATTTCATTGATAGTGGACTGGTAAGTGCTCTGCTATTATCCTCATATTGCTGTGGCAGTATATTTGAACCTCTTCAATACTTTTGTTTCTTTTCTTTAAATAGCTTCTCGGACCTCTAGCCATAGTGATCAACAGAGGGATAGAAGGTATGGTGCTGTTATTTATATTGCAATTTGGTGCTACTGTAGAACTTGTTAGATTGTGTCACAGTATTACTTTTTATGGCTTTCTCCTCTAGTTTATTTTATTCCTTCTCTCTATCCTTAGTGTGTTTAGAGTAGACTTGGAAAAAAGTAGAAACACTTTGATTTTTAAGCATGATAGGTTAAGAGTTTGAGGAATTCTCTCATCAACTTTTGTATGTGTCCTCAAAAAGGGAATGCAACCAGCCATCAAACCTCTGCAGAACTGTTTTATTTTTCTGACATCTATGTACTGGATCACTTCACAATGAAAATAAATGCACTTTCAAGCCTCCTTTCAGTTTCTCAAAGGGTATTGAGAAAGGAGGTCACCAACCTGGATGGCTGGTGAACTGAGTCTGCCATTATTTTAGATGTGAAGGAACTGTACCCTTCTTTTTTTAAATTGTTTTTTAGATAGTTTTGTAAGTTATGCTTCTGCGGCTTTATTTCTTGTATATTTTTTGTCTTCAGACAAAAGCTTCTGTAAGCAGATGCTTTATCTACTCACAAAAGTCCCTTTTGACAGTGGAAGTTTTGTGAGATTCTGGATGGATCAGTGGTGCTGCAGGGACTGTGGCCTGGCAGCACAGGCCACCCCTGCAGCTGATGCTCTGAAAGAGCAGTGACAAACCAGGGGTGCTACCTGTGGGTCCTTCACTGTCATGGAAGTCTGTAATACTGGGTGAGGGAAGCAAATAGGCCCCAAAGGCCTTGTGAGGCTTGCTCTGCCCCACTTTAGCACCCTGGAAGGTTTCCCTTGGGATCTGAGGATACAAAAGTTTTTAGGTATCCAGCCAAGAAACAGTTTTAACTACCCTACTGTTTTCAGATTTTAGCAGGCTGAGGGCAAACACATGATTAGTTCTCATTATCCTGTGAAGAACTAAGACTTCTGCCATCTAATTGAGTTACACTTGTGTTTAAGTACTTTAAGTATTTAAATTATTTCACTGAAGCAAATAAACCTACTTTTTGACTAAGGCATTTAATTAGGGGCTTTGAATGGAAGCATAAGTGTTTGTTAGAAAGGTCAGGTAAGTTGCTTTGAAATGATAGAAAGATACCTTTAGTTAAATCAGAAAGACCTGAGTTGTTTTTATTTCCCATTCTGGGAAATCCTTGGACTGTTATACTTAAAAGAACTATTTGTAAGTATTTTAGGTAATTATTCCCCTTTGCCTTCGTTTCCAGGCGCCCTGAAATTACAATAGTTGCTGCTGAACCCCTCCGGCCATCCTCCTGGTTTCCAGGTGCAAGTCCTGTCACTCCTCAAGGATTAGGATTCCCTTCTGCTTCATCTCATGCTCAGTGGAGGAGAAATGAGCATCTTCCAGCTGAGGTGAGTATGAATTTACATGAGGCATTGCTTGGTTTACAAAGGTAAAAAGCCCATTAGGTTAGAGAGGAGCAGTTTTTGCTTGCTCAGACTTTCATCACATTGAATAGAAGACTATGACAGTGTTCTTTTC
The DNA here is from genome assembly GCF_030490865.1 of Poecile atricapillus. Lineage (NCBI taxonomy): Eukaryota > Metazoa > Chordata > Aves > Passeriformes > Paridae > Poecile > Poecile atricapillus. The sequence goes on along the minus strand of NC_081252.1, from coordinate 32,713,288 downwards.
CTCTGTATGTGTTAATTAAGTATTCTTTCATTCACATGCCAGTTTTTATTTTTAAAGTATCATGTCTGGATGTACCTTAATATTTATCTATTTTGTAGCTTCCGCCATCGTACGAGCAGGTGATAAAAGAAATCAATCAAGTGCAAGTCAATACAACAAATAACAATAATGCTGCTGCTCCTAGACATACCACTACTTCTGCAACACAAACTGACTTTCCAGAGGAACTAATCAGTCATTTGCCAGGAAATAATGTAAAAACAAGTGTGCCTGCACACCGGGAATCTGCAGTCTGCCGAGGTGAGGTTTTTTGGATTTCTCTGTGATGAAAACCTTACTCTGTCTCCTGAAGATGCACTTTATTGTTGGTCTGTGCACCATTTAATATGAATAACAGTTAAATTTCTATAAAAATCCTTTCTTCTGAAATGTTACTATTGCATTCAGAGTATCATTAAATCTTGAAAGTTATATTCAGTTAATCTAAAATGACAATCAGAACTTTGGGACCAGAGGAGCTCAGACATCTTATCAAAATAGAAGTACTTCATACATTCAGACTGAAAAGTGCAAAACAAGCTTGGGAAGCTGCTGTACTCCTCTTTTGTCTGGATTTTGTCTGCATGCCCCTCAATGCTACAAGTTAACAGGAGGTTTTGAACTCAACTTGTAGATACCATGCATTTCAGCAATCTTCAGCTTATTCCTAAAGTTTGTATATTTTTCTATTCATCTTTGTAGGAACAGACTTTATTTTTACAAGCACCAGTAGAGTTCTCAATGAAAGCCATCATGTTTACTATTCTGATGGCTGTCAAAAATAACATAAATTAAATGTTCTGGAATAGATAAGTAAAACCTTTTATTTTCTGTTAGCAGGGCAGAGTCCTCTTAAACCTCCTAGACCTCCTGTATCTCTTCTGAGTAAGTCTTCTGCAGAAAATGAGAATCCCTTAATAGTCTTCGAAAATCCTGAAGGTCAGAGGTGCCAAGAAAATCCCAGTGCTGTGATATGTCCTGTGCCAAAGCCAAGATCAAGAAGCAATCTCAGACCTGTGGTCAAAAGTACTGAAAGTAAGATAGACAGTGAAGAAGAAGTGAACCAGTCTACTGCAAAACAGCAGCAGCCTCCAATTCAGCAGTCGCCTCTTCTAGATGAAGACAGCTTACTAGACAATCACCTGGTGATGGACAGCATGAGTACAGAAAGGAGCCAAAATAGTATTGTTTCAAGGATCAAAGTTTTTGAATCCCAAGGCGCTAATGATACCTCAGGATTATCAAAAAAGCCAGAAATTGCCCCTCGTTCGTTTGTCCCAAGATCTGTTACTACAAAGAAGCCAGTGATTGCTCCAAAGCCAGGGGTGGGCAGAATTTCAGAAGAGTGGGATGCATGGACCGAAAGCAAATCAACACCTTCCAAGGAATTGCAGCCTCAGCCTGAAATAGTTGGGAGCAGTGTTGTAACCAAACCTGAACTGCCAAAGAAGCCAAAACCTGGCCTTGTTAAAAGTAGCAGTAGTGATTTTCTCGATGCAAGGAGTGGATCAGTTGCAGAAAACAGTGATGGACAAAAGAGATTTCCTGTTCCTGCTCCAAGGCCTCTTGTTCCTAAAAAGTCATGTTACTCAGAAAATCCTGCTCTTTCTTTGGCCTCACTTAAACCAGTTGCTGCTCCTCCACGGCCTTCTGTATCTGCCCAAGAAAAAGTTTTTAAGTCTCTGGGGGAATTGTCCCCTGCAGCCAACTCCTCAGCACCTGCTTTGCAAAATAAACTAGATGTGGAAGGAGATTTGATCAGTTTTGATGATGATGACGTTTTACCCCTAAGTCCAGCTGGTGGAGTTAAAGATAGCATCAGTTCTGAAGCAGCAGCAGGTAAGAAGAAAATTTTTTTCAACTGTCACCATGGTTATTCTTTGCAGGTGTACTCTGTTTGAGTTACATCTGCCTGTCTTGTTGGGGTTTATGTGTGTAAGAAACTTTAGGTTTTCTGTTTTGTCAAGATCCCTGTGAAATTACATGGATTTTGAGACTCAGTAGGTCTCAAGGCTGTATAAATCTCCGAACTTGTCGGCTGGATATATTATGTGATTACTAAAATAATGATAAAAGACGATTGTATATACTAGATGTCACTTCCAGATTGTGTCACAGTTCTCTCTGGGGAAGTTGGGACAGCTTATCTCTCACCATCTAATGTGACTAATTTATTTGAGTGCCTTAAGTTCTGTAGTGGTAACCTAGTCATCTGAAGAAGGAGCAGTGTTTGTGGCATATGGGAACACTCATGATCAAACATGCTGGGGTGGTCTGTCCATCTCACCAATGCCTGCTTATTTTCTCTGTCCTCTCTGTCTTGTCTTGTCATATGACTGTGTTCGGTAACACAACTGCAGCTTCAGGAGTTTCTTAATAACTGGAAATAATTACTTCATGTGGACAGATCAATTACTAGAACTACATTCCTTTCATAAACCTTGTTTGATATTATTAGGTACTTGGGGGTCAATTTTTTTTAGTGCTGTTTTAGGCAGTTTAAGATACAAGTGGGTGTTGGGCTGTCATTACATTTTATAGCAATAGGTTTTGCCATCTTAATATTCAATATGTCTGGTTTAGTCCACCAGTCCCACTGCAGGGACTCTCCGGGGAGAGTTCTGTTTTAAAACAAAGGGTGAGTCATACAAAATACTTGTGTAAGGAATTAGCCACAATTTTAATTTTTTTTTAACCTCATCTATTGGGTTTGTGTGGCCAGATTTTGGTATTGTGGGGTCTACAGGGGTGGTTTTTCTGAGAAGCTGCCAGAAACTTCCCCCATGTCCAACAGGGTGGGAAGGATTCCATGCTGAAGTAGGGAAAGTGTGGGAAGTTCTCCCCCGATGAGGAAGGAGCAGCAGAGACAACATGTGATGAACTGACCACAGCCCACATTTTCATCCTCCTGTGCTGCTTCAGGCAGGAGGTGAGAAAATTGCAAGTGAAGTTGAGACTGGAAAGAAGGGAGGGGTGAGAGTACTGTTTTTAAGATTTGGATTTATTTCTCATTACCCTTCTCTGATTTGATTGCTAATAAAGTCAAGTAATGTTTCCTCAAGTCAAGTCTATTTTGCCATGATGGCAGTTGGTGAATGATCTCTCCGTGCTCTTAGCTTGACCCAGGAGCATTTTGTTACATTTTTTCTCCCTGTTCATTGGACGAGTGGAGTGATAGAGTAGCTTTGGGGGGCACCTGACATCCAGCCAGGGTTAACCCACCGCACATCATTTATCATCTTAACTTTCACAAAAGAGCAGGGTAGATGCTATGTAGTTGTCGTGGTAAATCAATATTAATGATCATTAACAAATGCAATTTCTTCACAGTTCGTGAAATGTATTATCAGATGAAGTTCCAATTTGTAATTGTTTCTCCTCTGTATTGTCATAAAAGCCCCAAGGCAGATGTAGAAAGTTCCCTTAAAGTTTGAAATTGCTAAGATTGGTGTGTACAGACATACAGTTCTCAGGGGAGCTTATCAAAGCAGTGAAAATAAGGCAACAAAAGATCCTGCAGGAGAGGTGAGTATTTCAGCATGGATAAAAGACCAATTTTTTTGGGGCTGACAGATTCCAGGAACGAAAACCAAATGTCACTGAAACTGAAATGAGGCAGGAGTACAAGATGACTGGAGAGGTGTTTTGCACTTATGTCAAGGAAAGGTGTGGCTGATGGTGTTTACGTAGGAACAGCGGCATGATTGTTGTGTCTGGAGACTGGAGTCATGGAGTACATGTGGATGGTTTTAGAAGAAAAGCCATTTAGGTTAAAACTTTTGTAGTTTCAGTCATTTTATTTTGATTAACAGATGTAACAAATAGAAGAAAAATGTACCTGTTCTAAGTAGCAGGCAAGGAAAGACAATATTTACATTTTGAAAATGCCTAAAAAGGAAAATCACATTTTAGCTATGTACACTGAAAGACAGACTTACCCCCAACCTAGAAAAATTAACACTAATTCATCCCTTAAATCAGAGGTTGAGTGATCACAGATGAAAATCACCTGAGAAATACAGCTTTCATGATGAGGTGATGAGAGTGTCCTTCTTACTCTTTCTGGTTGGTGCCCTAGGTGTTATTCATCATTTAATTAAGAAAAAAATGCTTTCCATCCTCATGGTTAACAGAGGAATTATGCATATAATAGTTTCCTGACTTCCTAAGTCACCTGGCCATGATTTTATTTATTCAATAAAATGTCATCTGTGCTGCAATCACTTCTAGCCTACTAAAGAGAAAAACTTATGGCAGTTACCACTTTATTACACTGTAAAATTAGGACTAATTCCCGATTTTTGCTGGCATTTTTGAACTCAAGACCATACCCTGTACCCTGGATAACTAACACTGCAGTGTCTTGACAGAGCATCCACAAGAACAACACTGGCTCTCTGAAAATGAGGCAGCACAGAACACTAGCACTAGCTATTTCTCATGTTCACATAAGAACAGCTTAGGATGTGCAAGATGAATCCATGGTAAAATGTTTCGTGAAGGCAGGAAGAGAAGCTCTAATCTTGCCCCCAGTTCCCCAGACCTTTGCATTTCTTACATATTTGTCATTGTCATTGCTTAGCAAAATGACAATGCTCTGCTTGTCGTTATGGCAACCCTAGGAAAGGAAGAAGGCTTTTATGTAGGGGCGTTGGAAACCAAGCACCAACATCTTGTTTGTCAGAGAGCAGCTTTACGTTGTATATTGCGGTGTTACCAGAGCTGCTTTTTGTCTGGTACAGCACAGGTGTGTGAGGCCAATGTAAACAGAACTGGAGGGATCAATCCCTGCTGCTGCTGACTCCTGCTGTGAAAGGAGGAAGGGCAGGTGTTCAGTGGATGATGAGGAGGGCACAGAAGGCAGAAGATGAAGTGAGCATATGAATGAAAAGGTGAAAGAGGCAAAACGAAGTTCAGAGTCTCCACAGCAATTTAGTTGACTGATGTAAGACATCAGCTTCCTCTAACAGAAAGCCACCACCTCCACAGTAAGTGGAAGATATTTGAATACTGTAAATGTGCTAAGATTAACAGTGTTGGCAACAACCCAGTTTAGTTTCACCAGTCTACATGTCAGTGTTCAACTGGTAGTTCAACTACCAAAACTAGCTGAATGATTCAAGTTTACCTCAAGCAATCCCATGAGTTTTGTCAGTGTTTGACAGCATCTCCAGCAGCACAGCTGTTACCTGAGTGATTTTACCCTTATCCAAACATAACAATTTTATCCTTGTCCAGTCTGTATGAAGAAGGGGATCATTCTGGTGCAAATAGGGACTCTGGATGCTGAAATTTCTTATAAAGCTTTCAGCAGCCACTCAGAGTTGAAGTCTGTGGGACCTTTGGAAGCTGCAAAATTCAGAGGTGAATTGTGACAGAATCTTGCAGCCAATTCATGATGCTGGCCCAAGGGAAGAGTCAGGAAGGAAAAGTCAGGAATGACAAATCTGTAGAACTGCTTTGTCATCAGCCAGAACAGTTTTAAGTGCCATAATTTTGGACTCAAAGGCTAATGTTCAAAGCCATTTGTATCCTAATGAAATTACTTCTATTTAAGTCAGTCATTTAAAATATGGAGGCATCTGTTTGGAACTCTACACCTTTTGGCTCTAATGCTTTGATGATGGTTGTGATATTTTGGATCATCTGGGTTATTTTTGCTTTTCTTTTATGTCTGATAACAGGGACTTGTGCAGTTTCTGGTGGTTAGAAGTTTTGGTAATCTATCAGATGGGCTCAGTTCTCTCATCCATTTTTACAAGGGCTCGGAAAATAAATCCTAGTGCAAGTTTAACTGTGTACATTTCACAGCTTCAGAAGATCCATGATTTTACCTCTAACTTGTATTAGTTGTTATGTCAAAGCATGTAGTGTACCTGCTTGCTATACATTATGAGAATGTACTTTTTGAACAAAGATCGGGTAATGGTGCATTTAGAGCACACATTTAAATTAAAACTTGGAGGTGATATTGCTGCAATGTTTTTATTTCTTTTCACATTTAGGGAGCTCTTCTTCCTTCTCTTCTCTTCTTTCTCTCTGAAACAGCATTTAATTCACTGATTGCTCTGTGCCTGACATAGCAGAACTCAATTTAAACCAGATGCTTTGAAAAGTAGTTCACAGAGTGCCTTACCTTACCAGCAGGAGACAGCTCTACATTTTGATATCTTCATTACATTCAGGTCGAACAGAACTGCATTTCTTAATTGTCTTATCTATCTCTCTGTCTGTCTGTCTACTTTATCATGCTATAAAGGTCCATTTCTGTCTCTGCTGAGAAAAAAATCCTACCATAGCAATGCTGCTATCCATTTATATGTATTGTTGCTTCTTGTGGCATGAATGGTGGCATTTGTGTGACATTATAGACAATTCAGAAAAACTGCTGCTTGAGTAACTCTAGATTTGTCTGCTGTGGGGGTATTGCCCAGCTGCTTGATTTTAATTGCTTCCTCAGGACACAAAAGAAAGGGAAAAAAAAAAAAAAGGAAATATTTCTAACTGGTAGATTAGTCCAGACATATCATCAAACTAATGCAGCTTTTCTTAAGGTTCAGCTGTGCTTCTGATGACTTTTATTGTGGTTATTTTCAAGACACCTGTCTCCTTTTTTACTTACTGACAAATTATCACCCCAGAAAAGAATGAGCTGTCTCATCCATTTTAATCTGCACTTTGGCATAAAACCCTGTAAAAACAGTTTTTACCTGAGGACATGCTGTTCTTGGAGACAGGGGGATGTGCTGTGTCCTGTTGGTTCTGCTGCAAGGTTCACAGTCTCCAAGAAAAGTGATAATAAGCATCCATTAAGTCTTCAGTCACTTCAGATGCTTGCTTAGTGGATATAAATTGGAATCTCTGAGGACCTTGAAAGCTGGCACAGGAGAGGGCCTTATATCTAGACTCAGGAAACAAATAAGGTTTTTAAGTCATAGCTATGCAATAGATGAGTAGCCCTTTAGGTTGTCAAATGCAAATTAATTTGGTGTGAGTTCCAGGTCCATAGATGCTGTGAAGTAACACACAAGTAATAATGTTCTTAAGATCTGTCTTCTCTGATAATTAAACCTGTTTATTTTACAATATTTAAAATGGAGATATCCTTTGTTCACAATTTGTCAAAGAACAACAGAATGATTATTTAAAGGAAAATGTTTATTAAAAAAACTTTTCTTTTTTTGCTGAAAGCATGTGAGATTCTTGCAAGAGAGTAGATAGGTATTTTAAACAATGCTATAAACTACCTTGTCCTTCACATTTTCAATGAAAAAAAATATTTTGTATGTCCAACTGTTTTCCATTACCTGCTTTGGAAATTTCCAGCTTGCCTGTTTTGGGGCATTTAAATCTCTTGGCAATAAAAAGTCATTCGTTCACCTGGCAAGAATAGACAAGGCCATGTTTCTTAATCTTCTGGGTAATTTGGGGGTATATTTTCTTGGTCACCTATTGTATGTCCAAATACCTTCCAGCATCTAATTTTTGAAGTCAGACCAGGTTATACAACCAATTTCTAGCAACATGCCCTCACAGCTGACCTGTTCTGTGCAGGAGGTTTGATCAGAGACCTCCTGAAGACTCTTGCAATCTGAACTATCCTAGTCTTACTTCAACTAGAAAATTAGATCAGTGATAGAGGAGTAGCCTCCAAACTCTCCCATAATAACTTGTGCTGGTATGTGCAGTATTTTTGTGCCAAAGGCAGTGTAATTTCCATCACTTTACTAGTACAGATGAACGATGAACCAAATGGTTATGCTTTTAGATGCACACAGGTGCGAAGTGTGGGCATTCCCACACTTAGAGAGAAGCGCTGAAAACTTGGAAAAGGTCCATCTGTATCTCTCTATATGTACAAGTAGATTGTGTAGTTTTCTACCCCATGAATGCTTTTATTGCCATTAAGTGTTACAAAAGTCTGAGAAGTTTTGCTATTCTAGTAGTAGAGTTTATTTTATCTGCTCTCCAGCTTTCTGACTACATGGATGAGATTTCATTCATTGCTCAGTTAAGGACAGCTTGCATTTTCAACAAGTGCATTTAAGTCAAATCTTCTGTGGCGTGTCTTGGCATTTTTTTTCTATAATTTACAAAGAATACAAAACTGTACAATTCTTTGTGCGTTTCTGCCGCACTGATGGCTAGGCTCTTTCTGCAGAGCATATTTGCTTGCCTCTCCTCCAGTTTTAAGTCTGAAGCAGTACTGAGTCTCCTCCCAAATGATGCTGCATTCCTTTTATTTGAATGAGCTGGTCTAATCTCCTAGCATTAGGAGAATACCAAGAAGCCTGAGTGTCACCTGAACTTACTTTCAGGTTATGCACAGATGAGATGCTGAAAGAGCCTCCATCCATCCCATTGTCTCTCTTTTTTTTTTTTTTTTTTTAATTTTCTGGTCTCTTAAAAGTTACAGTCATGAATAGAACATGACAATGTTCCATGCAGAGGGAGCTGAAAATTTCATAATTTTGTGAAAGGTGGTGTAGTCCGTACTATTTTCTCTGTGTCAGAAATCCATTTCTGAAAACAGTGAACTGTTAATTTTCTTGATGAAAAGTTCTGTGGAAAGCAGATTGGTAAAAACACTGATGCTGAAATTTAGATACCATACCTGTCTAATATATCTTTTTATCGTTGTAAATAGGTTGAGATTTAAAATGTCTGAGTGAACATCAGACTTCTGATGGTGACATTTCACAGTGTTTCTTGAGCATGAACCCCATTCTTTGAGGTGTTACCTGTCAGGTTTCCATTGAATCTCTAGCTATATTATCAGGAGGGGCCTGTTGTTGATAATCTTCCCCCAAGTATGGGTTGATTATACTTCCATAAACACCAGAGTGCTTCCATGGGGCTAGGTTTTAATAAAACTATTAAACCTAATAAAATTTGATGAGGTCTGTTCCTGGAAGACTCTGGTAACAACACTGTTCTGTGTGAAGGGAATGTGGGAGTTTTGCCTTTAACAGCTGGTTTAAGTTTTTAAATTAAACCTCAAAAGTAGACGCAGTTGCATGCTTCTGTAGTGACAAGTGTTATAATATCAGCATCCACACCTTTGTACTCCATTGTTCTCATGTGTGCTGAGTACTTCTTGCAGGACCGAGCATCTTCACAACAGATAGTACTGTCTGGGCTTTTAGCTTTCCACTTACTGTTTGTTTCAAGATTCCCCTTATTGCTGAGGTATCTGTTACCATCTTACTACCTCTCACTTAAAGACTAATAGTAAATATTTCAGGAAGATACCCATCTGTCCTTCTTGCATGGGGAAACCTACTGCTTCTTCTGTAACCTCATTTTTCATTTTAAACACGGGTGGTCTATGTCAATGGAGGGATAAAAGGTTGTTTCTCCAAAACTGTTGAAAGAAAGGAGATTATGTATGGCTTATTTGAATACATAGCTTGCGTTTGTCTTTCCTGCAAACAAGCACAGTAATATATGTTATCACATAACCCTTTGAAACAGAAGCTCTAAAAAATGAGACTAAGGAAGCCACAGACTTTAAGTATTATTGTAAAACTTGAATAAAAAAAAATCAATAGAAGTCTGTTGATATGTTTTATGAAAAATTACTTGCAGATTAATTTCCTTGAGCCAAGAAGCTTTAAATGAGTACATTAACAATTCTTTTTCACACCTCCATGAATTATGCTCAAACTATGCCCAGTTGTTGTTAAACAACATAAAAATTTGATAAGTTGTCAGTCTCATTGCACAAAGCAGCACAGTCATTTTCTCAGCCAATTTCTGCTGCAAGCCCAGCACTGGGGAATGGAATAACACAAACAAGGTAATGAGTTTTAAACTAATTATGAGGTGACAACAGTATAATTGAACATAAGATAATGAGTGGAAAACTAACGTTCATCAAATGGTTTTCTCAGCCTTAGAAATTGCTTTTCTCAGACTTAAAAATTGTCAGATGTATTGATGTAGAGACCTCTGCCAACTGCTGAATGGTCAAGAAAACTGTTTCTATACACAGCAGTGATTAACAGCTGACAAACAGCAATTTTTTACAGTTTTTAAATCTCCATTAAATTTATGAGACTACAGAACTGTGATTGTTTGGGATATTTAGAACATTTCCACTTTGTCTCTATATTTTCATAAGATGGAGGCTTCGGAAAATTGTCTCCTCGTTTTTCATGCAGAACTTGCAGAACCTTACCCTGAGAGGGGCTCTGTGTGCCAGAGTGTTCCTTATGTCATGTTCCTTATGGCCATACTGTGTCAAGGAGCCTGTGACTTAGCCCAGCTCACCTTTCCTCTGCTCATCCTGCGTCTCCAGCTTCCCAATAGGCAAATGCAGCTTTGAGGCCATGCTGCCTTCACTGGGGTCACTCCTCAAATCTGATGTAGATTTGCCATTTAAAAGAGAACAAAGCCCAGTTTCAGGGTGGTTTTTTTCAGCTGTACTTGAAGTCACTCTGAACACCAGGACAAAACTTAAGGTTTGATTAATCATCAGGTTTTTTTTAATGCAATTCAAGTGTCAGCATTGTAGCTAGCAGATGGAGGTATAAAAAGAATAGAATAATATTGCAGGCATGCTCCAGTGGTCCAACCTCATGTGCTAATCCATAACTTGAACAAAATGTTGTTTCACTCTTACATTCTAAAGCATTGTGGATTGCCTGTACATCTTTGGGCACAATATGATGGAGCTATCTTTTGTCTAGATGGTAACAGAGTTTATTTTTAACTGTAGCCTGTATACCTTTATCTGTAGACAACTTGTTGACCTGCCATGATCCTTTGTACCTGAAGTGAACATTCACAGCTGTTGTACAAGCAACCTGACAGAAGGAATTGATTTGCTTGATTACTGATTAAAATGTGATCTGAAGGTACCTGGGTGGGTTTCTGGGGAACCTGTAGGCAGGTTGGCTTTAGGAGAGGCCATGGCACAAATCCATACAGCACACCCATATGGGATGTATCTGCCTGTGAAGAAAGCCTTAAGCAAGGGGCTAGTGGGAGGTGGACATCTGAGCAGGGTGAACATACACGGGCCCTGTGGCATGCTGTCCCTGCTGTTGTGACAGCTGCACGCTGGCAGCAGGAGCTGGGGGCACTGCCAGAGGGGGCTGATGGCAGATACACTGGCAAGGGGGAGCTGTGGCCATGGAGTCATGTGCATGCGGGAGGTTCATAAATAAATACTGCATTTCTGGACTTCCTTAAATCTTACGTGAATTGCCAGGCACAGATATACAGTGTCTTGCTCAGATTGGATTGGATTGTGATATAACTGCTTTTTCTAAGTGTCAAAGATAAAATTTCATCAAATACAGATTTTTCCTACTTTGTCAGGAAGTCCGGTAGTAGTTTTGGGAAAGGGTATGCTTATATTAAAGTCATGAGGAATTCAAAGAGATGCCCTGCATACTTTCTCTCTTAGACTATGACACTCCATAAATAACATCTCGTTAAGCTACACATCTGAAAAGGCCAGCAGAAGAGATCAGACTCGGTTGTTGTGGCTGTGAATATGTGTCAGATTTATCATCCAGAGTCCTTCTCCAGTTTATACTGTACACTTTTATGATACTGTTAAGCATTGCCATTTTACTGCAGAATTTGATAATGTCAGTGAAAAAAGCAGCAGTTGTTAAGAAGAGAGAAGTATTGCTCTTTGACATGAAGGTGTATTTGAGAAAGAACACATTCATTTGGTCTTTATTTATGTACTAGTATTTTTGTAGCTGCCTTCTACAGGTAGAGGTACAGGCCTCTGTTGCCATGCCTGTTAATAAGAGATCAGTGTTTAGGGTAATGAAGCATGGGAAACATTGCTTCTATATGACCAGTGGAATGCTTGGGCAGGCTTGTAGAGGAATGAGTGATATAGGCAGGGGCAGGGCTCAGGCACAACTGCCAGACCTTGGTCTGAACCAATTTCCTCCATGTCACTGGGTTTGTAACCAATAAAATGATGCAGAATCTTCAAAAGAATTAGTTGTTCTACAGCAAGGACATTTTGTAATCAGTAGTATTTAAATGGTTTGTATGTTTCAGTAGGTATGTTATCTGCTGTAGTGCTGATTGTCTAGCTTTGGCAAGATTGTATTGATTAAAACTTTTCAGTGAATGTGTTCAGAGCTATGTCAGTGCATTAGATCAAGTGCTTTGTAAACATTTCCCTAAAGCCATTCTGATTTCAGCTTCCTATTACCAAGCAATGCAGTTCCTCTTGTTCAATGGCTCATATAATCCCAGAAGGTACTGGAGCATGTTTATGTTAAGTCATCTATGAAAGCAGATGTACAAAGAAGACCTGTTACTTACAAAGAGCTGGGTATGCTAGTTGCATCAGCTTGATCTATCTTTTTTTATTACTGTATTGGGTGTGAAATATAAATATCCTTAATAATGAAAGCAATATTTGGTAAGATTTGTGTTCAACAAGTATTAAAGATGTTGGGGTTTTTTCCTCCTTTTAGATCCATTTCAGTTCCTTACCAAAAATGAACCTGCCAAGGAACAGATGGCTCAACCAGCTTTAGCTCGGAAACCCACTGTGATCCGAATCCCAGCTAAACCCGGGAAATGTAAGTTCTTGTCCCAAATGTCTGAGGAATGTGTTAGAAAACTGTTTCAATTGGGACATAACATTTAGTAATTGATTTGCTGTTTAGTAGCTAATATCAGCTGCCAAAGGAGTCCCATGGTACGGTTTGACAAGACAGAGGAGCCAACCTAAGGTCTGTGGTGGGAGGGAGAGGTAGATGAGCATCATGTTTCAGTCTCCCTGCTGCCCAGCCGCCTCATTGGGCTCCCTCCCTTGAGTTTGATGTCTCTCAAACCTGATGGAGCTGATGCATCTCAGAGGTGAAACTGTATGTAAGGGGCAGATCTAAAGGCTGAAAAGGAAGCAAGCTTGTTTTGTCTGCTAAACCATATTCTGGAGCTGAATCTTTGGCCAAATTGACTTTGGTGCTCACCTTAGCTGAGGTCTAGTGCTGCTTCCAAGCTTTCTTGTTAAAAGAAAAACATTGGTGCATTAAACTTTCCTTCAAATACAGCTTGGTTGGGAGGTTTAGCATAGTTTTCATAGTTTAAATCAAAAATTTCCCTTGATCCTTGGCAATTTTGAAATCTGCGGCCATTCAAGCAAAAATGTTCAGGTAGCAGTTTGAGGGAATAAAAAAAGGCATGTGAGAGCTGGGATGCAAAAACCTTATGTGTTCAATTTTATGTCAGGGTCTTACAGTTTTCTGAGAGTTACTGTATTGCTAAAGCCTGCCCCCTCTAATCCTTTACAGCTTTACAAATTACACTGACAGTGTCTGAGTGGAAATTTATCAGAGAGCCACAAGGTCTTTGTGTTGGTCTTTGTATGCTGGAGTGCGTACTTGCAGAATTCTGTTTGGCCTTATCTTTGATCCTCAGAGCTTAGGGGAAAATGTCAAAAGATAGCTCTTAGAACTTACGTTTCAAAATCATGTTTTGCTACATTTAGTAGGTGTGTAGTCAACTTATAGTAACTATATGTCCAGGTGGTTTTTCTCCTAAGAGTTTCACTCATTATTTTCAATCTCCCCCTGTCACCAACCCACTGTTAAAACACTGAATTTTCTTTTCCCCTGCATATGTGAGAAATGCAGTGGAAATTATTAAAAATGTAGTGAAGACTGAAGATAAAGCTGTGAGGAAAAGTCTTTCTGTTAATACCTGTTTAAAAAGAAAAGGTTTTTTCAATTGGAAGAATATGTTTATGAACTACTGTAATGAAACTATGACATATTTCTTCTCTATAAAGGAAATTTTAATTACAATTAAAAGTAAAATGAAGCAGAAAGCCAACCAACTACCTGACATTTTTCTCTTATCCTTTTTTTTTTTTTTTCTGAGATGGATTCCCTTTTGAACTTGTAGATAATTGGTCCCTTGCTGCTCTCTAGTGGTAATTGAAATTTCCACAAAGGACTGCCGGTCCTGTATTTAGCTACAAGCAGCAGGAGGTTGTGAAGGACTGCCTGCCTTATGGGAATCAGTGGCTGGAAGATTAATGGAATGGGGAGGAACAGAAGCAGATTCCAAGAAGGCAGAGTAGCCTTTTGTCAAACAGGAGCTGCTGCAGAAATGTAACCTGTTAAAAGCTGAAAGAGAACAGTACAACTGGGCCAAGGTATAAATGGATATAGTAGGATTTACATTGTAAAGGGGCCACATAATCTCAGTACAGGGGAGTCTTTTGCCATCTTGTTTATGGAGGAGATAAATTCTGTCAGGAACCAGCAAAAATGAAAAGAAAAACCGCCATAAACAAACAAACCAAAATAACACAAAGTTTTAAAACCCTCCGAGAACAGTCCACCCAGCAGTACCAAAAAGGGGGCAGAACTGCTTAAGAATTTGAACTCCAGTGAAGTTTTCAATTAGGATTATCATTTTTGTTGAGATGGGGTTAGAAAGGAAGCATTAAAATTCCACTTCAGTTATTATACTTAGAAATCACTGGAAATAACACCTGCCTTCTTGTTCTTTGGGATTTTTTTTTTTTTGTTCCTCTAGTTCCTTTAATTCTGACCTTACAAAGAGTAAGGGAGAGAAAATTAGACTGTCTATAGCAATATTTGAAGTGGTAAATAAATGTCTCATTGCTTTTTATAACAGTAAGACACAGTAAAGGAAGATTTCTTTTGAAATTACTGCCAGGTATTGTTTTTCACTTCTCATTTCTCACAGTACCTTAGAAAAATGATGAACTTCCCAACTTTTTTCCCCATACCCGGTTACTGCCAACACAGTAACTATGAGCAGCTTCTAAGAATTTAACTAATCCATTTTTAAACATTACAGCAGTGTTTTACATAATAGTAATGCAACAAAGGTGTTGAAAATATATAACATTTATGTTCTTTGTTGAGAGTAATTTTCATGAAATGAGCAATTGAAGGTTTTGTTTTGGATAGCATAGCATCTCTGCTCTTTTTTTTTTTTTTTTGGTCATCAGTCTATAAATGTCCAGGCTGTCTTCACCTATTTTTATGTAACTCCAAGTCCAGATGGCAGAAGAGCTTAAGTGTCTGTAGTTCTTTCTATGAAATTAATTTTCTTGATATACAAACAGATTGTAAAATAGATGACATGGTTCCAATATATAAAGACAAAATGTTTGGTAAATATGCTGGAAAACCCTGTACAAGTACTTCCCAGGTTTCAGTGGCAGAGACATTGAAAGCAAATGTCATGTATTTAGAAGGATCTTCTAGTCTTTATTGAGCATGAAGACATCATCACTCTTCCCTAGTACAATCTGTAGTGCTTCCTCTTCCATGTCCTAAATTTGCTTTGCTCCTTAAAGACTACCTGGGAAATTCCATCTCTGTTTTCTGTCATCCTGAATTTTGTAGCAGGCAATAATTTATTTTCTTGTCTTTACCTTTCTGGAGATTCTTCCTTCTAAGTCTCCTGATCTTTCAGGGTTACTTGAAATAACCCTCAGCTGTTTTCCAGCCTAAAGGATATTCCAGGAGCTGACAGCTGAAAAAAAAAAGTGAGCCAGTTTAGAAATGTGGTGATGGTGTTTCAGGGTATCCAGTAATGAATCTGACATTCCAAGGGGTAGAAACTCTTTCTACTCATCTAATACCATATCACCAAATATTGCAGCTGAAACCCTGAAACTCTGAAATGACTTTGTGGTGTCCTGAGAGTAAAGTGAAGATCCATTATGCAGGATGGGAAGTACTCCTGAATTCCCC
The DNA here is from genome assembly GCF_030490865.1 of Poecile atricapillus. Lineage (NCBI taxonomy): Eukaryota > Metazoa > Chordata > Aves > Passeriformes > Paridae > Poecile > Poecile atricapillus. The sequence goes on along the minus strand of NC_081252.1, from coordinate 32,697,527 downwards.
TCATGTCCTTTTTCTCTTCGCTATTTTTTAATTGGTTCTTCCCTTTGTCTGCTCTGGATTTGAGGAAGGAAGTTGCATTCACACCAAAAATGCCCCAAACCAACATGTATTCCTTTACCTATTGTTGATCCACTTTAGGAAGGTATTAATTAGACTTTAATTTGGGATTTTTTGGGTTTTTTACAGCTTTAAATGACATCCCACATAGCCCTCCACCACTTCCTGCTGAAAAGCCTATTGGGAATACATCCAGTATCACAGTGGGGAAACCCAACAGTGGTGACCTAGTGAAAAAAGGGGTAAGTTAGAACTGTTTTCCTGTATTACAGCTTTGTCTGCTTTGGTTAAAAAATCTCTTGTGATCCTCAAGTTATTTGTAAAGTAAGTTGTTTGAAGGAGCAGAGGATGAAAACAACTACTCAAAAATATAAGGCTTTTTTCCTTTAATTCTGTTCTCTAATTAATTAGGTAATTTAGACTGTTGTCAGTTTTGAAAAGCACTCTGGTGATTTTGCTAAACTTTGATCACATCTTTCTTCAATTTTCTGTATTCACCACCTGGAATCAGAATATTCTACAACTTAGTGTTAAAAGCATTGAAAAGTGGCTCAAAGTCCAGTGGGATTTACATGGTGAAATGTTGTCAGAGTGCTTTAGAAATGTATTTCTTACCTCCATCCACACAATTCCTCTTGGTGTCTGTGCTAATTTGCAGGCAGAGAAAACTTTTCTGTAGAATAATAAAGCTTGCTTTTTTAAATCTCTTTCTTGTTGTTTCTGCTGAGTAGAACCATCTGTTTAGGGAAGTAAGGCTCTGCTCCTTGCTCCAGAGCATATACATAGTAATGGTAGGTGTCATAGCTAAATGACATTTGACACAGATTTTCAAAGGGAATTAATATAAACTGGAAAATGACAGTAAAATTTCCAAATACTGAGTTTTCTGATGGCAAGAGTGGCAGACAATCTTGTAAAAGCCACAGGCAATAAAAAGGTCAAATCAAATTAAAAGCCCTTACTAGATGAACACTGCCAACAAATACAACAATAGCTACCTCTGCCATTAAGATAAAGGGTATTAAAATGTTGTGATTAAAAAGGCTTCAGAGAGGTCCCACCTTTTCTTGATAAAGAAAAAGAAAATTTACTGAGAAAGAAAATTTATGAAACAAGACATTAGATGGCATTTTATGCAGTGGAACTCCAAAACTTTTACAGTGTCGTCCAGGTTATTGTGACAGACATGTATATGCATCAGGAGATATTTTTTTTTTAAAGATAGGATTTCAGCGTTCCAGTGGATTCAATACAATCTTTGGAAGGGTAAGAACTGTGCTTCTAAAACTAGTATTGCTTGCCAGTGGAAGTGTTTAAACAGCAACAGCAAAAATTGTTGACCATAAGCAGTAGTTGGCACAGATTTCCTTTTTACACAGAAGAGGAAAATTTTTGATATGAAGATAACATCTTCATCTGAAAGTGCCAGGTTGTTTTCTTTCTAGTAGGGTCATTTAATCAGAACATTAATTTGGGGACTCAATCAAGGGTCAGGTTTTGTCACAAAATATATCTGTTGTTTTCTAGGTGGGAAAAGTCACAGAAATTGTTTGAGTTTCAAGCAAATTCAAGCACCTAATTAAGTAAACAAGGCTGTTCAGACCTATTTAGAAGTACTGGTTCAGAAAGGGTTCTTTTGAACTCAGATTCAGCACTCTGATTTACTATGCTGTTCCAGAAGCAGCTGTGCTTGTTCCACAGAGCTGGCAGAACTTTCTGGCACTGGGATGAAAACAAACAGCAGGAGGCAGTAAGGATGGTCACTTGTTAATCCATCACTGTGGTCCAAGCCCTTCAGACATGGCACATGTCCTCTTCTCTGACTGCTGTACGGTCGTAATCTCTGGCAGGGCCAGCATGGGCACCTGGGAGGAGTGGTGCCTTAATCTGCCAAAGCAAGATTCACTGGGATTTGTCTGTTAGATCTCTAGAAAACATATCTAGATGCCTTCTTTAGTGGGAGTTAATGTTATTTGCAAGAGATGCTGTCCTGTGCGAGTTGCATTAATGTAATGTTTTCTGTTTTAAGCCTGTTCAAAGTGTTCCATGTGTAGAAGTTAGATCAAAGTTGATAGTGTGAATTCCTGTGAGCAATGTAAATGTACATTTGTATGACTCTCCTGAAATTGCTCTTAAGTCCTTGCTGCCATGTAGTAGGAAAGGAGGGGCTGGTTCATACTTAATGCACAATTTAAGCTGTGTTTCAGGTAGTAAATCAGGTTATTTACCCTCCATATTTCCATGTTCAACACTTTTAAATTGCAGAATCACGCCATAATACTTACTACTTTACTCCCAGACCTTCATAAACTCTTATTTTTCATATCCTTAGGATATAATTTAATATAAGAATCATATAATTTAAACAAGATCTTTTATTTTCCTTAGGCTTAAAGAAATGTCTTTTTTCTTTTGAATGCTTGTAGGAGTTGGATCACTCAGAACAGGGTGGAGTGCCTCAGCTAGAGCCTTTACTACCCCCAAGGTGAGTGGGTTCTTCAAAAACCATTATAAGTGGTGTTTCTGAGTTAATTTGCATGGTAAGTCTCATAGTAAGTAGTGCAGACACTACTGACTCCAGCCATAGCTCAATAGTCTTGGCTGGGCTCTATGCTCACTTAATAAACAGGCAGGACCAAGTTGGTAGCTGTTTAATACTTGTTTGTACATTATGGTATGAGCAAGGAGATTATAGGAGAGCAGCTGTTTGACTTTTCAGCTAATGTACAGTGGCTGCTGACAGTCATTCCTTTCTTAATCTTTAACCTTTTCACCCACAGCACTTGCACTTGTGGTGGGGTTTGGGTGGTGAAGGAATGGAGGTGGCAGATGCTGCCACCCTGAAAAGGGCAGATGCTGGGCCAGCAGCTTCTCAGAAGCACTGGCTAGTTTAAACACTTCAGACCTAAAATGCAGGTGCAGGATCACTGATAACCTTGGGGTTTCTTCTTATTGTGAACCAAAAGGAAAGAATGTCTGCAACGGCAAAAGGTGCTGGACCTTGCTTTAACTCATGTCCATCAATGCCAGAGACAGTGGATGGAGAGCTGGCATTGACTAGCCAGCCCACTGTGGGTATCTCAGTGTTTGCATTCTAAATCTGCAAGTTTAATCACAAGAGTTTGCTCTGTTGTGTTAGGACAAGAGACTCTTTCTGTTACTGAAATTAGTCTATCAATAATAATAAGTGTTAATTAACAGAAAAGAACGTGGATCTGCCAAAAGGAAACACCTCATTATTGTTCCTCATTGACTTGTTCCTTCCCCACATTCAGTTTAGCATAACATTCCTGATTCTTATGGGGGTCTCTGGGACTGCAGTAAATATTTTGTCCTTTCACTCTGCTGCTCAAATGGATTTTTAGTTTTTGAGTTTGTTTTTTATTTTAAAGTAATCAGTAATAATTCACTGAATTGCTTGTTTGGGTCTTCTTGTTTAGTTGAGTTGCTTTAAAAATGTTTGGGTTGGTCTGTTTACAGATTTAAAGCAGTTTAACTTGGAATATCCCCTTCTGTCAATATTAAAAATGCTTAGTTTAAGATGAGGCCAAGAAAAGGGATGATGAAGAGAAGTGGAAAATTTTTTTTAAATTTAAAAATAGTAATAGAGAACTCTTATCAGGAGCATTAGTAGAGCACTAGTATCTTCTCAAGCGATGGGTGACACAAAATGTGTTAGAATGATACTTCAAAGATCCGCCAATGCACACTTGTTGAAGTTGATAATTTTTGGAGACCCATGAGGATTGCACATGAGCAAATAATTGGGCTGAATTATATTTTATGAAAAAAAGAGAAACAGTTGTAGCAGAAACTTGCAGTAACTGGTTGAAGATATCCCAATAACAATCAAATGATAATGTATTTTTTAAATATTACTAGCAATATTAATTGCTAGAAATATTATTACTATGACTTGCTAGTCTCTGATTTAGGTTTCTAAACTGGTGGTCCTCTAGTAGGAGTGTGGGACCTCCAGCCTTGACAGAGAACTTGAGTATTTTCACCAGTGTTTTCTTTCCATGGTCGACATCTGTCGCATAAAAAGGGTAAATTCTGCTGTTGATGGCAGTGTGCAAAGTGGTGTGATATGTTGTGAGTTTCATCAGAGTCAGCTGAGGTAAGTGACATCCCAAGGAATGAGCTAGGTTGATTCCTGAAGACCAGCTTTCACAAAAGCTCTCCAATAGCAGAACTTCATCCTGCAGCAGCTACAAAGAAAGCTCTTTCTAGGGGTGGATTATTGAAACAAATCCTGCTTATTTAGTGGGCTCCCTGGAAAGCTGGCAGGCTTGGTGAGCAGACTTGGAAATATGTAGTCAAAGGATCTGTCAAAGGACTTGATCATCTGGTCCCATTGAGTATCTGAAGAGTTCACGTATTCTTGGAAAGGTTCAGATACTACACACAGCCCAAGTCATAACGAATCTTGTTTCCTTACTGCACACTCTGTTTCTAGGATGAGGTGGCCGGCTTATTAATATGCATATTTCTCTGATGGTTTGCACAATTTTTAGGCCTGTGGATGGAAAAATTATACCTGCTCGACCTCCCCCACCTAAAAGTGTTCCTGGAAGGCCACCTCCACCAAAATTCTCTGCAGCCAAGACCTCCTCCCAGAAGGATGTTCTTTCGCGATCTAGTTCTGACATCGCTTCTGATAAAAAAAACAACAAGTTCAGGTTGGGACCTAAGAGAGCAAAAAGTGCAGTCTTTAGAAGTCCAGATCCAGCATTACCTCCTAGACCTAAACCGGGTCATCCTCTCTACAATAAATACATGGTGAGAGTTGAGATATGCTATCTGAGTACATTGTTTTTATAAGACAGTGCTGGTTCAAATAGTAGAGAAAAAGGTAGTTAAAGCTACTGAACTTGGTTAGTATTATGTGGCTTTCAAAGTGCATCTGTCAGCATAATCTTCCCTAGAAAATGGTACTAGATAAATAGTATTAAGTCCTGTAAGGCAATACTGAAGAACGCAATAAATACATGTAAAGTATAGATCTATGTGATGTATTTTTGTGTATATATGTAATTATATATATCTTTAATACATAGCTCTTTGGGTTTGGGGGTTATTTTTCCAGTCACTGCTTCTGAATTCTTTTTCAAAAATGGTGCTGAATAATTGGATTTGTATATTGATTTACCCATACATGTCAAAATGCTTAGGGAAATTGGGAAAGCATTGGAACTTATAAAGTAATTAACCTTACTTAATCAAGCTTGCAAAGAGTGAGAAATGGAACATTGTTAATCTTGCATTTTCATCCTATTGATGCCATCCCTTTTCATTATAAAAATGTTTTTGGTATTGTATGTGTTATTAGAGATTTTTACATACAAATGGATCAACACTACAAATAAAAACAAGGTCTTTACCCAGAAATTTGAAACTGGTCAGTGATAGAGCTGGTGGCTACTTGAACCAGTGCTGTTGTCAAAAAAAGCAGCCATGCAGCCATAGCATGAGCAACATCAGCGTTCCATCAGCATGAAGTGGAAACTTTCTGTTGCCCCCTTTTTGATCTTTCACTTTTGCATTTAGAGTTTTGTGTATGAGATTTCTTTCTGTAGAAGATCGGTAGTAATTCCCTGCTCCAAAGTCTTACTGTCAATGAAAATTTCCTCCCAGGATGTTTTCCTAGTGGCCACCATGACAAATGAATATGTTTCTGCATCAGAGTGTCTTTGTGAATGTCATGTACTGTATGGTGTGATACCAGTTAGGTGTCTAAGACACTTTTAAAGGGGGTGACACCACCTGAGTTTCTCAGAGTGGCAGTTGGTATCACCAGCAGTCTGTTCTGAATGCCTTCCAAAGGAGCCTGTCCTCTTCCACTGGACTCCTAATTACCTGTAGTAGGTGGTTTGAATAATTCCATCATCTGACTGTTATCACTTGCAGTGAGAATTGGAGGTGCTTAGAAGTAAAAAAAAAAACTTTTCCATTTGCCTCTGTTTCTCTTCAAGCTGCTTGTGTCTCATGGAGTTGCTAAGGAAGATTGTCTTCCCAGGAACGCCGGAGAACTGTCCTGTAAGGTAAGGTGCTTTTTTCTGCTGGCTTAAATATTCAATGAACAACACTCCTGTTGCGGTAAAGTATCAAATGTTTTCTTCCTTAGAGGTTACACTGAGAAATGTAATAGTGATTTATTAAATCCTTGTGTTTCTGTAATCAAAACAGCTGCCAAAACAAAACCCAATAATGGTGATTTGCCTCATAGCACAGGGACATTCAGCTTATGGAACAGAGCAAGAGTAATTACTTGGAGTGCCAGAAGGGAGAGGAAACTGGTAAAGTTCCTCCATCTCAGGAAAATAATCACTCCCTTGGCTGAGTATCTGAAAATTTAGCAAAAGATAAGCGAGTACTTTATGAAGTGCTGTACATGATACATCAGCAAATTGGCTTTGACATATGGACTTGAAAGTATTTTCTTCTCTCTGCTTCTACAGATTCTGACTTGGTTTTAGAGCATGACCCTATTAATATTAAATAGCTAGTGGAAATTAGAGCAATGAGCAGCCTTTTTGACTATTACCAGAAGCCCACAAAGCTGAAATGGATTTCTATGCAGTATGTTGTTGTCTGTTGTGACTCATACTACTCTGGGCCTTTTTGGTTGGGTTTTGTTTGTTTGTTAGTTAATTGGTTTTTGTTGGGTTTTTTGTTTGGTTTTTTGTTTTGGGTTTTTTTGCACACAGTGAATTACTTTGAATGTAATTCACACACTATCATTGTCAGTACAGCCTAAAAATTCCTAGTGGGTGGGACAGAGAAGTTGGCTCAGCATTTTGAATATAATTTCTCTTTATGAAGATGCCACAACAAAACTGTCAGCTCCCCTCAGTGTTACCTTCATGTAAGCAAAGGCATAGTGGCTTCCTTGCTCCTCTTGGAATGTTTGTTGGCATGTGTGCTGGCCCTGCTGAGTTTGCTGGGGGAGAGTTGGGTTGGGTGTTCCCTGAGCAAGGAAGAGTGACTGGTGGCACACACTAACAAGCACCTGTGCAAAATTTGTCCACAGCCCTTGCAATGAGTGTTGCTATCAGTGCTACAGATTTCTGGCCCACAGAGATAGCTGAGGCTTTTTCTATACTTGGAAAAGTTGCATGCCTTCCCTTCCAAAAGTAGATTTTGGTGAAATGTATTCTTGTTTACACTGGCAAAAGGCATACAGAATTCACACAACCCATAGTTGTGTGACCAATAACCATTTCCTTCTGCAATACCAGCACAATTCCATGTCCAAAGTCAGAAAATTAATTAAGGGGTACATAACAGAGAATCTGTTAGTATCTTCTATGATTTATAAACTACTTGCATTTATTTGTTGTTGTCAGGATTCAAACCACCCTCCAAAAGCTTCTGACACAAGTGCACCTCATGCTGTAGTCCTGCATGATTTTCCTGCAGGTAAGTAAATGTGAACATTCTGGAAGCATGTTTTACTCCAAGACTTCCAAATGGAAATTTCCTTAGAAATTAGAGCTTAAAAATGGTGTGGAAGCTCAGTCTGCAAGGTCTGCGCATAGAGTTGTTCAAATCAGTGGGTTTAGCTGTAGATGGGTCAATCTTTCAGTTAAAGCTGATTGATTTATTTATCAAGTAAAATTAAGACTTTTTAAAAACTGATTCTATTTTTGTCTGTGGTATTTGTATTTAAGAAGGTTTTACTTAGAGGAAATTAGTGAGTGTGACAAGTACTGTTAACTGAAATAACATTGTGTTCCAGAGCATGCTGACGACTTGGACCTTCATTCTGGAGACATTGTTTGTCTTTTGGAGAAAATTGATACCGAGTGGTACAGAGGAAAATGTGGGAATCGCACAGGGATATTTCCTGCCAACTTTGTTAAAGTGGTTGTATGTAGGCTTTGTATACATTGCTACATAAGATCCTGTTGCATTTGTTTTCTGGTTCTATTTTAGTAAGGCTCCTGTGTGTTTAATTCCATTATGTGTTTAGATAATCTCTTATCCCACTGGCAGTACAGAAGACTCATCAACTTGTTTGTGTAGTATTAGAAAGATGCTTGATTTGGCACAACCAGCTTGTGTTATGTGGAATAATTTCCTATCAGTTTAAAGCCAAGTGAGAAAATCATTGCCCCTACCAGATTCTCTTTGGAAACATCCGTAGTTTCTCAGGGTCCTCAATGCAGATTTTTTTTTGACAGCGGCATGTCAGAATCAACACTTGGTAAAAGAAGGTTGATTTTTTTGCCTCCCTCCAGCTCCTCATCTTCTGTTCTTTTCTCGTGCCTTGAACTTTGCTGGAATCACCACTTTTTAGCCATGTAGCAATCTAGGTCAGAGTAGCAATTTGGCCCAAAAAAACATGTTGGGTTTTTTTTCATCCTAGAGTACTGTTTTTTCCAACAGGGTCAATTTACCTAAGTGGTTTTCTAAGTGGCTGCACAAATGGTTGTGCTGGCACAGTGCAAGGAGATTGTGTTGTTGCAAATGAGCAGCTTAAAGCAATCCTGTTCCTGAATGTGACACTTGACAGTGAGCGGAAGGCAAGAGACAGGTGCTCTTTTGAAGCCCAGTGATAATTAATTTAAAAGGGATACAATATGGTTCCCTGCAGACAAATGCTGGGTCAAACCTATTGCAAGCCTGAGTCTGAAGTCCATTTTGTGACAGTGGAAAGGGCACTGGGCTGTCCACAGCAGCCATATGGACATGGAGGAATTCCAGACTGTCACCAGGATGCTGGATGCGTGGTTTAGTGCGTGGCTTGGCACTAAAGACAGGAAGTGTCTGTGGCAACATTTCCTGGGCCAGCACAGCTGGCAGAGTGAGCCCTGCTGCTACATGGGCAATACCAAGGATTTGGTAGACATTAGAGAAGGTAGGGTGTCTGTTGAGTTTGTAATTAGTATTGAAGAAAAATTTTAAGATCTGAGAAGTGCTGAAGAATAAAAACTAAGCTCATAGTTAGTAGTAATGGAACCATGCTTGATTTCACTTTCACAAGAAAGATTTGTTAGCTAAAGTGATCGGCTGCTTCTACACAGACCAACAATTCCATTTAAACGCTCTTGCTTCTGCTGGTAGCTAATGAAGAAAATATTTTATGTTAAAGCAGTGGAGTGAGTATTTGGGGCTCAAACTCATCATTGATGCAGACAGATACAACTTCATAAAAGCTGAAAGATGTGTATCTATTTTAGTTGTAAAAGATGATTACCCTTTGAGGACAAAAATCTTTTGTTTCAGAATTTGTGGTTTTTTAAAAAGAAAAAAGAGTGCAGTACATGTGGCTAATTTACTTGAGTGAATTCTCCTGCTAATTCATGTCAGATTTCATCTTGATACAAGGTCTCCATACAATACTCTACAGAGTGTTTTACAGTATTGAGCTGGGTAGTAGCTTGGATCTGCACACCTAACAATAATACATACTTATGACTTCCCATAGAACCTTCAGAGCACCACAGATACCATCTCCTTCAGCAAGAGCAATACAGAGACTATTTGTCCTAAAAGGCATTGTGATTTCCTCCAGTGCTTCACACAAGCTAATGAAACATTCCTGTTGGTTTTATGGGAACTGGCTGATACAATAGTGATCTGTAACCCAAAGCTCCTCACCAGGGCCTCTCAGCTCATAGTCCTGTAAATCTCCTGTACATCCTTCATGTCATACCAAAAATTCAATTGAAATCCTCCTGTGATAAAGGACTTGAATGTTGTCTCTTTGATATATCTGTGTATTGATTTTTTAAGTTGTATTTCTCCAATTCAAGTGAGATTTGTGAGATGTGTTTTTGTTTGGAGAGCAGTTGGCTACCAAAGCACAGAAGGAATAAGCGTAAACAGTAGTTTCATCTGTTGTGGTATACTGTGCTAGTAAATAATTAAGAGCAATTACCAGTTGAGAATTGGAATCTAAATTCAACAACATGTAGTAGAATGTAGTTACATATTCTGTCAATCAACCATTCCACCAGTAGAAACAATAAACCAGCTTCATAAAACAAGACATTAAATATTTCTCCTTGTTTGCATAAGATTAAAAAATGAGAAAACAGGCATAAATTTACATTAATGTAGTCATGTATCAGAGCATGCCAATGATTACAGAGTGTCACACATCTGAAAAACATTATTTTAACCATTTTCAGGCTTATTGTGGTTAGTTGCCATGAGGTTGCAATGGAACATGCAATTTGTTTTATTGTCTTATTAGATTGATGTTCCAGAAGAAGCCAACAGGAAGAAAATACCCTCTTCATCACGATGTATCAAGTGAGTCAGATGAATCTTATTTGCTTTCTCATGTTGATTTATGAGGAATGAAAAAGAAATAATAACTTTGAAGCGGGGGCTCTCAGCGGTGAGGTTAATAGGGCTAACAATTTATTCGCCAAAATATATTGTAAAAATTAAATTACATGTTTTAAAACCCTGAATGTTTATGATGTTTTATTAAGACTCATATTTAGGTAAAAAAAGCCTAAAACCATACTGTCATGAAAACTGCCTCCAGGAGCCATGAACCAATCTCATTAACTTCAGCAGCACTGTACACTCCTCTCTTTGCTCCTGGCCTTGCTGCTTTCTTCCAGTGTTCTCACAAGATGGAACATGGTAGGGCTCCTACCCATGTGAAAGAACAAGATATGGGACAGAACAGAGGTACTTTAAGCAGAGAAATCTGTCTGTCATTAAGGTGTGCAGCTGTACAGGTAAATCTAAAGCTCCCCCCAAATTATCAAATGAATTGCCAGCACTTTCATTTCTGATTTTCAAACAATTTGTACTAATATTTGTGGGCAAGAAACGATTCTTCATGCTATTTATTTCTCATTGGTATCTATTTGATTTCATAATCATTCATTCCAGGAATTAAAGCAAATTCAGGCAGGAGCAACTAATGTCAGTGGGATCATTCAATTGTTCTTTAGATGAAGCTTGGTTTGTCAGGAACAAAACTTTATTTTAAAAAGCTGCTTCTGCAGGTATGAAAAAAATAGAAAATCTCTGTCCTGAAAGACACATCTTTGCAAAGTTACTGAGTGGGGGATGGGGGGGGGGGGTGGAAATCAAGCTTCTTACTTTGTTTGTGTGCTATGAATATATAGAAAGAATTAAAGCCTATTACTGCTTTTTTCCAGCATGGCATTTCTGATAAACCAAAAATTTTCTTAGGTTAATTTATTTAATTTATTAGGTTCTTAAATAATGAAATTTATTTAAGTCAGGGGGAAAAATAATTAGGTTTTTTTCAGTACTGTACTAAAGTATATAAAATATATCAGATGCATTGATGTTTCTTTCTTTGATAGATAAGTTTTTTCCCCTATAAGATTATAGGGATGGATTTTACAAAATAAAGTATTTTAAAGTAAATAAAAACTAGCTTCTTCCTATGAAACCTTCATCTATTTGGGACAAATACACAACACTCGCCCCCCCACCCATGTTTGATTGCATCTAAATGGGATGCTAGCTCAAAAAATAATCAAACTCTTAACGAAAGTGTATCAGGACACTTGCTTGGATATAGGCAAAGATATGAAATTGGACTGGTGACCCAGAAACAAGGGGGTTTATTGTTGCTTGGAAGGGAAATATGGACTTTTGCAAAATACTGTTAACAGCCAGCAACTGGGATGGAGAAATTGCATCTGGCTCCTCCAGACTCTGTACTCATCCTCCTCAGAAAGCAGAGATGAGAACCAGGGCTGGCCCCCAGTTTTCCACCTGTTTTATCTTCAGTGCATTTTTTATCATTTTAATTAAAATATCAATCCATATATTGCACACAATGCTGTCTTATTACTAAGTGGACAGTAATAATAAAGAAGCAAAGTAATTTTCTCTTTCGTTTGTGCAGAGGTCCAAGATGTGTAGCACGATTTGAATACATTGGAGATCAGAAAGATGAGCTCAGTTTTTCAGAAGGTGAAACTATTATCCTGAAAGAATATGTAAATGAAGAGTGGGCCAAAGGAGAGCTCAGAGGCACATCTGGAATTTTCCCCTTGAACTTTGTGGAAGTAATTGAAGATCTGCCTGGAACAGGTATGAATATGCTTGCAAAAATCTTCAAGAGCATGGTTTTGTACTTAAAGCAAACAGGCAGCATATAGGAGAAAATTCCAAAAGGACGATGATTGCAGAAAAGAGGTAAAAAGAGGGGGAAGACTGATTAAAAAAAAAACCTCAAAATTAACAGTAGAACTTCTTAAGAAGCTATTCTTAATAATGACTTCAAATATCTAAAATCTCTGTCATTAGTAACATTCTGAATAGACACTGCTCCTCTTCTTAAGTTGTGCTTTACTTATGTAGGTACAGAAGCAGCACTGAAGAATAAGGAGGTTTCATCTTCCCTTCCTCAGGTAATAAAACTTTATAGGTGAGAGCCAGAATTTATGTACAGATTTACAGAGACTCTATTATAATGTAAGAGGAACAGCAGAACCCGACACCACTCCCACAGCACACAATGCTGCATTGTCACGGCTCAGTTCTGACACTTGGCCTAAGCTGATTTAATTCAGAGCTTCTGACAAATTAACATTGGTAAATTTTTATCCTTTGTGCTGAAGAAAATTCTTGTTAGCTCCATTTTAAGTATTTCTGCAGTGATCTAATTTGGAATTTATTAATCCTTTCCCCTGCCACCAGAGATAAAAAGGAATGTGGCTGAGCCTAGATGAAATTCTGTGGTGGTAATTGCTGAAATGCCATTCTAGTCTACATCTGCAGCAGCACTGTTGTATTGGGAGGGTGTTGGGACACCCATGTGCTGTACAGCTGCTTTCAGCAGCATCCACCAGTTTTTGGGCTCTATTCACACATCTAAAATTAATTCATCTCTTCTGTTAACTTGAATAGAACAACAGACGCTCAGTAGAGTGGTGTGAAGCGCTTCACGATTTTACAGCAGAAACCAAAGATGATTTATCCTTCAAAAAGGGAGACTACATCCAAATACTGGAACAAGTAGATTTGGAGTGGTATAGAGGAAGACTGAATGGAAAGGAAGGGATTTTCCCAGCAGTTTTTGTTCAGACCTGCTCAGGTACAATGCTCCTACTAGATGGCAATTCATTATTCCTTGGGTTGTGTCAGTCATGACTTCTGTGGGAGAACACAACGGCATCAACTGCATCAACAACTCACACACCAACAGAGTTTTTAGTATTCTAAAGCTAAACTTAAGTTTTGAACCAGCTTCTCTAATAATGGCAATATAATGTTCTAGTCAGTAAGTAATCTGTGAGGTGACACAGACTCTGGGATATTTTCCAGTGTGGTTAGGGCATAGGCAAAACAAGGCCTTTAGGAATAATTCAGGAGTATTGATGCTGCTTCATCTTGGAGCAGAAAGAGAGAAAGTCAGCATTTATTATGTATCACCATTGGGATGTTCAGGTTAAGTGAGTTTCGAATTTAGTCTGCTTAGAAGCAGAACTGTGAGACTGTTTAATACTATAAAATGGACTGGTGGCAGTAGAGTTGTTTTTTTTTATTCCAGTAGGACAGTGAATTTGTTACAGCAGTAGCAATAACATTTGGAGAACCTCTAGCACAATAGCGGGGAGAAAACATGAGAATGACAGGAAACTTCTCCAGAAACAGAGACTTATTTCACTCCAGTGCAAGTAACTTCTCTTGTCCATGTTCTGTAGCCAGGGTAGAGCTGTCACAGCCTGGAGGAGGGAAGAAAGGAAAAGCCAAAGCTCTTTATGATTTTCATGGAGAAAATGAAGATGAGCTTTCCTTCAAAGTAAGTACCTCTCTTAGACCAATTTCCAAGAGGTCTCATGCTCCTAAGGAGTGCTAAAAAATAAGGTTCATCCACTGTGAAAATAGGCTTTAGACAAGAAGGATGAAGTGCATAGATATTAACATGGATACTAATATGCATAAATATTAATACATTTGATAACTGTTCTCTCTAGAAAATATTTTTTCCTTATCACTCCTATTTCCTATCAGCAAAAATCTTCATTAGAGACACTGAAGAGGTCAGGAGTTGCAGAATTCTTGACTTCTCTGATCTAGTTAATATGACAAGATAAACAAACCTTATTTTGCAGTGCATATTCAGTTCCTGATTGGTTGATATGGTCAAGGGAGCCTCTCTCTGGACTAGAAAGAAAACTCTGAGTAGGAGATAATGGTGAGAGTGACAGTGCTACAGCAGCCAGGCCTCTAAGAGAAACCTAGTACAGCAAAATCTTGAACTGGCAACACAAAACAGAGTTGCCATGGGAATGAGGGGAAAAATTAAATACATGCTGAATGCCCAGATCATATTAAGCATGAACAAGAAACAGAGTGCCCTTGATTTAGATAACCAAGTTCTCAAAAGCAAATTTCAGAGAAATGGTAGACTTTCACAGGAGCTGAAACACACAGTATTTTCTCTTCTAAAACTAGCAAAATAGTTTCAGCATTAGCAGCTTGCAGTGCTGAAAGGACAGATGATTCTTTAAAGCAGAAAAGGGGAACAGAGGTACTGAAAGAAAGGCCAGTACTTCAGATGAAGGGCGTGGCGTGGGACAGTGAGAACAAAAGCCAGGACCAAACACAGGAGCTGCAATTTAAATGGTCATACTGAGCTCTTAGATCACTTTTCCTTTTTTTTTTTTTTTTTGGGGGGGGGGGGAGGAAGTTTCCAAGTGCTAGAAAATACTAGGACTAAATTAAAAAAAAAAAAAAAAATTCTTTACAGTGTTTTAAGAAAACAAACCCTGGAAACACACACAAATAAACAGTAAAGCAAGGACCCCATGAGCCAGCTCTTAATATATGTGGAAAGCCAAACCAATGTGAGAAGTTATCCGGCAGTGCTCTTCTGTCTCTCAAAAGGTGGTGATTTTTCAGCATAGACAAGTATTTAGCCTAAGAGAAGCTTCAGCTGGTTTTGGCAGTCTCCAAGAGATGTAACCAATGGAAGAGACTAGCCATGTCTTACTCCTCTTCTCTTTGATATTAATTGCTTCTAAATGGGATCAGCTCTGCATGCATTGACATTGCTCAGTAACATTGCACAGTAAGCTGTACTGACTCACATTTACTCCTTCTCTTACAGGCAGGTGACATGATAACAGAGCTGGAATCTGTAGATGAGGACTGGATGAGTGGAGAGATACTAGGAAAGTCTGGGATATTTCCCAAGAACTTTGTTCAGATTTTAAAAACACCGTGAAGTGTTGCCTTTGTAATACTCCCTGCGTGTGGGAGAGAATGTTTTCTACCCTAAAGGCACAGCAAAGACATCAACGAGTGTTGATTATCAATGTTTTGCACTACTTTTTCTAGACAGTCATAGTAGTATCTTGAAGTCAGATAAGAAAATTTGAGTCTTTTGTGACAGTGTATGTAGTCATGTTTCATGAATGCTCAGAGAGCAAAACAAGCAGGCTCTTAGCCATTTCCAACTAGGGAAATACTGTGGTGCAACACCATTTTAACTTATATAGCATTCTAGTATGTTTACTCTCTGGTATTACATTTATCATGCACAAAGTCTGCATAACACAAGCTGCTTTGGCCTTCTTTGAACTTCTTAAGATCCAGACTTTAAAAATTGTTTTAATATATAATTACAGCACTCAGTATGTAGATGAAGTTTGATATTCAGGTTTCATTACTGCTTGAGTTCCACATTAGCAGTAGAATCCACTTGTTTTATGACTTAGAGGATAAGAAAAATAACTGGTATTTCATAGTAGAAAAGTATCAAATCTAATACTGGTAAGAGGGGAAATGGAGAAATAAATCCTTGTGTAGTATCCTTCTATTCTTAGCCCAAACTGCTCATACAGCAAGATCACAGAAGTAAAAATTTTAAGTGTTTTGCCTTTTAATGAATTCTGTTTAAATTGGTATGAATCATCTTAGACCTTCCTCACTTTCCCCAAAATACTTTGCAAGTACAGGTTTAGTTTTTTCCTACTGCCCACTGATCTTTGAGCACCATCCTACCCTTCTTTCCCAGCTGAAGTTGGTGACAGTGTTTATTGAGCTTTCTCAGATCCAAGCCATGGAGTAGCTGCACTATTCCAACTATTTGCCCCTCCACTCCCCTCATGGAAGTGGAAAGCCGGTGTTCACTCAGTCTGCATTTTATTTGTCACTCAAGCACTGGAACATACTTCAGTAACACTATTCCTATCCTTAACATGAAGGGTATTATACAGCCTTGGGTTTAGTTTTCAGCAGACATGGGATTAGTTTCCAGTTTGTTGCCACATACCAAATACTCTGAGCATCTTTATAAATGGTCTGTCAAGGCCTTAAGGAAAACATGCCTGGCAAGAGGTTACTCCCAGCAGCTCTAACCAAGGCACTTGGTAAAAAGCAGCGGTGTAGCTTGACTGACCAACTAAAATGGTTGAGGTAGTTTCACGTTATAGGAACTTCCAATAGTCAATTCCTCTTTGTAAATCTGGTTTCTGACAAAATAGTTAAATAGAATCCTGATTAACTGCTAATTCCATCAGACTGGGATAGAAGAAATTACGCTGCAATTGCTTCTTTCACTGCTGCCAGTATTCCACCCCTTCTGCACTGTATCACAAAAAGGAACCTGTAGGCTGATGAGTCATTGCTCCAGAGACCTGCAGGTCACTGGGTATCGAGATACCTTCAACAAGACTTTCCTTCATGGGCTTGGCAGTTCAGATTGCAGAGGGGCCAACAGTTGGAGATGGATAGACTGGAAACCAGAATCATGAGAGACCTTGAGTTTGTTTTAACTTAGTCATATCCCTGCTGACAACTTCACTGGTGTGAGCTCTAAGCATCACAGCAACAACTACCTGCTGCTATGAGGGACTGGGGTGCACCTGAACTGGGGCCTAAGCAGGCTGGGGAGGGTGCACTGCCCTCCCTGTGCTCTGGTTACCATCACAGCAGGCAGGAGTAGGCATAGCCAGAACTGCAGGCATCCCCCAGCAAGGAATGGGCATCCATTCCCAGTGGGAGACTGGAGCGAGCCTGAGGAACCTGCAGGGCAGACACGGCACCGTTCACTCAGCAGGCACTGCTGGGCCACAGAACCTGCAAAGACAGACCCAGCCCCCCAGCTTTGTGTTCTGTTGTGTTTAAACTACACCAATACGCTTCACACAACGGGGCAATGAAGACCACACAAAGTTTTAATGAGCTGAGGAACTGGACTTCTACTTCCATTAGGGACTAACATAGTAAATAAAATGCTGAATTAGGTGCTGTTCTAGAAGGTTGGAAATGCAACAATGGGTACCAGCTGTTATTTAGTTTTAGCAGCCCCAGGAAGCCTGTCCAGAACTCCTGTGGAATCACATGGAAGTCCACAGCCAAGGACAATCCTTCCCACTCTCCCAAGTTTTCCTGTTAAGAGATTCTAAAGGTTCTTGTTTATTCCAAAAAAAACCAGTCATCTCCTAGAGAAATCCAAGGAATAGCCAGGTCCTTCAAAGACATACCGCACCAGTGTGGTGGTAGATGAGGCTAAAGTGTATGATGTTTACTTACTGTTTGTCTGGCAGTTTTTTAAAGTTTTGATACAAATCTCAAAAATAGAACTGATTTTTTTATATTTTTTTTCAATTTCCTCTTTCCCATTTTTATAGCTGTGTCTTAACCAGTTGTTTTTGTAACTTCACTGAATGTTTAAGTCAGTGCCTGTTCATTGACAAGACCACTCTGCTGTATGTAATCTCCTCCTCCCTGTGGGGCAGGGCAGGAGTAGCAGCAAGGCCTTTTACTCAGAGCACCGAGTGCCATCTACGGGCTGCTCGCATGGCTGCAGGCAGCTGAAACGGCGTCTGTGTGAACGCTGAAGCAAGGGAGATGCTCGGCTTTTACAGGACAGGATTTTCCTAAGACAGTGCCCAACACCGCCGTGAGACCGCATACAGATCACAGTGTAAAATTCCTAAGGTGTACAAAAAAGCCGAGAACGAGGTGGAGTGCAAATTTTAACTGCAATGTAGTAGCAAATTTCAGCTGTTAACCTTGAAATCCAGCTAGATCTCCATGCATTAGAATAAGAGCCTCACCTACCAAAATATTTTGTTTGACCCATCCTCTGGAAATATCTTCAGGAAGATGTCTTTGTTCTCTGTACAATGAACAGTGTCCTAAATAAACCTTTGTTAAGTCCAGTAAGTTTGTTATGGTACCTCTGTAAATTAAGAATGTATTTAACCAATAAAATTTTTATAATTAAGTCATGAGGGCATTTAAATTCTTATGCTGTGGAGAGCTGAGCTTTCTACTTGACAGTTACAGAGATCTTATTCTGCTTATATATTTAGCCCAGCTGGAAAGTAACACCCCACCCCCAGACAAGTAGTCCAAACCCCTCAAGAGAATCTGGATCGTTTTAACAGGTTATTCAAGCCTTAAGACTTGGGTATGCCTCACACTCACCACCTACAGCATTTTCCTACCTGCAACAAGCAGCTGTCAGCACCGGCTATCACACACACTGTGGTTCTCACTGTGATAACGTTCTGAGGAAGACATGGCCTGATCCTGCACATAATTTATGTGTGCTCTGCTGATGGCTGCTTTCATACTCCACTACTTTTCAGCTGGTACTCATTGAGAGAATACAGGATGCACGGTGTTTCTTTTCCTGCCTTCCCCCCACCAGAAATCACATTACAAAGCCTACATTTACCCAGAATGCCTACATGGCAATGCACTGTTCCAAACAGTACATTTAAAAGCCCGAAAAAAACCCCAAGTCCTTGTTCTTTCCCCAAATCCTCTGGGACTAACTTTTTGGCACCATACAGTCCTCAGATATGCAAGTAACAAAACCCCTTCAAATATGTGGCTGTCTGGGACTCCAGGAGGCAGGTGACACCTGCCTCAGCAGTACAGATGGAAAGAACACAGCAACATGATTCCTTCCCCCTGTTCCAAGGTTCTGAGTATTGAGCACTCACTACTCCTCCTTCCAGTACACAAAGTGGAAAAACCAGAACATACTAAAACTGTAACTTGGAATCACAATATCACATCACCTGTGGCATCCTGAACTAAGTTCAAAACCATTCTTCTCAAACCATTTTGCCTATTATTTGGTCCAAACCAGAATAATCAACTAGGAAAATACGAAAATCCCTGACAGGGAACACTACTGCCTTCATGGATAGCAGGGCCCCTTCTCCTTTTCCCCAGTAGCTTTGTTGTAACAGTAACATTTTCACTATTTTCCTTTATTGTCCTAAGCTCTGTGACAACCAACTGCAAGGGCCAGCAGTTTCAGTGAACTCTGCATTTTGCTCTCAAGTTTAAATGACTAACTTACCAACAATTTAACAGCACTAAGTTTGTTGCCCTATTCTAACAAATAAAACACATTGATAGCACACAAAACTCATTTTAGCCAGGAAAACCACTCTTTTGTTTTTAAGCCAACTTAAGTTAAACAAGAAGCAAAAATGCTGTTAGATAATGGAAAACAGTCTTACAATTACTCAGCAAAACATTTAAGTGCTTTGTTTTCAGAATGCACAGCATTGCCTTTTTACAGAATTTTTTTTCTCCCTGAAGTTCCACAGGTTCTCCCTTACGGTCATCCCTCAGTTCTGACAGGTTAAAATCCAACACCCAACCACACTGCTCAAGCACATTCTGGATTTCTGCACTGCTCGAAATTAACGCTGCTCCCATCATCATAATAACACCTTCAAACACCTTCTGACCACCAGAGACCACACCTATCCCATGAAAGATTGCATTAAATTACCAAATTTAAACATAGGCACATTATTCTGAGGCAAGTCATCTGGATAAAACTGCAAGACTTCCCAATACCAAATTCGGACACAGGCTTCCCTGTACAACTTCTGCCTTCCCTGTACTCTCTGAGGCACCTCTCACCAATACAACTTCTGCACACATACAAAAGGTTTTTTTGTGAGGACTGAAATTACTGGGAAAAACCAACATAGAGAATCCACAAAAAGGACAACCCACCTTCTTCCACCCATCTCCACAACACAAATGGAGAAGTACATGAGTACTTTAATTTTTTTTTTTTAAACCAAGACCGTAAGTTTACCTTATTGAAAACTCATCCACACATCCGTACCAATACTGTCCAGCAGTAATACAGGCAACTAAGCATTAATTCTGTATATTAAAACTTTTTATTTTTCCACCAATTTTTAGTTTCACACAGACTCTTGCACGGGCGGCTCATATCCATCAGCTCGCTCTACCTTGGTGCCTGCCTCATCCCCAGAGGGCTTTCCAGCACCACCACCTTCACCATGCAGCTCCATCAGCTTGCCCACTAAAAAGAAGCAGTGACAGAAACAGTGAGAGATGGACCTGTTAAAACCGTTTTCAATTACTCAATTACTCATCATACACAAGTGAAACCACCATTTCAGAATGGAAACCAGAACGTTTTCTGTAGGTAGGACTAAGTTCATTGCAGACAGCTCATGCACAGATATGCTGCTGCAATGACAGACAGAAACAAGCAGTGAAGTAAGGCTATGCAATCAAACTACAAACCACACCTTTTTTCTAAAAGGATCTGGACTCAGGAACCTACTGCTGCATTGCATGGGAATGTCAGAAAAAGGTGAAATGGAATCATTCCACATCATCTGGGACCGAAACATTTTGTCATCATTCATTCCCACAGCAAAGCTCTTCAACACTCAGCAGCATTCCAGGTGAGAATTCAAGCAGCTTCAAACTGAACACTCACTGCTTGGCTTTCAATCCTGCAAGGCACACATGGCAACAAGGACACACTATTTCCCTTCCACAACTACTTCAGCTCATTGATGCTGCTGTAACATCTTTATCCAAAAGCAAATCAATTTAACTCCTTTCCACACCCTCCTCCACATGTCTGCAGTAACACACTTACATTCAAACTTGGGCTTCTTGAGCATCTTCACCTTGCGGACATAGACGTCGTGCAGAGGGTAAATGGACTGACAGGCCTTCTCAATGTCCTTGCCAATGCTGTCTGGGATCCTGGGAAATCACAGAGCACCACAATGCTAAAAACTCCACCTGCTTATGCTAAAAACTCCGCCTGCTTCTGCAGCAGTAACACAGGCTTTAAAAAAAACCCTTAAGAATACGAAATACTCTACAGAAGTTTACGCCATCGCTTTGACAATTTTCTTCAAGTACAGTTAGGTTCTGAGACACCTCCCTTCAATGTTAGAAGGGACGTAGTGCAAGTGTGCTCATTTTGAGAGCAAATCCGCGAACTTTTGGAAGCAATCAGCACACTTTGAAAAACTCTTCTATCAGAAGAGCTCGGAACATTCACAGTCCCAACAGATCAGAATTACAACTTTAGTTTGTAGAAATGTGAACCACTAATCTTCTGCAGAGTGATTTACGTTTATGCAAACGTGACAGCAGACTGAGGTCAGACACGATGCAGAGACTAAGAGGAAACACTTGCAGAAAAGGGCAATTGGCTTTTCCACACGAGGGGCTCCTTGCCTGGTCTCTGACAAACAGCTCGGGATGCCCCAGCACGCCCCAGGCACTCCGCAACAACCAACCCCCAAGTAACGATTTGAACTGTAGGGGACAAAAAAAGAACAGGGCCAAAGCTTACAGCTTATTGACAACTTCCTTCAGGTCATTGGTCTGCACCTCCCGGGTCATGATTTCCATCATTTTCTTGCGGATCTGCCGGACCTGCTGGTGCTGGGCATAGGAAGTCTTGCGGATTTGGTTATTGCGCTTCTTGGTGAAGCCCACGCAGAAGAGGCGCAGCAGGTACCCATCCGTAGTTTTGACATCCACGTGGGCTTCAATCATTGTCTGAAAGAGGAGGCACTGAACCTTTACCACCCACACAGCAGACAGGCTGCCCAGCCCCACACACCCAACACCGTCTGATGCCGCTTCAAACACGGCTTTGCCAGGCACCAGCACTTCCCTCCCTCCCTGAAGGCACGGGCAGCGACACAGACCTTGTTTCTTACCCACCTGCCATTTTTTAACCATGGAGCACATTTTGTCCCGTGTGAGGTCCATCCCATGGAAGTTGGTCAGACAATTCTTGCCCTGAACGTCCTCAGTGATCAGTTTAAATTTGCGGAAGGCAACTTCATCATTCTGCAGATCAGCCAGGCTCACTTCAAACACGCGGCCCTTCAGCCCGTCAGAGGCAATTTCTGTGTGATGGAACAGAATAAAACACCTTAGATTAACATTAGAAGCACATCCTTCAAATCAGACACTGAATTCCCGCTGGAATCCCGTTCTCACAGAACCAGCAAGGGTGGAAATTCCTCCCTTTGGGAGGAATCTTTTTAAGGTGATAGTATCAGGTGTGGGATACGAACAGCAGCATACAGCAGATTCCACCACGTGTAATAATTTGGTTTGTTTCAAGCATAAAGGGGTTACAGAGTATTTGGGAATTATGAACAGTAATGAAAAAACTAAACATAAAAAGCCACAAGTGCTCAGCAGAGATGATGCAGCCATGAACAGGCCAGCACAGTAACTTCACAGCTCCTCCTCCAACGAGGAACCATTTTAACAAAACTGGCTGGTTCACACTTCGTTTGGCAGTGACCCTCATTTTATTTGTTTCACATGTTACAAGTCAAACAATCATCATCCTAACTTTGAGTGCAACCAGCAGAGTGTCATAAAGCTACTTGGCCATTCTGCGTGGCTAAGCTTCCAAAATACCATCACCTCTATCCAGACCCCATATATCCGGATCATATAAAACCGAACTTGCCCTCCTCCAGTGATACAGCAGTGCTCACATTAAGTCAGCAATTCCACCTCTTACCTTCACCCAAAATCTTTCAATTCCAGAGATTTTAGTGTTTTGATGTTACAATCTCATTAAGACTAAGGTCTCCTGTGGCACTGTCACACATCTCCCCTGTGACAACCAGAACTACTGCTTACTTCTTCAACTTTTCCTAACTGGCCAGGTTACCACAAGAGAAGCTCTTTAGAAACTTCAGGCCCTTCCTTCCATGGTTTGGCTTTCTTGTACAAACAAGAGCCCAGTGTATGAACTTCCCTGCAGCTAAGCTCATTTATTCAAACAACTCGGTCAACTAAAAAAAAAACAAAAAAACAAAAAAAAAAACCACTCAAATCATCCAACTTTTTTAGCTTCCAAGTTCGTATCAGTACAGTTAAAACCCGTTTTTCAGCAGTTTATTGTCCCAAAAGTTCTTTAACCGCTTGGAGGCAGCACACGGAGCAAACACAATCCCCTGGTACTGCACCAACCCCGAGTACTCACTAGTTCCTTGAGTCCTGGTGACAAGCGTCTTCCCGATGTTTCGGATATTGAACATCGCCGGTGCTTTGACATCGTACCAGTCCTTCTTGGAGAAAGGGTCGACCCTTAAATCAAATGAAGACTTTTTTAAACGACTTTCTCCGGCCGGGCTGCAGTAAGACCTTCCTCTCCGAATGCCCGCCGCTGCTCCCGCCCCGCCGGGCCCACACCCGCTGACGCCATGACAGCATCGGCCCTGCTCCGGCCGGGCCGCCGCCGCCATCCGCCCCGCATCCCCGGCATCCCGCCGCCGCGGCGCCCCACCCGGCGCCCCCGGGCACCGCCCGCCCGTGCCCCGGCGGCCCTCACACTTTCTTCTTGGCGCCCTTCTTGCCGCCCTTGGTGAGGCGCTTGTTCTTCCCGACCGCCATCGTCCGGCCCGCGCCGCGGAAAGGGCGGGGCGTGCGCGCTCCCGCGAGATTATACGAGACCGGCGCTCGCGCGAGACCTGCGAGAACGGGGCCGCCTCCAGCGCCGGGAGCGGGAGCGGCCGCCCGGGATGTACCACGGCGGGACGGAACCAACGGCACGGGGGGGGCGGGGGGAGCCCGTGCCCGTGAGCGCCCCTGCCTGGAGCCCTGCGGGGCGCCCTGTCCGGGACTCCCGATCCCTGCGGAGAGCCCGGCTCGGGACTCCCGATCCCTGTGCCCCGGCTCGGGACTCCCGATCATCCCTGTGCCCCGGCCCGGGACTCCCGATCATCCCTGTGCCCCGGCCCGGGACTCCCGATCATCCCTGTGCCCCGGCCCGGGACTCCTGGCCGGAGCGCGGCGCAGCGCCGCAAATCGGGATGCCCGAGTGGGGCCGCTGTGCGGACGGGCAGAACCACAGGGATGAGTTTCGCTACACCGACTGTGCCCGGGCGAAAGGCAGGTACCACCTCCTGCCCATTCTGATGTCTTCAAGCTGAATTATCTGTCCCCAGACTGAATCTTGTCACCTTTTGTAAACCTAAATGACGTCGTCTGGTATTTTTTGCAATGGAAGTTGCTTGATGAAGAACTTCGTATTTCAAGCATCCCGTAAGAGTACGTCATACAAATAAATATGGACCGATAGATGAGGAATATGCATTAGACAGGCGGGCTCATGTAAATTTTACTGTGTAAAAGATGTAACTTTTTACCCCGTGGTGTGTTTGATTTGTCAAACCTCCACCTTGCATCCCACGCAGAATAAACAATGTCTCCTTTCTAAACTAGACTGTGTTTAGAGAGCTCCTAAAATCGGCAGCTTTCCCAGGCTTTGGGGCACCGAGGGGACAACCAGAAGCTGGTGGTCTGGGCTTCCCCAAATGCCTCGGCTGATGGCTCCTCTCCCCACCGCACAGGGCAGGAGGAGGCTCTGCTCAGCACCTCCTGCGTGGGCAGGGATGGGACATGGAGAAGCGGTGCCCAGGACAGCGCCAGGCAGTTGGGAGTCCCCTGGGACAAGAGGTGACCGCAAGCTGTTCACCAATGAGTCTCACAGCAGCCTCTGGTAAGGATATGCCTGAGGCTCTGCCAGGTAGGATGGGATCCAGCACAGGTACCTGCACCATGCCAGCTAGAGACAGCCCACTGCCAAGCATCCAGGCTTGTTCCTCCTCCTGTGGACGCCATCCCTTTTCCACCCACACCAGGACAGTGGAAAGCAGAGTGTGTCTGAGGGGTCATGAGTACAGACCCCATCCTCCTTCCATGCCCAGGAGCAGGCAGGGGGCCGTGCTAACTTTCCATGTCTGTGAGGTTTTGACCAGATGCCTGAGCTGTTCCCACTGTAGGGACTGTGTACCTTTGAGGAGGATTTCTTCAGAAGAAATGTAGAAATTCCACCAGAGCCCAGGGCAGGACCCTCTGCACCTTCACTGTGGCAAGTCTTGGAAGTGTTACAGCTCTTTTGGGAAAGATGCTCATTCTCTCTTTGCCACTTCCCATCAGAGTCTCTCTGATGTCAGAAAAGGAGGATGGAGACCACTTGCACCCATTCATGACAGCCTCTTCTGGGCACTGTGTGCATCTCCCTCTGGAGGGGACATCCTTTCCTTGGGGCTCCATTATGATGGTCAAGGGAAAGGAGGTGGGAGTTTTGATGGACTCAGGCTGGCTCCTGGCTCTTTGCTTTGTCTCTGCATCAATGAAGCAGCTGGGAGCATGGGAGGTAGGAGTGATGAAAAATGCATCCTGGCACTTCCCAGAAGTATGAATTTGCCTGCAAGGGGACACGGGGAAAAGGAACAAATAGGTCCCTTAGCACTGCAGAACAGCCACAGATGTGCCACATCTTTCAAGAGTTGTAGTAACATCTGCCAGCTGCCCCAGAGGTGATGGTGACATCCTGCTCCCCACCAGGGAACCACGTATCTCACCCTGCAACCCAAAAGGTCCCAGGTATCCTGCCTTTCATGGGACCACTGGCCAAGGCCAGAGTGGGCAGGGGCCACCCAAGGGGATGCACGCAGAGAGTCACGTGGTCTGTTAATGACTGCCTAATGACCTTGGAGGCCATGAGGGCGAATGGGGCCTCCTGGATACCTGGTTTTCCCCAGACGTCCACTGGACCTTGCCCTTTACCCTGCCCCTCCTCCTGGATCCTTGCCCATTGGGTACAGCTGGGGCCAGTATAAAAGAGGTGCAGAGGAGTGGGAGGGATCCTGGAGACCTTGAGGCCATAAGGGAAACCGAGGCGCACACACACAGGTGCGGGTGAGGGGTGCATCGGGACCAGAATGTCTGTGGGAGGGGTCTGTGAGGAACCCAAGCATCCAGTGGGGAAGGGAGGCTGAGTATGGCATCTGGGTATTGGGGCATGGGCTGGATCTATAGGGGAAGCAGGGGTCTGAGGAGCAGGTAGGAGGTGTTCCACGCAGGGCTGAGGCTCCTGGGGAGTGCAAAACTTTAGGGGACCCATGCATCCAGGCGAGATCCACAGAGAGCCCAGCTCTCCAGAGATGGGCCCCCACACATTGGGAGGGGAATTGTATGGGACCCAGGGATTTCAGAGGGGGAATCTGTAGAATAACCAAGCACCCAGGGCAGGATTTCCAGCTGGGGGCCCAGGGGTCCAGATGGCCCTAACTCCACCTTCCCCAGGTGTCCATGGCGGGCTGGGTGCTGTGCATGACCCTGGTGCTGGCAGCGCTGGCAGGGGCGGCGGGCGAGACCCGCTACGAGAAGTTCCTGCGGCAGCACGTGGACAACCCCCGGACGTCCACGCTGGCGGCGCATCGCTACTGCGAGACCATGCTGGCGCGGCGGCGGGTGACGGCCCCGGGCAGGCCCTGCAAGCCCTCCAACACCTTCGTGCACGCCCCAGCTGAGGACCTGGTGGCCGCCTGTTCCCGGGCCCCCGACCCCGACACAGGGTTCCACAGCACCCCGGGCGCCTTGAGCCTCACGGCCTGCCGCCTGCGCGGTGGGGACACGAGGCCGCCCTGCGCCTACCGCGCCCGCCAGGTGCAGCACCACGTGCGCGTGGCCTGCCGCGACGGGCTGCCCGTGCACCTGGCGGGCACCTACGCGGCCCCGCAGTGAGGCCCATCACGGCGGTGCCATGGGCACACGGTGCGGATTTGCCCTCCCATCGGGGGCTCTGTTAGTGCTGGCAATAAAAGAGGTGTCAGAGGCCTGGGCTCCAGCATCAGCTTCCTGGGGGACCCTGCGATCATACGCCTCCCTGGGTGCCCCCTGGGTGACCCCAACCCTGTCCAAGCTGTATTTGGCACCCATGTGCCTTATAAATCCCTGGGTTTTCCCAGCCTCCTGGGCATCCCATTGCCTCCTGGGGTGTCTCTGCCCTCTCCTGTGTCGTCTCCCCTTTCTTGGGTGTCTCACGATTCCCGTGGGTGCCCCATAACCACCACTTCCCTCCCAGCCCTAGGTCCCCCAATCTCCTGGGTGTGCACCCAGCCCTCTCCTCAATATCCTGAGCCTCTGGGTGTCACATTGCTTTCCTGGATAACTCTCACGGTGTTTCCCAACCTCCCACATGCCTTATAACCCCCTGTGTACCCCCAAATTCCCCCCTCTCTTCCCCATAAACTGCCAGATGCCCCATCTCCCACATGCCTCTCACCCCATCTGTGACCTCTCTGGGGCTGAAGCTGCTCCCCCTGGGGCCCCCACAGGACCGAGCCCCAGCTGGGGCCACACAGAGCCCTGAACCACCATCCCACACACACTGAACACAACACACACACACACACAAAATGCACACAAAACCTGCACTGTGCACACAAATTGCAGCCACACTTACAACACAAAGCATTCAACACGCACAGCCCTGCTCCTAGAACAGCACAATGTTAGCACACACAGGACACATGCACAAGCACATACACACGGTATGCACACACACACAGGAGTTGTATTCCTGAGTCTCAATGGGATTTCACACATTTCAGCTTGTTTTCATCGCCTCTTGTCTTTCATTCTCCCTGTCAGTACTTACCAGTACACTTACAAGCTCCCCCTGTCTGATCCTTCTCCAGGCTGAACAGTCCCTGCTCTCTCAGCTTCTCCTCTGATCAGACATGCTCCAGTCCCTTCATCATCATCATCATTCATTCCTTGCTGGACTCTCTCCAGTATGTCCATGTCTCATGTACTGGGGAGTCCACCACTGGATCCAGCACTCCAGGTGTGTCTCAGTGGTGCTGAGCAGAGGAGCAGGATCACCCCTCTGCACATGCTGGCAGCACTCTGCCTAATGCAGCCCAGTAGGCTTGGGGACCCCTTTGCTCTGGTCCTATTGCTGTGGGAGCACTGAGAAGTCCTGTGGGACTGCTGACATCCAGCTGCTGTGCTGCCACGAGAAGGCAGCCCAAATGCATCTAGAAAGTGTAGCTGAGGAGGAAAAGGAGTGCAGAATATGGTCTTCCCAATCCTTTTCCTCTCTCCCCAAGATACCTCTTGCTCATGTACCTCAGGCACTCCTTTTCTGAAATTCAGGTGAAAGACATTTTGAGGGCGATCCATGGACTGGAGAGCTCCACCTCTCAGCACTGGCCCAGTAAGGGGACCACTACTCTGTGCACTGGGAAGGAATTGGGGCATTTCAAAGGTATTTGGGGCATTTCTGGACCAGCAACTTACAGCAGACTCACTTCTCCACCCTGCTCACTCCTGGCCATGGAAGGAGCTGACTGGCTCAAGAGAGGAATACCCAGGATCTCTGCAAGTACAAGGGTTGGATCCCTGCTTCTTGCTACCTTGGCTCTTCAGGGCTTGTGGAGGGAACATCTCCACTTATTCTGTGGTAGCTGAGATCATCCAGGCAGTGACAGAGAAAAATATGATCACTGTGATTTACCCCACAAGCTTTGCACTCTCAAGTGCATGGGAGAGGTGACACCCATCCTGGGGAGACAGCTCTGAGCTGCAACCCCAAAACAGCAATGCTATTTCTGGGATGCCCAACATGCTGAGGCTACCTGAGTCTGCTGGAAAGTCTGGATGATTCCTGGCATCTCCCATTTGATGGCAGGGCAGCTCCACCACTTCAGCACATCCCATTCCGTTATTGCACTGTTGGTTCACTCCTCTGCTGTGTTTTCCCCTAAGACGCAGCTCTGTTTCTACAGCATATATTTGTGTCTGTTCTTTGTGAAGGCTAAAGGGGAAAAAATAGCCACAAAGGAATCAGGATCATCCAGAGGGTGTTGTGGCCTTTGCCACAAGCAGCAGTGGGCCATTTACAGGCAGTGGTCAGCAAATTTGTACTGGCAGCAAGTAGCAAAAATCCAGGGAGCGACTGGTGCCTGAAAATTGAGGAAGGAATTTTGTAATATTATGTTTTAATAAATCACTGCATTTATTTATTAATTTCTTCCTCATTTAGGTACTTTCATGTCTTGCCTAACACAGGCAAATATAAAGTTGTGAGGTTTGTGGTCGATTCTGCTTTGTAACACGAAACTGATCATCTCTGCTTTGTGGGTGGGAGTTAAGCAGCTTTCCTAAGGTCACAGAAAAATCTGAGACAGGAGCTCAGTTCAGACCTCCTCAGCTCTATTTAATAGCCTCCCTTCCCATTTATGTGCTTTCTTTTTCTGAAGAAAGGAAAAGAAAAAGATGCAACGAAAAACGTTTCAAGAACACTGCATGCCTGAAACTTGTCTCTGAGTCATGTCTGCTAGACTTTCATGCCCAGAGTTTGCTTTAACAGTGGTCAGCCTGCTCTGCTCACTCACTCTATTGTCAAACAATCAATTCCTTCACCAGAAACTGGCTGTTGCTTGTTCAGCACAGGGAAATGAAACAAATAATGCCGACTCACACCCTTCATTATGGCTCACAAGCTTCCACCGCCCAGCCTTTGATGGTGTAAGATGAGAGGCATGAGCGGTGTGTCAATATTTCCAGTGCTACTGTGGAAATTTGTTCCTGCTCCTTGAAAAGCATGGGCATTTTTTTCAGAACCATAGCAGAGATTTGTTTAAGCAGGGAAAGACCTTCAGAAATATTTACTCAGAAAAGTCAAATATCAGCTCCATGGATTTGGCAGAACGAGTAATGTGAAACCAGGCTGTTGCTGCATGCCATGCATGCCAAAACTGACAAGGAAAAAGCTCTTTCCAGTGTATCACTTGGTCTTAAAATATGCCCTGCACAAATACAGCAAAATACAAGACAGTTTCTGTGCAGCACATCCACCTTTCTTGTGCTTGGACCACTGGGAAAGGGGCTGCCAGGCTGCCTGGGGGCAGCACGAGACAAGAAAACACCGCTTTCCCTCTCCACAGTACCTCTGAGATCCTGGGGTCTGTGGTGCTCCTCCAGTCACTGTTCCTCAGCACTGTCCCTACGGCACACGGACCTCGAGCTGCGTTCCCAATCGGACATATCCTGTAATCCTCCTTCCCCCTGAGTGGGGGACACACTTGTCCCCCAGGGTACAGGGTCATCTGTCTCCCCTGCTACACAGGGAATGATCCATCCCCTCCACCATTCCTGCAGAGGTTCCTGGGCATGGGGACAAGAATGCCTGCTAGGAAAAGGGGAGCTGCTGCTCATGGCAGGGGACAGCAAGGACAAAGCGGGCATGTGAAAGCAAAGCCCTCAAATTCAGCTGTGGCACTCAGCTGAGGCTTAGGTGTCATTTTCCCCACAACAGCTACACATCAGAAATCCTAATGCACTTCTCCAGTTCAAGTATTGACCCTAAGACCTAGAACCTAGTACTGTTCAGGCTGGAGAAGAAGCATGAGCTACCACAGTATCAGGAAAGTATCAAGTACCAGGAAAGCCAGGAGCTAAGAAATTCTGTTTATATGAGGCCAAGAGGCCACCCACCCAATCTAAAAAAAAGATAGCTGAAAAAGACTATTGCTGGCCTCTGGTCTGCTGGGAATGCTGCTGCAAGGTGCCAAGACCAACACCAGAACCAGACTCAAGTGCCCAAACTCAAGGAAAACAGTTTTGATCAAGTTAACATCCCATACCACGCAGGCCTTGTGCCATACCTGTAACAGCGTGTCTCTAAGTTGAAACTCAGCATGCAAAATCGATCCAGTCTCGTGTTTTGTGGGCTGGTTTAACGTTTGGCTACGTTTTGAATCCCACTGAGTACCCAGCAAAAGCTTTGGAAGCTACTTGCAGATTATCTCCCCCTTGCCAGCACATGGATCTGTCATGGCCAGTCCCTGTCTCCTTCAGCACTCTCCTGCAGAGCTGCCACCAACCTCTTCCTTCATGCTTAGAAACTGAGTCATCTCTTCCTCTTATCTCAAAAAACATGCTGGGCTCCTTCAGACAGGCTCTCCAGCTCTTTCATCACTCTGCTGGCCCATGTAAGACCAAATGTAGCAAGTCAGAGCCAGACCTTCCAGAGTGTTGTGGCCAGAATGATCCATGGGATGGACAGTGATTCCCAAGCCACAAAGCTCCTGCTACCTGTACCAGAGGCAAGTGGACCCAAAAGCCAGATGCAAGAAAGCCAGTGTATAAAAAATTCCCAGCGGTCGCAGCTGGAGCCATCCCACATTCTTCCAGCAGGCAGGGACGTGCACAGCCTCCTCCCTAAGGGGATCAGGGGAAATTCATTGCAAATGGGTGCCCAGCCAAGGAACTATCCCCTCCCATCAGCAGCAACCATAGCCAAAAAGATTTAAAAAAAGAAAAATCCAGGTAAGAAGCCTGGAAAAGATTCACTGAAAGTACACAAAGAGTCAAGAAGCAAAGTGTCAAAATTCCCCAAAAGAGCAGGCTGTGTCTGGAGGTGAATCAAGGCTGGAGGAAGGTGCTCATGAATTTCCCTGTTAGAGCTGGGAGGTGGGTAGCTCAGCTAGTGACATCCTGTCTCAGATAAACTGATGCTGGGATCTCTCCAAATGTCCCAAACTTGGTGCTTCTCCAAGGGCTGCAGAACTGATGTCAAGTGCAGGGCAGCTCATCTCTGCCTCATGATGGGGTGGAAGAGTAAAAGAAGCCTTGCAACCTTTGAAAAATCTTTTCTTCTCAGCAGCACTGCCTCTCTCCCAATCTGAATGGCTGCTCTAGGTTTGGATGGAGGGGAAGGGGCTGAAGGGAGCCAGGCCAGTTTCTCCACCTTTCATTGTGCTGCTCCTGCATCCCATCTGTTGGAGAAATGTGTTTGCAGTGCACCCAGCCCTATGCATTTCTAATTCAAACACCACCAGCAGTAAGACCCTGCTGGCCTGCAGTGGGGACCACGTGCCAGCTCATCTCTCGATAAAGGAGTTATAATAAATGTTAGACACAAGGGACAGGTTACTTACCAGGCGAAGAGAGGGAGCTGGAGGGATGGGGAAAGCAAAACAACCCGGCCCTGACTTTCCCCTCAAGGCCTTGGAGGTGAATTGGGGATTTTCCATTTCATTAGCTTTACAAGGGGTAATTCCCAGCATCATCCTCATGAACAGACCCACCCTGAGCTCTCTCTCACCCCTTCATATCCAACAGTGGTGCTCCACTACAGCTGCACCACTAGACAGGAAAGCCAGGCTGTATTAATATCTAAAGAAGGTAACAGGCAGCTGATACTGAACTGCCCACAGAGAAAAAAAGAACTGATACACAGAAACAGGCAGTAATTTTTGTTTTGAAATGGAAAAACAAAATGGATGCCAAAACCCAAAAAAGATGTGAATTTGAAAGCCCAGGGTTCTCC
The DNA here is from genome assembly GCF_030490865.1 of Poecile atricapillus. NCBI lineage: Eukaryota > Metazoa > Chordata > Aves > Passeriformes > Paridae > Poecile > Poecile atricapillus. The sequence continues at coordinate 32,665,081 of NC_081252.1, read as the reverse complement.
CTTGCAAAGGAGCAGTATGTGAACTGCCCTTGCTCCTGAAGAGAACCAGTCACCTGTTCATCCCTGCTTTTTACTCTAGAGCGTGGTGCTGTTCCCAGGCAAAAAAGCTCTGATGCTTTGGGAGAGGTGGGGATCAGAGGACTGTCCCATAGGCACAGAAATCAACTCGGTACAGTGAGGTCATTAGAAACATGCACACACGCAGGCAGGAGTTTATTAGTCCACATTTACCATACCAAAAAACAAAAACCCCCCAAAATAGGGGTAGGTTCCCAGTTTTGCCTGCTCGCAAACTAACAGTGCTGAGGATACTAAACATGCCTTGTGCGCTCTGACTGGAGCGTGGGGCAGGAGCTGAACGTGCATTCACAGCTGAGATTCAAACCTCTCACGTGTGAAAGGGCTGTGCACCTTTAGCCGCAAGGCGGTCAGGAGCCCTCAGCTGCCTGCAAGACACATCCAAGGTCAGAGCAGCTGCAGCAGTTTTAATGTGTGCAAGAGGGAGGCTGGCTCAGCAGATGCTAGGTACTGGCAGCACAGCCAGTCCTCCAGTTCAACACTCCTCTCCGTGTCCACGGCCCTCTCCGCAAACTTCATCATGAGCAGGGCACGCTTCATGTCCACCCAGTTCTGCAGCACCTGGCGCAGGCTTTCCTCGTGGCTGAGGGGCTGCTCCATGAGATCTTTCCGGGGCCCCCAAAGCAGACACTGCAGCATCCGCTTGGCCTCGGTGATCCGCACACGCTTGATGGGATCTGCTTCCAGTAGGAGGTGGGCCAGCTGCTGGAGACCCCGAGAGTAGATGGACAGGCTGGGTAGAGCAGGGAGGTCCTCAGGGCTGTACTCCTGCTCCCTGAGGTGCACCTTCTCCTCAAAGGGGTTGGGCTGGTGCAGCAGTTCATAGATGAGAATACCAGTCTGAAACTCATCAAACTTCTTGTACTGAGAAGCCGACACAATCTCCGGGGCCAGCCGGGCCTGACTCTTCTTCAGCTTGGAGTCTCCAGTTCCAGTCTTCTGTTTAGCTTTCAAAAAGTTGCTGATGATGAGGCGGGGTAAGTGTTTGTCATCTTTGGCTTTCACACAGCTCATGGGGGGCTTGCAGGGCACAAGCAGGAGGTTCTCCAGGCACAGGTCACGATGGATGATGCCATGCTCTTTGAGATGCTCCAATCCATTGCAGAGCTGGAGGAGCAGGAAGCACACGCGACGTTCATACAGCTCCGGCTTGGCTTGGTGGAGCATCACCGAGTCCCTCACGAAGTCGGCGGTGGTCTGGCTCGGCACCTCACGGGTGATGACCACCACACAGTCGTGCTCACTGGCAGCACGGGACGGATGGAAGCCATCTCCAGGCATGCTTTTCCCCACATCTGAGCCCAGCAGCATGCTGGAGGGGACGGAGGCCACAAAATGCCCACAGTCCTGCTGGATGTTGAAGTGAACTGGCACTGCAGGGCTGCAGTAGGAAGCAGCTACCTTGGACTCCTGGGTTTTACAAATCTGTGGAGAGACACCAAAAGAAAAGTCTCATCAGCCAGTGACAGAGACAGGACAGAGACCAGAAGTTGGAGGTGGGATGCTAAGCTGTGATTTGCAGATGCTCTGGAAGACAATAGCAGAAGCAGGATGCACATTGGTCCCTTAAGCACTTTAAATTATCTGCTGGCTTGAGGATTGTTTTTGTCCTGCAACAACCCAAACTTAGCCACCAGATGTCTGGGTTGCATTTCTGGGCATGCTTCCTTTGCCAGGCAATGCCCAGTAATTGGAGGAAAGGAGGACAGCAGTCCTACCGTGAATAACTTCTGAAGATTCTGTTTCACTGCCAACAGAAGCAACATAGCTTTCACATCACAGATATCATTGAGATAAACTCCTGCAACCCAAGAGACATTCCTGGAGGGAAAAGAGCAAAGACTGTGGCAGAAGACATGCTGTCTCAATCTCTGGAGATAGTTAACACTCCTGGAGGAGGCCTCATGCAATGTGAGGTGACTGAGCAATAGTGCTGTTTGTGGTGAGGGGTGGACAGAGGCCTCCAGCACTTTCTTCCCACCTGATCCTTCTCTGGTCCCAAGTCCTGGAGCCACTTGCACATCCTCCTCAACCATTCCACTTCCTTGTGTCAGCAAATACTCTCAAGCCCCTGATCAATGGCTAAGGGAAACCAGCAACAAGCTGTACTCCTCAGCACAGGCAAAAAAGCCATCAAAGAGAAAACACGAGCTTACAACAGGCCTAGAAAGAAGTAAGAGTGCAGCAAACTCTTGGGAGAAAAATGTGTTTTATAATCTGGATTCTCTTTAACCTACATGACTTCTTATCTTCATTTTCTCGGGTATTTCAGCTTTATACTGCATTAGAGACTCAAACCCAGGTTTATTATAGGAGTATCCATTAGCTTATGGGGCCTTCTGGCATTTCTATTATACTTTTTTCCCCCTTTATTTAGCGATGTGTTTATATGTCATCCACAGGAGTAAGCAACAGGCTGAAACTCAGCATAAAAGGTTTCAAAGCCTGGAGCGTGCCAGTGCCAGTCACAGCATGCGTGCAAAATTGTAAGAGAAATCAGTTTTGCCTCCGAGTTAAAATATACACAAGAATAGAGAGGAGCTGAAGAAGAGGGCTGCTTTTGTATTCCTCTAGCAAGGGTTTGAATCAAGGCATTTGCAGAAAATTCACTCAGATGAGACAATACTTTGGAGATGGGGCATTTCAAATCCCTATTGTCTTCTCTTTTGCAAACAAAAATACCCTGCCCTGGCTTATTTGTGGAAAGACAAGCTTTGGAGAGCTAGGCAGAATGCAGATGAATGCAGTGGGACCCAGGATGACGCAAGAGGTCCCCAAATGCAGAGCAGACCTTTCAGCCCTCTGGCTAACAAACCTGCTTGTTCCTCCTCCCAGAGGAAAGATGTGTAAGGCATAGGGAAAGGGGGGGAATTCCTGGCAAGAGAGAAGTCTCTGGAAGAACATCTACAGCCAAACGAATACAGGGAAATCTTCCCCATCCAACCATTCTTCTTGACTCTGGCTGCACCAGAGGCATCCTCCCTGCTGAAAGCTCCAAGAAGGAGCCTGGGCTTAGTCACACACCTCTAGTGGAGAAAGAAGCCAAGGCATGGAGCGTATCTTGGCCTTATTCCTCTAAAGCCATTTCCAAACTGTTTCATACATAGCCATGTGTGTCTGTGCACAGCTCAGACTCTGGCTCCTGTTTCTCAATAGGCTCCTTGGCTCAAGTCTGATCCTCTGCCCATTTTGAGCTCTCCAAGTCTAATTTTAACTACAGGTCTGTGATCTCTTTCATGTCAAAAAAATCTATAGCAGAAGCCAGGAGTGGCAGCTAGGGATCAGCCAGTTGTAATGTTTCACAATTACTCATTCCCTGCTTTGGCTGCCATAGGGATGGTGGCGCACAGGAATCGTATCCATTTACATGGATAAAAGCACACACAACATCACTGTGCTGGCACAGAGTATGGCCTTGTTGCAGTGGCTTTGACTTTGTTTAGGCACTCTGCAGTGTACCTAGGGCACAGAGTAAGCCCACTTCACACACAGGGACACGAATGCAGTCCTGTCAAGAGGCTGAAATGTGCTGTTTCTGCCTTGGCAAGAATTCATGCACTACAGCCACAGAGCTGAGCTACTGACCCCCACATAACACAGCAGGCAAAAGTAAAGGTGGGGCTGTGCCACAGGGAACTGCAGATTGAAAAGGAGCACAGCAGCTCACTACATAGCGCTTAGGCTTCAGGAAGAACGTTGTGATTTAGGTATAAAGCACAAGAAAAGCTGCAGCTCTGAATGCGGGACTAAGGGTATTGGTGCAAGATCTCATCTGATTCAATTTTGGTTATTTACAGCCCCCCTGTTGGGTTGACTGTACTTCCTTTAGGATATGAACTGGCTTTTAAGCTACCACTTAACTAGAACATCCCTTAGGGATGTTTTAAAACATCCTAGAACAACTCTTAGAGTTCATAATGGTGGAAACAATTCAGCAGAGATTTTTTTTCTTTTTTTCCCTTCCTTAATGCCTCTCTGACAGTGCTTTTTTGGGAATTACTTTAGGCTTTGAAAACAACCTGAGGAATAAGCAGCAGCAAGATGTCCCCAGTGTTCAGTCAGAACGGAAATGAAAATCTCTGTATTCAAGTAGTAACATCCATCAAGAACCCAAAATCCACAGGATGTCCATGGAACCGGTTGGATAAGCTTACTTATCCAGGTTTCAAAGAGCTGAACTATTGCACCTTGAGTTTCCATTTCAAAACATGTATTCCGTGGAGTTATAGGAAAATATTTCAGACCTGACCTTACACAGCATGTCTGGGTCAGCCTCGCATTGTTTAATTGGGATCTGCAATATCTTATTGTCTGTAGTTTCAAGATCATATAAGCACTCAGTATCTGGGTCAGAGCTTCCACTTAAAAGGCAGGCAGAGGCAAAAATGCTGTCTTTTGAGCAGCCTTTCATCAGCTTGTGTCATCAGAGGCGAATGCCTCTGAGTTTACAACAGAGTATTTGCACAAAGATGTTCTCAGAAAGAGAAAATGGTTGGGTTTCAGACCCCTTTAGCAATAAGCTGAATCTGACTGGCATTTGTTACAATGAAAACTCCTTCTCCAAATTAACCTTCACAAGCAGCAGGGGGAAAATGGCAATTTTGGAAGGGGTTTTGCTTGCCTAACTTCACCTGTGAGAAATACAAGCAGAGAAAACAAAACACCGTGTGCTGCTAGGGCGCACATCTCCACCTAGAAGATGGGATAAGCCTGGGTATCTCCTGGCTGTGGTCTTACCTTCACAGCATAGGTAGTAGAAGGGTCCTTGGAGCAAGTGGCACAGTAATAAATCGCGTCCCCCGAGTCGCAGCAGGGCTTGTTGCACGTCAGCTTGAAGAGTGACCAGTTGTTCTCGCTAAAGTGCAGCTCGTTCTTCTGCTCCCGCATGAAGCAGTCCTCGCACTTGGCGACCAGGCGGCGCAGGGACTCGGCGTACAGGGCCCCCAGCTTGCTGTACACCCCCTCCTTGTTGTCAATATTGCTCAGGAGGTTGTGGAGGCTGGAGGCCGAGGACACTTGGCTGGACACACTGAGCTGCGAGGAGGAGAGGGACTGGGGGTTTCTGCTGGGGCCACAAGCCCCTGTACTCTTACCAGTGCTTGAGCCCCAGTAGCTGTTTCCTTTGGAGCTTTTCTCCAGGGACTCAGAGGAGGAGAAGGCACCAGGGCGGCCCCCCAGGCTGGCTGGGTGGATGAAGGGAGGCTCCTCTCGGAGGCACACATTGCTCTCAGAATGGCTGACATTCAGCCTGGGGCTGGCAGCACCAGCTGCTTTGCCTGAAGATGCCTGTCCCCCAAAAAAGCCGTCTGGAGAAGACACAGTTCTGATCACTGTCTTCTTCTGGGGCAGAGGGGGCGGGCAGCTGGGGCCAGAGGAGGGGCCATCCTCAGTGGAGACAGGACGGAAAGGTACAGGGGGAAACACTTGGCTCTCAGCTGGAGGAGGCGAGTGGTTCGGCTCAGATGAGTGTCCTAGGAAATAGCAACACACAAGAAGATGCCATGAGTGGCTCCTTCTCCATATCCTTGCCAGCCCCAGGGGCCTGGCTGGGAAGAAAGCAGCAAGCCAAGTTACATCTGAATCCAGTGCACAGTCTTCAGCTATTCACAACTGCAAAGTTTCACTGGAGGGGTTAGGGGTTTAATCCAGTTTAACAGAGCAGGTTTGCAAAGCAGGCTGCAACCAGCCATCCAGAGAAATGCACTTCCCCACCCTTGAAACCACTCCCCTGTGAACTGCATATACAGTAGTAAAAAGGTAGTAGAGGGTAAATATTTAAGCTGTGATGTCATCCACAGGGAGGCAAGAATGAAGCACTTGAGACAAGGACAATCTTTTAAACACAGCCTCTCTCACCTGGGAGCTGCCACCCAGTGCTTCAGCAGCAGGGCATGATAAAGAGAGAGTGACTCATGGCACACAGCTCCAGACCTCTGGCTGCACTAGAGCACTCCAAGTATATTGAACCTTTCTCTCTGTTTCACACTGGGGAAGGGTCGCTGAGCAAGCCTGGGATTTTGGCAATTTCCATCTTGCTGAAAAAAAATCTGGCCTTCCCCCCACCGCCTGTTTCCCCGCTTATTGACAGACTTTGCTCAGAGGGCAGGCTGGCCCCACTACATACCACAAACTCCAAGCAGCTCCACATGCCACCTGCACATGGATTGGGTTGGGATGGCTGGCTCATTCTGGGCAGCCATAGCAGCTGCTTTCCTACCTGGGCCAGATGGAGACGGGTAATACACTTACATGCCATGAAAGAAGTGGGACATTAAAAACAAAGGACAAAAAGGTGATCTGACATTGCAATAAAGAGCAATAATTTCAGGTCATACAGACAGAACAAGTGAGGAGTGGAGGGGAAATTAAAGGAAGAGTGAGAATAATCTAAGGGAATTTATCTGTACCAAGTCAATGACAAATGGGACTCTGCTAACAACTTGCATGCTAGTGTAAACCTGGAAAGGTGAACAGTGGGGTTTTGCTCCAAGCAAATAGTTTAGCAAATAGCAGGATCTATTGCTTTCTTTAAGTCTGTTTTCCAAAGCTGCAGAGCAAATGATCCTTCCTCCTCACAAAGCTGCTGCTGAGGGTTCAGCTGCCAGCAGGCACTTCCTCACAGCGGCTTTCTGCCTGCTTCAGAGGAATGCCCTGGGGGCGCTTTTCGTGTCAGCCCGAAGAAGGCACTTGTCTCCTCACAGCCCAAGTGACTCACCAGCAATCACGTACAACCTCCAAGTGCAGGGGCTCAGCTCCCTGAGTTCCCAGCCTGTCCTGGCATGTCGCTTGCAGGTTTGCACCAGCTGTGCCACAGCAGCAATCCCTGTTGGCTGCTCCACCACCTGGGACCACATGAAGTGAGGGCAGATCCCCTGGTTCTCAGCTACCAGAGTGGATGCAGACACCATCTGGCCCTATCCCTCCTCACCAGATTTTGGTAGAACTGGTCAATTTTCATTTGTCTCCTCCACTGCCAAGTCCCTCTGGATGCACCTCCTGTAATCTATTCCATCACACCAATACCACCGAGAGATACCTCAGGAATGAGCAGCACTGATTTCAGCTTCTGCAGGTTTGTCTCCCATGCAAGGCTGTTTCAGCAGTCCATTTCTGACAATATGCTCAGAAACAGCTTTGTAGGAAATGTGAATCACCACATGTCTCTTTTGCCCCAGTGCTTGGGTGCCAAGCTATCTGACTCCTGTTGGACCCTTGCCCCAGGTGTGTGTGTGCCTGCATTATACACCCAGCTGCCCAGCAAGTGACTTCTCTCCAGTTTCAGCTGAGAAATATCTGCCTTAACAACTGAGATTCATGCTCCTAGCTTTAGTGAAAACCCATATATCTGCATCATACTCTAATAGGTCCACAGGAAAGATTCTCTCCATTAAAACCCTGTCAAAAGCCACAGGCAGGGATCATTCAGCATTGAACCGCTTGCCACTTGCATCCACAGGACTTTGACAGAGGATAGAGCCAAGAGAAATTCTTCAGTGTGCAGTCCACAAGTACCTCACCAGAGGCATCTCTGCCAGGACATGCAGCTGTCTCTGTTTCAAGAGACAAGATTTACTTGAGGGAGTCTTAGGAAACAAACGTCAGCACTGGAATCTTTGGCAACCGGTCCAGGTGCCTAGCCCACAAATGCCAAACTGCTCTTAAGTTGTTTTTTTTTATATGCTGCTGGGCTCTGCCCCAAGCAGAGGGTAATGAATTAAACTCTTTCACAACTCTCCTAACAGTGCTCTGCACCTTCAGCATGCAGTCCTTCTGCATGTCAAGGGCTTAAAAGCTCCCCTCCACTTCATATTTTAACATCTGACAGCACGGCCAATTAATTTGAGCTCACCTCACTCGGTGACTGACTGCACAGCTTCTTGCTTGCATCAGCAAGACAAACTGCATTTGAGTGTTCATTTAAAAACTCATCTTTCCTATGATGAGTTTAAACAGTTGCTTCTGTTAGTGAAGGCAGAGAGATACTCATGTCCCTATCATTTTTGACAGCAAATTGCTTCTGTGCCTAGCAAGTAAAGATCCAACATAGGCGAGTGCTTCTTACCCTTGTACAATTTCCTGGCAAGGTCTCACTCTCAGACTCCAAGTTAGAGGTGGAAAAATGGAGTTTCCAGAGCTCTGGCTCTTAATTTTATTGCTGCACATTGTTGCTCTTGGAAAGGCAGAACTTCCACTACATGAAGGTTGCTCTTGCTAAGGAAATGTTTTCTGAGCTGCTGAACACGTTAGTGCATGTCTAAGTTACGCACTGATGAAAAAAGTGACTTCATAGTAAGTATTTTTTAATCTCAGTTAAACGAGTGCAGGCAGATTTTTTCCCCTTAAGAAATAACTGGGAACACAATGAGAGGGAGAGATCACCTCTAGTACAAAACTCTTTCTGGTGCTCCTCAAATCTATGTAGGACTTTCTGTAGCAGAGGTACTTGTGACGTCATGAAATGCATGAAGCACAAGCAGGACTGTTTTTTATGGAGATTTTATCCAGACCAGAGGAGATCTACAGGGTGAGTGATATTGGCACGTGCTGAATGACAGAGGAAAAAAAGTCTGTGATGTTGGTCTGACACTGCTACATTCATCTAAAGTGCATCAAGAGGCAGAAGGGTAGAAGAAGTGGAAAGATGAAGGGTCACTGGGGGAGCTGGGGACTGATCCCTGCTCCAAGGATGCTGTCCCAGCAGCGGGCCTAAGGTTCAGTGCTACCTCTCCCAGAGGCAGTGGTCACTTACTGCCATCGCTGCCGGTCTGTGTGTCTGAGTCGAGGCTGTCGCTGGAGCCAGCCGTGAAGCTGACGTGGCCACTCCTGAAGGGTGGGCTGAGGCTCTCTGCAGAGCTGTTGCTGACTCTCTCCAACTCAGTGTTACTTGGGTTCATCTTCAGTGCGTGCCTAGAGAGTGAAAGAGAAGTCAGGAGACAGATGGCAAAAGGATGGGTATCCTTTGCATGCACTTTTGCATGGAGACTCAAGCTGAGAGCAGCCTTAGTTTGCTCTCTGCCTATCCATACACTGCACAGTCTCTTATCACGCCAGACTACCTCATTCCTGTGCACTTTTCTTCTTTCTCCAGTACGTGGGGAATTGCATCCCACAGACTCTGAGAAGGTTAAAGGCTTGTAGTCCCCCTGCCAAACTAAGCTGAAAGCTGGGCTTGAGCAGAGAGAGAAAGCCAGAGAGCCACGAACATTCACCCCCAGTCTGCATTTCCTTTGCCTAGAACATGTGAGGTCCAGGACCACATCCCATTTTTGCCACTGCCACTCACAAGTGAGGACCCACCAGTGTTTGCCTCCAACAAAGTTCTCAAAGGAAGGAAGTAGCACTACTCCTCCTCACATTTTACAGGAGGCAGGTTGAGGCTGGGTTTGTGAGCCTCATTGCTCCGTGACAGGCATAGGTAGCAGAAGAGTCCATCATCTCCAACCATGCATCACAGTAACAACCAACACCTTACAAAAGAAGAAGCATCTCTGCAAAAAACATGAGTCTGCCAAACTCAGGACCTGCTACACAGTTTTTAATGTAAGACCTACAGCTTCCATCTAAAAAAATAAATAAACCAACCATAAACTGGGATTATAACCTGCTAGGTCATGGCTTAAGTGACCAATTTAGGCAAGCAGGATTTCTTGCGAAGATAAAGAATTTTCCCTGCATTTTCTTCATGTTTCTGCCTTGGAAAACAACAGAAACTGTTGCAATCAGGCAGCACAGAAGAGCATAAACATTCCTAGCCTTGGTACAGTTCTCACTCTGTCAGCCAGAAAACAAAGGTTATCAGTCCACATTTTTTAAGTAAAACTGCCAATCTGCTGATTAAGTTCAACACATTGATTAAGAATGTGAAAAGGTTAGTGGCAGACTTGTACAGAGGTAAAAGGACTTGCACCAGCTATCTTGCTGGAAGGTATCCGGCGTTTCCTAATCAGACGGCTGAATGGCTGCTGAGAAAGACAAACAAAGACATGCACGACCGTTTTCTTGTGGCACCCCGGTCACATGCACGGGACCCCTCCTCATCCAAAGCTCCCGAGCACAGCAGACACAGGTTTTTATTTGAAGATTGAGAAATGTTTCATTCCCAATCCAGACAAAGCACTTACTCTTGTGTCCACACCACCACATGGAGAGCAGAGTGTATGAGAAGCCCGGAAGAAACTTCTGCCAGACTTCCTCATTTGCCTGAGCAGCCTTGGTCTAAAAATACTCAACGGCTGATGAAAATAAGGCTCTAAAAACCAGTTCAGGTATACTTCAGCAGAGACACTGATCTTCCATCAGTAATGAATTTATCACAGCAAGCTTCTTGGGGACAATTTACAAAACTTCACAATGCACCACACAAGTCACAGTTTAAAAAATGAGAGAAGGAGAAAAAGAGAGACAGAGAGTTTGAGGGGTTTAGGTCTGTTATGACTAATGCTGTTGAAAGCAACCAACTGCACTTAAATATTTTTTTTTACTATAAAGATATAACTTTATCCTATAACTTTCTCAGATGTTTAACACTTAGTAATTTGGGTGGAAAAAACACAAGGGTGCACACCCATGCCGGTACACTGTCTGACCCAGCAAGAATCAAAGAAGCATTTCAGTCCACCAGAAAAGAAGATTTAGCAAGATATCCGGTCTTGATTCAGATGAGATGTTTTCTAACACATTCCCTCCCCCAGCTACCCCCCCTCCAAAAACTGGGTGCATTTCTGTTTCTTTCCCATCACTAAACACAAACTCACGGAGCTGCCTTACCATTCCCGCACTCAGGGAGAGATGAGACTTTGCTCGGCGCGGTCCAAGGTCCGCCGAGCGCAGCCACACCTATTCCTCCAAGCAACCTGGGCGCAGCACGGCGCCGGCCAGAGCCTTGCTGTGCCGGCTGCTGCCCTTGCTGCGCTCAGCGTTGGTGAAGTCAGATGCAGAGAGAGCCCCGTTTCCTCCCCGCACCGCCGTGACTGATGGAAAGCGCAGTTCCTGAATAGGCGCACCGAAATAGAAATTGTTTGCCGCTTAAACGACATCCTGCTCTTGTTTCAGATGTTACAGCCGGGCCAGCTAATCCCTCCTGGAAATACCTCTGCCTCACATCTCCCTCTTTCCCTATGAGCTGCTTGAAGCCCAGGGTGCACATCAAAATACCACCCTCTCTACCAAAGAATTACTGCTGAAAACTTGCTAGGGTCAAACACTCCCATTTCAGTAAAATTCCACCCCAAGAGCTGAACAGCTCATTGCTGCAACAGCCTGTGGGACCCTGATTTACAGCTAACCCAAGCATCCCCTGCTTTGCTAGTGTTCCTTCCATCTCACCTGACTGCAAGGGCACCAGGTTATTTTCTGTCTTGCCCTTTTCACCACCAAAGGATGGTGGAAATCACCAGAGTGTTGGAAATAAAGAGCACAGCCCATCTTAAACCCAAAGAAAACACTGGGTTTGTACCCTGCACCACTGACCTGTAAACATCTGTGGGCTGCACTCCTCTTCAGAAATATATAACAGTATTTAATTTACATAAATTTAAGAATGCCCGCTCAGCACCTAAAACATAACCAGCAACTTCAAGAGCAGCACCAGAGCCAACATCGTGTGCCTGTGCAAAAAGAACAGGTCACCAGAGTCACCTCTCCCAATCTAATAATGTAAACCCACAGGATTTTACTGATTTTCAGCTCTCCAGCTATTATGGTAGCTTTAAATACACTTCAATTACTCAACATCCTCCACACAACAGCCTGGCATATTCAAGCAACCCTTCCAGTTCCCCATTTCCAAGTTTTCCCATCATAAACAATTTCATTCAGCTGACTTTCCACATGATTCTCACAGTCCTGCCTAAAACAAGTCAAGACTGGAAAGAGTGGTCTTGTAAAAAAGCACACCAAAACAAAACAAATCCCCCCAAACCCAGTCTGGAGTTCTCTTAACATTGAAAAGGGACTGGGCTCATTTCCCCTGTCTCAGGTTGCAACTCTGGCCAGGGCCTGCTTCATCTTTCCTGTGTCTCAATTTGACCAGTAGCTATGTGTACAATTTCACATTTCTTCACAGATCAGGGTCCCACCTAATGCTGCTGTGGGACTCCAGCATCACCAACTGCATGCTTTGCACTTCTCAGAGAGACAGTGGAGATGGGCACCAAAGCTTGGCTCTCCTCACCACAGAAGACACACATGCCTTCCTGGGGATACTGCCCCAGGAATCCCTGGACTTTGGACATACCTTCGGCTTGAATTTCCTGTCTGAGATTTGACATGGAGATCTGGTTACTTTCCACAAGTGCAAGGGGCAGGTTTTGAGAGCAGGAGGCCCCTCAGACTAAAAAGCTGCCCGCTCTCTCCCTTCCCGCAGCCATCCCACGGGCAGCCTGCTGGCAGCACTGGAGGATGTGTGAGGCACCTCTGCCTGGCACAGAGCCCTGATCACTCTGCTGTGCCATCAGGGGGTTCCCCCAGCCTTGCTGTGCCAGCAGGAGGAGGACACTCCTTCTCAGCCCAGATGACAGAACTGAACAGATAACAGAGATGCTGAGCTTTACAAGTCATGTGACAGAGGAACGAAGAGAGGAGAATAGAGAACACACAGATCACGACACAGCAAACTGCATTCCAGGAGGGGTTTGGTTATAATGTCAACAAGACACCCCCTCCCAGTATAAAATAATGGAACTAATGCACAGAAGAGAGAAAAGCCAGACTGCATTACAGCATCAAACATAACATATGGCTAGGCATAATTATTACACAAGAGGAAGCACCATTGTACCATATGCTTGTCTATCATGAAACGTGAATAATTATATCTTCCTCCTGTTGCCACTAACTGCTTCTTCCAGCATCTTCCCCTGGTTGCAGAGAGATATTAAAACCCAGCATACAAAAGCTTGCAATATTTGAAGCTTAGATTTGTAGTCATCCTTCTGCTATCAGCTGGGAAATGTGGAGAAACCAAAACTGAGGTAAGGGAAAGGATTTTGAAGAACTCCTAGCTTTGTTCAGAGGGATACACCGCTCCTCCCTGTACTAAAGGGGTTCATGTAGCACGGGTTAAGTTGAAACAAGGGTTTGGAATCTGGAGATGCACAGGAAAATTCAGATAGGGTACAGAATTAAGATGGGAGTTGGCTGAAAAATTAAATCACTGCATACTCTAATGTGGTGAAGAAGGTAAAGAATCTCATTTAAATTTCTAACTCTGTGCATTTTTTAGTGGTAAGACAGGAAACATATAAAAGAAGGAATGACCTTAATTTTTAAAGAAACAAACTCTCCTAAAAGTTAAGCTGATAGATCACAAGCTTTTAAGCCAGTATGTTTTGTCACTGGGATAGACCCCAACACAGAGCTCCAAGGAGAAACGGGTGCCTCAGGAATGGTGAGAAAAGAGGAATATTCTGCCTCAGGTACAGTTGCTGCTCCATCACAGACTGATTCCCAGCAAGGAACACACAGCACAGCCCCACCAGCCAGCACCACCTCCCCAGCGAGGAACAAACCTGGCTCTTTTCCTGACGATCCAATTCCCAGCATTGCAGTTTTTCTGTAACACTCCTGTGCTCTGTGTCCTCCGGCAGCAAGCGGTGGCAGCAGCACCGGAACAGGCAACCTTGGCACTCCTCAGGCTCTTTCTCCCTGGCTGTATTCAGCAATGACAGGTGTGGGGAAGCGCTGTGCTGCACCTTTGCTACCCCACACCGGCACACTCAGCAAATTTCAGAAGCTTTTTTTGGCAGTGCCTTTTGAAGGTGGCACTAATTGTGATGAAAACAGTTCAAGATGCAAAACAGCATCACCTTTTTCTTTTTTTAAGAGGTACACGAAATAAATTAGCCATCAAGGTTTTGGAGGCTAGAAGAAACCACAAGGATCATTTAAGCCTGATTCTCTGCATAAGAGAAACATAAATTTCAGAAAAAATTCAATCCTTGTGCCAAGAAACTGAAGGCCATACTAGAGCATTTTACACCGAAGAGCTTTTAAATCATCATTGCATATACATGTCCTGGGGATCCTAGTTTCCCTGGTAAGCTCCTTCCCTAGCCAGCTACCTTTTCCAGCTTTTGGAAGAAGACCAGCAGCCAGCATCTTCCATTTCCAGCCTTTTTCCCCTTGTAATTATACTTACTTATCATTCTGTTTCAGACCAAGCAAACATCAAGTATCTATAATCTTTCAAACAAGCAGAAAAAGAGGATTGTATGAAGAAACAGTTGCAAGAGATCCAGAGTAGGTTTATATAAGACAAAACAGGCACAAATTCATTATTTTCCTTTTTTTGTGACAACTTTTAAATTCCCCTGAAATCACTCCTTCTGCCATCCTAAGAGACAGCTTACTTCCAAACCAGAGCTTCCTCAGTCTCTGGAAGGAATTTACACTGTAAAATTGTTTTCCCTTTTAATTGTTAAAGCCAAGATGAACAAAACAAAATCTACAGACTCACTTTTTCTTTCTCTGCTTTATAACTATTCAAACACACATGCAAGTTTTCCCTAAAATAAGCAATTAAATTTCATTAGGAAAGTCAAACAGGGAAACTTAATTTTCCAGCATGAAATCAAATGCCTTGCTGCAGCTTGAGATCTAGAAGGAAAAAGGATGGTTACATGCCTTTCCCACAGCTGAGATGAAACCCTGATCTGCTGAGCCCCCAGCCCCAAGCCTGTGCTTGTAGACCACAACCAGGTCTACACTGGCTTCACCTCCATCAGCCAAAGGAGAACATAAGCCTCACAGAAGGATCAGTGGTTCTTCCATCGGGGACAAGCACATGTTCACAGGCTGCTCGGCACTAGGAGAGTATGGACGTGCCTCAGAGTTATTTTTGTGATTCTGCTTCTTCAGGTATTTGGCTGCAGCCCAGGATGAACAGAGGGGATGTTCCTCCAGCATCAGACCATGGCCCCAAGCTGCAACAACTGCCCGGGGTGACACAATGCCACTGTGGTGATGTTACCAGCTGTGCGTGCAGCCATCCCTCCCACCGCCCTGGTTCCTGCGTTGACATGCTCAGAGCAGCCACAGTGCTGCTTGAGACAAAAACAAAAGCACCCTCAAAGTGAAGAAACAAAGCAGGGCTTGCAAAACCTGAGTCTGATCAGATCACTCCTTACTGCTCCTCAGCTGGCTGGGCTTTGGCTTTGGTAGCTGGAGGCAGGACTAAGCTCTTTTGAGTAAGGCGCCTCACAGCTCAGCTACAGGCACCAAGGCCCTTGGGAGACAAATACCTCTAGCACAACCTGCCCTGCAGCCACAGGGGGTAACCAACACCTACCTCAAGCACCTGGCAGGGTTTACAGCTCTGCCAGAGATCCCAGTCATGGATGCCATGTGTTCCCTGACCTCAGTTTCCCTGCCGCTTTCATACAGGCTTTCTAGCACACAGATGCTTTCATCAGGATGACTCAAGAGCAGCTGTTAGAACTGGCACAGCCCAACAGCACCAGGAGCATGAAATAGCCCCTCAAAGGGGCAGAAAATGCTCCATGCTCCTGTGGTGTCATAACACCACACAGAGGACAAGAGCAAATACATCTGTGTGCACATTTGCCTGTGGACCTTTTGTTTCCTCTGACTCCAGCAGGCACGTGGCATCACAGCAGGAAGCCCAGCATAAAGGAGAACTAAAGCCACTTGTTCATCTCTTCCCTTCCCTTGAGAAACCTCATTTGTTCACCTCTTGGCCAATTTAAAACACTAGCTCCCTGGGCTAGCCAATCCCAAAACACACTGAAAATTCACAGTCTCAACCTGGAGGTCAATGATACCTACACATAAGTTTGACCATGGATCCCAAGGCCAAGTTCTCCTCCAAACACCCATCCCTTCTTCTCTTGACTTTTAAATCAAGGAGCTGGAATCAAATCTGTTGTGCAATGCACAGTTTCAGGTAGCAAAACTGCCACACACAATAAAGCAAATATGGGATGCCTGCAAAAGGCAAAAGTATCTTTCCTCACTATGGTCAGACAACATACTTGATGGAGAGAAAAACAAATTTTCTTCCCCCATTTGACCTTCATTTTCTTTCTTTTTTTTTTTTTTTTTTTTTTTTGGTGATGCACACAGCTGCAGATACTAAATGCATCAAAGTAGTTTTTTTTAATTGCTGAAGTTTTTTTTTAATTGCTTAGCAGGGCTATTTCCTTCCCAGATGGACAGCTCTCCCTCCCTGACTTCTGTTTTCTGGGGCCTGCAGCTGCCCTGCCTGCAAACCTGACTTCCAGGAAAGCGGACAGCAGAAGGTTGCCTGAAGCCAAGTGGCTCCCATACGTACCAAGCCCACGTCGGGCAAGCTCCAATTACCTGCTTGCAGGCAAGGAGCCCTCCCTGGGAAACTGCAGCTTTGAGAGTTCGCCTTGAAAGCAGAAAGTCATTAGAGCCGAACTGAAAATGTTGATTTTGGAGGCCCTTGTGACTAGCATCAAGAAAAGTTGCCCAGTCCCACCTACAAGAGAAGATTGCAACCCCAGGTTTTCTATGCTATTCAACATTAAGGAATTGCCAAGACAGAACAAAGCTGACCTGGGAAACACCAGCCATCCTGGGCATGGACCTTTTTCTCACTTGATTATTGGGACTTAAGGCCATAGCTTGCATCCCTGAAGGGCTTTCGCAAGTGCACATGACATTCAAACTAAGACTCACAAAGACTAGACAGCTTTTCAGAGTAAAAAGACAAACAGCTTTTCAGCTGAGCAGTCACCTCCCATAAAAGCCACCTTTGGACAGAAAAGGAGGAAAAAAGAATGGGAAGCACCTCCTAGTCAGTGAACTCCTGTGGCAACCATCCCAATTGCAAAGGGTTAACAGACCATGCACACACTCACGGAGCTGTACCTAGACTGCTTTTTCGGCGGTGGCGGTGGTGGCGCAAACTCCACACCATTGCTCTTGTCCTTCGGGAAATCAAAGGAGAAGGAAGAAGATTTGGTCATTCCAGTCTGGCTCTCCAGTATTGGACCATCATCCACAAAGTCAGCACTAGCTCTTCCACTCTCAGCTCCTACTGTCCATGAGTGGTTTAAGACCTCCTGCTCCTCCTCCTCCTCCTGCTCCTCCTCTATTCGGCACTGTTTGGTCCACGTTGGGTTATAGTATTTCTGCCTCCTATCATAGGATGAGCCTGCCAGGCCTTTACTGGACTCCTCCACAGAGACCCCATTCACAAGAGTGCAGGGAGAAGGGGTCACCCCAAAGGCACCTGTATCAGTACAGCTCCTCGGCAGCAGCTGAGCACCAGCTCCATCATGGCTGTTGTCATCACCAAACCTTCCCACGTGGGAGCTGACTGGGGGCACACGGCTCCCCTCACTGCCTGGCTGGCTGTTTTTGGACATCTTTGGGGGGATGGCTGGACTCTCAGTAAGTGAGGTCTTGACAGGAGCTGCCAGATGAAATCTTGTGCTGTTTTCACATCCAGATGCTTGAAAAATCTGTCCAGACTCAATAGCAGGTGATGAAGTCCCAAAATCGGGGTGGGAAGTGGGGCTGACACATGGCCACTGAACTCCTACTGCTGAGTCAGGGCTGCTGAGGAATATTGTCTTGTGATCATCCTCAGTGTGTGCTGTCATTATAGTTATCTTTGCTGCCACCTGGCCAGTGGAGTCCTGGTGTTCCTTCTCACCTCCCAAAGCCCAGCCACCATCCCTCCACAACCCATCAGCTTTCTCCTTAGCAGTGCTATGGCCCAGCTTCTCCACTTTTGTCTGGCTGCCAACAGCCTTCAGCTGTGCCTTCCTCCTCTTGGTGCTCTCGGCATAGATGGGATCACCACGGGCTGGCTCAGTGAGGCGAGGGCGCTGCGGCTCCACCAGAGCCTGCTGAGGGGTGTTGGAACCCTCAGTGCAGAGGCCTCCAGTGACAGAGGGCTCCCCAGGGAGAGGTAAGTCCTCATCCTCCCGGGACAGAGCAAGGGCAGCTGTCTTGCAGCTCCCCGTGCTCTCAGGGATGGTGGCAGGCTCCGTGTGGAGAGCCAGGTTTTTCCTGTCTGAACACAGTGCATAGGGAAGAGGATCACTCTGGTCTTTCGTGATGCAGAAGGCCACGTTCACAGCTCTGCGCTCCTCTTCGCTGAACTTGACTGCCCGGCCACTTGGCCTTGGAATCTCGGGAGCATCCCGCTGCCTCCATCCGCTGGGAGTGTGGCTGTCCTTCTCACACTGTGCAGCCTTTTCCTCTGTGCAACAGGGCTCCCACGGGGCAGGGTGCTCCTTGTGGCACTTCGTGATTGAACAGTACTCGCCCCCTTCGCTTTCCAAGATGGAGGAGATGTGACCACAGTCACTCCCCGAAGGGAGTGCAACTCCTTCTCTGGCTTGGGAAGAAGTGCTTCTGCTGGAGTTAGTGGTGCTTCTGTCCCCCAAGGCAGATGGACTAGGGCAGGGGACCTGATGAGGTAGGGCAAACTTGTCTTTAACTCTGTCCTCCTGCTTGCCCATCTCACCCACAAGTACCAGGCTGTGGATGGAGACGTTTCTCTCCGCTCGACTCTCCAGGCCACGCAGACCCACCATGGAGTAGCTGGGAGGACAGCAAGACAAGCGGTCACTGGGCTGGTTGTGAAGGAAAGGCTTTCTCACACCACCATTGCCAAAATTGTCAAGGCAGATGCGCTGTGCATCTCCTGATTTCAGAAGGAGCTGCTTGCCAGAAACCATGCCCCAGCTGACCTGCATGGTTCAAAAGAGACAAATGCCCTGTCAGAACATGCATATGCAAAATGAAAGACAAATAAAATTTAAACAAACCCACAAACTGCAAAAACAAAAGCCCAGCTCTGCAGAACAGTCCTCTGGAATACACCATCTGTTTTGCTCTGCTCACCCCGCCACTAATTTCCACAAACCTTTCCTGGTAAAACTGCACTTGTCGTATTTCCTGGACCATTTGTAATCCTTGCATTACCAACAATGGCAATGCACTGGAATAAGACATTCTCCTTTCTCTTCCTATGGGTTTGCTGCCAGAAACATGTCCAACCTGTCATCCTGTCTGTGAATCACTGTGCAATTAAAGATTCAGAGAGCGAAGGAATATTTGCACCTCTCTCTGCTTATTTTCATTTCATTTCACACTGCTCCAGAGTGTGTGACTCCAGGACACAGACACAGAGTATCACGGGTTATCCTGGGATAGCAGCTTGGCCATGCTCAGAAGCAGGGATTGGGGAGCAGGCACGCCAAATCTGCATGCACAGGTCAAACACCACCAACAACGGCAGCTTGCACTCGTGTGCCCTTCACCCTTTAGAAGAAAAGAAAGGACCAGCAGTGGGAGGCTAACAGAGCTGGGGAGCCCTGACTCTCCTCTGGGGTATGGGGAAATAGGAGCACACCTATGCCACAGGCAGTGGGGCAGCAGCCTGTGCGTCACTCTGCTGAGGTATCTGCTGGTATCAACTGGTCAGGGCGAGGAGCTACACCCACAGGCCATTACTGCTCTGGCAAAGATTGGTAGGAAGGAGGAGGAAGGTAGGGCACTTTCTTCCTCACCCGCAAAGACCGTGGAGGCAGTCAGCACGGACTGCAACCAGACAAGACATCTTTTCAGTAAAACTTCCCAGGAAAATAACCCGCATCCTCATTTAAAAACTGAAGTTCCTAAATAAACAATGTATTTTGAAGCTCCTCTGCACATGGCTTGTGAGAAACAGTTCATTCAGCTTCACCCAAAGATACACTGAGAAACCAATATAGGGCTTAAAAACCTGAAGTCAAGACCAGAAGGAAAAGCAAAGGGAAGGAAACATTTGTAACACATTCCTAGCACTCCCAGGATAGGTAAGTAACGGGAAGTCATGCTTTGACTGGATTAATCATTACCTGTGACAGATCTGCATTCATATTCACATCCGCCCACGCGTCAGAAACATCCGAGTTTATCATTGTTGGCTTCACAGCAATTGTTGGCTTTGAGAAGGGGGAAGTATTTACACCTTCGTCTTCCAACACGAGGCTCTCGGGCTTGGTCCTAGCTCCATCCGGGAGCGCGCCACAAGCTCCTGTGCCTGGGGGTGTTTGCAGCCGGTGGGAACTCTTCGGGTTGAAGCAGTTTTTGCAGGAGCCGGGCTTCCAAACGTGTTCCACAAAGTCACTGCACGCAGACATCTTCAAATCCTCGTGGGTCAGACTGAGAGCCCACTGCGTCTTCTGCACTGCCCTCCACTGCTCATTTTGCATTTGCTCCCGAGCCACTCGAAAGGATCACCTAGTCATCTGGAAAAGCACAACACTGTCTGATTAGCTTGATTATGCCCCCAAATGGGAAGATTTTTAATAGGACAGGTGATAATTACACTTACTCTGCCTTCATCACAAAGGCACATTGTTTACGAGGCTTTTTTTCACAGCTTAGCTAAAGCCCACACAATCACTTGAAAAGCCTCAACTTCTAAGCATAGCTCTGTAACAGAGAAGACATCAAGTGAGCAGCATTCCTATGTGATTTAATTCCCTGCTTAATCAGCATGTATAACCAGCCTCATGCAAGGTTTAGATCAAGGGTAAAGAAAAGGGGTCTTGGGAAAAAACTGTTCACAGCCCCACAAGCAGAGCCAGGCAGGAAAAATTTCTTCTCCAAAGTGGCATCCTCTCTCTGGAAAATAAAAAGGCCTGGAGACACAAGGACCAGAATCAGAGACTGTGTAACCAAGGGGACCAGCAACAACCTTCCTTCACCCAGAAGCACCACTGTGATTACTGCCGTGGTACACAAAGACTTCTCTCCCACCCAGTGAAAGGCAATCAGCAAGGCTGGGGCTGGCACTGATTTGAGCAAGTGTCTGGCAGAATGCTCTTATCTGGTTTGCCAAGAGCCACAAATAACAGTGTCAGCTCGCTGAAACGATTCATTGTCTGCAAGGGGAGAAACGTTTTGCTCTTGGATTACTTACAGACAAGGATTCCTTCCCATCTTCCTTCCCCAGGAGGGAAATGCCCCAGGAACAAGACATTCCTGCATTCTTGTGTCTCCATCCCCACCACCCCCCTCCTGGCCAGGTCTGATTGCACTCTGGCCAGTAGCTAGATACCTGGAACTAACAACTTCGGAGATACTTCCGAGGAGGACTCCCACAAAGCTCAGAGTTTTAGGAAAGATCAGACAGAGAATGCAGCCGGCTGCTCCGGGTGTCCGGATGCGCAATTCCCCCACGTGGCTCCACAGAGTCCTTCCTCATCTAACCAAGTAGAAGTCATCATCCCCTGTCCAGCTGGTCCCCAGGCAAACTGAGGCCCCTTTCCTGAGGGTCTCCAAGTGAACAGGCACTTTTCCACTCCAATCATGGAGGCACATGAGCAAAATTTACCAGCATTATCCTTAAGCAGGCATACTAGAACACCTATGTTATGCTATGGACACTTTTGCAATTGCATGCACCTCTAAAGTAGTCTGCACTGCAGTGAAGATTCTTGTCTCTGGGCTCAGAGATGCCCTGGGCAGCCTCTCCAACAGCCACCCACACTGCATGACATAAAGAAAGACAACTAATAAGAGCCTGGGAAAGACAAAGTGAAGGGGAAGAGAGCCACTGACCCACAAGAATCACCGAATTCAAGTGCCACCTAGGGGAAGGGTGTCTTTGATCGGCTGAACCATTAGCACCTGCAGACTCCTTCTGCTGACAGACTAATAAATTAAGATCTGTTTCTTGAAAAAGCAAGAAAAAAGGTGAATATCGGCAGGATTCACCAATCAGATTGCCGTGTGTCTCTTTTTAGGGGAGACACTGTTTTAGACAGGCCTTTTTATACATTGAGTCTGAATTAACCAAAAAGCAGCGAATCACTCTCAGGCATATTACAACACCTTCAAAGAGGTTAACAGTATTTGCAGGGGAAAAAAAAGCTTTAAAAATATTTTATCCTTTGTTTCCTTTCAGATCTAGCACGCAGTGTCCAGCATCACCCCAAGATGAACAAGTGTCCTGATGAGAGGCAGCAAATTAAAAAGAAAAATCGAAGGGAGGGAAGCAGGCACCGGTGCCAGAAAAAACTCTTCATTTCTGGTTTAATATTCGGCGCTGCCAAGTGCCTGTTAAAAACCAGGGTTTCCCTGTCTCCAGCCGTCCTTTCTCGCTGCCCAGACCCCGGGGCGGGCCCGTGTCCGCACGCCGGCTGCGCCCCGGGACCCACCCGCACCAACCCACGCGGCGCCGCGCGGGGAGACAGGCCGGCATCGGCGGCCGATAAGGGACCGAAAGCCAGGACCTGGGTCTGTCCCCGGGCAAGCCGAAAGCCAGGACCTGGGTCTGAGGCATGCCCGGAGCCCCCGCGCGTCCCGGAGCACCGGCGAGGACCCGATGAAAGGACCCGGCTACCTGTTCCCTAGGACAGAGACTCCAGGCTGCTGCGCAAGGATGCTCCGGGGCAAAGAAAAGCCCCAGACCCCCAACCCAAGTAGCTCTGGCTGCCAGACGGTCCCTCCGGAGCGCCGGGCGCCCACCGGGACCGGGAAAAGTTTACCGGGCAGAGTCCGCCGGGACTCCCGGGCCGGGGGGCGGTGCCGGTCGGGACCGGAGCGCGCCCGAGCCGGCTACAGACCCCCAGACCCCCGGACCCCCGCCCCGGCCCTCCTCCCGCATGCTCGGCGGGCAGCGACACAGCCCCGCCGCCCCGGCCCCCGGGCAGCCCCGCCCCGGCCCCGAGTGGCGGCGCCGGGGTCCCTCCCAGCCGGGCTTTGTCCCGGGAGGCGGAGGCCCGGTGCCCGCCCCGGCAGCAGCTCCCCGCTCACCAGGCTCCCGCGGCGGCGCCGGGCTCCGCTCGGCTCCGCGCCGCGCCCGCCACGGCCGCCGCCGCCACCGGGCGAGTGGCGAGCGGGGCCCCGCGTGGGCCGGGGGGCAGCGGCCGCCCCGCCCCGTCCCGCCCCGGTCCCGCCCCTCGGGCACGGCGTGGGCACGGCCCGGGCGGGAGCGGCGCCCCCCGCGCGTCCCCGCTCCGCACAAAGCGCGCTGCCCGCGCCCTGCGAGGCGTGCGCGGCGCGCAGCCACATCCCCGCTGCGCCCCCGCCCCAGCAGCGCTCCCGCAGACAGGCTCTGACCCACGGACATCCCGGCGGGCATCGGCCCCCGCGCCGTGCAGAGCCCACGAACGCGGCAGCCCCGCACGGATCCCGTGGGGTCCTACGCGCGAACGCGCCCCGCACCCCGACACCAACCTTGAAGACGGTGTCTTCGACTGGAAGGCGCGGGGAGCCAGAGGGTTCACAGGCTTCACTCATCTTCGTCGAGCTTGCCGGACAACGACACGGTGAAGTTCATCCCGAAGGGATGCTGTGGAAGGGAGAGAGAAGTTTGCTGCAACTGAAGTCAACTTCACTGTGTGAAAACTGGAGACAGCATCTCAGGAAAATCTCCAACCTCTGCTGGTGTGGGAGGCTGGGCTTCACGAAAGGGAACAGGATGAGATTTTGTTCACTGTAGTGGCTGAGCTATGCTTTAGGGCAAGCTGGAAAAGACTACCAGGATAGTCTTCACTTACCCTGGTACTTGTGCTATGGTGTGTAGTTTTGAGCATCTAAATTCTTCGAAACTAGGAAAAACCAAAGCAGTTTTCCCCCTGCCCTGGTCAGGGCCTTAGTTCAGTTCCTTGCTGAAGTCACATCTCCTTTAGCGCAACAAAGCATTCCTAGTCTCATACATAATAGTGGATTAAAAAGGCAAATAGGCTTGCATAATGGAGAATCCAAGCCCCAAATAACAAAACAGAAACTGGAGATATGCACAGCACTTATAGAAAAAAAAAAAAAATCTTTCTCAGGAACCAATCATCCCAGTAAATTCTTCCCCTTCAGGGAATTTTGGCAGTAGCACAGTTTGCAAACATCCTGGCTGGCTGGTCTTTTGCAGTTGTGTCTGTCTGCTCATGTTCTCTCTTCTTTTTTGATCAGTTATTAAAGCAGTCCAGAGACCCCAGAACTCCTCCAGTTAGTTTGTTGTATTGCTGTGAAGACATCTGCCTAACAGCCTCCTGCTTCCTTTTTGAAGCAAACCACTCAATCAATTTGCTGCATCTTTTTGTGTGCGGGATCCCAGTGCCAGTGTACCCAGTCCTACAAGTAAATGATCTCTCAGAAATGCCCTGACTGTGACAGAAACCTCTCTCCTAGCACAGATCAGCTCATCTGTGGGGGGGAAAATGAGCAGGGAAAATGAATGGCCCGAATTTCTGATATTTTCTCTGTTTTAGAAAGTATGAAGGAAAGAACACAGCTCTAACCAGCCCAGGTGAGGTTGTGGCTGCATGCCTGGCAAATCCTGGAGGATGGTAAACTTCTTCAAATTCAAGTATCTGAATTACGTACCCAAAACTTTATAAAGGGCCTCCACTCTTTTCAATAAGAGCACTATCATTTTCTCAGCAAGCCTTCTTAGTGAAGAATCAAGGATAGCTTTGAGAAGAAAAGTCAGATTTAAAATTCATGCTTTGTTCACACTGGAACAGCACTGGAGTGAATTCTCCTGAGATGTTTATCCCAAGTAGGAAAACTCTTCCCATGCCAGAGGCCTTGGGATTACAGGATAATTAAAATTTCTTTTTTTTTAATGAAGCGAGCCTGTTAATGGCTAGAGATTTCAGTAGAAAATTGAACACCCTCCAGTTTTTATAAAACACTTATTCCGTAAGGTCTGAGACCTAGCATGATGGATTTTACGTGCCTGTAAAGTCACGTGGTTTCCCCAGTACAGTATTCACCATTGTCCAGTTTTGGTATTTTCTCAATGTCCAAGAAAACTGGCAGAAAAGAAGCCCTCTCAAGTGGAAAGCAGTACACAATGCCTGCTAAGACATGACTACATATCCTGGCCAGCCATATGTCTCCCAATGTATTGTTTTCCAGAATACTGTCACAGCAACGAGGCACATGGCTCAGAGCAACCCTGACAGCACAAAGGGAAACTTTAGGACGACTGGAGCTTCAAGCACCATTCCTCACTGGCAGAAGGGAGACCATCACTGAGTCTTGTTTTCAAAGTGTCATCTCTAAGAGTAACCCTTTGGGAACAGGCAGACAAACAGGCACAAACCCACACTGAGTGTCTCTGCAGGCAGACAAATAAAGCAAAGCTCTCTGGAGATGGGTTCAGCATCACTCATGACCAGCAAAGTTGCCCAGTTACCAAGATTGCTGGTGCTAATAGTGTTTTTTACTCCAAGAGACTTAAAAAATACCCAGCAACAGGAAAATTGTGATACCGTTTATCAGTTATGGTCTACACTGTGCGGTTGAGCAAATCTGAGTTTCCACTTGTGGTGCACAGATCTCCTCCTGGTCCCTGATGTGCTGGGGTGTCTGGGTATCTCTGTTGGGACTCCAGCCTTGTCCATGGTGTTACAGCCAGTAGATCTTGTCTGTGGAAGTGAGGTGGCACTGTCTGTGCTGCCACCAGCTTGCTTGTTCATATGCAGCAAGAAAAATGCCCCTGTGACGGAGCCAGGGGCAACCAGTGCCAGCACCTGCTGCCTGTGGGGTGAAAGGGCAAAGGGACAGCCTCCAGCAGGCTCCTGGGGGTGTTAGCACCTGGAGCCAGTCAGAAGTTGCTTGAGTCAATGTGCACAACTCTGGAATCTGCCTCTCCATGCACTACAGACCCTTTGCCCACTCCAGAGGTTGGTGGCTTTGTTTCTGTGCCCTTTTTCTCCTCCAGTCCAGGAAGAGCAGATTAAAAGCATCAGCCATAAAGAATGAAGGATGTGGTCTCTTAACCACCCTCCATGGGAGTTACCCTCACTGCTAACATCTGGAGGCCAAAAGTATGAACTCCATTGGACCTGTCTACCTTGTAGGACTGGAGGGAAGGCCTAAATTGCTAAAGCAAGCCCGAGTGCAGGCAGCAGCCCCCATCCCAGCCCCGCTGCCGTGACGATCTACAGATCAGAATGCCAACCAGCGACAGGCACCGCTAGTCCTTTGCTCGG
This sequence comes from Poecile atricapillus, assembly GCF_030490865.1. Taxonomy (NCBI): domain Eukaryota; kingdom Metazoa; phylum Chordata; class Aves; order Passeriformes; family Paridae; genus Poecile; species Poecile atricapillus. Next base: position 32,639,072 of record NC_081252.1, on the reverse strand, counting down.
GGCAGTGTCAAAGGGGGAGCTTGGTTCTCCATACCCAAGAGCAACAGTGACTGTTAAGAAATCAGGGATAATAGCCCTTTTGATGGATGCTTGGCTTGCGCTGTTGGGATGCAGCGGTTGTGGTGGAGCTGGGAAGGGGGAGGGGGCAGAGAGGCATATGACAGTGCTGATAACAAGTGGGCTTTGTATGCTGTGGCCAGGGACTCCCACAGCTGCTCCAGTCCCTGCTCTCTTGAGGTAGTTTGGGTGGGAGAAGAGGCTACAAAAGCTCAAGCAAACGAAGATGACATAGATAAGATTTTAATGACTCAGTCCCTGCTTCTCTTTAAAAGACAAAACTGCAGCAGAGCACCTCCTCCTTCCATTCAAGCTAGATCTCTAGAGGAGAGGTTTCTCTGGGCTGGTAGTCTGTCTGCTGTGGTTCCTCCTGGACAGGGAATGCTCTCAAGTGGGTCTGTCCAGCTTGTTTCCTTTCCCTGTGTAGCTGGGGAATACTTGGAGCCCATGCTGGCCAGGGGCCTCATCTGCTTCTTGCCATCACTCGAAGGGTCTTGGTGATGCTGATGCAGAGTCTGGTGGTAACCTGGAGCAGGAAAAGGGCAGGGCAGGTCATTGCCTCCAAATTAGCCTGTCCCGGAGATCCATGTAAGAAAAGGAACTAACCTGGGGGTGGGCACCATGACAGAGGTGGGAGCATCTGACTGACATTAACTCTGTGTATCTCTGGTTCTACATCACCTGTCACCACTTGATGACAATGTCTTTTTTCTTATGATGCATATTCTCTGTGGCATGGGAGATGGTGGCTATAGCATTTGGCTGTAGAATGCCAAGCAATCTATACTCTCTATACAATCTATACAATCTATACTCCCTCCTTCCCCAGTCCCCCCCACCAAAAAAAAAAAAAAAAAAAAGGGCTGAAAAACCCCACTCCGAAACTCCAAAACTACACAAAACTACACAAAACTACACAAAACTACACAAAACTAAAAACTACACACACTTTGTTACAGTAATCCCTGTCCCTACAGGAGACAATCACAAACTCCCAGCCGGCGTGTGTGGTTGCTCTTAGTAAGCTTTGGACAGCTGGGGGATTTGGGGATGGGATTAGCTAATACAATTCAGGCTCAATTAGCAAAGGAAACATGGAGATTCCAGCTCCCATTGGGACAGATCTGGGCAGGATCCCTCCAGAGGGTTAATCACAGAGCAACTTGTGCTTCATTCACAAATAACCAAGCTGCCTGCGTGTGCCATCCCACCTACCGCTGGGCTGCCATTGGAGTGGGAACGCCTGCCATTGCCAAATACTCCCTTAGCCCTTGGACCCGGCTAAAACCCGCTTTCCTGCCCCTGGGCTGGGAGAGGGAAGGGCTAACCACAGCGGGGAGGGAGAGCAGGCATGCACGCAGGTGCAGAGAGCTGGCAGCCAAACAAAGGGAGATCGCAGGAGCAGATACGGGTGCTTGCAGGATACAGTCACGGCTTTCTATGAGCAGGACCGAAGGCAAGGGGAGGGGGGCAAAGACGGCTTCTCGTTGATGAGAAGATGCCGAGGTGCACCAGCAATCGGATGCCAGTGCTGTGTTTAAAACTGGGACCCCTGGGCAGGCCTTTGTTGTCAGAAATGCTCTTTACTTGGCCATCTGGGAAAAGCAGCAGGCTCCCAAGGCTGCTGGGGCATTTATCAGGACAGACTGCCAAGCAGCCCTGAGCACCTTGGGATGAAGCAGGGCCCGCATCTCTAAACAGCTTAGTGAGCACCAGCTTCCAGACTTCCCCTGACATAAGTCTCCTTGAAAAGCTGAACCAAATCCTCATGGATGCCTGCTGAGCATCCCCAGCCTCAGCTGGTTCCTCGCTTCCAAAAGCTGTCCTCAAATCTCTCATGCTCGGGGTGTTTTAAAGACACACAGCTCCTCAAGAGCCGAGACACAGACTCCCTCAGCAGACAGGCCTCTGCTTGCAGAGCTGGTGAACCGGTTCCCAGGGTGCGAGTTGCATGGGCACGCTCTCCCACGCATGGATGGGTTTTGCACGGCCCTGCTGGAGACTGGCTGCTAAACACTGGCTTTCTGTGGAAAGGAGAGGATGGGGAGAGGCCCCAAAGCACTTGGTGCTCTGGGAAAGATTGGTCCTGGAGACTGGGCTGATGACTGGCAAAGGGCAAGATGTTAATTGATTTTTCAGATCAGTTTTCAGACAATTCTCGACTCTGAAACAGGTGACAGGAATCCACCAAAGAAGGGTGGCGAGGGACAGGGCTTGAGCCAGGCAAAGACCTGAGAGATGGAGTGAACCAGGCTTGTTTTCCCAGCCTTCCTTAGATAGAGTAGCAAAAGTCTCACAGAGTAAGGTAATACTCCTTGACCAGTGCCAAGCAAACACAAAAAAATGTCACACAGCTCCCCAGGTGTCAGCTTGGGAAACAAACCCACCAGCCTCTTCCCAGTTCAGCATCTGGGACTCTCACAGAAGAAACAGCAGCCTTTGGCATTGTGGAGCAGCTTTGTGGGAGACAGCAAACACCACCTGTCCTCATGTCAGCGTACTCCAGAGTCTGACACTCCCACCACAGCCAGAACACACAGCTAGGCCTGGAAAAGCCATTGGCACGGAAGGAGCAGACACACAGGCACGAGGCACTGCGAGAGTGCACACCGCTGATTTCTGCCTCTCTCCAATGAGACTGGCTTTTTCCCTCGCTCCTCAGCAGTGTTTGGGGTTTGCAGGCACTGGGAAACATTTGCTCCTTGCACTCCTTCCAATGGAGCGTGGGAAAAGCTCTCACCCAAAGCAAAAAAAAAAACATGGGAATTTGCTTTCAAGTCTATTCTTCTCACTCTCTTTCTCTCCAAGTGAAAAGCCCTGAGCTGGCTTTTTTTCTTTGCAAGGCAAGTTTTCTGGCCAAGGCAAACTGGTGTTTGTGTCTCATGCTGTCAGCAGAGTGACAGGCATCAGTATGACGAGGGGCAGTGGCAAATCAACCAGGACAGAGGGAGTGGCAGCAGGCTGAACTAGGCCTGTGTGCATCTTCTTTACTGCCCGCCCCATGCTTTTAGATAAGGGGGACAGCACATTTCAGCTTCAGTAGAAAGAAATAGGCCTCATTTTGAGGGGCATTTTACCCCCAGAGGACATATCAAGCCCTTGGTTTGATGCTTGGCTCACTGAGGCAGACAAAGAAGAATGGAAATTTAGCATTGAGAAAAAACAAAAAATAGAGGGTTCCCTCTCTGCTTCCTTGATCTGGAGTGAACGGGTAGTGAGCAGAAATAGAAAAGCATCCTCCCCTGTCAGGAGCAGGACTGGGGTTTCTCCCATCCACACACAGGCAGCAAGTGCTGTCAGCCCTGTGTGCCAACATCTCCAGAGGGCTGGGATGGAAACACACACTAGCCCAGTTGCTCTCTCCTTGCCAGCACCTCAGACTCCAGAGAGCTGGAAGGAGTCTCTTTCCACCCCACCAGCAAATGTCTGACTCCTCTCCTGGCCTCTCCACCTGCCCAGGAGACCTGGCTCTGTGAGTCTGCAGGAGGGCAAGTGGCTTCAGGCAGCCTGTTTGCAAGGAGGCTGGGATGCTGCAGGGAGTCAGGGAATTTTCAAGCAAGAGGAAGAGGCAAAGACATGCACTTCCTTGCCTTGGGGATTGGAACACGCCTTCTCCAGAAAACAAGAGTAAAGGACCCAGCAGGTGCCTGCAGAACTCAGGAGACCATGTCAAACCTGAAGAAAACAAAGCCCTCAGGTAGTCCTGAGGGCAGGGTGTCACTGCAGGAAATGTGCTCCCTGTGCCCAAGGATGCTGCTGGGAGGGAATAAAGGCACGCTGCCCTCTCTCCACTATTACAGGGCAACCCTGGGGAACGCCAGAAGGACAACTGTAAACCCTGAAACGACCCAAGAGACCCACTCTATGCCTGTGTAAAAGAGTGAGGAATACCCATTATACCCTGAGGTTCGAGGCAGACCTCTTAGTCTTTCAAAGGCCATCCTGAAGGTAACCTGATGCCCCCAGCTATTTTTCTTGTGTGAAACTCCCTCCGCAAGAGGTGCCTTAGGTGAGCAGCTGCAAAGACAGCCAGATCCCAGAGGAGGTGTTTGCTTTCTCCATCTTCCACACTCACACACCCTCTTTTTAATTGTTTGCACATCAAGAAACGACTTGCCGTATTGCAGCCTCCCAAAGGGAGGCAGGCATTGAACTTGTAACCTGAAACTGCCTCTCAGTGAGACAGCCAGCACCCACCTCCCTCTGTTCCCACGTCCTCTCCCCTGCTCATCCCCGCCTGAGCAGCAGCCATGTCCTCCCCTCGCTCTGTTCAGCTCTTCAGCAGCTACACCCTTCACTGATAATGAGCACAGAGGAAGAAAGCACAAGAGCTGCCATTCAGGGCCTTTCTCAGACACCGAAACATCTCTGTGCATTAATAATCCCTTTCAAAAGGCACTTCCTTGCACACATCCCACCCTCCCCCTCTAGCCCCCGATGCTTTTCAGGAGTGACTGATTCATCTGAGGTGCGAAACAGCACGGTAAAATTTTAATACAGCCTGAACATGATGTGAGAGCGCTCAAGTGCCTTTTAAGCAGCCTGCCTCTTTCCGGCAACTGCTTTGAAGGCAAGATCGCTTCAGCGCTGTGTGAAGAGCTTCAAAGAGAATATTTGGGACTGATTTTGACATGACTCAGGGAAGGCAGGAAGCCTTCTAACACAGTTCCCTCAAAAGATGAGCACCAGCAGGAGAACGTGCAGGCTCTCACCATCCCTCCCTGCCGGGGGTTGGCCCAGCTGGACCATGTGGGAAGGCGTGGGAGGACCAGAGCTGCGTGAACCTATAGGACACCCACCGAGTACTGTGACCATGTCCCCATCTCCACAGACTGCTGTGGCAGAAACTTCCCTGACCATTGGTTTTATTGCAAGCTAATAGCCCTGGGACCAATGCTCTGCCCCCAGCTGTGACTCCAAAGAATGGAAAGCAGAGATTTCTCCATGCCCCTGGGTACGTGTGATGATAGGAAAAGTATGAAAATAAGGCAAAACACTTGGATGGGTCCAAATGGAAAGAGATTCTGATAATACCCAAGGACTTCTCTACAGCCAGTACACAAAAGGGAAACAAAACCAGTGTGCCAAAAAGTGGGAATAGGAGGTGAGTGAACACAAGGCAACAGCAGAGGCGGGTAATTCCCAGGAGAGGTTCTGGAAACTTCCATGAGCCAGCAAACATCTCTCAGCTTTGCTGCTGTTCAGTGTTGCTTGGGTCCCTGGGCCTCTCCAGACCTGCAAACAGCAAAGGACTGCTCTCCTGCAGGGAAATGCTCTGGCCCTGGAGACTCTCATACTCAGCCAGGGGACACCAAGGCCAAAGCAAGAGGCTGAGCTCCACATCTCCTGGGGAGTGGTGTCCAGCTGGCAGCTCTGGTGATCTTGAATTGTCTCTGCCTCCACACCACAAGCAGAACATCAACCAAAACCACCTTGTCTCAAGTAGGAGGGATCTGTGTTGGTGGTGAAGAGCTCTCACAGCTCCTTCCCAGGCCACCCATTCCCATTTACTTGACAAACCAGCCCCTGTAGTACATGCCACCCAGGGCTGCATCTTTGTTGACATATCCTGAGTGTTTGTGGTTACTGAGACAAGAGCGGCTGGAGCACTTGGCCTGGCTTGTCAGGGAGCAAGTGCAGGGAACATCCCCCCCTAGGCTGTACCTAGCCTGGGAAATCCCCAAAGGGGCTTTTTTAGAAGAAAATCAGTGGATTTCAGAGCTAAACTGTATTTGCCAGAGATTTGTCAGGCATGCCTCCTAGGGCATTTTCAAAATGGAGCTCTCCAAGTCAACTGGGAAGTGACTAAGGCATGTGTATCCACAGCATCAACCTTTGACCAGAGTTTGCTCTGAGAGTGAACAGAGGCACCATCTCACCTGCAGCAGGTGACATCAATGCAGTCATCAACCACTTAGCCTTCAACAGGACTGGGCCAGCCCTAGAAACACATCAGCAAAGAGCCTGGGCTGAGGATGAAGCTTCTTATGCCCAGTTTGTGCTCTCACAGCTGCAGGAAGACACCAGACAGAGATCTATCTGCTTTCTGGAAGTCTGCTGCTCCTAAAAGATTGCAGTCCGTAGTTGCTCACAGGAGAATGGAGACAATGGAATGCAAACTGTCTTCGGTGCAATTAAAGGAAACAGCGAAACTCAATGAGCTCAATTAGCTAATGGACACACTGACTGTCGGCTGACACACCCATGGGCATGGGCACGGCTGCAAGGAAACGTCAGCGCGTCTGTGAGCTCAAAGCCACCGTCTGAACTGGGAAGGACGGGGAGAGAAAGCAACCCTGGGAGGGAGTGGCACATGGGGTGGCTGAGCAAAGGGTGGTGTGACAGGAGGGCATCGCAAAATCACCCACCAAGCTTAAGCAAGGACCTGTGGGACTACATGGAGAAGTCCCCCAAAGCCTCTCCAGGGACCCTCTATCACATCTGTACACTCGTGTGCAGGATGGGGAGTCAGACACCTGTGTGCAGCTGCAGGGCTGCAGTCTTGTGGTAGGATAAATCCCATGGGTGTGGCTACAGAGGGATACAGGCTTTTAGGAAGGACAGAATGGGCAGATGAGGACGGGGAGTTGCTCTTCATGTGTGTGAGCAGCTGGAATTCATGGAGCTCTGCCTGGGGATGGATAAGGAGCCAGCCATGACTTTATGGACTAGAACTATAGGAAGAATGGCCAAAGGTAAAGTTATCACAATGGGTGTCTGCTAGGGACCACCTGACTAGGAGAAACAACTGGATGAGGCCCTCTACAGAATGGAGTAATGGGATGTCATGTTCACAGGTCCTGGTGTCCTTATGGGGGACTTCAACCAGCCTGATTTATGCTGGAGGGACAACATAGCAGGACATGAGGAATCCAGGAGGTTCCCAGAGTTCACCTCTCCACCTATCATAAACTCCTCTTCCAGGTGACAAAGGAGGCAACAAGGAGAGTTGCTGTGCTGAACCTCATACTTTTCAACAAGAAGGGGCTCAGAAGTGAAGTTCAAATCAGCCTTTGCTTCACTGACCATGAGATGGTGCAGTTGAGGATCCCAAGGGGAGGGAGGAGGATGAGAAGCAGGCTTCAGGAGAGTAGACTTTGTCTTCTTCCAAGATCTGCTTGCAAGAGTCCCAGGAGATAAGGCCCTGGACGGAAGAGATTGGGCGGTGAGGGGAAGGGCTGGTAAAAAAATCTGGTTAATATTCCAAGTTCATGAGACCTCCATTCCAGCAAATGTACAGCCAGGTAAAATTGCCAGGAGGCCCATGTGGATGAATAAGGAGCTCCTGGCCAAACTCAGATACAGATACAGAAAGGGAGCCCACAGAGGGTGGAAACCTGGGGGAATACAGGAACATTGTTTGAGCATCCCTGTCCAAATTCAATTCCAGTTGGGACTTTAGCCTTCCTAAATCCAGAGGGTGAGGTGCATTGAAAATAGGGTGTGAATGGCCTGAGCCAGAAGGTGTCAGTTGAGGGTAGGGAGTCTTGTTGGATGCCATTCAGTAGTGGTGTACCCCAGTGTCGACACTGGGTCTGATCCTGTCCAATGTCTTCATTGATGGTATGGATGATGGGGCAGGCTGTGACCTCTGCAAGTTTACTGGTGACACAAAACTGGGAGGAGTGGCTGCCATTCAGAGGGACAGACTGGGGAAATGGGCTGACAGCAAATGAACTTCAATGACTTCATGAAGTTCAACAAAGAGAAGTGGAAAGTAAATGCACCTGGAAGGAAACAATGCCAGGTGTCAGTACACCCCATGGACCACCTGTTTGTAAGGCAGCTTGTCAGAAAAGGGCCTCAGGGACCTGGTGGACACCAAGTTGAACATGAGCCAGCAGTGCACCCTTGCAGAAAAGGCTAACAGTGTTCTGGGCTGCACTGGCAGGAATGCTGCCAGGAGGTGGAGGGAGGCAATCCTTCACTCTGCTCAGCACTGGTGAGGCCACTCTGGGTTTATTGTTTCTGTGGAGCTCTGGGCTCCACAAGAAAGACATGGCCATGAAGATGATGAAGGGACTGGAACTTCTTCCCTGTGAGGAAGGACTGTGAGAGATGGGGTTGTTCAGACTGGAGAAGGGGAGACTCAGATGGTACCTTATTCATCTACGTAAATACCTGAAGGGAGGGGGCAAAGGTGAAGCCAGGCTCCTTTCAATGGTGCCCAGTGACAGGACTGGAGGCAATGGGCACAAACTGAGGAGGTTCCATCTGAACATCAGGAAATACTTTTTTAATGTGAGAATGACTAATCACGGCACAGATTGCCCAGAGAAGTTGCACAGTCTCCATCTAAATTCTCATACATGATGGAGGCTGACCATCTGTAAGGCAGCTTTGTTATAAGGGTGGCTGAGCACTGGCACAATTGTCCAGAGAGAGGCTGTGGAACCTCCATCCTTGAAGGTATTCCAAAGCTGACTGGACATTGCCCTGGGCAGTCTGCTCTAGGTGGCTGTGCTTGACAAGGGCAATTGGACTAGATGACCTCCAGAGATCCCTTCCAGCCCCAGCTGTGATGGGATTCATTCCCTCTGCGATGGAGTGAAGCAATAGCCCCTCACAGGAGGACACACTTATGCCATGAGATTGTGCAAAGCCAGTTGATGCTGCTGGACAGCCATGGAGGAGAGGGACAGTACCCCACATGAGGTGACAGACTGAACTGGTTGAATTTGTCCACCTACAAAAAAGCCACTTGAGACCTGAGTTCTGTAACACCTTTCTGGCATAGACGGTGTGATGGCTAAGGATACAAAGGGAACATAGAGGCATAAAAAGGTACAGCAATACTGAACAGCTCTTCCCCTGAGACCCACACAGAATTCCTAAATGTTTATGCTACAAACCAAGATGAAATCTTCCTATTTCTTGGAATGGAACAATTTGATAGTACTGTTGTGCTTCATCCAGGGCCCACAATAACATTCCTATCTAAGTACACCCAAGGTGCACAAAGGCCATAAAATCATGGAATTGTTTAGGTTGAAAAAGACCTTTAAGATCATCAGGTCCCAGGGGCTGTGTTTACTAAGATAAAATCTGACTTTTCAAGAGTAGCATCAGGCAAACCCAGCCCCCCTTGGTATTTTATCACTGGACAATGATTTATGGAGCAGTCTAGGAGCCAATCCAGCCAAGGTAGAAAAAAAAGCAGGATCAGAACTGGATCCTGTTTGGTTTTGCAGCTGTAGCTGACATCAAGTTGAACATCTCTCTGAAAGGTCAGCCCTGTCAAGACAAGCCTGCTGGCACATTATTGCACTAGAGGCACCAGCCACCAAGTGGAATTCTCTGTCTGGTGCTATAGCAAAAAACTCAGAACCAAAGGGAACATCTACCTTGAAAAAAATAAATCTAAAAACAAGCATCAGGGATGGATACCAGTCTCTTCCTGAGGAGAAGGGAAATCCTTGGTCCCTCTGTGAGATTTGCAGCTGCCCATCTTCTCTTCAAGCTATGTGGGCCTGTGTCCCTCACTGAGATGGCAAAAATGTGACCAGGAGTGGCTGCATATGTTGTGGGTAAAAAATTTTCAGCGCAGCTGAGAGTTGGAATTTGTGCTATGAGTAAGACGAGCTCCTACAGAATGAGTTAGCAGATGTTTTAGGTGATTCATTGTCTTCTGATAACTGCCCAGCTCCAGAGGCATTGCTGGTATGTGAAAATGAGGTAGGTCTGGGTGAATCAGAGGGCCAAGGGAATAGTACTGGTGGTAGTTAGCAAAAATATGCATAAGTTTATTCAGGGACCAAGCTGTAAACTGCCATATTTTCCAATGTCTGCAGTGAACTTCCTGGAAAAGAATGGGTCTTTGCCATCAAATTTGGGGTGTGCCTTGGGAGCAAGCCCATTACTCCGGCCTCCAAAGTCAGGCACTCCTGTGAAAGGCTGGAAGAGCCAAGCTGAACCATCTTTGCTGATACCTTCTGCCCACCCTCGAAAAACTTGTCCAGTGAGTCCAGTGAGGTAGCACTGGTGCTGCCTGGAAGATCCTGGGTGTTTCTAAGAGATGGGAGCACCTTTTCTTTCATCTCTTGCTGACCTCCAGGACACATCTCCAGATTTTTTGGCCATGATTTCTCCACCAAGCACCTAAACTACAATAATTTGTTTGCATCTACAGTTGCCATATTTGACATCTTGAGTACCCATAGGCTGCTTTAGAGAGGACAGATGAAGGGTCTATAGGAAGAAGGGAGCATGGAACCTAGTGCCAGCTCATACCTACATTGCCACTAGCTTCCCACTTCAGACCAAAGGGTCTGCATTTGTCACGGAGCTAAAAGGAGCAGAAAACACAGGAGACTTGGCAATGCAGCTCAATGGCCTTGCATTTGTCCCAGAGCAAACTTTGTAATTATACCTTATCCTAATTACTGCTGCAGTAGCAAAGAGAGTAAAATAATGGAACAGGCACCAGCTCCCAGGGCATCCAGGCAGTCCAGGCCATGGGAAAACATGGAAGCATTCCCAGCCCTACTACTAAATCCCAAATTCTGGTGCTCAGGAAGCTCAGCAACAGGCTTGCAAGCTCAGACATTTCAGTAAGGCTATTCCAAATGCAGTGAGAGGCCTGAGGGAGGAATGCAAGGACAGTTCCCCTGAATGTGCTGCATTGCCACTGTATCATGGGGCCACCTTGCAGAAAGAGAGGGCTGCTGTCTCCATGTGCAGTGCAGATGTGCTCCTGATGTGAGAGAATAACCCAGCTTTGGTATGGGCTGAATATTTTCTTTTGCAGACCCATGGCAGCATTGTCTGGAGGAGCTCTCACCAGTCTCTGGTCCAGCCTGCCTCTGGGAGCAAGACTGTTGCCAAAGCTGGTGCAAGCCAGGTGGTTTTGTCTAACCAACACTACCAAACTCCCAAAGGTGACAGGCCACCTCTGCTCTGAGGAGCTGTCCCAGGGCTGCCTCTCCTCTTAGGGGAGATTTTTTTTCCTAAAATCCCAGTGCTACGGTAGTAGAGGGTGGAAACAGAGCAGAGGAAAGATCTCAGAATTAGCAAAGCTCAAACATTTGCAGATGGCTTTAGACTGAACCAGTTAGCTCTGCACTCAGTGTTGGCTTCCAGTGAGGAGACAGTTTAAGTGATGGAAAGATAGTGATGGACATGAGAAGCAAGACTGGGAGAGTGAAGAGGAAGGACCAAGACGTGGGTAAAATTATCACTCATTCATTTGAGGAAGGCACATGGAAGAAACTGATGGCTCTGCCGCCTTTTGTGCATTTAGCTTCCACATAAAAGTTGAATCTAGAGGTGAATATCTCACTGAAGAGATCCATTACCCTCCACAAACCACTAAGATAAAATGATGACTGCAATCTTGTCTCTCTCTTAGGCACCTACAACCAAACTCTTGCCACAGCATTCAGCCTTAATGATGAACAGAAGGGGGTCAAGAAATGAGCCAAGATTGTGAAAGAAGAGGTTCATGAACTTTCAGACAGGTGAAATGTGTATGAGCTACAGCAACACTAATTATCAGAGGAGGAGCTGTCTCCAGTTCCCAAGCCATACTCTCCAAGATCTGGAGTGGAAACAAGGAAATGGCACAGAATGAGCACAGCATTCTGTTTAAAAGGCTTGAAGTCAAGTTAGAGATCCATAATTCAATGTCTAGAAAATTGACACAAAGGATTAGTTCAGAGGGACCAAGGAGCTAGTATGGAGACTGAGAAGCAAATAACTGCAATTTCTTAAGAACTATTTTATACCAAACCATTTAAATTTTCTCTCTCAAAGATCTGGCAGATAAAGGATAAGCAGCAGATGTGAAAATTTTGACCTCCATAAAGGACTTTGTGTTATCCCATTCAGGCTTCTTGTCAGAAAGGGAAATACCATCCAGATGAAAGATGGATGTACAATTAGAGCAAATAAAGCACCTCGATCTGGTGACAAGAGCTATTCCTGACTTACAGTCAGACTAGAAAGACATATACAGAAGGGAACCACATGAAAATGGCCCTGGCTTTCATACTATTCATTGCTTCCATACTGTGGGTTAGAAGTCATGATATACTGTCTTAGAAATATTGTGGATAATGTTAAAGAAAACAAGGCCACAGGAATACCAGAATCCATCAGACAACCTTAAAGACCTGGCAAAGACAGAATTTTACATAATCCAGATGAAATTCAACACAAGTCAGGTATAAAACACTTTGAAATTGGATCAATCCACCCCAAGGAGAGAATGGGATGTGGGATCTGCTGGTAGAAAGGCTCTGGATGGAGGGGCTGAAGTATGAGAAGGCCAAATACTGGGTCCTACGTCTTGGCCACAACAGACTTTGGCCTCTTCAGGAATCTGCTTTGTAGAGGCCTGAAGGGAAGAGGGACAGAAAGATGTCTAGTATTCAAGGATGACCTCCCACAAGCTCCAGAGCAATGCATCCCAATGAAGAGAAAGACTGGCAAAAACGCCAGGAGGCCCATGTGAATGAACATGGAGCTCCTGGACCAATTTAAATCTTCATGTAGCCAAGTAGCCTGGGAGGAACACAGATAAATTGCAGACAGAGATCAGGTTAGGAACTGCCCACCCTGACAGAATTAAACCTGACCAGGGCATCAAGGGCAACAAGAAGAGCTTGCACAAATACACCAGTAATGAAAGGGAGAAGAGGAGACTTGATTACCCAGGAGATAAGAAGGCTGAGGTGCTCAATGATTTTTTTGCCTCAGTCTTCACTGCCAAGTGCTCCAGCCACATCAACCTACTTGCAGAAGGCAAAGGCAGGGATTGGGAGAATGAGGAACTTTTTGTTGTAGGAGAAATGGTTTGAGATCATCTCAGAAACCTAAAGTTGCACAAGTCCATGGGACCTTATGATATACATCTGTGGGTCCAGAGGGAACTGGCAGAAGTGGCTAAGTCTCTATCTATCTATATTTGAGAAGTCATGGCAGTCTGGTGAAGCACCCACTGACTGGGAACAGGGAAGCATTTTTTAAAAAAGGAACTAAGAAAGACACAGGTAACTGCAAACCTCTCAGTGTCACCTTGGTGCCCAGCAAGCTCATGAAGCAGATCCTCCTGGAAACTGTGCTCAGGCACATGGAAAATAATTAGGTGATTGGTGACAGTCAACATGGCTTCAATAAGGGCAAATTGTGCCTGACAAATTTAGAGGTCTTCTATGAGAGGGTTACAGCACTGGTGTAAGGGAAGAGCAACTCACATCATCTGCTCAGACTTGTGCAAAGCATTTGACGCTGTCCCATGAAACATAGTTGTCTCTAAACTGGAGAGATGGGGATTTGGCAGATGGACAACTCAGTGGAGCAGGAATTGGCTGGATGGTGGCACTAAAATACCTGTGGTCATCTGTTCAATGTCCAAGTGGAGACCAGTGAGGAGTGGTGTTAAGTGGTCTTGGCTGGGGCCAGAGCTGTTTAATGTCTTTGTCAGTGACCGGGACAGTGAGATCAGGTGCATTCTCAGCAAGCTGGCTGAGGACAACAAGCTGTGTGATGTGGTCAACATTCTGGAGGGTAGGGATGCCATCCAGAGAGATCTGGGCAGGCCTGAGCTGTTCAACTAGGCTAAGTGCAAGATCCGGCAGTTGAGCTGGGGCAATCCCAAACACAGATACAGGCTGGGTAGAGAATAGATTGAGAGCAGCACAGAGGAGACAGGCTTGGGGATTTTGGTGGACAAAGAGCTGAACATGATCTTCAATGTGTCCTTGCAGCCCAGAAAGCAAACTTGTCCTGGGCTATATTTGAAGCAGTGTGGGCAGCAGGGGAAGGGAGGGGATTCTGTGCCTCTACTCCTCTTTGGTGAGACCCTACCTGGAGTGCTGCATCCTGCTCTGGGACCTCCAGCATGACAGGGACATGGACCTGTTGGAGCAAGTCCAGAGGAAGCTCACAAAGATGATCAGGGGGCTGCAGCATCTCTCTTTTGAAGACAGGTGAAGAGAGCTGGGGTTGCTCAGCCTGGAGAAGAGAGAACTCTGGGGAGACCTTACAGCAGCTTCCAGTATCTAAAGGGGTCTACAGGAAAGTTGTCAAGGAATATTTTACAAGAGAATGTAGTGGTAGAAGGTGTTAATGATTTTACACTGGAAGAGTGTAGATTTAGATTACATATTAGGAAGAAATTCTTTACAGGGAAGGGGTCAAAGCACCAAGCCTGCCAAAGTTCAAGAAGTGTTTGGACAATGCTCTCAGGCACATGGTATGATTCTTGGGGCTGTTCTGTGCAAGGGCAGTAGCTGAACTGGATAATCCTTGTGGTTGCCTTTCAACTCAGGATATTCTATGATTCTATGCTGTGAGGGTGGTGAGTCACTGAAGCGGTTTGCCCAGAGAACTGGTGAATACCTCATCCCTGAAAGTGTTGAAATTAGATGGGGTTTTGGGCAACCTGATCTAGTGTAAAAGGTTCCTACCTGTGGTGGGGAAGATTGAAAGTAGATTATCTTTAAGGTTTCTTCCAACCCAAAACATTCTGTAACTCAATGCAATAACATGGGAGCAAGATGCAGCTATCTGTCCATCCACAACTATTAGAATAAATTGCTATAGACTAGAAGTTTCACAATTTCTCAGCCTCCAGAACAGGCACAGGGCACAGCTGTCTCCCACCCAGGGCTTTCTCAAGGGGAAAGGTTTAAGCAGGTCTTTTCTACTGTGGCCTTGGCCATATGTCCAGTGCTTTGGCTCACAAAGCTGACCAAACTCCCAGCAAATACGTAAAGGCACATGCATAAGCCATCTGCGCTTTGGTTTTGGGCGTTTCAGCCCAATGGGAGATCAAAGTCCATGCAGATGAGTCACATTTACAGTGTAACGAGATGAACCTCCATCATGGAGCGCTGCTTTTGCCTTGCCAGTTGCAACATGCTGTGCACCCACAAGCATTAGCTTTGCCCTTTAGCTTGCAAGATCTGTGGCCCAGAATCTGGACAAACATGCAGTTTCCACAGGCAGACACAGCTTTAACTGCTCTCTTATTCCGCTCTGCACCTCCAAAACAGCACAAGAGCTTCATGTCTAAGCTACTCTCAACCATTTCAGGACTGAGTCAGAAAAAAATAGATATAGCTGCAAAAATGCATTTAGTATCATCATTCTCAGAACTGAAAGCAGCACTGGGCAATCTGGCAAGTCCAAGTGCAGCAGTTTAGAAAGTGAGGGAGATTAATGGATGAGTGAATAACTGGGGGGCATCTAATAAAGCTTTCAACAACTCATTCCCAGGATCCAGTCTGAATAGTGTTCAGACTCACAGCTGGGCTGCAGAAAGAGAGCAGGAACAGCCTCAGTGCTCACTGATGGATTTGCTGTTCCCTGCAGGCATTACAGGATGCTGACCCCAAATTGCAGCTCCCTCACATTTTGAGCAGGGGAACCAGCCAAAACTGCAATGTCCACAGGTATATTAAGCCACTACTGGGTCCCAGTGACTCACTGGGAGTGAGACATGCCAGTATGGGTGTTTGCAAGCCCTTTAATGCCCAACACATCCCTGTTCTCTGATAACCCCTCTAGAGTGCATCCTCAGGGCTGCTGTACCACCATGGTCAGCCTGGGAGGGGGGCAGGTTAATGGGCAAGTGGAAGGCAAATAAATCTGTTTGTGGAAACGCCACCACAAAGGCTGGGTAGCTGGGGCATGGAGTTGCCTGATGGATGCTGACCACTGCTGTCTGCGCTCTGGGCAGCACACACAGATCTCTCTTCCCCATTCAACCAGCCAGGGGGATCACAGACCCTGTCCTGCCTGAGGCTCATCCTTGGCCTCCCAGCAGGCACAAAGACAGCAGTGTGTGTGTCCAGGGAGGAAGCTGGGAGCTGGGCCCATTGCAACTGCAGCTGTTTGCACAATGCAGAGCGTGTTCCAGTTGCACTCACATGCTGCAGGGGCCATGGCTTGAGAGCAAGGAGAACCCTCAGTTTGCACTCTTAGAAATTGCCCCATGGGAAATGCTAGAAGAAAAGGCAGCAAAATTTAATGGCCAGAACAAAATCATTCTGCCTGGACACCTGGCTAAGGAAGTTTTCCTTTGGGATGCAGACTGAGGGGAGGCTTAGACAGCCAGGTCTAATGCTAAAAAGCACAGCATGGGCTGTTTGAGCCATCGTGCTTTGCTCCCAGCCTGCAGGGCTTTAGGGTTTTAACTGAAAGGCAAACACAGATGGATAGTGGAGCTACTTAAGTGTCTAGAGCAGAGGAAGTTGCAGCCCCCTAAGTGCAGGTCCTGCCTGCATGGGCGTGGTTCTCAGCCAGTTCCCATGTCCTGCATCAGGCAAGACACAGGGGACTGCCACACTCTGCGAAGTGAGTTCTCCTCAGGTGAGAGAGAGGACAAATTGTATACAGCCAGGGTCAAGTATTGTGCCTGCTGGCTCCTGCCAGTCACAGGGCAACCCAGGGTGGCACAGCACATGTGCTGCCATTTGCCACGTCCACAGACCTGGCAGCCTTGTGGCTTGGTGTCCAGCATTGGCTGAGCCCACTTTGAATCCAAGAAGGAATCAGGTACAGTATAACTTGCAGGCACCGTGGTGGTATGGAGGCACCTTGCCATATGTGACACAGGCAAAGCCCCAGGGTCAGTGGGATGTAAACAGGAATTACCAGCTGCTAAACAACCCTGGCCTCAACTGTTCCCCACACAGCAAACAGGATGCTGAGAGATCCTGCTGCTGCTGAGGATCCTGCTCCCACAGCTGTGAAGGGAAGGGAGCCAGAGTAACCTCCTTGTAAAGGACCCCACTGCCCCCAAGTCTCAGTGCCATGATCTCAGCTGATGACAGAGGGGCAGAGCTACCTTTCGTGCACGGAAGCTTTTCTCTCCAGAGACACATTTTGAAAGCTCAGTTGGGCCTAGAAGTCTGATCAGACCATGGATCACATAGGAAGCTGTGGAGATTGTTGTGTGCATGTGCTCTTTGGCAATTGCTGGCATCAGGCAAACTCTGCTCAACTGGGGTGACAATGGGGTAACCCAAAAGCTACTGCTCCTATCCGCACTGACCTCACACTGTCACCTAAGAGACACTAGTACTTGTCCAGTCTAGGGTGCCATCACCACCAGTGGCTGGAAGCAGACAGCTAGACAGGCAGGGAACAGGTTGAACACAGGAATATTGCCTCAAATTAATTCTCAGCCTTCAGTGATGCAGGGTATCTGAGGCTGGAAGAAGCAACTCAACGAAATACTTCATCATGTTTTTTTGGTTTTTTTAATTCTTCCTTGGAATCAGTCTCAAGTTCTGATTATCCTGCCCTAGATCTTTTCCAGGTCCAATTAGCTCAAGGCCTTCTGCTGCTCCTCCAATTTACAATGGGGTGTTAAAAAATAGTAATAAAATGCAAGCCAACTCAGCCAGACCTGGATAAAGTTTCCATCACATTCTTAAAGAGATGACTATGACAATGTAGGGAAAACTAAGTCACAGCCTTGGAAAAGTAGGAAACACCAAGTAAGGTGGCTTTTCCCACTCAGTAGCTAGGGCAATGTGGGAAGGAAGGCAGTTTCAGCCAGACCATTTTATCTCTGAGGCCAGATGGCTTTAAATGCTTCCCCAGAGCTTGGAAAGGGCCAGGCACTTCTTTGAATTGCTTTTCATACCACCTCATTAGAAAGTAAAAGGGAAGAAATGAACAATCTATAACTTTGTGGCAACGGGAAACAGCTCTGTTAATCCCATTTCCTTCCCCAAGTTTACTCAGGGAAGGTCATCCAGCATCAGGGCCACATCACCTAATCTGCTTATCATTGTCCCACAGTCAGGAGCCTGGGCACCAGCCCAAAGGGCACATGCATCCTCCTGGGCATTATTGATGAATTGGAAAGGCACAGGTTTTTAAACCTACCCTGGTACACAACTGTGATACTCCTGGCACCCAGCTTCTACCGCAGCTGAAGATCCAAGGAGTGGCCACCTCCCAGACTCAAGCCTGCATGAGCAAGGGCGAGAGGGGCACAGCACTGCTGGAGGAACAGATGAGAGAAAAAGGAAAGTGCTGCAGATAGAGGGATCCTAAGGCAGGCACTGCAAATCCCAGGGTAGGCATTAGCCTCAGGTTTCCTAGCCTTTCTGGGTAAAATGTGGGCAAATCCAAAAAAATGGAGAGTTTCTCCCTTTCCGTCAGGGTTGGCACACGCCCCACCCACACATCCGGGATGGGGAGAAAAGCCCTGGCCAGCCATGCAGGACTCAGGGCTTGCTATCACCTGCTCACAGCTTGGCTTGGCTGGTCCATGGGCAACCTGACAGCTCTGCCACCAAGCTGTGATTTGTCACCTTAGTAAAAGCCTCCTGAGCTGGGGGGAGGCAAAGGGCAGGCCCTCATCCATGGCACTGTGCCACCCAGCTTGCTACAGCCCTTTCCCGCTGCCCCACTCTGCCCCAGGAGCACTACATCTTGCAGCCAACCTCCACGTGGTGTCCAGATGGAAAGGTGTCCAGATACAGCCTCACGAAAGAGTTGGGACTGTAAGGTTTCAGGGTTGCAGCACCTGCTCCTGTGCAGGGATCCCATGGCAGAAGGCAGACTCGGGAAACACATCAGGCCAGCAGCGTTTGGTGTGTTGGTTGGACACAGAGCTCCCAGGACAGTAGTGAGTGTCTTGGCACAGAGTCAGTGGCTGGAGTAGGGTAAAAGTTACAGAAGTTAATTGGACAGGAAAGGAATCAGCAACCCCTAGCTCAGATTCCCAGACGAGGAGTGCCAAGTTTTAGCAAGCTACTGTCTGCGGACAATAAAGCCAGGTGTTCCTGTTCTGGAGCTGTGCTCATCTGGCTGCTCTGCAGACGTGGCTGGGGACATGAGCCTTTGCCTGAGTCCAACCCACCCCTGCCTTCCAGCTGGACTAAAATCCAGTCTTCAACAACTTCAAAATCCCTCCCCAGAATTATCTGGCACCCACAGAGCTGAAGGGCTTCAGGGCTTAGGGAAACAGCTGTGGGACGGAGGAACGGGGAAGGAAGCCGGGAGCAGCTGGTCCAGCACAGACCCACCCAGCCCTCCAGGAGCCAGCAGTGCAAAGGTGCCCTGGGGCACACACAGCCAGCCAGCCTTCCAGCTCAGCCGGCGCTGCTCATCCCAAATTGATCCAGAGAGGATGCTGCCCTCTCCTGGGCTCACTGTGACCGGTAGAAATTCAGGGAAATGTGGTGAGGCCCAAGACCAGTGCTTTGCGGGGCTCAAAATCTCACACTGGGGCTCTCAAACGTGGCGCTTTCCCGTTCCTGTCCCAGTGGGCGTCTCAGGGACTCTGCCCACCGAGGCTGCTGCGTCTGCGGGTGCCCTTTAAGGGCAGCCTGGGACGGGAGGAGCAGGGCCAAGCTCAGCAGCTCTCCCTGAAGGACAGGGAGATGGGGAGGTCTCTTGAGCCAGTTATCAACTTTGAGATCTGCCAGCACCTCATCTTAATTATTCTCATTAATTAGTTAATTAATTTGATAGAAAAATAAGCTCGCATGCAGTTAATGAAGGAGGGTCCCATGCTTCCCCAGCAACCCGGGCACGGTCCCCATCCCTCCACCTGCTAGGGGACAGCGGAGGCCGGAGCTCCGGCGGCTCTGGAAGGCGCTGTCCCTAGGGCAGTGCCGGCCAGCCCAGCCCGGGCCGGCTCCGCCTGCCGGCACCGCCTCCTGCCCGCACCTCACCACGGCCCGGGCTGGGGCGGCTCCGCGGGCTGCCCGCCGGGAGAGCTCCGGGAGCGCCGGGGCAGCTCCGGGAGAGCTCCGGGACCGCCGGGACAGCTCCGGCACCGCCGGGACAGCTCCGGCACCGCCGGGGGACCCCTCGCCCTGCCTGCACCGGTGCCACAGCTCCTGTCCAGCGAGCCCCGGAGCTCCCGCGGACCTCGGGCCAGCGGGAGCCCTCTGGAGCCCGCTTCACCCACCGCCCCAGCATGCGGACGCCGACGGAGATGATCGTGGGGCTGGTGCTGTGCCCCTGCGGGCTCCTGCTGACACTCACGGGCACGCTGGCACCCAGCTGGAGGCAGGTGAGCCTCGTACCTGGCCAGCCCATGGACGTCGTCTGGGAGCAGGGCATTTGGGACATATGCAGGGAGCGGCAGAGCACCCATGACCGCCTCTGCGGACAGGCTGACGAGCTGGGCTACTTTGAGCAGGTGCCCGTGCGGGTGGCCCAAGGGCTGATGCCCTCCTCGCTGGTGGTCACCCTGGTGGGCTTGGTTGTGGCTACCCTGGGTGTTCGCTGCTGGCAGCCGGAGCCCCGGCACCTGGTGGCTGGCGTGGCAGGGCTGGTTCTGCTCCTCTCTGGGCTGATGAGCCTCGTGCCCAGCTCCTGGTACACGCAGGAGCTGTGGGCACTGCCTGCACTGCCTGGCAGCACGCTGAGTGTAGGCTACAGCTTGGTACTGAGCTATTTGGGAAGCTGTCTGGAGATCCTGGGAGGGCTGGCCCTCGCCCTCAGCTTCCATCACTGCTGCAAGGAGCGCAGGGCTCCCAAATTGCCCCCCACCCCTGTGACAGAGGCTGGGTCGTGCACCAGCAGAGCTTACAGCAATCCCTGGGATGTGCTGGAGGATGAGCAAGATGGACGGCACTGGGGGAGCAGACCACCTTGTGACTCTGACTTGTAGTCCCAGCACTGGGACAGCAGTCACCTCCCTGGCATCAAGAGCAGTGCTGGCCCCTGCCACTACAAGCCATGCCCTTCTCCTGGGCCCCCTCTGAACAGGCTGGAAACAAGACCAAGGACCTGTTTTGAATATTTGTAATGTAACTTCGTCAAAAGCCTGCTGTGCTCCAGGATCTACAACTGTGCCAAAGCCATGCTGGATTGAGGACCAGAGGTGGCTCCAGTCCCTCCATACCACGTTTACCTCATCTTCCTGTACCGTGCCCAGCAGCTTGGGCAGAGACAGCTTTGTTGCTCCCATGTGCTCACATGGGAGCAGACAGGTCAGAAGCGTGTAACCTTCAGAGCTCGCAGTAGGGGAGGGGAGCACCTGTCTCATGTCTCTGCTCAGCTCAGGACCGTGCAAACAGCGAAATAAATGCAAAGCCATGGGTTTGTGCTGTGGGATGGTTATGGGCTTTCTGCCAGGCAGGTTGGGCTGAGAGCCAGTGGGCAGGGCTCACCCGACTTCCCTGTGTTTTGCCTTAAGCAGGGAGGAAAGGTTTGTTAAAAGGGCAGAGCTAGCTTTTATAGCATTTTCCCAAAGGACTTTCCCCCTCCATGGTCAAAATCAGATCTAGAAGAGATTTCTGCTTCCTTGAGCACAGCCACTTCAGGGTGCAGTAGGGAGGGTGGGGGGAGGAAGATCACAGAGAAAAAAATAGCATTTATTTCCCCTTTCAAAAGTAGCTTGGTGTGAGGCGGCAAAACTGGTCTCACTGGTTTGTAAGGGACACTCAGGAGGTCAGAACTGCACTATGAAATCTTTCTCAGCCCCCTGCATTATAAGGTAAGAGCCAAGTGAGCTTCCTTGTAGAGTTATTTGGCCAGATTCTTATACCAGGTGAGCCCAAAGCACTCTGGTCAGCAAGCAAAGCCTTGCTACAGAGGGACAGTCCTCAAGGGACAGTCCCAGAGACTTACTGATAAACCTCCCAAATGTTTTTTGTCTGTATTCTTATGTTCCCTAGGTCTTAAACATCTAGAAAGAGCAAACCAATCTCCCCTTCCCAGCCCACACACAAACCACAATGGCACAAGAGATGCTGCACAATGTTCCTTTATGAAAATACGGTGTTCTTGTGAGATGGTCCTTTCCTCAGCAGGGCTGGCAGCTCCTGCAGAAATCAGAGATGGGTGTATCAGGGGCAAGCTTAACACCTCTAAGCCCACCCCACACCTTAGCACAGGGGGTCCAGCCACAGCCAAAGTGGGACAGCCCTCTCAGACTCTAAGCACCCTTGGTCTTGGCCCCTCTCCTTCAGCAGGAGGGCAGAGCTTGCCTCAGGAATGGGCACCATGGGGCACTGCAGGGGGGCTGAGGGGTCCCTAGCAGGGCCTGCTCCAGATGCTACTCACCTCTTTCCCTTCATAAGCTTCATTCACAAATGTATCACTCTTGGGGGGAAGCTCTTCCTCCTCCTCCTCGTCCTCTTCCTCTGGATCACTTTCACGGTGGTACAAGGTCAGCACACGAGTGGAAGCAGTGCTCGAAGTCCTGGGGAGGGAAAAGTGTACACTGAGAATGGCACAGCCAACTTCTAGAGATGGGGCAGATCCCAAAGTCCTGCCACAACCCCTGGTAATAACTTGCTGGGGTGACTGGAGCTTTCTGTATAACCCAGGAGTGCATGAGGACTCCACACTGTCCCTGGGCAAGGAGACTCTGTGCCTCTCTGTTCCCAGTTGTACCTGGCCGAGCTCAGCCCCAGAGCTCACCTCCTCCGCCTGTCCCGCCTCCGCATGTAGGCCAGGGCCCCCACAGCAGCAGCAGCGAGCAGCAGGAGCACAGCCACCCCCAGGACAATGGGTCCTGCCAGGGGCTGCACCTCGGCCTCCTCGCAGTAGTCACCACGATAGCCCAGGGCGCAGTGGCACGTCACTCGGCCAGCCTCAATGGCACAGTCCCCACGCAGGTTGCATGTCTCGCTGCTGCAGGGCACAGCCCCCAGCACCTCCTCTGTGCTGGGGGGTACCACGAAGGGCTCTCCATGCTCCTGCGGGCCAGGGGCTGCAGATAGGCTGGGGAGGGGCTGCTGAGGCTGGGGTGCTGCTATGGATGAGACTGGTTTCTGTTCTACGTGGGACATTTCTGATGGTGCCACTGCAGGGACCTGCGTCCCCACCTTCACTGAGGCGCCTGGAGGGATGGGCATAGATCAGCATAGACTCAGGTATGACCCCCTTCCCAAACTGGGGGCAACTGGGCAGGCTGCCCTGTGCCCAGGACTCCCTGGCTGTGGGCAGGCACTCACAGTCAGACTCGTCGGAGCCGTCGGCACAGTCAGGGCGCCCATCACAGACCTGCTCTCTGGAGATGCAGCTCTGGAGGTCGGAGCAGGCCTGAAGCGGGGCAGGGCAAAGTGGTGCCAGTGCACACGCTGCCCCGTGCACCAGGTGGTACCCGGGAGAGCAGCGGCACTGCCGCCCCGCAGGGTTGGGCAGGCAGAGCTGAGCACAGCCCCCATTGCTCTTTGCACAGCCATTGGTGCCTGCCAAAACAGCGCTGGTTAGCACGGCCACCACAAGGCACAGCTGAACCCCACAGACACCCTGGGCTGGGGCAGTCCCAGACCCACCTTCCTGTGAGAACTGGCTGTAAATCCTCATGGCTACCAGCTCCTGCTCCATCGGGAACCACCAGTTCTCAGCCTGCTCCAGCCGGCTGTGCCAGACCTTGCTGGAGCCTGGAGACACACGGGGTCAGCACCGCTCCACCTCCTCCCACAAGGGTGCTTGAGATGGGAGGTGGGGGTCCCCTAGCTTGCTCTTCACGCCACAGAAGGGCAAGCCTGCACCCTCCTACCGCACAAGTCGGAACCTCGCGTCCTAGTGCAGTAGGAGGAGCTGGGCAAAGCACATCAAACAGACCTACCATTGGTTGAAGTTGTGCTCCAGAGCAGAAAGCCTTCTCCTATGGCAAAGAGCGAGAGACCATGCAGCCCTTCCCGCACCACCCGGAAGCGGGATCCATCCAGCTCAACACTGCTGATGGTACCTCTCTCTGCAAGGCACAGATGGAGAGGCTTCAGTGTGGCAACAGAGAGGGCTCCGGGCTGCCCCTCAGGGCTGTGCCAGGCCGTGCTTTGCAGACTGAGTGCCTGCACCACTGCAGTGCCCTGGCTCAGTCCTCACTCACCGTGTTCTGCCCAGTAGAGCCTGGTGCCAGCACCCCCAAAGGCAAGGCCAGTGGGAGCCCGGGCTCTCCTCCAGACCGCTCTGCGGCCAGTGCCGTCCATGGCCGCACACTCCACCATGGCACCACGCCCATGGCTGCCAGCTGCCGTGACAAAGCACATGGTGGAAGCACGAGGACACAGCGCCAGCCAGGCAGCGCCCTGCAGCCGCTCGCTGAGTAGTGCCAGGGCCCACCGCCCCCTGGGAGCTGCCACATGGATGCTGGGCGGCTGGCCCCCGATCCAGTAAAGGTTCCCACTCAGCCAGTCCAAAGCTAGGGATGTCACCGTGCCCTCCACAGCTACTGCCTTCTTCCAGGACAGCCGTCCCCAGTCCTTCAGGCGCAGCAGTCCGATGGAATTGCCTCCCACTTCTGCAAAATACAAACTCTTGTCTTTCACTGCATAGTCGATGGCTGTCAGGCGGCTCACCTTGGCCAAAGGCAGGGCCCGGTGTGGGGGAAGCCCTTGGGATCCAGCGGATGCAGGCAAGTCCCTCAGGTAGACCTGGAGGAAGGAGGCGGCACTAAGATGGGAACCCCTCTTCCCTGTCAGCTGTGACAACAGCAGCCCCCAGGGCTGGCTCCAGAGGATGGTACCTGTGTAACAGCTGCCGGTGACACCAGGAGGGCAAAGGCTGAATCATGGACGGGCAGGCAGGTGGTCTCGTTGGCGGCCAGCACCAGCCCAGCAGGACAGCGGCACTGCCCAGTGTGCCTGGAGCTCAGCAGGCACAGGTGGGAGCAGCCACGTGTCTCACAGGGGTTGGGGGCTGTGGGGTGCAGGGCTGGGTGCATCACCTGTGGGACAGCAGGTTCAGCCTCAGCTCTGTCAGCACGTGCCGGCAGAGCTGAGCACGACTGACACCACACCTTGCTCCCATGGCCCACACACAGCCCAGCTCGGGGCAGGATGGTGAGGCAGAGATGCTCCAAGGGGACCAGACACTTGGCCACAGAGACTGGGATGGGGGTACAGCTCCCAGTGCCTCCACACTCAGACAACAACAGGATGGGAGATCAGCAGAGCTGGCACAGTAGGGTTTGGGGCTTCCCAAGAAGGTACCTGGAGTCCATGGGGCTGCCCGTGCCGTTTGAGCAGCACAGTCCTGTTCTTGCCGCTGGCCTTGTCCACCTGCTGCACAGACCACATCTTCCTCTCCGACCAGTAGAGCTGCCCCTCGCACACAGCTGCTGCAAAGGGGCTCTGGACCCAGCGCAGCTTCAGGACCTGTCAGAGAAGCTGTCAGTGCTCACCCTGGTCCCCATCAGGGCCCCATCATCAGTGCCCCACCACACCTTCACGCTGCTGCCATCCAGATGTGCAGAACCAACACTGCCCAGCTTCTCATCCAGCCAGAAGATCCTCTGGGTGGGGAGGTCGAGGGCCAGTGCTGTGGGCCAGCCCAGTCCCTGGGCCAGCAGCACGTGCCGCCAACTCCCATCCATACTGGCCTCCATCAGCCGTGAGTGGCTCCCCACCTCTGACCAGTACATCAGCCTAGTGGGAAGAGAGGTGCAGGCCTATGGACCTGACACAGCACCATCCCAGCACCAAGGCAGCCCAGAAAAGCAGCCTGGAGCTTCCCCTCTCATCATGGGTGTATTGAGAGCTCCATGCAGGGGCAGGTGTCTGGGCTCTTTCTTCCTCTGTCATGCAGTCCCCACAGCACCAATGTGAGGGCCATTCCACCTCTTCCCCTGCCTCTCCCATCCTTTCCTCCTTCATGGAGGAAAATGGGGCAGGGCAGGGATGGCAAGGGGATGCCCATGTCCTCTTGTCCCAGAGACTTACCCTGCCAGAGGCTGGAGCACCAGAGAGTGAGGCTGGTCCAAGTCTCCATCCACCACCACAGTGTACTCTGGTATCCCTTGCCAGGCAGCCCCCAAGCGAGTGGCCAGCACCTGCCCTGCTACCCCATCTGTCCAGTACAGGTTCCTCCCAAGCCAGTCCACTGCTATACAGTCTGATCTCACACCTGAAATGTATCCAAGAGGCAGCATCTCTGTGGGGTGACAGCTGCACGGCCCTTTGGCATAATGTTCCCAGCCCAGGTCCCTCCATCCCAGGAGCTCTGGCTCCTCCTGACCTTGCTCCCACTAGCACTCAGCAGTCCTCCACCTAAGGGATCACAGCTTGGCACCCCACTGCAGCCTGGAGACTGTTCAGTGCGGGAGCCAGCCCTGCTAACTCCATGTTGTCACAACCCACCTTTCACCAGTGTGCCTTTCTTTCCCGAGTTCCCAAGGTCCTGCCAGCGGATGCTCTCTGTGGCCAGATCCATCCAGAAGACTTTCCTCTCCACCAAGTCATAGTCAAGTGAGAAGACAACGCGATCCTTGTCAGTGGCCAGCACCACCTCCTCATGCCCACTCCGCAGGCCATAGGACAACACCTCGGATTGCACGGCCACCAGCAACTTGGGCTCTGGTCCTGGGGCAACACAGAGCCATACAGACCCTGCTCAGCACTAGTGGTCCCATGGTCCCAGCACATGCAGGCAAGGAACACACAGCACTTGCAGGCATTGGAGCTTGCTGAGACTCAGCCCTACCACACAGGATGTTCTCAGTGCAGATGGATTTTCTGACCAGCCATTCACAGGACTATGAGGCTTCCCATGGGCATCAGACACAGGAGGACAAGTACTCAGCAGCCCCTGGTGTATCTTAGAAGGCCAGGGATCCTCAGCACAGCTTGGCCACCCCGGGACTTACCAGTGAGTTTGCAGAAGTGGCCGTCGGGCTCCAGCAGGTAGCCAGGGAGACAGCCACAGCTGTAGGACCCTGGGGCATTGAAGCATGTCTGGCTGCAGGCTCCCTTGCCCCACTCCGTGCACTCGTCTATGTCCTGGCAGGACAGACCATCCTCAGCAAGCCGATAGCCTGGGCCACACCAGCACCGCTGTGGGGAAAGGGACCATCAGCTGCCCACCCTGGGGACACGAGGCTCCCTTCTGCAGCTGAAGCAGGGCATCACGGCATGATAAGCCCCTGCCCCAGGGCTGCTGGCACTCACAGGGCCCTGGGGCGAGGGGTAGCAGAGATGAGTGCAGGACCGCTGGCAGGGCACAGAGCAGTTCCCCCCCTCGTCTGAGCCATCCGCGCAGTCCTGCCGGCCGTTGCACACCAGGGATGCATTCAGGCAGGACCCCAGCCCACAGGGGTACTCGTGACTCTGGCAAGGAGCAGGGTGGCCTGCAGGGACATGCGGGGAAGGCTGCCCTGAGCCTCGTCCACCAGCTCCTTTTGCTCATTTGGGGCAGATTTAACTGCTCCCAGAGGCTGCCCAGAGCTCACTGCAGCCACATTCAGAGCTGTGCCAGTAGCCTGACTTCAGGCTATATTAAAGGCCACTGGCTTCCGCAGGGAGAACAGCTACTCAGGACCTGGAGCCACCACAGCTGCTGGGAATAGGCAACCAGCATATGGGGCCCTTCACCTCAGCACAGACACATACCCATCTCCCTCTGTGCTGGGCACCCAACAACCACCCCTGGGTGAGAAATAAAATAAAGGTGTTGCTCACAGCCAGCCTCGTCACTGCCATCTGTGCAGTCAGTCTCTCCATCACAGCGCCAGACATCAGGGATGCACTCATGGCCATGGGAGCAACCCCACTGCCGGTCCTCACACAGCTCTTCCTCCCAAGGGCAGCCCTGCAAGGCAGAGGGTCAAAAAGGCTACCCCTGCCCTCCCAGGCATGAGTAGGGACAGGCTGTGTCCCCACTGCTCCACTCACCTGCTCGTCTGAGCCATCCCCACAGTCAGCAGCACCATCACAGCGCCAGGCCTCTGGCACACACTCCCCACTGTGGGAGCACGTCACCTCACCCTCACGGCAGAGCAGCGGCCGGGGCACGGCACAGCCCTCCTCATCCGAGCCGTCCTGGCAGTCGTGGTCACCATCACAGCGCAGGGCCAGGGCCATGCACTGCCCACTCCGACAGGAAAACTCAGCTGGGCCACACTCCTTCAGCACTGTGGGCAAAGGCCAGGGCTGAGCAGGAGCACTGTCCCCATCCTCTCAGCAGGGACACTGTCCCCCATCCTCTGCCCTGGGCAGTGCCTGCTCCTGGACCCACAAGAAACCTGGTGCATCCACCTGTAGGGCAGGCAACCACAGCAGTCCATCCCATCCAGCCCCAGGGTCTTACCACAGCCCTGCTCATCGGTGTGGTCCAGGCAGTCAGCATGGCCATCACACAGCCAGCTCCTGGGGATGCAGCGGGTGGCAGCGTCACAGCGCAGGGCACACTCCTGCGTGGGGGTCCAGCAGCCCATCTCATCCGAGCCGTCAGGGCACTGTGGCACCCCATCGCAGCGCTCTCCCGCCCCGACACACATGGCTCCGCTTGCACAGTGGAAAGCCCCTGGGGAGACAAGGGACTTTGCACTGCCTGCAGAAGGCAGCCAGGGTGCCCAGACCCTCTGCTAGCTCTCCAGTGACCTAGGAAGGCCCCACAAGTGACAAGGCTTGGTCCCTCCTAGACAGTGCATCTCCAGCAGCCTAGGTCCTGACCAAGGCGATTGCAGCAGTCTCAACTCAGCCACATCTAGGCCACTATGAGCAGTGAGATCAACTCCATCCCTTTTCCAACAGCACTTCGAGCCCAGTGCCAAGCTCAGAAGGAACCAGTATGTTGCATCACAAGCATCAGAGCCCAGGACACAGACTTTACCCAAACCTCCCCACTAGAAAGCAGCCAGAAGCCCTGGCACAGAGTGACCCAGCTGCACAGGAGACAGAAGAATGGCTCCTACCTGGAGTGTTGCAGAGCTGGGCGCACCCATCCTCATCAGAGCCATCTGCACAGTCCTTCTCCCCATCACACAGGTACTCCTGGGCCACACACCCAGTGCCATCACGGCAGGGCACGTGCGTGCGAGAACAGGACAGATGGAGAACTGGGGTCAGGGGGTGTGCAGGGCTGGACCAGAGGGGTGGGGTAGGTGTAACTACCCATGCAGAACTGTTTGAGCGTGGGGTAGTAGTGGTTGGCTGTGGGGCAGTGATCTTAGTTGTAAAAGGTCGAGTGGTGCTGGTGACTGGCTGCACGGTGGTAGTCTTGGTCAGTGTGGTCCGGGCAGTGGTTGGTGCAGGCGTGGCCTTCTTTGATGTAGACTGTCTGGTGGTGGTTTGTGATGTGGTAGCCTTGCTGGTTGGTGCAGGAGTAGTGAGTGCAGCAGTGGTCTGCCTTGGTGGTGGTGCTGTGGTGGAGGTGGTAGGCTGAGCAGTTGTGGTTGTGGTTGTCCTCATAGTGGTGGTCACAGGTGGAAGGAGTGGCACGGCAGACTCCTTGCTTGGTGGCACTGGCAGAGGATTTGGGATTTATTTGGGCCGTGCCCTCCCCACACTCCAGGCACTTCCCAGAGCACCCCCCATGACCACCAGTAGCCCGGTACCTGCCACATCTCAGAGTAGCACGGGCCACCCAGCCCCATCAGGTATAGCAGCAGTGCCAGGCACAAGGCCATGGCCACTCTTACCTGCCTGCAGCTCTGAGCCCACGAAGACCACCACTCCCTGCACGCCTGCTGCTGGCAGAGACAGCACGAGGGCCAGTGTCCTTCGGTCCCACAGCAGCAGAGCTGTCCCATTTGCTGACACCAGGTATGGCTCAAAGGCGGCCACGAGGCCATGGGACCAGCTGGGTGCCAGCGTGACTGCTTGCCGCTTGGTCAGACTCAGAGCCTGCAGGCCTGTGAGGTAGAGGCATGGTAGGACCTGGAGCCTGCCTGCACCCCTCACGGCTCACCCTTCACCCCACAACCCACAGCTATGGCAGGGACATCATGGCTGAGAGCAAGATCTCAGCCACTGGATGGAGTCTGCCCCATGAGCATCCCACTGCCCAGGCAGGGACCTGCTGCCTGTAGGGCATGGCTAATCACTCCTGCCTACATCCACCACCTCCATTCCCTGCTCCAGATTCCACCAGGTCTCACCCAGGGCTGAGCTCCAGAGCACGCTGAAGGCTTTGCTGTCCATGGCCGCAGGCAGGTCTCCAGGCCACGTCTCATTCCAGGCATCCCACGGAGCACCCCCCGCCAGGCTCAGCGCCTGCAGGGGCTGCCCGCGGGCCAGCCAGTACAGAGCACCACGCTGCCAATCCAAGAAGAGGTGCTGGATGCTGCTGCGGGCACGGTGCAGGATGCGCGGGGACATGTCAGATGTCTGGGTCACCCCGATGTCCCTTCGGTTACACGCGAGCCAGTACAGGTCCCCCGAGCGGATGTCCACACGGGCAGAGCAGACTTGGCAAGAGCAGGCAGGCGAGCAGTTACGAGGCTGTCCTGTGACCCTGCACCTCTGCCTGGGTGCTTCCAGACCCTAAACCTGGGGCACAGCTGCCCACTGCCTCGACATGGCCTCCCTGTGGGCACTACCAGACCACTGTGCTCTGCACCCAGGAGATCCTCAGGCTTCAGGGAATATCAGGAAGGGGAGTGTGCCCTCCATCGCCCCATAGGGTCTCACCTGGCAGCCCAGTCACAACGGCCTCTCTCCTGGCAGGGTGGCCCACGACACGCAGCAGAGTCCCACGATCATCTGTCCCATAGAGCACTGACCTCTGCCAGTCCACATCTTGCAGGTGGAAGGGCTCCTGCCACTCCTGCACCTGTTTGGTGTGTGCTCCAGGGCCCACATGCACCAGGGAGATAGCCTTTCCTGATGCATACACAATGGACAGCTCTGCAGGGCATAAGGGCAGCGTGTGAGCACAGCCCCAGGGACACTGGTCTTGGTCACCAGAATGAATCAAGACAGAAATGTCACAGCACTGGTGCATGCTGGGAACTTCATCCCACCAAAGCCACCGCCCCCTTATGGCCCTCCTCCAACTCCCATACGGATGTATACCACCCCAGAGAGTGGTACACACCCTACTCACCTGCACACTTCCCCGAGGGCAGGAGGAAGAGGCCCTCTGGACATGCACACTTGTAGCCCTGAGTATGCACAGGGGACAGGAGGCAAAGATGACTGCACAGGCCCAGAGCACATGCAGCAGTGTCCCCTGGAAGCAAGAGGGTGTTAAAAGCTCAGGCAGTCATGACCCCAGTATCTCTCCCAATCCCCAAAAACCACAGACTGTCCTGGGGCTGGAAGCAGGATAGCAATGTCACTTGAGTTAAGGGGGCTCAGATCTACCCAAAGCCATGGGCCTTGGTAGCTTTCCTACAGTTTTATAGGTCTCTTCTGTACCAGCCCCTCATCACAGAACCAGGCAAACCATTGGGCAGGACCTGGTGAGCTCCAGGACCAGTGAGCCTTCCCTAGCACCCAGGGATGTAGTGAGGGCTGCTGCCATGCTGCCAGCCCTGCAGCAGTGCAGCACCAGCAGGGTACTCACTGGGAGGCTGCTGCAGTGCATGCAGCACAGTGAAAGCTGAGATCGAGGCATGGAGCAGCACTGCATGCTCCTGGGGAGAGGCCCAGGTGGCTGACACCAGTTCTGTGCCATCGGTCCAGAAGAACCGGCTCTCAAACACGGCCAGGCCCAGCGGCTCCGCGTGGCTCCGCAAAACAGCGTGGAAAGAGTGGCGCCCGCTGCCATCCACCCGCAGCGTCTCGATGGACTGGGGACAAGGCGAAACACGGTGGCCATGTGGCATCCCCACACTGGCCCTTCTCCTCCCAGACCTAGGCACTGCTCCCCCCCATACTTCGGCCATGGACACAGGGAAACCAGAGCCATGCTCCCAGCTCCCACCTCATCATCTCCCTGGGCAGGAGAGAGCCCTGCTGTCCCTACCTCCTTGTACTCGCTGATCCAGTACAGCCTTCCAGCCACATGGTCCAGGCTCAGCCCCACAGGCTCCTCCATGGACACAACCGTGAGCTCCCGCCGGTTTGAGCCATCCATGCCGGCTGCAGCAATGACTGTCCGGCCCCTCTGTCCACGGTTGATCCAGTACAGGGACCTGGGGGCAGGCACTCAGCACTCATTTCACAGCATAACACCACTGCTGCCACAGCCCCACAGCAGGCATCACATGGTCAGCACCAGCATCGCAATCCCAGAAGCCTGGGCCAACCCTGGCTCATTCACTGCTCACCTTGCAGCTGGATGTACTGTCAGCTGCTCTGGTGCAATGTCCTTGCCCAGCACTGTCACGTAACCCCGGCCATCACCCAGCCCTGCACAGATGGCTGGAGGATGGCTGCTGGCCCAGTACAGCTGCCCTGTGAACCAGTCCACAGAGATGCTGTTCACCTCTCTGGCATCTGTAGAGACAAAGCAGTTTTAAGGCACACCTGCCCAGGCTGTGTGGCAAACTCAGGCTGCCCCTTCCTCTGTATAGGAAAAGCAGTACTGGGGTGGCAGGCCAGCTCTCAGCAGCCATCTCAGCCCTGCTACAGCACCCAGCACGCTTAGTCCTCCCCACCTGCATAGAGAGGCTGTGTGCCTTTCCCTGGGTGGTGAACACGGAGCTCTCCATCCTCTGTCAGCCAGTAGTAGGTTTCTCGGAGCAAGTCATACACCAGGGCACGGGGTTCGGTCTCAGTGGAGAGCAGGGGCCGGTAGGCTTGGGTCCGTACATCCAGAAGGGCCAGGTCCTGCCCCACAGCCACCAGGATCTGTGTTGCATTGTCTGTCAGGGTGAGAGGAAAGTCATTCATTAACAGGGGATATGGCTAGCTAGGGGCACAGCCCAGCCTTCAGCCGGCCTGGGTTCCTCTCTCTCCCTACCTGCTACTTCACAGGTGGTGCCATGCCGCAGGGTGTAGCCCTGGAGACAGGCACAGCTGAAAGTGCCTGGGGCGTTGGTGCACAGCTGGCTGCAGGGGCTGTACTCCAGGGAGCACTCGTCCACATCTGCACAGAGAGGTGGGGTCGGCAGCCTGTCACAGAGCTGCTCCAGACAGCATTGCCCCTGCTCCCCTGGGACTACAGTAAAGCTCTCTAGATACCAGAACATGGGCCTCAGCCCCAAAATGCACCAGCTGCTGCTGGGATATTATCTAGACACAATCTTTATGGGACCAGGTGTGACACACAGGCAGGAGCAGGGCAGAGGCAGGTGCTCCCCCAGAAGCACAGGCACCATGGAGACACTATCAGTGGCCAAGGCCACACGTGATGGAAGCACATGCACCCTGACCTCCCCTTACCAGCACAGCTTTGCCCATCTGCCTGCAGCGCCCAGCCAGCCCCGCAGGAGCACTGCACTCCCCAGTGCGTGTCAGTACACGTCTCCGCACAGCCCCCGTTGCGTACAAAGCAGCTCCGACCTGTGGGGATGCAGCAAAGGGTGACAAGGCAGGACAGCTCTGTGGCTCCCCCTGGCCCCACCCAGATGGGCAGCAGCCAGCAGCTGCGTGTAACTTACCACATGTGCTGGGCTCATCCGTGCCATCCAGGCAGTCATCCTTGTCATCACACATCAGGGACTCCAGAATACACTTGCCCTCATCACACCGCACCATGCCAGGCGTACAGGGGGCTATGGCACACACAGATCATGGGTCCCAGACTCATGGGGAGGCCCCACAAAGCATCAACAGCTTCCTGGGAAGCTTGCCACCATCCCAAGGGAAGGTGGGGCCCAGGAAAACAAAGTACTCCCTAATTCACACATGGCCCAGACAGGTCTCACTGTACTGAGGGACATCCAGTGCTCTTGCTTACCGCAGACATCTTCATCCGAGGAATCACCACAGTCGTCAATCCCATTGCACTTCCACTCGGCCATGATGCACACCCTGTTCCTGCACTGCCACTGCCCAGGTAGACAGGGCTGCAGGGGACACCCCTCCTCGTCCCAGCCATCCTCACAGTCTTGGTGCCGATCACACAGCTCCCAGTGCGGGATGCAGTGGTGGGTGCCAGGACACTGCACCTTCTTTGTTCCACACACTGAGGAAACAGTGCTGCACTCACCAGCCTGCTCTGCATCCCCAGCCTCCCCCACTCAGCCCCCCTCAGCAGAGAGTACATACCACAGTCCTGCTCATCAGAGCCATCCAAGCAGTCAGCAGCACCATCGCAGCGCCAGCTGCTAGAAACACACCGGCCATCATCACACTGCCAGACATGGGGATCCCCGCCACAGGCAACATCTGCAGGGACAACAAACAGTCACTGGGACCTACTGCTATGGCAGAGCAACGAGGGTCCGCTTCATCCTGGCACAGGACAGGTGCCGGCAGTGCCCAAGGAGCATATGTGCCAGGATGTGTTCTCTTGCCACAGATATTCCCAAGAATCTCTGGAGCACATATGTCTTTGCAGGACACAGGCAGAGCCAGCAAAGACTGAGGTGCCTCTGGCCTGTCCTGCCCCACCACTCCCCAGAGTTCCAGGGCCCCGTGATGCCTGTGCAGCACAGCTCCCCAGGCCAGCCCATGACACCGGATGGGTGCCACTCACCGCACTGCTCGTCCGTGCCGTCAGGACACTGCTGCTCGCCATCGCAGAGCCAGGGAACGGGGATGCAGCCGGAAACGCAGGCGGCCTGGCGTGAGGCCGCACACGTGGGGCTGGCAGCCGCTGCGGGCAAGAGGGAGCCGGGCCCGGGATCAGGCGGGGCGGCCGCACCAGGGATCCGCCTGCACAGCCCCGCTGCAGCTCCCTGCCTGGGGGTCCCGGCATAGCCCGGCGCGGGGAGGGACCGGTCCCATCCCGGGGCACCTCTGGATCTCCTCTGAGGCTAGAGGGAGAACTGCACCTCTCGTCCCCGCTCAGGGAAGGCAGGGACCCCCCCAAACCCGCTAAGCAGCTGTACAGGGTGACAAGTATGCTACAGGATACACCACAGGGAGATGAGTAGAACGGGGACATCCGCAGTGGCAGCCCCCCGCCCCCCCAGTGCCCATCACGGGGGGATGAGCAAGCTTCCCTGACGCGGCGGGCGCCCACCGCAGCCCCTCGGGATGGGGCAGGGATTCCCCCCCCCACCGGCCCGCCCCCCTCGGTTCTGGCTCACGGGCGCGGCGTGTCCCAGCGCCAGCGGCGCTCCCGGCCAGCGGCAGCAGCGGCGGCAGGAGGATGCTGAGGAAGACGAGCACCCGGCGGAGCGGCGGCGGGGGGCGGCCCATGGCGGCGGCGGGGAGGGGCGGCTCCGGGGGGCCCGGCCGGCGGAGGGAGCGCGGAGCCGCGGCCGCCGCTTTTATGTCCGGGCGCGGGCGGGCATTGGGCACGGCGGGCACCGCCCGCCGCCTGCAGAGACCCCCGCCCGCCCCGCCGCCGCCGCGGGGGCTGCGCCGCGCTGCCCCGGGAGCCCCCGGCCCGGACATGGGGGTCGCCGCCTCGGGCCGGGCAGCTGCGGTGCCGGGCCGGGCGCTCTTGGGACCCGCCGAGAGCCGAGGGGCACGGGGGGACCCCTGGCCCCCGCTCCGCCTCGTCCCGCTGGGCGGGGGTTGTTGTGAGAGCCGGCCGTGAGAACCGGGCCCGCAGCACCTGCGCCGGGCGTGGGAAGGCAGCGGCAGCCTTGAACGTGGGGGCACCCCCCGAAAACAGAGGGCTGCGCGCACCCCCCAGCCGGACGGCCTCGACCTTGAGCGCTGTGAAAGAGCCGCTGGAGCACAACAGGGAGAGGGAGAGCAGCGGCCGGGGGAGGAAAACAGCCCGGCGAGAGGATAAGGCACCTGTCACTGCCTGGGAAAGGAGTCCCGTCCACCAGGCAGAGCAGAGGAATTGCCCAAACCGCGGAGATGGCCCCGGGGTACGGGAGTTTGCAGACCTCTCGCCACACCCCAGGGGGAACTGCCGGTGTGCTGCCTCTCCATCCCTGTTGGCTTGTCTCCTGGCCAGCTGCGTGTGGTGGCATGAGTGTCTATACACCCCCAAGACTGGTCTGTACTCCAAGCACATCCGTGGCCTATGGGTGCTGTGCAGCCTCCCCGTCAAACTTCCCTTGCACGAGAGCTGAGTCTAGAAAGCTGCTGCAGTGGGTGCACACTGACACCACTGTCTTTCTGTGAGACGTTCTGGCATGTACACGTTTTCTGGCTTGCTCAGAAAGGGGAAGCTCCAGGATGATCTCCTGCATGCTGCGGAGGAGATGGTACCAGCCACAGGGCTGGCACAGGAAAGGCTCTGACATAACCAAGTCAGCTGGAAGCTCAGGGCAAAGACATCCTCAGGCAGATGGAAAGACCAGGGTGTTGCCAGGGCAGGCCCAGAGTGCTGGCACAAGGGAGATACCCCAGGCCACTGGCATGACATTTGTCCTGAGGTGTGGTGCCCATACCCAGCTATCCACTCTCTCTGGGCAGCATCCCAGTAACTCCAGGCAATTGACTTCCTCAGGCACTCCCCAGGAAACACAAGTGTGCAGATCCCAGGGATGATGAGCATCCTTGTGGCAGGAACACCAGGCAAAGTGTTCTAGTGGTCAGGGGAGAGAGTAGAAAGGACAGAACAGTATCCAAGCAGCCCCAAGACTATCCAGAAAGCTCCCATGCCCTCCTCACACCTGTAGGCTGATGCTGAGATTTGTGTTAGGTCCCTGGGAATCTGCCCTGTACCCTAGCTCTGCCACCCCACACTGGCTGTCTGGAAAGGGAAAGTGGCAGAAGAGGGACTGTGAAAAAGGGTGCAGAAGTTAGTGGGTACAGTGGAAATGCCCAGTGCACTTGAGCATTAGCTTGGGGAGCTGGGGCAGCAGTGAGGGAGAAGACACCTGGTGTGGCCAGCCTCTTAAAATGCAGATTTTTTTAGAAAAATGATGTAAAGTCAAAGTATTTTAAACACGTGTACAGATAAAAGAGCATACAGGTTATATGTATGTATAGATAATAGCCCACTGTACATAATTATATTTATATGTACCTACAGTGACTTCTTCTCTATGAGGCGTTGGTTATATTTTTCCTGGACTTCCAGAGAGATTTTTTGGATATTTGCCGTTTTTTGTTTACAGTTGCATTAGTAGGGAAGTCTCCTTTTCTCACTGACATTTAGATTCTCCCTTCTCTGCCTGCAAAATTTAAGGGGGGGGCTTGATGATAGGAGAAGGCTGGCACCAAAATGAGAGGAAGCAAATATGTGCTCATGTGAATGGCAGCATGAAAAATGCTATAAAAAAAGTCCAGGACCATGTCCCAGTAACCTTTAACTATTCCAAGTACAGCAAAGACTTTTTTTCCCAAACATTCAAAGGCAGTTTCACATTAAATAGTATGACTGATTTTATATTGTTCATAGAAAATTATATGTATCCTTTCTGCTATATGATTGATCACATTCTCTTCTTGTTATTGGTGTACTCCTGTTCCTTTCCAGTCGCTTTTAAGCAGCCTTATCCTAAAGATAAGAGACATCATTCTGTTAAAAAAAAAAATCTGTGTGACACTCTGCTTCTTATCAGTTATTAAGCTTCTGCAATCTTGTTTCCATAAAGAAAGGACAACTCTACTTGCCTCTGTGCTCTGTGGCCTGAGTCTCCTCAAAATTAAAACTGTCTACAATCTGTTGACTAAAATTTATGCCAGTGGGAAAACCGGATTTCATGAAACACCTATTTCTTCCTAAGAAATCATCTTATTAAGTGCTTAAGTTAAAAAAAATAAATAAATAAATTTGGAGAGCATTACAAACTATTTTTCAAAAACTGAAGCTTTTTCCAGGTAACAAAAACCTTTTTCAATCCTGTGCCCCCAAGAACTACAACTTCTATTTCAGGGACTGGCCCACAGTCACACTGACAGCAACACTTTCATGAGACTTGGAGAGTGGTGCCCTGGTCCGGTGTTCAGACTCCTTGACAGATCAGGTAATCTCAGTAACTGTCCCAGGACAGCCTTGCAAAGTGGGTGACAGATGCTCTCTTAGAGGGATAGGAAATGGCTGAAGACATTGTCATTTATTTGCCATTTTCTACTTTGCCCTCTTAGCAGCATTGTCTTTCTTTTGCTTAAATGTTCCTCCAACCTACCCCCTCATGGCCAGCTCAGTGCCCAGCAAAAGCAAACAGGGGTGGTGGCAGCACCTGCCTCAGGGGGCATTTTAATGAGCAACAGAGTGGTCTCACAAGTGGGACCTCAAGCCTCCAAGAGCCTCAGCATAGGCAGGAGGAGCACCAACATTGAGATCTCTGTGTGGGTAAATCCTCCCACATCCCTAAGGCCAAACAGCCTTGAAAAATTCAAGTTTACAAACTCAAGGCACCACTGGGAAGATCTGGGAAATAAAAGCACCTGCTGTGATATACAGCCTGGCAATATGCTTAAAGAAACAGCATTGTTTACCACAGTACTCTTTCCCTTAATTACAAGGGGTTTGAGAGGAACAACATTCAGGCAATTTGGAGGACTAATTTTATGAATACACTACGAAAATTATTGTTCTCTGCAGTAACAAGAGCTTCACTGCTTTCAACACCCTAGGCAAGTTGGAAATTTGATGTGTTTGCCTTCATGCTTTTTATTTTAGAACACAACCGGGGAGAAAGATCATTTTAAGAAGCAAGTGAATTATCAGGATAAGGAAATCGAGACAGTTTTATGCTTTCACTGATTTGGAGAAATAAACCCACAAAGTATTGTCTGCTGTCCTCAAAGGTTCCAAAAGTGTTTGCTTCTTTTCAAAAAACTCTAGGCTTGTGATTATATCTCCCCCACATCCTTGTCACCCTACTGTTCCCCTGCCCGCTGAGAATGAACTGTGAGATCTGGGGAAGATGGAGAAAGAAATCACGACCTCCACTTAGAGATGCGACAGTTCCCTCACCGTCTCCCGTTCGGGCTTCCCCGTTCAGGATCCGCCTGTGGTGCCTCTCCACGCCGCCACTGGGGAGCAGCAGAAGGCTGCAGGAAGGTCCTGCCTTGTTCTGCTCTCCCAGGCTCTACGAGTTGTCCGTGAGTCCTGGAGGGAATGGAGAAGGAATTCAGGACCTCCCCACCTGCAGATGCCCATGCTCAGCCTAAAAGCAGCCCTGTCACACATCCCAACTTTCAGCCTCACAGCTTGTCACCAAACCCTGCTCAAAGCTTCCTTGCACCCTTGCTGGGGAGGTGGAACAAGGCTGCTGCAAGAAGGCCAAGCCCAGGTTTAGCCAAGGACAAGATGGTGGGGGGTGAGTCTCCTTGCCTGGGCTCTGGGGTTCTGATCTTTCCACACTGAGAGCAGGAAGGAAAAATCACCAGCCTGCACCAACAAGCATCTCCCCAGGATTGCAGGCACCCAGGGCTCTGTGAGACAGCTGTCTCACAGACATGAGGGACCTGTCACTTGTTGACACACATATTCATCTCTGTGTATACACACATACTTATTTAGACAGACGCCTATACAGATTCACACACACCTACATAGATGTTGAAGGACTGTTTCCAGTCCTTTGATACCTTTCTTCACTGAGGTGTCTCCTGCCAGGCAGGTCCATGAGGTCAGTGTATCCTGGACATGATATTTAGAGCAGTGTGGTGTGCTACCGTTCCCCACTGCTGCAGGGCAGGGCCAAGGAAGGTGAGCGACCCACCCCTGAGCAGCTGAGTGTCCCCTGCACAGATGGGGGAGATTGCCTGCAAAGATTGAATCTGTGGCTGGAAAAAGAGCAGCAGTCACTGCTGCTTATAATGATTGGGATTGAATTAATCATTATGGAAGCCTTGTCAGCTGTCATGAGCAGTCCTGCTTTCAGGCAAGATGCCACCTTGGACCAATATGTTTCTAACTTCTGTGACCAGGATCTGGCAGTTTTTTCCTTTTTCCAAGGAAACAAACAGCTGGGCATACCTTGCTCTAATCCAAAGAAAATAAAACTCTTCAGAAACAAAAGGGGCGGCGGGGGGGGGAAGCAGCACTTCTCCTTCCTGTTCTGTTTTCCATTCTCTGTTTAGTAAGTCCATACCCTGTCTCAGGTTCTGCACATATCCCTTCAACACAAGAGTGAATGGCAGCCCAGGTAAAGATGCTTTCTCACTGTATCCACTGGCTTATCTATCAGAGTAAAAACTCAAATAATGGGAAAAGGCCTTCCTCTTCCAGAAGCAGCTAACCCAAAATTGTTTTGTCATCAAAGATCCCTGTTAGCATCACTTGTCTGTTTTCAGCTCCTTAGAAAAGCATACCAAGAAAATAATTGTCTTTGTCACCTCCCTCTAGATGCATATAACTTCACAAGAAAACATCTGAT
Organism: Poecile atricapillus; assembly: GCF_030490865.1. Taxonomy (NCBI): domain Eukaryota; kingdom Metazoa; phylum Chordata; class Aves; order Passeriformes; family Paridae; genus Poecile; species Poecile atricapillus. The sequence continues at coordinate 32,599,126 of NC_081252.1, read as the reverse complement.
TCCTCATTGCTTGGAAAACTAGCCTGGCTTTAACATGCCCCCAGAACAGTTCCTCCGCACCCACCTTTGATCAGATCTCTTCAGGTTTGTTTAGAAGGGAATTTGGCTTTCTCATTTCTACCTGCCTGCAGATTTTTCCTCATTCTCTGTATAATGAAGGTTGCATCTGCACTTGGCCACTGATGCAAGGCTCAGCTGGAGCAGGTAGCAGGTGTATTGTGGCTTCTCATCCAACCCACCCATCGTGTTCCCTCCATGAACATCATGGAGCAGGTTGGGATCTAGGTGCATTTGGTCCTCACTCCCAGGAGCACAGTTGGTGTCCTGGACCAGGATGTTCCCCTTGTCTCACGATGTTGCCCTGGAGCCACTGATTGCTGCTCTCAGTGTTTGCATTAAAGCCTCACCTACTTTGCTGCAGGCCTGGGGCAACAGTGCAGCCCACTGTGATGTGAAGCACATGCTGAAGCCACTCGTGCAGGAGGCAACAGCAAACCTTGTCCTCAGCCAACACTTTTCAGGGTCACTTCTTTAATGTCTGAGCAGTACTGAGAGCTGCAGGGAGACAAAGGAGGCTATAAAACAGGCCAATCTGCCCTCCTCTCAGGCTGTCACAGGTCGTCTTACTGCCAGTGAGCAGTAAAGCATTATAACCCTGGGACAGCATGTGCTCCACATATTATCTGTTTTCTTGTTCCCCAAGGAGCTTTGAACAAAGTTAAGGGGGAAAAAAAAGCCACAATGGAGAAGAAATCGTGCTTAAGGAACAGAGAACTGGGAAAAGGTGCAGTTCTTTCTGAAACCTCGCCCAGGTTTCAGTGATCAGCGTTCCTTGAGCCAGACATGGTGTCTCCATCTAATAGCCCTTGATGGCTTTTTCTTCAAGGTATTCCTTTTTGAACTCTTGCAAACCTCAATATCCCACAGTGGAGACTTCCTCCTCTCAGTTCGGCTCTGTGGAAAGAAACCAGCTCCCCTTGCTTCCTTTCTAACAGGACACCCAAGAGCTTAACTGAGTGAAAAACAGTTCCTCCTTGCCTGCTCACATCTGCCCTCTCAAGGTCGAATATACCTACCCTGTTCACAGTGTAGAAACCATCCCAGACCTTTGAAAATCCTTGGTGCTCTTTGGCTCTGGAGAACCCACTGTTGTGTAGAGCATCTGAGACATGGACACACCCTGGGCTGCAGATAAATTGCAGCATTTTCATTTTGCCCTTTTCCTGGACATTCCAAAGGCCTGTCTCAGACAGGACAGGGGTTAATCTATGCCTTGACATCCCGAGAGCTGCAGCTAGCAGCCAGGTACCTGTGAAATAGGGCATCCCTGCTGCAGCTGGCACATACTTGCGCAGCTTCCTGTGGACATCCTGCTGGGACATGCTGTGGCCAGCCCTGACTCTTCAGGCAGAAGCGGTGCTTCTCACCTTGCACCATCAGCCTGGCTCTGAGCCCAAGCCCAGTGCAAATGCCAATGTAGGATTTCATGTGTAGGAGTACTCCTTGCATCTCTATCTGTGTTCCTCTTACCTAGCAGATGGCAGGAAGGCGGGCAGCTGGAGCAAGATGGGCACCAGTTGAGGCAACTGCAGCTGTTTGTTACTGTAGGGTCGACATTTTGTGATGGGCTTTGGTGTGTGCTGCATTTAGTCTTTATTGTTGAGTGTCTGTTTGCCTTGAGCCTAGAACCAGAAGAGAAATCCCAGTGTTCGAGCAAAGGGGAGGAGCACTCCATTAAAATTTGATGGGAGTGAGAGACATAAATAGAGAGGGTTTGTATGCCTCCCTGGAAAAAACACTGCATAAATCCTTTTAACAAGATTCCAAAAGTCTCATGCAGGATGGGCATCTTGGCTTTATTTCATGATTCATGGCATCTTTGCTCTCTGCCAGATCAAACTGCACCACACACAGCTTCACACTGACTCGGCTTTTAGCCCCATGGAAAACACTGCTGCTGCAGTACTGCCCAAAAACAGGCACCCGGGGAGCTGGGGCTGCGTCCAGAGCATCTTGCTTAATCTCGTGAATACCAGTCCCTACAAAAATAGAAACAATTGCCTTCTCACAGAGGAGCTTGCTGTATCAAGTTCCTACTGCTCACAGCAACGCAGTTAAATTAGTGTTATCTTTGTGGCTGGTAGATTAAATTGTTTCTTTCCTGTAATGTTAAATAAATAAGGGACTGCTTTTGTGTTTTAGTGAGGTAGGAGGTTTGGGTTATCTTCTTACCTTTATGACATACTGTACCTGCTTAATTTTTTGCATTGATGACATGGAAATTGTGCTTGAAGCCAAAAATGGAGTGTGTTTGTCATACATAGCAAGTGTGTTGGCAGAGAGGTTGGTTCAGCTAATTAAGCAGCCCACATTATTTAAAACAATTCTGAAGTCCCCAGAGCTTAACAGCTGGGACAACTCTGCCGCTGCCATATCAGACTCACTGGGATAAGACTGGAAAGCAAGTGGAGCAGAGAGCCCTGTAGTCATGACTCTGACACTGCTTCAACTTTCTCATAAGAAGTATTCAAATGAGCTTTCTGCTTTAAAGGCTAATTCCCCATCTAAGGGCAGGGCTTTCATTTCCAAGATGTAGTCTTTCTTTCATTTAACTGCCAGAATTTTAATTTAATCAACTTTTAATGAATAAATGCAAAAGATTTTGCCTACATTACTGCTCACTGTAACTTAACCTTGTCTCAGGTGGCTGTTGGTAAGATGCCCCACCAGCTCTCCCTGGAAAACCTGAAGGAAGATTTTTGAATCTTCTGTAACCTGGCCTGTCTGTTCCAGTGGGATGCCCAGAAGCTACCAAGGTCCTGATTTTTAAAGTGTGCAAGGCTTTTTTCAGAGACTGGCAGTCTCCCAGGAGGTGCCCAAATGCATGGGGAAGTACTGACATCCACCCTCCAGGGCACAGCCACCTTTCTGGAAGTGGTCTATCTTTGCATTTTTCCTTCAGAGCAGTGTAGGAGTGTCAGCATTGAACATTTGGTTGTTCCTTGCAGGGACTGTGCCACTAAATCCTGGGCATGAAAGCACTGGGGCAGATGACACATGATGTACTAAGGGGCAGATGACACTACCAAGAGTGAACAACACTGCCTGAGCTGTGGTTGGGAGGGAGATGGAGATGGCACATGGGATGCTCTCATACAGGAGATGCTGGGTGTGATAGTCATTGCTTCCCTCATGGCTGGGGTGAGAATCTGTCCTGATCAGGCTGTATGGTATGAATATATCAGGAAAAAAGAGAGGGCAGACCAAAATTTCAGCATGTGTGAACTGTCCATATATCTAAGGTATGCCTCACCACAGTCTACAGCTTCCTCACATGGGGAGGAGAAGGAGATGGCACTGATCTCTTCTCTGTATGACCAGTGGACAGAGTCAGAGGGAACAGCATGAAGTTGTATCAGGGGAGGTTTAGGTTGGATATCAGGGAAAGGTTCTTCACCCAGAAGGTGGTTGGGCACTAGAACAGGCTCCCCAGAGAAGAGGTCACAGCACCCAGCCTGATGGAGTTCAGGAAGCATTTGGACAACACTCTCAGGCACATGCTGTGATTCTTGGATTCTTGATTCTCCTGTGCAGGGCAAGGAGATGGACTAGATAATCCTTTGTCACTGCCTTCCAACTCAGTATATTCTATGACTCTGTGATTTTAGGCCAGGATATAAATTGCCTTATTCATGAAGAAAAAGCACATATTTAACTTTGCACCCACCATCAGGACCCCCTATCTCCAATTAAGGCTTTCCCAGGTCTTTTTGGGGATGATAAAAGCAATAAAGGAAGCAGAAAGTAATTGGGAAAAGCTCAAGGGCTGTGAAACCTTCCCCCTATTAGCTGCACTTGCATACAACCTGCCAGGCTCTTTGGTCTTTAAGAGATAACCCTGGGGTTACACACTCAGGAGCTCAGTCTGTCTGAGCCTGCCAGCACCTCCCAGCCTCAGTGAGAGCCCCAAACCCCGGCAACCTCCAGGGCAGAGCACAGCCCAGGAGGAGTTCCAGAGGCCATGGTAAATAACTGTGGTTCATTAAAACAGCCCCAGCCTGGCAGCAAAAGGTAAAACAGCAGGAGTGAGACTTTGGTCTTGCAGGACTACCATGAAACCAGCTGCCAGGTGTTTCCTTGAGTGCATCTGCTGAGCTCTGGAGGAAGGGATGAAGTAAGATGCTCTGTCTCAGTGCAGACACCTGGAGTTTGGTGTTATGTAGCTGCTGCTGAGCCACACCAGCCCAGCAGGGTACAAACATTTCATCCTGAGGGTACCTGAGAGACAATCGAGTACCTGCCAAGGCCTGGTCCCATCCCAGCAGGATGGAAGGGAAAAATTTCTTCACAGAGAGGAGACTGACCCCATTCACCCGAGAGGGACATGAGACCCTGGTGGCTCCTCTCTCCAGCTGCAGCTGAAGGTCTGGTAGGGGTCTGTGCTCACTTTGTGCTCTAGGGCTGCACAGGTACAAAGCTCACACACACTCTTCAGCAGCCTTTTTCAGCATAAATCCAGTACTTGTTTCCATTGGAGGCCTAGATATAAACTTGGAAAGTGTAGGGGCACTTCCAATCACTCTGCCTGACTTCAAAACATTGACAAATAATTTACCTCATCAGTGCAGTATGGACTGGATTAAAATGTTGTAATACATGATATTTCTGTGGATATTGGAAATAATGGCATTTATTGAAAGTTTCATGTACTACCTAACAATTCAATACTTTAAAATCAAGTGAAATTTGAACATTATAGAATACAAGAGAATAGTAAATTCTGGAAAGAAATACCAGTCACATGGGGCCAGAGCTGCTAAAGAGCACAATCACATGTTCACCATCTCTATGTGGTCAGCAGCCAGCACAGACTTCCTGCTCCCCATGCAATGAGGGAAGGGGATGCTCCAAACCGCCCCCACTGGGTCTGTACCACCTACCATAGGGGAGCCTCAAGACCCTTCTGCAGATCCCCTGTTTCACCATATCAATCCCACCATTGGGCAAAGCAGAGGGACTTCTTCCATCAGATCAGCACTGGGGAGAGTTAAGGTGATTTAGTCTGAAATTCCTTAATGCTTCATCTCCAGATTTTGGCCACAGTCAGTTTCCTGCACATCTGTGAAGGTAGAAAAGCATTCCACTGCTTCATTCAGCCCTTGTTTCACTTTGCTCTTGAACACCACTATGTAGGGAAGAGAGAATGGAAGCAAAGTGGGCCAGGAACAGATAAATATGCCAGGATACTGTTTGCAGTTGGTTTCCCAAAAATTTGAGTTTGTGGATAGGATTGATGGCAGGGAATTTTTGGCATGGTTACATTGCATCTCCACTGGATATGAAACAGGCAATTTACTCAATTGGATTATTTTCCAGCCTTTCAGCCTCTGCTGGGGCTCCCATGTTCCTCGTGCATTTGCAAGAAGGGAAATATGGGTTTCTGCTTCCATCCTCCAGGCCTGCCTAGAGGAAAAGTCTGGGTTAGACTAAACTCTGCGGTGACAGAGAGCCTGAGGATAGGGCTGCACAGAGGCACTTGATTAAGGTACAGCTGCTTGTGCCTGAGGTGGATCAGCAGCGACCTCCCAGGAAGCCCAGACATCCAGGGAAAAGGAAATCTTGCAGTCCCCAGAGGGATGACAGGGAAGCCACAATGCTGCTTGCTGGAGGCACCTTCTGGAAGGCATTTGCTCACCACATTTGTTTGAAGCCTGGAGCTAAGACTGAACTAATCAGACATGAGCCCTGTGCACCCCAAAGAGCACCCACCACCAGCACAGGGGACTTGGCAACAATGCCCATGGGGCACACAACCTTGTTGGCTACAACTGCTCAACATGAGCACCCAGTTGCTTTTTCCTCCAAGATGAGTTCAGGCTGAGATTGAAAGACATTAAACAACTAAAAAAAAAAAAAATTAGAGAGAGCTTGAATATCCTTTTTCACAAGATGAAAGGAAGAGATAGGATGAGGTTTACTTAAAGGTTAAACAATAGTCTCCAATACTCACATGGCACACGGTAGTCGGCTGCCACATTGTTTGGTGCTGGGCTTGCTCCCGGATGCCAGCCCATGCCTGTCCCTTGCAGTCACTAGCTCACCCAAGAAAGGAGTTTGCCTTACCTTGTACTGGGACCCATGGATCAAGATATCTCAGACAGCCCAGTAAAAGAACTCAGGAAAGCTCAGGAGCTTCTTTTGGAAGATCTTTGGTCACTGTCAGACCTGGTCACTGAAACAAATTGGGTCACAACCTCTAGTAAAAGCAAAACCCATCCAGCATAGGAAAGACAAACCATGACAGAGCCTCCAGGCACTGCTCCATGCTTTGGAGCTAAAGTCTGACTTTGATCTGCCCCTGAATTTACACCTTGCTCTGATGGCAATGTCTGGACTGGCTTTGGGTCAGACGCTTCAGCCCAAATTTCGGATTGCCTGTGGACAGGACAATTATAAACACCACCACAGAGGTCTGTGAGACACGGAAATGTAGGAAAACCATCTTTTCCCCTCTGCCTGTGATGTTCCCCAAACTAGGCCAACAGAATAGCAGCTCATGATGAGAATGCTATGGCTGGCTGTATCTCCAAAACGTCACCCAAGGAGGCAAAGATTGAGGCTGGGGAACTTGGAAGGGCAGCAGGAAGGGCTGTGCCTCATCACAATCCTGGGACATCCCAGAGGGAGGCCAGGGAGGGCTGTGCACCTTCTGGGGCCTTACCATGGTGGCCAGGCTTGGGCACCTCTTAGATGACAGTGACAGCAATGTTTTTGCATTTGACACACAATTCTAAGGGCTGTGTGGTGTGCATGGCTGGGCAGGCAAGGGCCACTCTTCTTCACTTGAAGTTCCAAGGAGGCCTGCTCAAGCTCTGGGAATTGCTGAGGAAAATGACCCCACTGCTCCTGCAGCTCTGTGTAGGGCAGGCCAAGGGTGGTCTACACAGTGCCTTTGAGACACAGCACATGTCACTTGCCCCATGTGAGTCTCCTCGGGAGTGAAATGTGACACTGAGTGTGTGGGGCAGGTGTCATCTTCTTGCATACCAAGCCCCATTGCACCAGCCCATGTATCCATATGAGGCATTCCCCAGCTGCCCTTATCCCTATTTCAGGACCACTTGCATTCCTGGCTCTTATCAGGCTTTTTCTAGACGCGTGAGCCCTTGAGCTCAAATGGCACTAGCCCACATCTGGGCCCTTCCCTGTCCAGGCACTGAGCCAGCTGCACAAAAGTTGAGGTGCCAGTGTTGACAGAAGGGCAGCTTTTGGATGATAATTTGGGTTTTTTCTTGGAGAATCACAGAACTCACAGACTTTTAGGCTGTTACTTCTCATGGTCCTGTGTATTATCAAGCAGAGACTCATTTCACCTGCCACACAGCAGGCATCTTTGAGTTTTATGCCAGTGGTGCTCACCAGTGCCTTTGCTGCTGGTCACAGCTGTCCCAGTACAAGGTGGTTGGAGTTACCAGAGCTTCCTCAGTTCCCCAGCTGAAGCATGTAGGTGGGGAAGCAGTAAGATGCTGTCACTATTTGTCTCCACAGGTGACTTCAACTATTTGAAAACCCCAAGGGTTCACTGAAAAACTGCTAGTTCAGCTTATGGCTAAATTTACCAGAATGGTGCTATTAGTTTATTGGCTTCCTAGGAGCCTTGGTACTTTTAACACAAAATGGTCTTGTTTGTGATCATCTGACCACCAAAATCAGAGAATATGGCTTTCACCTGCTGAGTGTAACATCTAAAGGATATTAAAAGACATGTAGATATGGTTCTCAGAGACATGATATAGTGCTGGATTTGGCACTGCTGGCTTAAGGGTTGGACTTGAAGACCTTAAAGATCTTTTCCAGCCTCAAAAATTCCGTGATTCTACACAGTAGCCCTCAGGTAGGGAGAAGTTGGGATGTCTTGCTCTTTGCTCTGCGCCTGTCCCTCTCTCCCCATAGAATTTTGCCTTCTGTGAAGATTTCTAGGGAGAAATTTCAGTATACCTGTGACACTGCATAAGCTTTTTTGTGAAACCTTAAGCTCTAGTGTTGTCCATCTTTCCCCTCACCCTGTCTGAGAGAGAGCTACAGCAGATGCCTGAGGAAAAGAAATGCTGGGCAAGCCTGTAATGATTTCTCTTCTGATTACTTTCCCAGCCAGGTTGATTTGCAAATCAAGGATTTCCTGGAAAGGTGGGAGGGTCTTTGCAGGTAACAGTGGCATTTTTGATTCTGTGAATATATCTGGTCCCTTTTTGATCTCACACTGGTTTTTATTAACTACAAGGTCCTGTGACAGGGAGTGGCACATTTTACATACACCTCCTTTACAAGTGGAAAAAATAAGAGTGGGCTCTTGATAGCAGCTGATGAGTTGACAGGATCCCTGATATGATTTTCATTCATGTAGAATTAACTTCATTCAGAGTGAGTAGTGAAACAAACCAGCCAAACTTACTTAAGACTGCAGTGCAGATAGCAGATGAGCATGTTGTGGGGAACAGTGGTACCCAGCAGGAGCCCATCTGGTCTGCAGTGGGAGCTAAGGCAGGCAGGGATCTTCAGAAGTGCAAGAGTCACATTGTGCACTGTGGGCAAAGGTCTGTGAGCCACTTCACTTTTGCACAGCTGGCAGAGAGGCTTAATTGCTTCATGCAGAATAAGATATCTCTGTATTAGTAAGGGATGAATGTGTTTACCTTAGACCAGGATATCTTGCTGGATATTAAATGACATTGAATATTAAATGTCTTGCTGGATATTAAATATTACATTAAATGCCATGCTGATACATGAGTTCTCCATGTCCTGTCTGCCTCTCATCATTCTGTATTTGCTCACTGTAGCACATACTCTTAATTTTAAGCACTGTGGAGTTTTGCCTGCTCCTGTGAGAGCATTGGTCCACTGAAATGGGTCTGTGAGCTACCACAGACCACATCAGGGGACTCAGTAGTCATCAATGCTTTCAGAAGGCAACAGTTTCCAGTGGGGGAATATAATCATACAATCATGAATGGCTATGTGTGGAATGGTGCTCTGGAGGCATCTGTCTCATCCTCACTCCTTGTTTGAGGGACACTCACAGTCAGCTCAGGTTGTTTGGGCCAAGGCAAGATTGGTTCCCAAGGACAGAGGTGCCACCACCTCTCTGGGCCATGCACTGCCATCCCATTGCTCTGGAGCAGTGGTTTCCACCTGTCTCATCCGAGGTCTCTGTGTTGCAGAAGTGCCTGTTGGCTCTTGTTCTTTCACTGGGCCCCTCTGAGAAGGTTTGGCTCTGCATTCACTGCCTACCTCTCACACAGTGAAAGATGCACCTGGGGCACTATTTGTTGTTTCTCCCCTGGGCTGAAGAAGAAGCCCATCTCCCCTGGTGTCTCCTTACACACCACATACTCCACTCTGGTGGCAGCCACTGGGCTGAAGCCTGTCACCATTTATCTCACACTGGGGGCACAAACTGGGCACAGTGCTCCATGTACAGCCTCGGCAGTTCTTGGCAGCAGGGAACACAGCCCTGACAATGATTTAAGAAGCTCACACTTTGGAATGACATGGAGAAAGCAATTAAACCTGGAGTGGTGTGCATATTACAACCACAATGTCTGATCATAAGACAACAACACACTCATAAGGGAGAGTGAGCTGCAAAACAAAGGAAGTCAGCTCAATGAATAGGACGTGTGCTCATGCAGATAAGAAATGCTGGGGGCCAGCAGCACCGTGGTAGGCAGTGATCAAACCCATGACACACTATGCACTGCAGCATCCATACCAGGTGGGGACATTGCTGGCTTTGCAGTGTTGGTGTCAAGCATCCTCCCCTCCCCAAGGCAGCTGCTTCCAACCCTTTATCAAGAGATTTATTGTAACTATATTATTCAACTTTAGAAATTACAGATTGCTTTGCACTTAAGTCTTAGTTGAAATTTTTGCTTTATATTTTCTCTTATGAACTGTATGTTGTAATTAATGTTGTAATGTACAAGCATTTTTATTGCCATATAATAGATAAATATATATTTTCATATTTGGAGGTGTCAAATGGAACACATTCCCACCCCTCCATTACCCACACTACAAGACAGCAATAAACCAGGAGTACTGATGAACTTGGCCCTCAGTCAATGTGAGAGCTGAGGCTGTGGGCAGCCCATCACTCACACACTGAGCCAGTTCCACGATCAAAGCAATGGGTTAACCAGGGGCCACTGGTTGCTATTTATAGCTGCTCTAGCTCATGTTTAAACAGAGGCTTTAAAAATCTTGGAGGCAGGTTGGGTGCCAGGGTAGCTCCATCCTGCACATGGTTCCCTGGACAGGAATGGTGCAAAGCCCCAGTCGTGCTGTTGCACAGGCTGGATCAGCCCTGGCTGCCAGGGAAGCCACAAACAGCTTGGATTAAGCTGTTAATCAAACAGTACTTGGTTATTGAATTTGACTGAGCTAACTCTGCCTACCTCTTGGAGAACCTAAGCAAATTCCTTACTTGAGCAAACCCCACCACAGGCACAGTTCTAGAAGCTGTGGGACCAAGGGCTCTCAAGATCGTCCCAAAGCTGTCAAACAGCTCAAAACCAGCTCACATCAGCCACAACCTGAGGTGCATTAGGCATTGTAAAGACTCCCAAGGAGAACCCCCCCAACAGAGGGAGGGGAACCAAGCAGACCTTGTGGGAGACAAAGTCAGAAGATTGGACTTGAGTAATTTCAAGACTAAGCAAAGAAAGAGAGCTGAGAAACTTGGCAGGGTTTGAGGTGGGTCATTGTTCTGTGGGTCAGCCAGCTTTGATATACAGCCCATCTCCAGGATGTGACAGCAACTTCCTGTTTCTGGAACGTGCTCTTGAGGAAATCCAAAGCGCTCTATGAGTCTCAGATGATAAGGTTACAGCCACCAGCCTCAGAAAATAGTGTTTGGTCTTTTCCTGGTTGTTGCCTCACTGGAAGCCTGAATATCACAGAAGACCTTGTATTCTGAAGTAACCCTTAGATGAATGGAAATAATTAGTGCTGAGTGTTTGATGGTGTCTGCAGTTTTCCAGCACTGCACTATGAGTTTTGATGGAGTGGTACTGCACAAAATTGGACTAATGCGGTGGGGGTCAAAGTATTTTTGAAAAATTAGGAAAGATGGCCTATTGTGGCATTTGGCTTTTGGGCAAAAGCACCTAAGTTATCACTGCAGTTCTAGAGGTGAAAAAAAAAAAATCAGAACCCAAGGTGTTTAGCTGCTATGCACTATTTCACCTCTTCTAGATTTCTCCTTCATTAGGAGTAGATAAGTCAGTAAATTCGATTCCCAGCCTATTTGTGGGGACTTTCAGAACCATAATATTTATTTCAACCTTGTGATTTTTCTGCAGCCCCCAGCTATTGCTGTTTTTTACAGGTTTGCTGGTGTCACTGGATTCAAATCACGGTAAGCTGGTCTCCTTTTTACAAAGCCAAAGACTTTCTCTTTCACCACCTGCTGTGTCTGCACCATCTTGAGTTGCTTTAACTTCTACTCAGGAATCAGTAGCATTCGGAGAAACCTGAGGGACACCATGCAGTTTGTCTTACTTTTGGGAGGAGGTTTTCAGCCACACCAGGGTCCCAGTAAGCTGCTGCTGAAGGGAAGCTTGGTAGATCAGTAATATGAGATGAGCAAAGACTAGAGGAGGAGGAGAGCTGAAAGAAACATATAAAAATGCTCACAGGCTCTGTGGGCTTGGGACTTGAGCTATTCCCAGCTGTCTGCACTGTAACGCTGCTTACCGTACCATTCGATGGCCTGACTCCCTCCTCCCCAACCAGAGACAGAGGCAGCCTTCCTATGAATAGCTAGCCTGTTTTCCAGATCCCGTTAGAGTTATTCCTGCCCTGGGTGTGCCTCTTGTCTGCATGCACATTTCCTAAATTCTGCTTCATCCAATCCAAGTTTAGAAGTCCTTGCTGTGGTGCAAAGTCACTGTGCATAATCCTGTGAGGTGGAGATGAGATTAGCTGGATCTTGTAAAATCAGGCAGGGAGAGAGCTGTCCCTTCATGATCCTAAGTACTCAGGAGACAAGGCAATGCCAAGGTACCCGCAGACATTGGAGGCATTTGTATGCTTCAAAGCTGGGATCTCAAGTGATCTACTTAGTGGCATTTATTGTGCAACTTCAGAAGTACATAATCCCCAGAGAGGGGTAATTTTGCTAGCAGTTAGTTTCTGCAAGAAGGATACTTCAAGATTCTGGTTAATTGGGTAAAAATCCTTTAATAATTTTTGCCCACATGGGATACTTCCAAATAAAAAGGCCAGGTTACACTTGAAAAACATTTTCAAGAAATGCAAAGGCTGATGACTGGAGTAGCTTCAGCTGACCTTCCCCATCACCCTAAGCTTTTACCTTTACTGCTGACATTGCCTTTGGCACTTGCTCAGGATACTGTTTAAAAGTCAGGCATCTTGTTCCTGCTGATTGTCAGATTCTTTCTATAGTGAACACACAAAGGCAGATCCAGAAAGCAACAGATCCCATCTTTCACTGACACTAATCTTCAGATGAGGCAAAATGCTTCATGGAGAGATGGACCAGCAGAGGGCCTGGATATTCAGAGAGGCTCAGCTGAAGGGCATGAACCCCTGAAAGGAGCTTAGGTTCATATTTATCATCAATACACGCACTCATCAGTCTGGCTTTTTCTCTCCCAGCCTTCATCAGCATACAAGTGGCTTTCAGGAAAAGCTCAGCCTCTTGCGCAAAGACAAGCCCTCTGAGTCCCCAAGCCTGGATACATAGAAGTTCCCAAGACAACTGCTCCACCAAACTAGGTTTGCAAACTTTGTAGGGCACCAAAGTTAAAATATATATTGCTTCACCATAACTTATGCATCCAGGGCAGGTTCAAGTTCAGCCAGTTGGATACCTGTATGGTATAAAAAAGGCAAGCTGTCAATGCAACCGGGCTGATTCAGACTGCCTGAAAGGAGCTGAGCATCCCTCTGGATTTGCAATCACACCAGTGTACCCACTGAAACAGAATGCAAATTCCTTTGCATACTCTTGCCACTCCAGCCCAGTCCTTGCTGTCTCTCTCCTGCAGGAGCACATGGGAAATTTGGAGGATTTGAGGTTTTAGTCCAAGCTGTGTCTTCATGCTTCTTTCTTCCTTCCTGTTTACAGCCTTTTTTTTTTTTTCTTTTTACACATAATACCTGCACAACCAGGTACTCCTGGGTTCAAACAAACAGCAGAAGGGATGGAAAACCACCATGTTTCTCTGCAACAGCTGAAGCGTAACAAAGAAAAGTTTCTGGGAAGTCAAGCCAGGCATTTCCACAGTGCATGTTCGCTAGAGGAAGGGAGGCTCTCATGAAGAAAAAAGGATGGGTACACAGTTGTTACACTGTTTTATGCAATCTTAGCACAGACAATCAGCCTGCTTTCTATTGCTATGATTTTTCCAGAACCTCGCTGATGGGAATGAATTCTGTAGACTGCAGGAAGGCAAGGTCCTTGAGCAGCTCTCTGAAAAGAATATTATATATGTTGAAAAAGCAGGAGGTACCATTCTCTTCCTGCAGGGACTCACCCCCTCTTGTGTCCCCAGTCTCTGGAGAAAAGATTTTTTAACTTGGTACCCAGCCTCACCTTAGCACTGATACAACATTTTCAACAAACATGTTGTATGCCAGGCCACAGACTCCTCTCTTTGTTTTTCCTGTCTGCCTGTCATTTGGTTTCTCTACCGTCATTTGTCTCCTTGTGCTGCCCTTTGAGTTCTTCCTTTGCTGAAAGCCCATTCCCCTTTTTCTCTCTAAGTAGCAGCTTTCCTTAAAGCATTTGTCGTGGCTAATTTGTCTTCATTCATTCCTCTATAATTTCCCTTTCTTTGCCACAATTTTTAAGGCCTCTCTTGTTGAGAATTTTGGATATTTAGAACCACAGTTTTGTAATACCCAGTCTTTCTCTACAGCACACAGTACCAGGCCAGGCTTTGTATCTGGCCCCACACCATCTTTGCTGTGCATGTTGGCCTGGAAGGGCAGGTGCCACGGTCTTCAGCGGGCACAGTACACATTCCTCGGGGTGTTTGACCATGGGTGCACACGAGATCCAAAGGGAGCCATGCCAAGATAAATACCCCACCTCAGGCCTGAAGCCAGTAAATTGAAGCAGCTCCTCATTTCTGGACAGGAGAAGCAGTGGGCCCTCTGCTCTGAAGCACAGCTCCCCAAAGTACAGTCAAGAGCCTGAGCCAAGAGTGGGACTTCCTGTGATACTGTGGCACATTGAATGCTCTTTGCTTAATTTCCTGGGAGAGACACAGGAGTTCAAGACCCATGGAAAATAAAAGAGGAATCCCATTGCCCAACAGGACCTTTCAAGTCTGTCCTTTGGTGATGCTGTGTTTGCTGTGACACTGGAGAAGCCAGACTGGGGCCTGGGAGCACAAGGAGCTCCGAGGCAACACATCAGGCTTCAGCACTCACTTACAGATGATGGTGAGAGCTACCAAGTTGACTGCAGTTACCAAGCTGATGGTGAGGGAATCCATGTTTTCTACAGCTTTCTGTCACGTTAGCCATAGCTGGCCAAGGGGCAGTCAGTGCTGGCTGGGCAGCAAGCGCAGACATTGATCAGTGGGCGTTGGCCAGCTGGCCTCTGCAGCCAAGCCCTACTCTGCTTCTGGTGAGCAAAGATGTCCCTGGGTCTCTCCCCATCAGCTGTTGAGTCTCATGAAACCTAAAACGGGTGGGCAGGGACTGCTGATTTGAGAGAGGGCATGAGATATGGGATAGGCTGCCCCATGGCAGCAGCCCCTGCACAGCTCCCTATTACATCAACCACTCCACTAGTTTACAGCCCTTGCCCTTGAGCCTTGGCCCTGCAGCTTGATGCAGTGTGGACACATTGCACAACACTCTTGGCCCTCTCCCCTTTTCTGCCGGGGCTGCCCACTGGCTGGCTGCTGGGAAGCTGAGTTGTTGCAGCAGCCTGCAGATTCTCAACACAGAGGAGAAGATGCTCCATCCACCCATGTCTCCAGCAGGGCACCCAGGAGGTGGCAGGACCAGGAAGGGTCCCCGAGGATCTACTCAAGCCTGCTGGTAGAGTGGCTCCTGAGGGAGCATGGCAGGGGAAGGAGGGCCCCTCCGGAGGGCTGGAGAAACTCAGCCTCCCCTCGGGCAGCAAACCAGCAGGGCTGCATCCAAGAGGATGGGAGAGTGGGACCCTCCTTACAGAGCTGTCTGTCGTGGATGGGACCAGTTCTACAACACTCCCCCAGAGAGAAGCAACGTGAAGCCTCTTCCTCATGCCAGGGAGCAAGCTCTTCTCATCCCTCTGCAAAGCAGAAGGGGTGTGGGGAAAGCTGTGGGGAAATCACAAAGATCACCACACAAGGCCATAGCACTGAGCTAAATATAGCCACTATCTCAGCTTCCCAGAGATAAGAGCCTGTGTCCACAGTCTGCCACAATGCCCTGCCCAGACTTCCACCTACCTTTGCTTCAGGGGCAAACACTGAGCCAGTTGTGCAACACCCTGCCCTGCTCACAGCAAACAGGGGCAGAAATGCACCTTGAGCCACCTCATATGCATTCTGTGCCTGGCGCTGCGGACTGCATGCAGCTGTGCAAAGCCCGCACAGCACAGAGGTGAACCCAGCACAGAGCATCTCCCTCGGCACCTCCATGGTTCTGAGCTGCCAGCAACGCGCAGGAGAAACTTGTGGTGGACCAGAGACAAGTGTAAGTCAGGGCAGGGCTTCCACCAGTTTTGGGGCTCACCCCATCAAGTCCGCCACTTCCACCCAAACCTCTCTGCACCAGTGATGCCTGAGCTAGGGTGCAGTGGTTCTGCCTGGAGAAGGGGAAGCAACACTGGAGGGAGTCCATGGGCCATGACCACCTCATCCCATGTCTGTCTTCTGGGGAAATCTGAACATGGGTCCATTCATTTCTTCTGTAAACCCTGTTGTTAAGTAATTCATGATAAAATCCCACCATACGCTCAGCACGTGAAATATTACTGTAAATCTGCAAGGGGTACATCTTTCAGCTCTCTCTCCCCAGCTTTAAATACTAAAATTGCTTTCATTAAAAAAGAGTTTATTAAACAAAAAAAGAGAATGTTTTTCCCCCCCAAAAAACCCTTTTGCCTTGCAGAGTAGTAAGTTTATTAAATGGCAGCTTCCAGCAGGAAGTCTCCAGCTTTAACAATAGCTGTCTGTGTTTCCACAAGTTAATGGAAAACAAATGTTGTCACTTCAATCCTGCTTTTCTGCTTTGTAAGGAAGGTGAGAGAGAGCAGCATTGCTTGTAGCTGTGCAGTTAGAAGCCAGATGTGGCACAAAAAGTATCCCTACTGCTACCATGGGAAGAAGGTAAATGCACCATCCCTACCTTCCAGCAGGCTTTACAGCCTCTGCTGCTTTCCCACGGAGGTGACATTTGTCCACAGAGCCACTCCCCTAACAGGGAGGCCAGCTCCATGCACACTTTCCAAATGATTGAGGACACTGTGCTCTGTGCTGACACTGACACAGGGGCAGCCCAAAGGAGCAGAAATGGGAACTGGAGACAGGACACTTGGAAAGACCCCTTGGCCTAGCTGGTTCTGTAAAGAAATGGGGTCTATGACAGAGCATCAACTCACCTGGCATGATGTTTTCAGGATTTTGGAAACACCTTTTCAGCTCTGCACATGTGCTGCATAGGGATTCCCATGGAGCTGATGTCTTTGCCAGCCAGAGCCTGTTGGTGTTTCTTCCTCTTGGATAGAAGCCACCTCTACAAAAAAAGGCATTTTTTTCCCCTGCACATTGTAAATTGTCTGGAAAACAGATTTTTGATTATCCTCTGGAGATTTCTATCCAGGGCCAGCACAACCCTGGCACTGTGGCCACAAGATATGAGTGTGAGCGCTACCCTCCTCCCCAGCTGGCCCTGAGCACCCAAGCACCCTGGGCCAGCTCAGGCAGGACGACTGGTGCCCCAAAAAGGCTTTCCTGTCTCAAGAGCACATTCCCGTGGGTTTAGCTGCTTACTTGCGGCACCTGGAAAGCCTACTCTGCCCTTCTCAATTTTGGCCCCTCAATTTGGGAAGGACATGAGGGGCTGGAGCGGGTCCAGAGAAGGGCAGCAAGGCAAGTGATGGGTCTGGAACACAAGTTCTTTGAGGAGCGGCTGAGGGAGCCGGGGATGTTTAGTCTGGAGAAAAGAAGGTTCAGGAGAGATCTTAATCACTGTCTACAAGTACCTAAAAGGAGCTTCTCCTCCCAGGCAACCAGTGACAAAAGGACATAGTCTTAAGCTGCAGCAGGAGAGGTTTAGGTTGGACATTAGAAGGAACTTCTTCACAAAAAGGGTAGTTAGACATTGGAATGGGATGCCCAGGGAGTTGGTGGAGTCACCCTCCGCAAGGTATTTAAGGAAAGACTGGACCTGGCATTTAGTGCTATGGTTTAGTCGACACTGTGGTGTTCGGTCATAGGTTGGACTCAATGATCTCAGAGGTCTTTTCCAGCCAAACTGATTCTGTGATTCTGGACACACAGGGAGAGCAACCTGGCGAAGGAACCGACGGATAGTGAGGGACTGGGGGCAGCCGACGCCCGACACAGAGCTTGTCACTCCTACCACAACGAGCTTGCCCTGCCGCGGAGGGAGTGGTGGCGCTGGCTCAGGGAAGTTCCCCCACACGGGATCCCCGGCGCTGCTTAGGGAGGTTCCCCCACACGGGAGCCCCGGCGCTGCTCAGGGAGCTCCCCCCACAGGCGGCTCCCCAGTCCCGGCGCGGCCCCTCAGGACCCGCTGGCCACCGCGGCCCCGCCCACCGTGCCGGTCCCGCCCCCTCGCGTGCCGAGCTCCCGCGCTCGGAGCACGCTGATTGGCTGTCGCCCAGCGGGGCGGGGCCGGGCGCCCTTAAGAGGCCGGCGCGGGGGCCCGCGCGGCGCGAGGAGGTGCTGCCGGGCGGGTCCCATGCACTGCACCAGGTACGGGCGCGCTGCTCCCGCCCGCCGCGACCCCCGGCGCTGACGCCGCTCCTCCCCTCTGCCTTCCCCGCCTGTCTCCTGCTCGGGATCGCAGCCTCCTCGTGTGCGCGGGAGCGGGTCTGGCGCTCCCCGCCGCTGTGCTGTTCCTGAGGGAAAACGGGATCCTGCGGCTTGGCTCCTGCAGCCCCCCGGCTGGGTCGGAGCAGTAGCCCCGGGGTGGCGGGGCTGCCCCTCCGCGGGGCTCGCTCCTGCTGCCTCTCCCGGGTCTGGGCGGCGCGGCTTGGCTGGTGTTGCGCAGGGGGCGGGCTGTAGCGAGTGAACACGCCTGTGGGGAGCGGGCTGTGCCCGCGGGGCGGCCCGGCCTGCCCTGGAGCGGGGAGTGCGGAGCGTCCGAGCGCTGCTTCAGCCGTGCCGCGGCTGCGAACTTTGACTCGGCAAGTGCTGCACGCCCAGCCCTGGGCAAGGGGTCACCTGTCCCCAGGTAGAGTGGGGAAGCAGAGCGGAGGCAACCGAAGGGGTTCGATAATGGAGGTGTAAGTAATTCCTTGGCTCTGGCTTAATTCTCCTTCGTCGAATGACAGGAGGGAGGAATGAGTGGCGACGGACATCCTTTTCTGGAGCGGGTAAAGCTACAGGAGGGAGTCCTGGCAGAGTCCAGTTTGCTCCTCTTTTGAGGGGTGAGGGAAAGGAATTGGCCCCTGTACATGCAAAGGGCTCCCTGCTTTGCACTTTTTGCTTCCTGAAGCTTTATTTCCTGAATGAGCTCTCAAAGCTTTATTCCTGCTCTCACCTTCAATGCATTCAACCCTCCTCAGCCCTAAAAGGGGAAACCTGCCTCTGTCTGAGAGCTGGGTATCGGCAGACTCTCCGGTGTAGGAAAAAGTTGTCTGGGATATCAAATGAACTGGTAGCTCATAAAAGCACAGGGCTCACACTCATAGTTGGTTATGAAAAGCTCTTGCTATAGTTTTTAGCCTGGAAAAAAGCTCCAAGTTATGCAGCTGGGCTGGGTATTTTATGTCTCTTCATTCTAAAACTCTGAATAACCAAGACTTACTATGAAACCTGACTTCTGAGAAGTTACAGGAATTCAGCTGAATAAATTTCCCTGGGAAAAGATGCAATGCAGATGAAACTGACCTAAGTAAGAGAAGAAGCATTGCATAAATTTAGAAGAGGAAATGGCCTATATAAAGTGTGTGAGCAAAAACTTGGCAAAACCAGGTAGAGATGAGCAGAATAGTGTTTGCAGACAGGTGGATCTGAGGTGTCTTGTGCAGCTGCCTTTGAGCTGAAAGGAGGCACTGCAGAAGGAGTTGGCTGGTGGGTGTGTTGGGATGCAAGCCTTGGCACATGTGCTCTGAATAAACAGATACCCTTGCTGAGTAGATGCTGTGAAAGCCTGCTCAGAGTTGCTGTGTTGGTGTTAGAGGGTGGGGAGTTAAAGGAGAGTGTGGCTCTTGCTTTTTCTTGGCACGGGAGCAGCAATCAAGTCCTAGAGCTGGCTGTGCATGGCTTTGGCGGCCAGAACTCTGCTGCATCACAAGGCCAGTGGTTCTGCTACTGTTGCTGCCTCATCTCTCTCTGTGTGGTGGGAGCAGCTTTGGAGCCTGGCCTGCAGCCAAGCAGGATTTTTATTAAGGGAATACTCTGTGTTTAAAGTCAGCTGCAATACAGTTGACTTAAGGGGGATGTGTGTGATAAATCCATCCAGCGATTTATCCAGAGCCAGACCAAAGAGAGTCTGCCAAAAGCATCCATCTGAACAGCAGTGTAAGGGCAGGAGTGATAGGTGCAGTGTTCCAGGAGCTGCCTGGCTGCAGAGGCAATTCCAGGGCTACATCTGGCAAAGTGCCCTACAATGGATGCATGGAGGGAGAGATAGTGCTGCATCCATGAAGGAGTGGGCTGGGTGCTAGAGGAGAGGCTGCAGTGGAGGGGCACGTGGCCTGTGCCTTCTGGGAGAAGGACTTGCTTCCAAAGCCTCAGTGAACCTCGAGCAGGTGAGTTGTGTTTGGCAGAGCCCTGTGGCTGTATGGATGTTTTCCAGGGGCTTAGTACAAACCCTGTGGAGGCTTGAGGTGCAGACTCTGTGCTGGAGGTAAAACTAGCTGATGTGCCTTCTGAGCTGATGTTTGTTTCAAAGTGGAGGGAAGAAAGCTCCAGAGCAGTCTTGGCTAAGCCTGTGCCCTGCTTCTATGTCATACTGTTGCTATCTTTACAATACTACTTGGAGGTACTTTGGATGGAGCAGTTCTGGGGGACAGTGATGAGCGAAGTGTGTAGTTCAACTGAGCGAGTTTTTTGGCTGACATCCGGGGTTCTGTGAGAGGGGAAGTCAGTTGTGTATGGCAGCTTGTGACAAACTGAGTTCTTACTCCTACAAAAGCTTGTGAAGCCCTGGGAAGAATCTGTCCTGGAGTGAGGAAAGCACAGCAGGAATACTGCTTTACATAGCATTGAAATTTGATAATCTGGGCGTTTTGTGAGCATTGGCAGGACTGAGCCATGGGCTTTGCTTTGGATTGCAAATGCTCTGGAGCCTGCTATTGCTAGCCTGGTAGGACAGTGCCTGCGTCTGTGCCTTCAAAGAGGGGACTCTGTCCCTGTAGCAGTTGGAAGAGCTGTTCAAGGGCACAATAGGCTCTGGTTCTGCCAATTCTGCTGTAGTCTGTTTATCACTGTCTGTAAATCACACCATGCAAGTACCTGCCTTTAATTAAGATGCAAGCTTACTTGGGATGGCTGGGGGAAAGTGATATATCAACTGTCTG
Source organism: Poecile atricapillus (assembly GCF_030490865.1). Lineage (NCBI taxonomy): Eukaryota > Metazoa > Chordata > Aves > Passeriformes > Paridae > Poecile > Poecile atricapillus. Next base: position 32,578,383 of record NC_081252.1, on the reverse strand, counting down.
ACAAAATTTGTATTAAAAGTGCTTTTCTGGCATCAACTGACCCTTCTTCTCGTCTTCCAGAGTATTAGACTATTTCCCTCACAAGCAAGCAATGGCTGTGGACGTTGCGATGCAGCTGTACTTGTGCTCCTCACCTGTGCGAAGAGAGAAGTGTGCCTGCAAAATTGCTCCAAAGCCAAGCAAGCCACTGCGGCCCTGCATCCAGCTGAGCAGCAAAACTGCACTGAGTGGACCAGAAGAGGCAGCCAGCTCCTTCACACACATCAAAGCAAAGAAGAAGGTGTCGTTTGCAGATAGCAGAGGCTTCTCTCTGACAATGGTGAAGGTGTTCTCAGAGTTTGAAGATCCACTAGATATTCCTTTCAACATCACAGAGCTGATAGACAACATCGTGGGTTTGACAACAGTGGAGAAGGACAGCTTTGTCCTGGATTTTGTTCAGCCCTCTGTTGACTACCTGGACTTCAGAAACCGCCTCCAGACAGACTGTGTCTGTCTGGAAAACTGTATGCTAAAGGAGAAATCTATTGTGGGAACAGTGAAGGTGAAGAACCTCGCTTTCGAAAAGACGGTGAAGATCCGGATGACGTTTGACACGTGGAAAAGCTTTGTAGACCACCCATGCCAGTATGTCAAGGATACGTATGGAGGGTCAGATCAGGACACATTTTCCTTTGACATCAGCTTGCCTGAGGGAATTCAGTCACATGAAAGAGTCGAGTTTGCCATTTCCTTTGAGTGCAATGGGAAGGTGTACTGGGACAACAACAGGGGCACAAATTACAGGATCATACGGTCAGAACTGAAGTCTGCCCAGGAAGCTGTCCGTCCCCCACAGGCTCCTGACTTGGACAGTGCATTTGATCAGTTTGGGAGCCCTCGGTGCTCCTATGGCCTCTTTCCTGAGTGGCCCAGTTATTCAGGCTATGAGAAGCTCGGGCCCTACTATTGACCCAAGGACAAAAGCCAGGCTGACTAACTGTTGCTGGTGTGTCTGCAGGCCTTGGGGCTGGTCTGAACACAGGTGTATGAATAGGTGGAAGAAGTATGGCTCTCTGTAGCTTAGCATAAGCCTCCCAGCAAAACCAGATGTGCAGTGCTCCGCTGGCAAGGGGCTTGTAGTCAGAGAAGCAAATCAGGCTCTCCCAGATGATCAGAGGACCAGGGACTGCTCACGTCTCTTCAGCACTTCTTCTTCCTCTTCAGTAAAGATGCCAGTGTCCAGGGAAACACTTCCATGCTTATTACCTGTTCAAGCTGTGTAGTGGTGGCTGCTTTGTATTGCCTGCCTAGTATTAAAAGGCTCTTCCAAAATATGTCCTAGTATTATATTGTTAGTGGGCTCTATTACAGCTGCAGGTTTCTCCTTGCAAAGCCAGCCTGTCCCTGTCAGGAAATAGTGTGGTTGGATTGCTGGGAATGGAGTCCTCTTTGCACATGTCCTTGTAGTGAGGCCCTTCTTACTGGAGGCAGAAAGCATGTTTTGGAAGTGAAAATGCAATGTGATGACAGGAAGTATGGCCCTACAGCCTGCCATATTAGGAGATGTGCCTGTGGGAGAGGATCTGATGTGCTTAGTCACTGGTTGTTATATCAGATGATCTTGAAAATCTCTCATACCATTGGTGTTACCAAAAATAGAGATTAGCTGTAGCTCTGTGGTGCTTGTAACACAGCTGTGGGTTGACATCCTTGGCTGCCTTCTTCAAAACCTTCCTGTTTCTTTAATCACAAGTGATCAATGATGCTTTTTCCCCTTGATGGACATCTGAAGTTGGCTGTGCTGGACCCTGAAAATGTATTTCATCCTCCTGTGGACTGTAAACTAGGGTTTTGTCCAGCTGGGGCCCAGGGTCCTGTGCAGGAGACTCTGCTGGGGTGTTACAGGAGCTAAACACAAACAGACCCCATGGCTGTCTGTGTTGTGTCCTGTACAGGAAGGTGACTGTTGTGTACCTACCATGGTGGAAGTGCCTTGACAGAGAAAGGGGTGGTATGTGCAATCCCAGCAATGCTTTGGGATGAACAGGCTTTGGAATTGGTGCTGCTTTTAAGATCTGGTGATGGTTTGCTACTCCTGTGCCATGGACTGCTTGGCAGATAAAGGTGTAGCACTGCTCACATCTGAGGGTGCTGTGGCTGTCCTGGATGAACGTGCTTGGGCGTCCCTTGCTGCTGGAGCAGTATCTGCCAGTTTGACCTGCAAATGCCCAGACTTTGCATTTCTGACCATAAAAAGTAGCTCACCCCACCTATGCAAAGAACTAGCCGTGAGGAGAATGAGATGTGGGGTTATCCTGACAGCACCCCTGCATGTGAGACAAATCACAGATGTGAACCATCCTGATTAAAGAGGTGTCTCGTCTTCTGGATGTGTGCTGAGGTGGTGAGCTCAGCAGTGCCAAACAGCCTCACAGAGCTTCTTGGGTGCTAACTGAGCAGAATAACTTAATCCCTCAGCTCAAAAGAGAGTGCTGAGCAATTGGTAGAAATAGAGGTCAAGGGAATACTACTTTTTCTAATGCATAAGCTTTATATAATTTTGTGTGCCTCTAGTAGCCTGTGGATGTGCTGGAGACAAGCAACAGGCTAGACTACTTAACTTTGGTAGCATAGCTTTTAATTCTGGAGACTACTGTATAAATACTTAGAAGCTGTTTTACTCTAACCTAGAAGGGATACTGGGATCACTGTTGGATATCAAAAGGGACAGGAGCTTGCAGGAAGAATAGCTGGCCTTCAACTGCTGCTTTTCCAAAATACAGAATCAGTATGTGTCTTCACTGTGCCTGATCACTTAGTCGAGGTGGTGAATCTACCTGCTAGCCCAGAGCTCATCATGTTTGGTTCCTCTATTCAAACATCTTCCCAAGTCAGCCCTTAGAGCCTGCATCTGGTCTCTCTGTAAGGGACTGTTGCCTAGCTTGGCAAACTGAAGGCAAGTTTGAGTGACACTGATACTTTTTATTTATTTAGTGTATGGTGTTGATGTTGTAAGACACTAACTGTAGAAAAGTCCTGTTCTCCTGGCACCTTCTTGTGCCTATGGAGAGCTGTTTGGGAGCCAAAACAAGGCATGTGGGTCTGGGGTGCTGTGGATGGTGGTATCTCCGTGCAGGCTTGTTTTCAGGCTGGGCATCAGGTGTGCTTAGGGAGGAACATGGAAGATAAGCTAGAAGAGCAGTGCCATAAGTAAAGTTAGGCTGGGAACTGACTATTTGATCAATAGCAGTTTAAAAATACTACTTGTGGCCTTTCCCCTTTTCCCTTTTTCCATTGCCAATGTGAACATAGAAGTGAGGGGGTTGCTCTCCTTGCTCTGTGCCTGGAAGTGCCTTGTAGGATGTTTTGCATGTTTGTTTTTAAAAGATATTTTTGTACACAACATTCAAGTGGAAAATGCACTTTATAATTGCCATGTAATGACTCTTTTAAAAATATGGCTCTGTTTTTATCTGATTGTTAAAATAAAGGTGGAACAAAATCTTGGCTGTGTATCTTATTTAAGCACCCATGGGGCTGGGGAGGCGATTTGGACACGGGTCCAGCTTCCTGCAAGTGGCGATGGGCAGGGAGGAGCACACATCCACTCTGAGTTCTGCTGCCCGAAACAGGAAAGAGCTGCCTATTCCTGCTGCCTTCCTGCCGCCACAAATGGCTCCACTACTTCTGCAGCCCTGGGATGGGAGCAGCCCCGACCCTTTTCTCTGTGCTCCGAGCTTTTCCCCATTAATCACTCTGTTCCCCAAGTACTCTTCACTCTTCCTCTGCTTTGCAGTGCTCGGAACAGCCTTTTCGGGTTTCTCTGCTTTTGTTTGGAGTCTGTCTCCGTCCTCCCTCTTGTCCCCTTCCCCCACCCCGGCTTGATCTGGGATCAGTGCTTTACCCTCTGTCTGTGTGCTGGGCTGTGCTGGATGCTGGGAGAGGTGTTGCAGAAGGGGGGGCAGGCTCTTTTCTGATACCGGGGTCAAATGAAAGTTAGACCCTTCTTTACGTCCAAGTAATTATCCCTGTTGTCACTACAGTAAGAAGCACTGGCAGGAACCGTGCCCCTCGGCAGAGAGGGAGCAGCTGCAGTAAATGCCAGCCAGGGCCAGTGTCGGCATTTGACCTGGCTTTCACCACAACGATTGAGCCTCGGCGATGCTCTGAAGGTGTGGTATTTCAAACAATCAAGTGCTGAGTTGGGTGGGATTTGCTGCTTACAGATAAGGTAGGGCGGAAAGCTGTGGGGGCAGGGAAGGAAGGTGTGTGTGTGTTGCTGTGTGCTGGTTTGGGCAGCTCTGTAGGCTGTGCTTCCCAACCTACTGCAGAGCCTTGCACAGAGTGAGCTTGGCCTTCGCTCTATACAGCGATAAAACCGAGCACCTTCTGATTGTGGCTCTTTTCAAGCCTCCTGCTGTCATAAGATGACTATTTTAACCACGGCAGTTCTTTCAATCAAACATACAACATAGGTCTCTTTTAAAAGGTAATTGGATTGTTTTTCTGGCTGCATGAAAAAAAAAAAAAAAGGTGTTTGTGCCCCTGCCTCAGGTGATTGGGGTGGCTTGGCCAGGGCTGTTTTCACATCTGAATGCTGGCCCAAGCTCATGAATGAGAAAACTGCAGCAGACATTTCCTGTAACAGCTTTGTGGCTGAAAGCCCCATGTGAGGACAGTTTCAGTTTAGGACAGAAGGGAAGTCCAAGGCATCCAGCACAGCTGAGGAGATGGTGCAACATTAGAAGGGCCAAGAGAGCTCAGCTCTGGGATTTCTTACCTAAACCAGGTGTTATATGCTAGGTGATACAGATATTGCAATTGCTGCATTCATAAAGCCTTTGGTGACAGGTGTGACTGTGTACTTGCTGGTTAATATATGAAGATTTCTTAGAATGCTCGTGCCATTGCACCCCCTCCCCCTTTTCTCTGAAGTTCCCAAGCCTCTGTAGCCCGAGGGATTTCGGTGCTGCCTCTGGGTAGAGATAACTAAACTGTGGTATCATGCTGATGTTGGATGTGTTTGGAGGTTCAGGTTTCCAAAGTTTGTGTTTTGGGGACAGTTTGGTAAAGGAGAGGAGGGCAAGTATTTCCCTGCTCCACATCCACCTCCCTTTGCCAATCTCCCATTAGCCTGGGGATGCTGTCCTACAGGGGAGCAGCTCTGCTGAACCACTGCTGTCACTATAGCACACTGGATTGCAGGTCCTGGGTACAGTGATGAAGGCAGGATGCTGGCTCCCTGCACCTGCAGCCTGGCAGAGCAGGGTCCACAATGTTGTATGAGCACCCCACATTCTTGCTTCAGATGTTTGCCAGGGGGACCCATGTGGGGATGCTCTGGGGAAAAACTGCCCAGAATGAGATCATATGCAGAGGCATGTGTCTCTTCCAAATCATGAGAAAGTAAATGTGTCCAGATAGTACTTTGCTACTGGACCAAACTTTTCCTTGGTTTTAAACGTAGCTCTTAGAGGCATTTGCAGTGAAGAGTGACCTGTGGAAGATGTGTCTGCCTTGCAACTGGAGGGCAGCATAAGAGGGGAGAAAACTAGAACGTGTCATTTCCCAACAGCAGTCAACTGTTCTTCTTCAGTTTCCACAAAGCAGCAGCAAATGAGCCTAAGAGACTTGGTCTTTGGGGGGAAGTCTCTTGACCACAAGGCAAGGGATAAAGGGGGCTTTCAGCATGTCCCATGGAGTTTTCTGTTGCTCTGTAGTGTCTCCCTTGCTCGGGCACTGCCCTTTTCTCTCTTACACACCATGATGCTGTTTCCAGTGTAACCATCACCAGACTCAAGCATCGGTTTGATTTCACAGTGTCTTCCACAAGCTTGTGTGTGGTCACAGGGGGCAGGAAGGGCACTTGTATAGTGGGAGGAAGCTGTGCTGAGGACACAGCTCTCAGCAGCACCAAGAGCACCCTGTACCCCTGGGAACAGCACAGAGCTTTGCCAAAAAGCCAGCAGCATGGGGCTGGGTTGCGATGCTCCCAAACTCCCCTGGTGTTTCCACAGACTTGTTCCTACTGGGCAGTTCAGCTGGCTCTAAACTATTGCAATAAACCATATTTATGTCCTTGGGTTTTTTTGATGGAACTAAGCTTCAAACCAACTTCTCTGGCCCAGCAAGGTTCTGCTGCTCTGCAGCCAGAGAAGCTGCCTAGCCCGTCTTTATCCTCCCCCTTGGAGGGGCACCCTGCCAAACAGTTAGCTGTCTTTAAAGACTGGTTATTGACATTTACACAAGGCTTAAAGAAAGAAAAAGGGTGTCTTTGTGGAAAAATAATTGCAGCTGGCCTGTTCCTTTGGCACAGATAAGTCAGACTAGTCACCAGTTTAAGTACTTTGGCTCCTGGAATGGGATATGGGGAAGCCCTTCCAGCCAATGCATTAGTCACAGATCTCTTCTCCACTCTGATGCTGCTATGCAGTCTCAGGAGAAGGGAAGGCTCAAGCTCTGTAACTCAGGAGAAATATGTTTCAAAGGCATAAGAAGAGGGTGAAACATGCCTAAATGCTTTGATAGTTCTCACTATTTCTGGTGTGGGAGTCTTGTTGAGACCATGGTCATGTCTTCTACCTAATGAATCCTTGACAGGCTCAAGTGGGAGGAGGTCTCTAAGATGTCTGCTCCAAACAAAACCACAGCTAACTGCAGTCACTCAAGGCCTCATCCATGTGGATGAATTCAATGATGTTGTAGTCTTGACAAAACACCTGGTTTCTTCCAGCTCCTGGACAGATTCAGGACATACAGATTTGGGGGTACAAGGTAAGCAGCCACAGGACAAAAATATTTCAGGGCTGGTCAAGTCCTAATATGTGTAGTTTGGAGCAAGGGAGCAGCTGCTATGTGCATGCAGCAAGGCACTTGCCATCCTTCAAGGCATCCTGCAGTAAAAGGTAGAGCCGTATTCCCAGTATAGTTGCTGGAAAACCCCACTGTCAAGAGTCAAAGGCCTAAATTGACCTACAGCTCACCTTCCAGTCTGAGCAAAACAGAGCCCAGTTCCCCTCCCAACACTCAATATTTAGCAGTTGGGAACTCATCATCTCCTGCACCTGCCTTCCATCATTACGGCCCCTGCCAAAACAAAACTGGAGTGTTATCAGCAGGAGTTTAATTCCATGGTGTTTGTGTGGTGACACTCCAGTGCTAGAGAGACAGTCACTTTCATAGGAAGAAATACAATAGCCCTCTCAGTCCACTGAGGGTTTTATGACCATCCCCTTTCACATGGTGTTCCCATGGACACCTGGCAGGTGCTGCTTCTCCTGCATTTCCCTACTTGCTATGATTTATTGGCATCTGAGTGGCCATCAGAATTGCAGTGTTTCTTTATCCATGAGCTTGGCAGAATGTGTCCCTGATGGTGTTGCAGGCCAGGGTTCAGGGCAGCTATATGTGGAGTGACACCTTCCACCCCTCATGCAACAGCACACTAGGTCACTGGGCTAGGAGTTATTGGAGCAGGTCTCCCTCTTGGGCTGAGGACTGTCACAGTCCAGCTTTATTTTCTCCAAGAAGCTGTCTCTGAGCAGATCAAGTCACAAAAAGGAGGCAAACTAAAACCATATAAATCTACCAAACCCTCTACTCCTCCGTAGTGGCTTTGGCAGGAGAAGAATTTCACTTCAGAAACCAGAACAATTATCTCTTGAATGTTTTATAGCCATGCAAGCAATCATAGCAGACACACACTAACTTCTGAGTTGGTGATCAACAAGATCTCTTAGACAACCAATGAATCTACGCACAAATCTTTCAATGCTTCTAAATGCCCTGCAATAACAGCCCAGTGCTGATAAACAGTGAGCCGTAAAGCCAGCAGGGATGCACTCCTGGGGGGTTAATAGCAGGATGACTGAGCATTTTAGTAATTTTCCCTTTTTTTACAGGACAGCAATGCAGCAGCAAGGCAAGTTACAACAAGCACTCAGAGATAATGCCTGGTCTGGTGGACATCTGCAGGTGAGTGATCCAGGCTGCAGGCCTCTCCTGGAGTGGAGAATATGGTTTCTCAGTGTAGGGCCTGGGACAAGCCCCTAATGCTGGGTTACACAACCTGGCATCAGAAACACTCACTGCTCTTGCTTTCTGTGTGCTGGAAGGGCTAAATCTATCAAAGCTGCAGCTGGAAACAGCTTGGGAAAATCCTGCATCACATTTGAATGTCTGGGATGAAAGGGTGCCAGCATGCTTGCACATCATGCCAAGCTGAGCCAGCAGAGGCTCTCAGGTTTCTTCTGTCTTTTTACAATTAAGGTCATGGTCAGCATTAAAGCACTGCTCAGATCCCCGTACTTTGCAGCTGCACGGCCATGCTGGAGAAGGTGCAGCTCCTTTGAACACCTCTAAGCCAGCTGTCAATTTAAGCCATGCTTTTCAAGGGGCTGGGAACTGGCTGCAGGTCACTGCTGACTGATCCCCTTGGTCTTCTGTGTCTCAGTGGTCCCTTTGCTGAGTGGAGTCATGCCAGCATTCTAGCCTAGCACATGCAGTTATTAATCTCTTCTTACCATCAGCCAGCTCCCTACAGCAAAGCCCCCCAGTGATGACAAGCATCTTCCCCCATCCTGCAGAAAGAGCAAGGGAGAAAGACAATTAACAAAATGAGAGACCTGCCAGAGTCTGGAAAAAGCACCCATCTGGCAGGATCTAGCAGCTCCACCCTCAGGGAATCTGCATTTCTGACACTCAATCTGCCTGCTTGAGGGAATACCCTCCTAGAATCAGCCACAAGCAGAGAGACTTGTGAGCCAGTTCTGTACAACTTGGTCTAAGTAAGGGTCCTCCCAGCTCTATCTCCAGCCAAACAAAAACAAAGGCTCTTTTCTTCTGAAATATACAGGAGCTCATGAGCTAACCTGAAGCTGTATTTTCAGCTCTGACACTGCTTTTCGGCTCTGCTGCTTGTGTTTGTGCTTGGCTGCTTCCTCCTTTCCAAATTCCAGAGGTGGGTTGCCTTTGTTTCCTTAAGAAAGAAGGAAGAAATTTGGATATGGTCTTATAGGAAAAGATCAGATGCAGTTTATAGCACCTTGCACCAAAGGAGCACTGAGAACAACTCGAATCATCAGACTCATCTGAGCTTGAGTCAGTAGCCAGATTTTTCTGAGGTGCGGGTGACCCAGTAAGAGGGATAGGTGAGCAGTCACCAAGGCGGGTTCCCAGCTGCAGTATAGACCCTGAGAACAGAAAATTTTCAATCCTGGAGACATCTCCATAACTCAGACTTTTCCACTGATTGGAGAGAATGATCTCTTCTTTGGTATAGAGCAGCTCTGCAGCCCAGCAGACCAAGCTGTAAATGGAGCCCCAGCGAACCAGACTACTCCAAACTGGTGCAGTTTTTGAACTGTGGGGATGAATCATCCAAATAACTTTCTTCAGGCAATACAGGGAACAAATGTCACTAACCATGTGAAAATTGAGACCATATGCTTCTAGGATGTTTTTAGAAAGGAGTATCCTTGACAGAGCTAGAGTCACTTCAAGGCTGGTTCCCAGGCCAGACCCCAGCAGAGCAGTCCCTCCTCTGCTGGTTCCAGGGAGTCTCTCTTGACTCTGGCCATTATTTTCACTGCGGCCAGTATCTTGAGACTCAGCAGTGGGAAGCAGATGTTCAATATGTGGAGGGATCTCCACAGGTTGCTGAGTTGGATGCAGTCGTCAGGGCCTTTGAGAGGTTCTCTGAACCTTTCAATTTAGTCACTGATTCGGCCTATGTTGCAGGGGTGGTTGCCAGAGCAGAACACGCTGCCCTGAAGGAGGTCTCTAACCCAAAATTGTTCGAGTTGCTTTCTAAATTAATATATACTGTTTCCCACAGGAAGCAACCATTTTTCGTGATGCATGTGAGGTCGCACACAGATCTCCCCGGCCTATTTTTCTCCACTACCTGGTGAAAGGCTGCAAGTCCTTCAAGGCCAAGACAGAGCTTGTGTTTTGTTTGTTTGGAAAAAAATAAATACCAGAAAAAAAACAGATGTCTGAGAACTGCCTCTGGCATCTCCCATCTGTGCATGAAGGCAACTCCTCCACAGCAGCAGCAGCCTCTCCTTCCATTTGGCAGGTGTTGTCTGGACCGGAGCCATAGGTACAGGATCTATTATCTGTTGAGTACGAAAAGGAGAGGTGGTTGCCTGGCACAGCCTTGTACTTCAACAGCTGATCTGATAACAAAGAGGTGTTGACCTCTGTTCTCTGTGCTTCATTCCCTGAAGAAGCAGGGTGATCATTACTTTTTCTTTCCATGAGGAAGCTGTTGGATATAACCTGGCACCTGAAAGGGTTTTTTTCACTATGCAATTAGGAATTTAGGGTTCTTTCACATTCTGAAAGGTGGCATTTTGTCCCTCTTGGGAGGCCTGTCCCTCATCATGCAGCTCTCTGCGTGCCATTAGTTGCAACCACATGTGCGTGTGCCAGAGCCTCCCCAATGCTTTGACCTGGTTACCCCACCCTGAACAACCTTGGCTACAGCACCCACAGTTCCTGAGGGCATGCACCAATGGCTGGGAATCCGGGAGAAGTCAAAGTGAGCCCTAATAAGGCTAGGCAGCTAGTTATTACTAAGCTGCTATTTCTACTGCAAGAAGCCCTGGAGCAGCAAAACTGCTCACTTCATGTATGTTCATTAGCAGCATGGATAAGAGCAGCATTGATTGCAGGCTATAATTAGATCTCTGGGACCTTTTTGGGCCGGCTTTCTCTGGCATTGTGCTACTTTGAAAGGACTTCCAGTTTCTTTTCTGAATGGTTGGGATGGCATTTCCCTATTCAGCAGATTTGGGACCGTTTCTGTTTCTGCATTGTGGCTCACAGAGCGCTCCCAACTTGGTGCCACAAGTGCCACACCACAGAATTAGCAAAAGCTCCATTGTTTGACCACTCCTGGTCCCTTGAGTTGTAGAGTTGGCCCAACTGCAGCTCTCTTCTTAGAACTTCATGGCCTACCTGCCAGGCAGCCCTCTCTGCTTCACTTAGCTTGCCAAGATGTAGTTTTGTGAGTACCTTCCTGTAGTGATGACTGATTCTCCTGGAGTCACTTTCTTAGTGTGTTCTGTGCAGCCAGCCTAGAGCATTCCCAGAAGAAATGGATGCACTAAGCCAGCACTAAGCACGTACTCGGGGCATGGTGGCCTACATGGAAATTATTACTCCTCTCTTGGAATGCTGGAAAACAGCCTCAGCATCCACTCTGTGAAAAATCAGGGCAGGAAGAGTCAAGGGAAAGATGCACAGCATGAAGGACTGGAGTTGAGATATCAACAGTCCACGTGGCAAACGGGACCCAAGGGTGTCTCTGCTTGTGGTTTCCTCTTCCAAATGCTGGTGTGCTGGAGACAACCATTAAGCACGGCCCTGTGGTGGGCATCTTTCCTTGCCATGTTCACAGACCGTGCCTGGATCTTCTCGTGTACTGCCCACTCGCAGCTGGCAGGCAGGGGCAGAGGTGCTGGCAGCCCATCTGGGATTACGAAGCCAGAGGCAAACATGCACACACCAGATCTTGGCTGACCTATGTGCTGAAGGAGGGTATCTGAGGAGGGAAATTTGCACCTCTGGTTTTGAACCCAATACATCTGGTCCAGGTAGCTCGGTTTGCAAACTGCAGTTTGAGATGCAAATTGAGCCCTGGATGGGAGCCCAGGGAGACAAGAGGCCGCGAAGTGCCAACCTTTGGGATAAAAAAAGGCACAAAGACGGGTGGTGCCAGCCAGGTGAATGGACACTTGGGAGACATAGCAGGAGCCGGGAATTGCTGATCTTTTTGATAACAGAGCAGATGAAGAGGGGTGATGCCAGCAGAGAGGAGGCTAGGAGCAGGGGCTCCGGAGGAAGAGCGATGACGCTTGTGTGTGGGTAGATTTTGAAGCTAGAAAAGGCCAGAGGTTCCATTGTTGGGAGTCCTCCTCGAAGGCACCAGCTCCAGGTGTTTCTGTGTTACTGTGCCATGAGTAAATGGCTTTATGGAAAGAGACGTCTGAGAGTGCTATGGGAAAGCTGGGGTCAAACTGGGAAGGAAGCCTGGTCTGACAGTGTGTGAGTGGAGTGTGCAGGGAGTCAAGTGGGGCACCTCTTGGGTCACTGGAGCCACAACTGTGAAGGGGCTTCGGTCCCAGCAGTCTGGCCTTGGGAGTGTGGCTGCCAGAGTCTCCTGAAAGGTCAGACTGGGAACTTTCCTTAACACCCAAGGCCAAACCGACTGAGATTAAAGCATATTTTTGAGTGGCACTCATTTGAGGACAGAAATTCACCCAGGACAAAACGTTTTGGAGATGAGCCTCTTTAGTGTTCCTGGCTTCATGTCGGAGACTTGTTGACCTCATGCTGATGTGTGACCTGAACCAGAAATGAGTGCCTGCCTCTTTGCAATACCTTCACACAGCAGTACAAACTCTGACCCACCCAATGCATGTTAACCATGCTATTTTCTGCAACGTCAACATGAATTTTATCTATTGTTTATCCTTCAAAGCTATGCAAATAATTTGAAATAAGTTTATCTTTATGCCATAGCCTCCCCTTCCCTTCTCTCTCTATTCCCTGATCTTAAACTGCTGCTCTACCAGTTTAAAGCTAAAGCATTTTAATGTTAAAGCTCTGCTCTAGCAAACGACTTTGTGAAACTATTTGCTTACGTTTTATATTTGTTCTCTGTGTGAGATCTAAGCCAGATCTGCTGAGGTTAGTGGCTCTCACAGGGGTTTATTGCCTGTTACTCCTCTGAACCCAGGAAGAACCAGTCCAGCAAAGGGAGCAGGTGTTTTATTCTGATGTTTTTTTTAATTACCTATATCAGCTGTTCACGTGCAAACCACACTGTCTAGCCACAAGGTCATCATTGGTAGAACATGGCTTGGCTGGACCTGAGAAACTTTATGATAAGCAAGGGGTGAAAAAGAAATTCCAAGCCTGAGTTTCAGAGGCCACCACAGGTTCTGACCCAGTTCATGCTGATCAGCTGCCAAAAATTTAACCAGCAGAGAATGAGCTTCTCTGTGCCAAGACAACCATGGGTTTTTGGCAAATTGGTCTGGCAGGATGAATGGATGGCCACAATCATTTCGTTCCAAGGCATTTGATACGGCAATGCTTAGTTTGCACTGGAGCCAAAGTCCTTCAGTTTAGCAACAAAAAGCCGGCAGCCTTTCTAATGTAACCTGATACCACTATTTAATGTCTACTGTGTCAATTATTAACAGAATTCCACCCAATGCCTTATCACTGGGATGCTGAAAAAATTTACTTCCAAGGGCAGGATCGATACCCTTTGCCTAACCTAGGTTTTATAATTCCCCCAATACTTTAGCCTTACTTACACTTTTAAATTGTCAAGCACGATGTAGCTTACTGCCCTTCCATGAAAACTAGAACAAGGGGAAGAAAGTCACTGCTCTGTGTCTGCTGGAAGAGAACAGGCTGGGGGGGAGGCAGAGAGGGCAGTTCCATTTTCTGTTGGTGTAGTTTGCACTGAAAATGCACACACCTAAAAAGAAATGGAATGTTTAAGGGACAGTCAGGCAGGGACATGTTTACAAGGTAAAGAAAATCCTTTTCTGGCCAGACAGTAGCTCAGGCTGTCTCTGCCTTTTGCAGGCCACTCTCTCATACTATCTCCTCCTTGCCCTGCACTCCTGTGGCAAATTCCCTGATAGAAATCCCAATTTCAATTCTTCCATTCTCCTCTTGGTCTCCTCTCCCTGCCTTGGTTTCTCTCTGGAAACCTACTTCTACTAAAGGGGCACATCATACCCTCCTCACTTCTACTGGGGCAAGCCATGCCCTAGGTTGCTCCCAAGATGTCCACAGCTAAGTGGTACCCAGACATCTGGGTGCTCCTGCTACCATGCAGGCTGAGCAGCAAACCCTGCCCTGACGTGAGAAACGTGACAGCCATGCTGCTCAAGGGCCTGGCTTCTCACCCAATAATTGGCTTGAAGAAGGAGAAAAAATTGTTTGCAAGAGTATCATGGAGAGACATCAGGACAGGGTTATTAATAACAGGCAAGACATAACCTGCAGGCCACATGTCACAGGGCTGCGTGGTGAGGCCATCGTGTGGGATGTGCAACTCAAAGTGACTTCATGGCAGAAGAAGAGAGAGAGGCAGACCTAACCCTTACTCCTGTGGACCTGCACCTACTCAGCCTTTACACTGAATATCCTGCTGCTTTGTGATGTTGTTAGGCTGGCAGCCTGCCTGCCTGACCCCTGTATCTGCTAACTGTCGGGGAAGTCCCTCTATCCTCAGGACTGCAGATCCAGGTGCTTTTTCCCTAGAATATACTGCATTTATTTGTGGCACCTCAAGAATTTTCCTTTCCCTGTTTTCTGGCCAGCTTCTCAACTTTTCCAGGGCAGCTTGGATTATTATTTTACACCATGTTCAAAACCCTAAAAAGTTACTTGAAGTGAGTGCACTCACTTGCCATTGAGACATGCCATCTCAAACTCCCCTTTACACAGCCGTCACTTTTGCACACAAACCACAGCTTTCTTTCCATGGGATCTGCTATCCAGCGCCTCACATGTCTCTGGGGATAATCCACCATTCCTCACAAATCATTCCCCCATGGAGTTCAAGTGTGTCCCTTTACTGCCAGCACTATGCTGGCTCCCGCTTTACAGATTTCTTCATTTCATTATGTTACCAAAAAGTGAAATAATTTCACAGTATTTACAAACTACCCTTCTTCCCAGACTTCACCATGACCAGGAAAGGGAGGAAGATGCTACTCTAGTTTCATTTACTTGAGGAAGTGTTTGGCATGTGGCTAAAGAGCAGAATATGGGACAGTTAAACAAGGACAGTGTATATGTATAGCCAAGCTGCCAACAGGACCAAACAAATCTGCCTAGACAAACAGCCTCTTACTTTCCATGGGGTGACTCCCAGGAAAGACCCAACTGCCCATGTGGGAATCACCTTCCATGTGGACAGCTTCCTGTGCTAGGGACGGTCTCAGGGGTGACTCCATCCACATATCCACCCTGCTGAGACAAGATGCCCTGCACAGGGGCCCAGCTAAACACCTTGGGCCCAGCTAAACATCTATGTGCAGAGGACATGGAAAGGGGCCAGTGATCTGGGAGGGACTGGCAGCCATGCTGAGGGACGAAAAAGACAGCCTAGGAGAAGCTGGAGAAGGCTGAGAAGGGAAGGATTCTCCTTGATGGCTTTGCTCTCCCCTCATGCCGCTTCCAATACACAGCCACCAGGAGAGCAGTGGTGGATTGGTGAGAGGATGTTCTTGTGGACTGGGGGAGGAAAGAGGGACCTGGATAAGGAGCCCCAAGGCTCCTGCCAAGAAGGCAAGTAGAGATGCCCCAGCGTCACAAAATGGGAATTATGGGAGACTAAGGCTGAAGAAGGAAATAGCAGTGAGAGGCCTTTTCTGTTTCCAATGTGTGCCTTCACAAGTCTGAGGAAGAACAGCAGAGTTCCTCAGGCTCACCAAGATTATCCTACTCCACCACAGTGCTCCACATTAGAGGAGAGTGAGGAACTAGCGAGAGGTCACTCCTCTCCCTAAGACACAGCAGCAGCCACAGACAAGGATGCCTCAAGGTGAGGCAAGCTGCACATTTCTCACCTAACCAGCAAGCAGCACCATCCACCAGATTCCCCAAGGAAAGGAGGAGAAAAATATGTGTCACACCCTGACCAGAAGCCAGCCAGCAGCTCTCAGTCACAGCAGCTGTCATAGAACTGCAAAGTAACCCCGGGGTTTAGCTGAGCCAAACCCTGTTGCACCAAAATTACTTTAGTAAAGCATATACTACTCCAAGTCAGAAGGCCCACAGGAAACACCCAATGGGAAACGTAAAGTCTCCCCAAAGTTGCTTGTAGGGTGGGTTAAGAAGCCTTTCCTTAGGTGGCCATGAATAGCCATGTAAACACAGGGCAGCAGAATCAGCTGTGGTTTTGTTGGAGTCAGCTTTTGCCTTTTTGGAGGCAAAAAGTTCTCCCCATGAATTAATATTAAGTCTCTTAGGACCAGGGTTTTCATGAAAATAGTCTGGGCCAAGGAATGGGCTGGTTAAGAGGAAAATTAAGATATTTAAAAGGCCAAACATCAAGTGTTTGAAAACTGCATGATGAAACATGTGGAAAAATCCAAACCGAAGTATCCCCTGAGCCTTGATTCATATTCTCTTTGACCCTCCATCCTGGTCTGGGGTGAGGAAAGAATGAAAACATTGCCATTTTCATGGCACAGGCAAGCCCCTCCCTACAAGAGCGTTTGAATTCACCAAGGGAGAGGCCTGAAGGCTTGCAGGGAGCAGTGTCTGCCTATGACACAGCTATGTCTTTCTTCCCACTGAAACAAACCCAGGCACTTCACTTAGGCTTTTCATTTGCTCTTCAGTGAGTTTGTTTAACCAAAAAGAAAGATTAGCATGGAAAAAATGTTTCTGTGGGTGCTGCATTGGAGTCCGGGGCTTCCTTGACTCATAGTGTTGGCAGACCAAACCCTGGGCTTCAAAATTGGAACCATGCCTTGGAGTCTTTAAAATCCCATTGGAACTCAGGCCCGTCTGTCTGGAAAGGCTCTGAGCCAGGCTCTAAGCCTGCTGCTTCTTACCCAGGGTAGGGTTGTTACTGCCTGTTGGCTCCAAACCTTTTCCCTGGTGAGAGCAGTCATATTTTCCCCAGCTGCTGCAAGTTTCCTTTCCTCAGTTAACCCTCACACCAGAGGCAGCTGTGGACTCACAGGATACCTATCCTCTCCCTTGGTGTGAATCCCCTGGAGGGAGATGGGGAGAAGACAGCCTTCCTTCTCACTGCCTCCACAGCACAGGGTAACATGAGCATGTGCCAGTATTCCCCTCTCTGAGATAAAATGGACATTTTATTTGCAGACACAGAATGCATGAGCCAGCCTTCCCACCATTCTCCTGCCTCCAGTAGTGTTGGGTCAGTGATGCTGTTAAAGCACGGAAACAACTGTCTTGCATGGAACTAACACAGATTCACAGGCCTTCTCTGTGAGAACTGATCCCAAGAAGTCCAGCAGCAATCAGTGCTGAGACCCAGAGATGGGAGGAGCCTGGAAAGGTAAGGGAGGTGAGGTTTCCCAAGAGGCAAGGAAGAAATGGCATCTTTCTTCAGTGAGTTCATGAGGTTG
Source organism: Poecile atricapillus (assembly GCF_030490865.1). NCBI lineage: Eukaryota > Metazoa > Chordata > Aves > Passeriformes > Paridae > Poecile > Poecile atricapillus. The sequence continues at coordinate 32,561,260 of NC_081252.1, read as the reverse complement.
AGATGGCAGCCTGCAAAGATGGGCAAGGACATGCAGTGCTGGGCCTTGCTGTGGAGGATCTGTTCCATGACCTTCCCAGGCACAGGGGTGAGGCTGACAGGTCAGTGATTCCCAGGGTCCCCCTTTCTACCTTTTCTAAAGATGGGTGCAATATTCCCCTTTTCCAGTCACCTGGGGCTTCAGTTGCGTGCTGTGCCTTGTGGCAGGTGGATCGAGGGGTCGGAGCAGCTCTCAGCAGCCTTTGCACAAATGGTTTAATGCAGAGAGAACGAAGGTCAGACAGGACACAGAGAAGAGGGAAGCCTGGACAACTGCCCAAGACCACTGAGGAGCAGTCTGACTGAGAAAGATCAGCCCTACAAAGCTCTAAGGCCCAGCACTGCTTCTCTGCATTTGCTCTTGCAGCAAGAGATGTGTGACAGTCTCCCCGCCCAGCTCTTGCTGGTGAATGTGACCGCAGAGGAATGCTGCGAAACAAAGGCATTCATAAGACATGAAGGCTATGGTGGACTTTTTGGTGATGATCACCACTTTTTAAACCTGTTGGCAATGATTTCAGATTTGGCATTGTCCCCATCAACTCATCTAATGAGCCTGTGCTGGAGTGAGAACCTCACCATCTTCCATATAGGGAATCAAACCTTGTGTCACTCCCTGCTCCCCTGTCCTTGTGTTTCTAAATCCTGTTTAAAAACAAGATGTTTCTGAGTTCAGACTCCCTTAGTGAAAGCCATATGAACTGCTGCTATCCAAAACAGTTTGATTGAATTGTGTACACTGAAAGACTGTAAAACTGGAATCAGAAGGCCAGTCAATTCAGGAGTGGTTAAAATGGCTGCAAAACTATTCCCTCTTCATTTCGGTTGCTTTCTCAACTAGTGCCTGCCAAAGGAGACAAATGCTTTTTAATTATTAATTCCTCTCAGTTGCTAAGTAGACTAGTACCAACCTAGCTGAAGTCTGACATATTTGCCTTTTTAAAATATGTTTTTAAATAAGCACACTACATTTCCTTAAAAAAACATCTTTGCTGTGCAAAAGAGCAAAAGCCAGCAGTCTGTGTTTAATTGAGTCCCTCTGTGTTTGGCTTACGTGCACTTTAGGAGACTGACAGAAATATGCAAACATGGGAACAGAGCCAGCTTTTGCAAAGTTAATGAGGAAAAAAACCCACAGTCACTGCTTCCGCAGAAGCACTGCCTCCCATGAACTGATACTTACACAAGCAACAAAGAGAAGACAAGAGAAAAGCACAGAGCACGGTCACTTGTGCTGAGTTCTCCTTCTCTTCTCCCTCCAGCAGCACAGGGACATCAGGTCTGGGTATTTTTTTAGCCCATGATGATGTGAGATGGTTTGTTCCACTCTCTGTACCTATCTGTAGTCTGTCAGTCAGATCTGCCTTGGTCAAACATTGCTCCTGGGAAAGGTCAGAAGTCTGCAGGAAGGTGAGAGCTGCTGCAGTAGGCTGTCAGTCTGCTGTAGCAGAAAACACCTGTGAAACTTCTCCTCCAAGCAGAAATCAAGGCTGAGTATACCAGTAGTTGGAATTCTCCTCCAGGGACATCACATTCTGTGAGACTTGGTGCAAGACCACTGGTGGTGAGAGGTTCCCTGTGGCTCCTGAGACCAGAAAAGCCAGACTGGAAGTGTAGAGATCAAGGGTGTTGGTGTTGCTCCAAACACTTGACACTTGGCAAATCTGATGGCCCATTACAGCAGTTTTCAGCCCTTTTCACAGGAACAGGGCAGGGGAGGAAATCTCAGTGCCAAATCTGAGATTACATGACCAAATGCCAGAGCCTCCACAGTGACTAGAGGTGAGAACTAGCTATTAACTCCTCAGGCAAGCATGGCAAGTGTGGGCTGCTCTGGTCAGGCCCTTGTCCACCTCAAGGCACCAGGGTTGCACAGGAGACCCCGGAGAAGGAGTCACTGTGCAGCTGACAGCATGTCCAAGCTGTAAAACCAGTGACTTGCCTCTGGCAGAGTAAGTGCTCTCCGCTCTGAGCTCTTGAGCAAGGAGACCTTGCTGTGTTTCCCCACTCAGAGACCTTTTCTGTGTTGCTCTGAGGGTGAGCTAAGGACAGACCACCTTGCAGTCAACACATGGCTATGGGCTTTCCATGTAAAGCATAAATCAGTATGAGCACAGCTTTCCAGCAACTGGAAGCCCTTCTCAAGCAGAAAAAGGCTCTCAAAAGTGTTCAGAAATATCCAGAGCCCTACAGCCTGGTGTGGTAACACCAAGAAAAGAAATGCCAAAGAGAAGATTTACTTCTGGACAAATACAGAAAAGGGACTGGCCCTGAATTTCTTAACAAGTCTGAAACTCAAAGCTTCCTTCTCAGATGTTGTTTTCTGTTATGCACAATCCTTAAACAGAGTTTTCAGCAGTACAAGCAGAAACTATTACAGCTGGCTTAAGTGATTGCCAGTATGTTGAAAATGCCTGCAGTGGCACAAGCATCCAGTGGGATCTATTTTCTGGAGCTTACTGACCTCAGATGTATCAGTGCTTTTCGACTCCTACTGCTAGTTGTGCTTGCCTCTTTGTGAAAGATTGCCTGAACTTACTTGGCCAACATTTTGCTCCAGTTAGATCTGGAAAAAAGGACACCTGAATAAGCACTGACCTTTCTCAAGGTGAGACCCTTATTGCCCCAGTGACATTTCCAGTTATTTGACATCTTGAGCAATGCATGAATTTATCCCCTAGCTGATTCTTACAAAGTAAACAAGCCAGAACACAATGCTTCTACAAAATTGCTACATCACGGGACTGCAAATATCTAAAAATTGAAATAAAGAGCAAGGTAAACATGATTTCAATACTTTTTGATATTTTCCTTGCTAGGGACAAAAAGACTTTCTGTATATTAATGAAGCAAGAATTCTCTGTTTCAGTAGTCCACAGACAAATCAAGAACCTGTGGTATCAAATATCAGCAAGTTTAAAGAAGAACCTAGCATTGGGAGAAAAGAGCACTAGCAACTTCAGAAAAAATGCTGGTACTTTTTTAGGAATTTCAGGAAAGGCTAAAACTTGAAATTGGCCTGAGCATTTTGAGTAATGCTTATGGCTACACTCACCTTCCTGCTCTTTCTGGAGAACTGGCTACTAGCATTTCCATGACTTGGAAGCCATTGGTCCTTCTCACCTCCAAGTCCTTGTTGGTTAACCTTGGAAATGTACTCAGAGTCATCTTGGGCACCTAAGAAAGGGCCAGATATAGGCAGTAAACAAAACTATGAAGTTCTATGTCCTGCCTTTACTTTTTCCTCAGTCCTGCTTCTGTCTGAGCACATTCAGACCCTTCCTGCCTGACAGGACACTTCTCCCAGTGTCAAGAGCTCAGAGGTACATTGAGCAAAAGATGAGAGAAACATTATTTCCCCACACCCTGCCTCTCCCCTAGTCATGGCTCAGAAGAAAGGCATGTCTCTCCATCACACATGCACCATTTATAACAAAAACCACCCTGTCCAAGGAGTGTTCCTGCCTTACCAGTAAGGACTGTGGTTTTCTGCCAACTTGTATTTTTGGAGGCTGTTTACATATAATGACTGCTCAGATCACTCCGGTTTGTTGACATCTTTTTTCTGGAGGTCCTCAAACTGGACTCTGTTCTTCTGAAACAAAACTACAAACACCAAGCAGATGGAAACCAAGATGTAAATATCCTTTGCTCCCATCAAGTGGGTGGGAGCTTATCAGGAGAAATCACCTCTGAGGGCAAACAAAATGTAGCTCTAGAACATCAAGGATACTTTCTGTCCCGTCCAAAACCCAGAGTGAAGCTGGATAAGCACCACCAGGAATTGTCCTTAGAGGTGTGACAAGCTCTGCAGAAAACAGGGCAACAGCTGGGAGAGAGGGTGTACTTGTGGACACCAAATCCATGGTAACATGGACTGCAAGAAAGGCTTAGTCACTGGCAAATATGCATCTGGGTTTAAGGTTTATGCTACAATTACATTTGCATACTATTTATTCAGAAGTCCTTTTCTTTTCCATCTTGTGCAATTTTGAGTCCCTCAGCATTCACTGAAGACCCCTTCTTATATTGAGCCTGCCAGTTTTGGGGTTAAGATGAACTGGAATGAATCCTATAGTGTTATATACAGAGGATGTCCTACAGTCATCAGAAAATGCAAAGAGAAAGGAGATGCCACCTGGAGAAACCTTGAGATGATTCAGAATCCAGAAGCAGATGCCAGCTGAGATCTCAGGGGACCCTGAGCAAATACCACTACCAGTGGCAAGGTGGCATTGGGAAGAAAAATTACTGAACTCCAGGAAGGTGTTTCAGATGCTCACCTGCAGCCAGCATCCATCCCCCCACCTCCAGTCTCCTCTAAAACATCACCTGCTTTACTAGTCTGGTATTAACAACCTGGTGAAAGAATTTGTGCCTGATTTGCCAGGTAAAAAGGGAACCAGTTTGCAGCGATGCTGTCACACAAGGTCAAAGCCACCTGTGAAATAGTGCAGGCCCCAGGCCAAACATGAAGACAAGTCCATAATAACATTAGCTGCCAAATTTGGAAAGCCTTTGACTGCAGCATTATTACCTAAATTTAAGGGTAGCAGGACTGGTTGAATTATTCACTGCAAGCAAACTCTCTGGCAAGCCTTAGCCCTGTTACCTGTTCACAGGTCTGTTTACAGATGTCTGTTACACAGAACAGTACAAACTGTTCATGCAAAACACATTTCAGCCCGGGAGCTGTCTGCCAGTCCTTTACTTCTGTAACTCCCTGCCCCATGGGTTGTGCCAAGGGTGGTATCCCTGCTCCCTCCAGTACCTGTAAATCCTACCTATGGGCAGAAGAGAGATACAGCCCATAGGGAGGAGCAGGACTCTGCCTGTAAAGCACATGGCTAGGTTTCACCACCATTTTTGCAGATGCTTATGCATGTATTTGCTGGTATCCACTTTGCATTCTTTCTTGTTCTCCTCTGTGGGACCATCATCTTTCTCTGGTGGAGTTTTTTTGCCTGTCTGAGGGACCACACTGAAGACAGTGCGGAGAGTCCATCATGAGATGCACTTCTCTTACTGCTGTCCCTCTACTTGCAGCCAGCCCTCTGTCTCCTTCTGCCTTCAACAGTCTCACAGTCATTTCCAATTCTCCTGGCTAAAGAATTAAAACAAAGCACTCCCATGCTTGTGGAGGAGGCTAGTGCTGTGCTGCCAGTGTCACACACACATCTCTCTGAGGCCTTGCACTACCTTTCCCAGAGGCAGGACTGTTACCAGGAACAGTCTCTAGTACAGGAAAACTGCTTTTTGAGAAGAAGGAGAGATGGAGCTGAAGGCAGCCCAGAAAGATTGGCTGCTCCAAGATTACAAAGGGAAAAATAAATTCCAGGAATATTCTTTTTTTTTTCTTTCCATTTTTTGGGGGCATTCTTTCTTCAGTGGAGGGACAGTTCTCTTGACAACCCCTTTCACCTATTATGAGCTGTGTCTCAGTGTCTTGCAAGACTGGGTTCACTGCCCAATGCTCTGGTTTGCTTCACTTGTTTTCACACAGTTGCACAGAAATTAGCTCTACCCTGCCCATGCAGGATGTACCTTTTCATGTTCCACCAGGAGGGACAATAGTCTGTTTTTGTGGTTTGTGCAGACAACCACAGAGGTACTTTAGCAAGCAAAAGTTGCCCTGAGAGGGAGTGACACCTAACCCTGAAAGTACGAAGACCAGGCATCCCAAATGGGATTGAAGAAGAATCTTCAATCTAAGAATCTGAAAAGCTGAATTCTCTTCATCCCAGCTTAAACACAAACCACTATCAAAAAATAAGCACCACACTTTCCTTACTTCAGCAAGTGCTTCAGACTCTTCTCAACTCTGAGTCAGTTCAAGACTTTCTAAAGGCCAAAGGCTAAGCACCCTGACCTGCAATTGAGGACCTTGGCAAGTAATTGAATTTCAGATCAGCTCCACCACCACCCCTGTGCAAAGTGCAAAGTATAATAGAACATGATCCCAACCTCAGCAATCGAAGAGCAGTTGTCACTATTAATTTTCATTGAAGCGCAGAAACAAAACACCTAAAATCCAGATCTAGCTGTCTTCCTCCCATACTTTTTGGGAAGGCTAGTGAGTGAGCTGAAGAGAAAGAACATCCCCATTTTCCAAAGCCTTTGATGTCTGGGAGATCATGTTTGGGCCTCACAATCCCTCTCCTGGCTACCTGAAATCCCCATCTCTCTAGTGGAAGTTCTGTGGACGCTCGGATGCTGCACAGCACCAGCAGCAGCACAGTTTCCACCTCCCAGCTAGGTCATATAAAGAGGCAGCAAAGACCAGTGGTACAGTTCATCCTCTGGCAGTACCTGCCTCTTCCTATTAAGCTGTCTGGGCCATGGGATTGCTCCAGGGACACCATTCCAGTGCCCACACAGAGGTATGAGCAGCAGTGCTAGTGGAAATGTCTCGGGCCTCCAGGCTGGCCTCCAGCTGCTGCTTCAGAAGACAGGAGGTCCTGCAGGTCCCACATGCTTTGTGCAGACAGTTCAGATACCACAGGGCACCAGACACCTATGTTTAGGTAGCTAAATCTTTCCCCTAGCAGGCCCTACAGGTCTAATTCTTAAGGAGCTTAAGGTAGAGGGACTTACGTGTTGTTTGTGCCAAGCTGTTCTGAGACGGGAAAAAATAAAGTGGAATTGGAACAGGACTAGATTGAAACCTGCAACTCCATGGCAAATCCAGCAAGTGACAACCATTTCTAATCAACAGGCATCCTTCTATCTTCTTGAGAAAACAACTTCCTAGTTGGTCTCCATTCACCATTAAATCTCTGCTGAAAATGTATGCTCCATCACACTTCAGTAAACTATATCTGGAAAGACTCACAGACTCCTCTTCCATTTCAAAGTCTGTCATTGTAGGCTGTACCCTTTGGAGTGGATCAACAAAATTGTTTTGTAGTAGGACACTACAGTCCCCTGCCATCTTTTGAGTTTTCTCTCATGTTGGTAGATTCTGGAAGGATGGCTCCAAGCACAGCCAGATTGCCCTCTGTACTGTGTGGGATCGGTACAATCCAGTAAGTCATCGGTGCCTTTTCAGCATCTCAAATAGTCCACAGACACCCTGCAACCTGAGGATTTGTCTGCATATATCCTCCCAAGACCAATTTTCATGCTTTCATGAAGCCAAAATAAATCAGCATGGATCGGTAGAAGATCCTGGCATAACTATAATCCTAGGATTATCTTGTTTTAGCTCTGTGAATCACTAGGGTATACTCACTGTCTTTTGTCTCTTTATCTCAACAACTAATTACACCAATCCCATTCATTTATTATCCAATCACCTTATTTTTATGCCTTGGGATTTCAGATTTGTCTTGTCAGGGTTTAGGCTGTCCATTGTTCATTCCATGTAAGTATTCCTGGAAGTGTTCAAGGCCAGGTTGGATGGGTCTTTAAGCAACTTGATCTAGTGGAAAGTGTCCCTGCCCATGGCAGAGCTGAGACTAGATGATCTTTAAGGCCCCTTCCAATCCAAACCATTCTAGGATTCTGTGAGCTGTAGGTGCGCTAATTTTGGTGACCTGTTAACACACGTGCCATCAGCACCCATAATTTTCAGACATCTCTAATTATTTCTTTCTGATGCTTCTAGACATTGCTTCTCCATTCATGTCAGTCTGTCTTCCATAGTCTTTACAACTCCTGACAGCATAAGAGAGTTGAAGAGAAATTGCTCATGTTCTTTGCAGTCAGCACAAACACAGTCCAGAGGGTTTTATGCTGTCAGGTGAAGTGACTGCATGCACTCAGAGCTCTTGGAAGTCTCAGTGCTAGAGCCAGGGCAGACTGCAATGCCGCACTGCTCAGGAAAGCATTTGCAGAAGACACATCCTGCCTGTCCAGAGAGGACATGCAGAGCCAGCTGCTTTGGAGACCAGGAGCTTGTGTGGAATTCCCTCAGGCAAAAGCTGGTCTTCAACAGTTCAGCCAAAATTACAACAGCAGTGGCACAGCTTCTTCCTCTGGTGGCAACCTACACTAAAATGCTGTCTACTGAAAAGAAACAGTAGAGGGTTTAGGGAAGACGGCAGCTGAGGAGACAAGGCAGCTAGTTTCCACTTCTAGCACTTTTCTTAGTCATTGCATAAGCTTGAACAGCAATTTAATTCGATGCCTGGATTTCCTCTTTAGAACAGGGCTAGTAGCTCGTAAATCACAGGGTCAGTGTCAAAAAGTCACTACACTTGCCCATTTCTTTAAAGCAACCACAGGGCTCAGCACATGCTTTAGGAGGTTATATGTCTGACAGTGAGGAGCTGATTAACTATGGTAAGATGCCATGGTCAGGACCACAGCATAGGGAAGCAGAGGAAGAAGGAGGTAAAACAAAAGGGAAGCTGTATCCCAGACATGCAGAGCAGAGCTGGTGCAGGACAGAGTGGAAAGCTTGACTTGAAAAGCAAAAGGGGGACAGAAAGCAGGCAGTTATACATCAAGGTATGTATGTTACAGACACTTTGTCCTGCCAAAAAAAAGGAAGTTTTTTCACATAAGAGCAGTGGTTGTCTGCCAGATTGAAAGTTAGCTGGTGTGGATAGAGGAACAGAGGTCAGCTAGAGTCCATCAAGACCATTCAGTCCATTTACACATGCTCCAAAACACAAAGATTAGCGGTAGGGGGAGCACTTAAAAGATTACAACTGCATATATGGCTCTAGAGCACAAGGAACTGGCTGAACTGCAGGATGTGCTCAAGGAGATTTTGCACAATTAAAATATTCTGCAGATGGCAGAAGAGGAGGAACAGATGGAAAGCTCCCCACAGCAATGGCCATGTGGCTGCAGCCACCAGCTCAGTTAAGACGTGAAGACATTTCATATCCAGTATGATCACAGTGGGACAAGCTTCCTTTATACCCAGTGGCACACAGCCAAGATCTATGCTTTTCATCTCCCAGACACAAAAGCTGATGTTTCCACCTCAGAGCATTTTGCTCATTGCCACAGCTACCAAGAGGGTCTGTGGCCTCCTGACTCAGAAAAGCAGCTCTACAACCTTGAGCCATGACTACCTTGGTTCAAGACAGAAATTTCATCCAGTATGACACATCCGCTGCAACATCTACAGAAATGTTTCATGCACAAGACTCTATGAGCCAAGAACAGAGGAGGTCATTCACTCTCTGCCAAACCATCTCACTAAACAACAAAACCTCCCGTGTATGTCAGTCAGTATCCACCAAGGTGAGGCAGGTCTCATGGCTGGAGGACAGCATGGCAGCATTTCTTTTTTCTTAGCCTGAAACTGAGCTAAATCATAGGCTTTTACAATTATGTTTTCATAGTGAAAGAGCATTGTCTGGGGATCATCCATTTTGGAAGCCTTGATCCAACACTTGCAGGGACATCACCATCTCCCAGACTAGCCTGGAAGAAAATTTCCTCCTGTTATGTTAAAATCATATGTAGATCTCTTCATCTTCGCAATCCCTCAAATACATAGTTTTAAAGATTTTTCTAAGTTTAAAAACACCATTTTCCTCTTTCAAGGCCGACAAAGTTTTCCATGCTTGAAGACTAATGACAATGATCAGAAAAATCAAAGGCCTTTGAACAGGTTAACTTTCAGAATCTAGTAAAGTGTCATGCTACCTCCTCCACATGATGCTACACTTACCAATGCAGCTCTAGTGTGGAAACAAATACCAATCAGACAAATACCCATCACACATCTAATTTAATTGTCATTTAATTTCAAAATGACCCTGTCCTTCCCATGATTTTTAATCTCTAACAGTGGCAGCACCTCCAGCGATGTGCACATGATAGAATGCATGAATTAAACCATGAGAATTGGCCACAAGCTGTTTGCCATGACATGTGAAGGAAGCCATTAGATTCTCCATTTACTTATACTGTCTTCCCTACTGTTGGTGTGTGCTAAATGGCTGCAGCAGCATTCAGGAGCCCCAACACTGCACTCCACAAGGCAGCAGTCCCTGATCTGATAAAGGTTCTGTAAGACCTGTTTGTAACAGCGAGGCCAGCAGTGCAGACAGGATTACAGCAGAGAGTACAGCTGCTTCCAGACATGGCTTGTTAGAAAATCAGTACAGGCAGGGTCAGAGAAGGACTATTTCGTGTATCCAAAGCAAACAAGAACAAGGAGTGAACCGGCACATTTCAGAGAAGCCAGCCCCCAAAACCAGCAAACGTGAAGCTTTTGAGAAGGGTCCAAAGAAGAAATGCCCATATGACTCTGCAGATTAACAGGGGGGAAACAAAGCATCAGTATAGCTGAAGAAAACTGCTCCCAGAGATCTACAGCACACTAACAGATAGGCTTTGCAGGCACCACTGCAATTCCCTCCAATGCAGAAAGCCTGATTTCTGTTTCAGCTGTGCTCCTCCCAGGCTTCTCAGCTCAAATAAATGCTCCTTATCTTTAGGTCTGTCTGTTTACTGAAGTCTGCTGCGAGTGGTGTGACCCAGATTGTGCTTAAATACAGCCAAGCTCAGCACAGTAGCAGCCACTCACGCTCTCTGGACATGGTGCTTAGCATCTCAAAGAGCCTGTTGTCAAAGTTCAGCTGTCTCAAATGCTCAAACTATATGGACAGGTAATATCTGACCTAGACTGCCTAGATCAACAGGTAAAATGTCACTTCTCCCTTCTTTTTACTCTTCTGTCATCTTAGTCCCTATATGCATGAATGGAAATGAATCACAAATGTAGGAGTGTTTTCAAGTGAGCAAAGAGGGCACGCTGACTCTCACAGCTGGCTGCTACACCTGCCTCTAAATTACATATAAAGCACTTTCACGCTGCACAGAGCATAAGTATTCAACTACTTATCAATTCAAGCCAGGAATTAATATGAAATAAATCTTGCTCATCATGGGATTCTCTGGGAAGGAGTGTCATGCTTCACAGCCCAAGTCCTGCACACCACTCCAAACCTGAACACAGCCACAATGAAGCAATTCCTGCTTATTGGGACATCTCTGGCTCATAGAGATCCATTTGGCTACATGTGCTTTTTAAAAACTAACATTGGTGAAATAGGGCACATAAACAAAGGAGGTCAGAATCACCTGCAAGTACTTTACCAATGCAAGACCACTACTACCATTCACTTCAAACAGCAAAACCTCCTAATTAGCACTAATTTAGCCAGGAAGTAGGAAAACCCCCCGCCATGATATATCTGCAAGAGGCATCACAAGATTTACAATTAAGATGTGCAGTCATGACCACACCAAGTTAAGATCACAGGAGCAGGACATGGTGCTACCCGTGGGCACTCCTGAACTGAGTGGCCACAGAGGAGACAGATGCCTGAGTCATGGAATCACATCCCCAATCAGAACACACCTAGAGGTCACCTCTGCCATAAGGAGGTGTTCAAGGCTTTTGTCATTCACTTGAAAAAGACTTTTTTCCATATGGGGCCACCTTAGTGAAAAGCAGTTACACTTCCTTAGTTTAAAGCGCACATCCCTTATGCTTCTTCAGGTTTTCCTCCCATGACACCAAGTCCTCCAATTTAAAAAGGGCAAAAGCCAGTAAGCATTGGAGGCTGTTGAATGTGAAAGGACTGAACTAGAAAGAACCCAAGAGAGAAGCAACAGCTTGACCTCTAAAGCCTTGTCAGCATGCTAACTTGCAGATCAGTACCCCATTTTCTGCTGGAGGAAGGTGTTCTAGAATAGTGTTAGCCCGCTCCTAACTATGGCTCTGAGGCCAGAGCTCAATAAAAGGCAGAGCAGAAGCCTGTACTGACCACACCCATATCTCCACTTGGGGAGTCCTCCTGGTGAGCTGTCACTGCCACCCCATGGGGCTGCCAAACATCAAGTCCTTGAAAGGAGGCTGGAGTGGTCTTGGTTACAGCAGAATGATTTCTATACATCTAGCCCATTTCAAAAGCCTGCAGTCAGTAACTGGGTCCCCTCTACCCTCCACATGTAAGACTTCCAATTTCTTTATAAAGGGCCTGTCAGTCGTTACTATAACACACACAGATCTTACCTGGCACAAACTTCTCTCCAGAAGAGACAAATGTTCATTAGTGGAGGAAAAGGAGGAATTAAAAACAGCCATGGGAAGTGTAGGGTGAGAGAAATGAGTGAAAAAACCACTGCTTTCTCAAGATCACCGAAGAACCGTCAAGGCCTGCAGTGAAACACTGAGAACTCTCCAAAGGCATGAGAATGTAAGGTGAACTGAAGTTTTTACTTATTTCCACTGCTGAGAACAGCCCCCTCCTCATTGCAATGTTAATTTCCAACAAAATATGGAAACAAATACCTTGTTAGACCAAATTATTAAATTACCTTACTATCAGACAAGCCCAGGCAAAAGCAGTTTCTGTGGACAGCTGACCTGCTGTGAGTGGCCCCTGCAGCCACACCTCACAAGGAGTTAATGGGAGGCTATGAACTGTTGTGACCTCTTTCCCATTTGCTCAGAGACAGAGGCTGTTGCTCTTTAACCTGAGAAACCTTTTTTCCTAACATAACCCCAAGATTATGTGAATCCCTCTCACGTTCATATAAATGTATATATTAAGAAATCTACTTGAAAGCACTCATGTTGAAATTAGTCTGCAATCCCTTTGTTTAAAGTTGCTACTATTCCACAAATGCTGTCTGCAGTAGCAGTAGAATTGCTCAAGTACAGCTCCTGAAATGTGAAATAAAAAGCAACAGAACAAAGCCTCTAACTCGATCAACAAGGCAATCAATGTCTGCATGCTTTTTTTCTGCATAAAAAAGACTGGATTGTTTTTTACATAGTTGTCAATTTTTTCAACATAGAAAGACTCCTCTAATAAATTAAAATATTCATTACAGCAGATGCTCTCAGCAAGCTTCTTTGGATGAACAAATGAAATGAACCTGAAAAAACAGTTTGGCTGAACATCAGCATCACTATTAAAATCACCAAACCATTTTTTTTTCCTCAAGTGCCTCCTTCCCCTGTGGCATGAAGTATCCAGGAAAATTTATCTCATTACTGAATGTTGTGAACTAGTCACATGCATGGGATTTAAGCCATCCAGCCATTGCAATGTTGCTGGTCCACTAAAGAAGACAAATCATGAGCTGAGCTGATGCCAAGACCCCCAAGACTGCTGAAATCATCTCATGCTTTAGAGACCAAATTCAGTACCTGACATGTTTAAAAATATGAAATTATTTTAATAAGTCTGTTTACATTTCAAACAAATCAGCAAACATTGTTAAAATTCATTTAATCTCAAAATCACAGAATCAAATATTCTGTGAAAATACTTACAGCTTACAGTTGGACATTAATTCAAGAGATAAAATAGTATCTGGAATGATTCCACTGATTTCTGCAGCTCATACATAAAATCATCTTAACCTATTCAAGCAATAAACAGAAAACAATTATTATTTAACCCTTATCTCAAAATATCTTTTTGAAATTATTTAGCAAAAATAAACAACTCTGTACGTACAATTACAACAGCTCTTATGCAACCTATAGTATAATCTGTAACAAATAAAAGTTTCTCATTTGACTGTGAGCCTGGTTCCAGACCTGTAAATAAAGACCAGTGATAAAGTCTCTGGCTGCCACCATGCCCAGGGCAGATCTGCTGAACTAGACTCAGTTTTGTCACAGAAACTTGCACAACAGTAATTCAGACACAAAAAAAAAAGGAGATTACCATGGTACTTCAGAAAAAGAGGATACTACAGTTGCTACACTGAAAAGCAGGTATATAAAAATTTGTACAAAATATAGGCTGACAGATAAATGGTACTTTAGGAGAAAGCATTTAGAGATTTGTATTTTACCATGTGAAAATCCATCAAGTGGATAGCTACAAAATGAAAAACAACAGTAAAGTTCAACAACACTCTACAAGAGAACAACTAGCTGCTTTCAGGGAAAAAAACCCAAAAAACCAAAACCATAAAACATCATTCTGAAGCAGTTATGGCTGTCCAAATCTGTGACTCAAAAAGGAAATCATATGAAGCAATTGACTAATACTTCTCCCTTCTGCATCAATTTAAAATGGAAGTTTTCACAGTTCCATTGATGCCATTTAACAGTCAGAAGAGCAAAGCGGGGTTTGGAGGAGTTTGATTAGTCAGTGTTCTTAATGAAGTTTATTAATTGTTTGTGTTCTGAATGTAGGTGGTAAAAAGGGTAAATTGCAATATAGGGATAGCAATTTTTTTTCTCCTTAACTTAGAGCAATCAAAATACATTATTCCACTTTTCAGAACAAGCCATTCTAATGCAAAGTTGATCACATTAATGGTGCACTTTGTAACAGCCCATGGAGACAAAGCAAATTAATACTTTGGCCTCTTTTGAATATGATCTTATCTGAGGCCTGGAGAGAAAACAGAAGTTCCTAGTAATTAGCTGTGGCCTTTAATAATAAAATTGTGTTAATCTTCCAGTGTTAAATTTTGTAATAAAGGCATAGCTTCATTGTAGCAGAAGCACAAGAAGATACCAAAAATAGCTGAACACGTCTTTAGTCATGAACGAGAAGCTTCTTGTTTGTTTTATGTAATAATCACAGAGCATGAAATTTTGACAAGGGATGTTTTGAACTTACTTTTACTTCACTCATTTTTAAGATCAAATGGCAGATAGTGTCTAAAAACAACATTAAATGAAGGGCAGCTATGCAGGAATAGGAGATGGGATCCTTACAGTGAAAATCTGCAGAACCTTCTCTTTTGAAACACAGGTTAGGAAAAATATCATCATACTACATTAATGAAATTTTTATTCAATACCCAGCTCTTCCATTTGATGGGGAAGCAGCAAAACATATCCCTTAAAGAAGAACCCCAAACAACAGTATTCCTCTGCTGCTTTAGAGCAGATGAATGCACACCCATTTCTCCTAAACTTTGTAAAAAACCAAAAAAATTGGTAGCAACCCTTAGCAGAGAGTGCCTTATCAGGAAGGGCCAGCCCAACCACTGCTCTTTCAGTTCTTCCAGGAATGGCTTATTTGTGTGCAATGAATAAGCAGATGCTAGATATCACTGGAATACATCAATGAACAAATACTGCCCACAGGCTGAGGTGGAACAGCAGCACACAGGCCCAATCCCTCTTAGCAGGTGTTCAAATGACACATTCTTAAAAGCTTAACACTTTGTCTGGATTCCAGGTATCAACCTCACTGCTAGCAAAGTTGGAAACAACAGAAGTCATCAGTACAAAAAGAAATTGCTGTAATAGGCTTCAAAGAACAAACAGCTTCCACGCTCCTCTTTATTTCAACAGAGATGATTAGTTAAGGTGCTTTAGGATTCTGCATGGCAGACAAGCTGGCAGAGGTGGCCATTTAATAAGCTCTGGAGTCTTTAGCGGGTATCTGAGGGCAGCTCCTGAGGCAGAACCCTGAACTGCTAGTTTCTGTAGCGGGGCATCTGTGGAGCAGGGGCTCCCTCTAAGGGGACTGAGGAGGAGACTGTCATCAGCTGTCCACCATGAATTCTCTCATTCACCCGCAGGTCACAGCCATCCTGCAGCATCCTTATAGCTATCCTTGCAATGTTTTTAGAGTCATCAAGTCCACTGTGAGGTCTCCCATCATAATTCATGCCCAGATTTTCAAGCATGATTGCCAACTTGGTCTGCTTCCTAGGAACCTGATGGGAGAAAGCAAGCAACATTCAAGGATTAGGTTCAGTACCAAGTCTTTTTAATCTAACACGGGCAGTAGAAACACATGCAGATTTTAAGCCAACTTAAGTCACTTATTACTTTCATGTTGCCTTCTGTCAGATCACTAACCACTGAACTTCAAAGCACCTTGGTGAGACAGACACTTTCATTTTTACAGAGGAAGCACAGTCAACAGGAGTTTGTCGAGACCTGGGATCATGTCAAGAGCCTCTTAACAACACCAGCTCAAGATATGCTTGTGCTGGCAAGGGTGGAAGCCATGGCCTAGATAAGTTTAACCATCTTTATAAAAAACAAATTACTATCCCCAGTGGCATTGCAGAGGGAATCTGAGTTTGGTTTTTCCTTTTAAATTCTAAGTGATTAAAGAAGAACCAGGCTCCTCATTCTCACTGACATCAAGCTCCTGAATGCCTTCAACCTTCACAGGACCTGATCAGCAACACCTACAGCAACCCTGTAATATTTGCCCAACACAAAGTAAAGCTCTTCCCGTATTAAATGTCAATCTCTCTTTAATCTAGAGGTTACGTTTAGTATGAAAAAGCCCTTCAAAAGAAGACCATTAGCTAGGCTGAAATCCCTTTCAAAATAAGTATATTAGTGTAGACTGATTGGGAATTTGTTAGAATCTCCAATAACTCATTTTAGGATAGTCTGACAGAAAGCAACTGTAAGGTTCAGCACTGAACTCGGTATTACCTTTCTCTTGACAATTTGATTCCACTGTAGATACATCCTAATCTTTCTCTGTCCCTGTTTTCCCTGACTATGTTTTCCTCTGCCAAAAGTCAAGATTATATGAGGGTAGTGGTGAAAATTAATTTTTGTAGTGTATTGCATGAAAACAGGAAAAAATATTGAAAAATCAAGACAGTCTTTTCAGCTGAACTACTTCAAGATACACTTGATCTAAGAAGACTAGTGTAACATTTTTAGATAATCCTTCAAGGAACACAACCTGACTTTTAAAAACAAGATTAAAATCAAAATGCAGTAGATTATATGATCTTCAATTAGTGAAGTGAGATCTGCACATGAAATGCACTTGAAAACCAGGCACCAGGCAACTAGTTGTACTGTAATTTTACACTACACAAGTAGAGATGACAAGCACAACAGGACATTCTAGACTTTTAAACCAAATTTTCCCATAAAAGAAACAGCAATTTGTACAAACCTTGTAGAAATTCCCATATGATTTGCGAATATTGATCCACTTTTTGGCAAAGGAAGGGTATTTGATACGGCTAATACGGCACTGGATGTTCAAAAATTTACTCATATCCCAAGATCTTAGAAAGTCAAAAGAGGAAAACATTAGTCATATATAATCCTGTGTTCTACATATTGCACAGCTGTGGAATTAAAAGCTGTCTTGTCTCTGGACAGAAGACAAGACAGCTTTTTCCTTCTTGCAGAAGGAAAACAATTTAGGAACAAACAAATTAGGAAAAGCTCGTTTCCTCTAGTCACGGTAAAGAATTTTTTTATATGAATTTCTTAGTATTGGGGAAAAAAATACTGTCAGGAGCAAGACTTTCACCAGGATGGCTTCAGGTCCACAATGGTTAAGACAAAAAATAGCACACCAACTACTCTACCTACCACATCAACACTGAAAACTGCCAATAAACTAGATGCTTACACGGTCCTTGGGGAAGAAAGCAACACCTTAAATCTTCCTGATTATTTGGGTATGCATTTATCTCTCTACTTCAGGCAGGTTATTGAAACTAGACTGCACCTAGTTTTATGAGAAACCAGATCTCTATGAAAATATGAAGAAATTATAATCTTATTTATTTAGCAGCCTGCCTTCCTGAAGGGAACCACCCCAGTAAGTTCGTAAGCTGCAAGCTAAAGTAAAGCTTTTTTCCCCCATGTCTTCTACCTATCTATGCAGTCTCACCTATACAACAGAGATTTCAATGCACCTATTTTCCTTAAGGAGTTTCACTGAGGGGATTCCTCTCAAGGGGAATTCCAGAGACATTTAAGCCCAGTAATACAACCAGTCTTGCAACAGCTTTGCTTCAGCATTTTCTTTTTTTAAATTCACTGTTGCTTCCAAAGACAGCAATGTAATTACAGGTTAAAAATTAAAAATTGCAGAGTGTTATTTTCAGGTATTGTGTGCTAGATATAAATGGAGAATTACAGCAACAACAAAGTCTTCAGCATCACTCTGTTGTATACAGACCACTAGGAAAGAAACGGCGCCATCTGATGGATTTAAGCTTCATTTTGAATAGTTCAGTTCAGCTTTACCATTTTACAAAAAGCTTCAATTAAAATAAAACCAGCAAAATGGCAGTGTCCTGATCCATCTTAGCAATGCTCTCACAAATATTAAACATGGTTTTGCAGTTTTAGATTGTGCTGAAGGCTGCATAAGGACATACCCGTCGGTCAACATGCAATAGCTGTACTTTGTTCCCAGTTCTCGTTGTCTCATCCACTCTATGACATTCTGCAGAACTTGAGGAAAAATATCAGCTTTATCAACAATGTCCTTAGAGAACAAAAAAAAACAAAAAACAAAAAACAAAACAAAAACCAACAAAGTAAGGAAAACTTTTTCAGAAAAAAACCCCTCAGCATTAAATGTATAAATTGTATTGGTATATGGGCAATTAAAAAGTTGGCTTCATCAAAATCTTTACAAAAGCAGATTACATGTTAACAGATGACTGGACAGGTTCTTCTATACTGAAAAAATAGCACCACAAAAGCACCACTACAAGAGCCAACCTCCTAATAGCTTCTGTAAAGGTAACAAGGTTAGACAGCAGTTGAACTTGGATTAAAACCTTTGAGGTTGTTTCCCAGGCTCCATCTTAAGTCACTTATCACAAGCCATTGCCATCCTAAGACTCTAAACTCTTCAGAATAAAGATCTTAGGAGAGGAACTGATGCAATTCAAAAGGTGCTTTGCTCTACTAAAGATTAAATTTCTCCACATGAATTAAAAAGAGAATACTTTTCCCCACAAAATGATCAATTTAGTGAAATCAGCTCTGTAATAACTGGAAGAGGGGAAAAAACAAGGATTAAGAGAATAGGCCTTACAAAAAAATAACCATGAAGGACTACCATTTAAGGTTACCAGTCTGAAAACATCAACACCACATCCCTTTTTTTCCTATTTCTCCCTGAAGAAACGAAAGTGCAAATTACCTGCGTTATTCCTGTCAGACTGATGCAGAAGTCTGAAAGCTTGGGATTAATCTCTGGCTTCACGTATTGCTGAAAGGTATCCTCCTGTAACAGGAGAATCGATCACTCAGCTGCAGCACACTATGCAGCCTGCAAGGCAACTTCTCTGGCTCGCCTGCAGCCCAAAGGCAACAGCAGCTACTTGTCCTGCTGCAGGCAAAAAGGAGTGTGCACCTCCCAAGCCAGTATGAGCCTCCTGACTGGCCATCATCAGATTCCTAACGGGACAGAGAGCTTTCCAACCAGAGCATGGCCCTCCTCTCAGCCAGTAGGCACCAAAGAGTGGGAATGTGGATTTAAGAGGGAAAAAGGACAGACTGCAAAAAAGCAGAGAATTTGGGAAGAGTGAGGGTCAGGTAAAAAGAAGTGAAAGGCATGAGAAAAGCCTTATGTTTTTTAGGTGGTATCTCTAAAGGTTCACCTGCAGTTCAAGGAAAGCAACCAGCCGCACACCTCAGAAGCTTCAGGCAAGTCCTACACCTCTGGATGCCAGCCAGGCAAACAAAATCTCACTCTGGAAAGCTGAGCAATACAAGAGTGAAGACTGAAGGCAATTTCATGGGAAAAAGAAAGCCCCAAATCCCTGCTGTTACACAAAACGTTTTGGACACACAAAAAAGACACTCTCAGAGCAATAAAAACAATCCTGGTAATCTGCACAATCCTTTTTCTGTAGTTAAGTCATACATGCAGCTACACTTTATTGTAGTGTCACAATGATTACTGAAAACCCTCTTCCCATTAAGAGGTTTTCATACATGAACCATTAGTCAGAGGTGTGTGCACATCCTCTGTTTCAGTGGGTCACTCAATTTCAGTTAAGCAGCAGGTAGTTTATCCTAAAAGAAAGCTGTACTGGAACAGAGCACTCGAGGCTACCAAATGCCTGCTAAATATGTCTAAAATTGGGTTACACAGCTGTCAGTCTGTTGGGTACAATGTGGAAACAGCTGAGCCTGACAAGAAGTGGAGTTCACTCAATCTCACTTTCTAGACTTCTGCATTAGTGTCTTCTACACTGCCTCACACACCACCACAAAAATTGATAATTTTTTGATTGTGATGAATCCCTTGAGTCCTAGAAATAGATTTGTGGGCCTTAAAGCAGGGAAAGAAAGGGCAGGTGGACAACTATCAATACAGGGAGTTGACTGCAGGAGAATAATCTACTTGGATGATCATTTGGAAAACGCTTTCAGAGGAGAAAGTTTTGTTTGTACTTCAGGGGCACAGAGGATAAGCCCTTATAAAAAAAAGTATGCTATTTTTAATGAAGTTCAACATCTGCTTAAAAACTAATCTAGACTTTCTGATGCAAACAAGTTACTTCAAAGAACAGCACACCAACACAGCCATTAGATCACTTACTATTTCCAGGGTACGCGTGTTTACTAAGACAACAGGAAATTCAATTATTTCATGCACAAATTCAGGTGGGTTTCCTTCTTCACATGTTGCTTCAAAGTCAACAACACAGATGTAGTCATAGCAGCTGTCTCCACTAATGTGCTCCTTCTGCATCAGCTTCTGTTTCTTATA
Organism: Poecile atricapillus; assembly: GCF_030490865.1. Classification (NCBI taxonomy): domain Eukaryota; kingdom Metazoa; phylum Chordata; class Aves; order Passeriformes; family Paridae; genus Poecile; species Poecile atricapillus. Next base: position 32,540,811 of record NC_081252.1, on the reverse strand, counting down.
ATAGTTTTTCAATCTCTTTTTCAGTACATCTTTCACTCCTCTAAAGAAATAGGAAAAGGGACAAAGATCACACTCTTGTTTAATTATTTCATTGTTAAAAAACTGAAGCTATATTTAACATCTGGAAGTTCAATATTTAACAACCTCATTTTGAACACCAGCACCTGTGAAATCTGAATTCCATTTTATCATAGAGGAGCATTATCCCCATTATCTACCCTACATTATATCCCATTTTCTGGGCTATCACAGAGGCTGTGATACCCCCCACAATACAATACCAGGGACAGACTGGGAAGCATGGCATAGAGACACTCTGCAGTCACTGCTACATCAGCAAGACTTGGTATCCAAAGCCTTTCCAAAGCTCCAATCTTTGTAGGTTACTCCTGGTTGACCTCTGGCCCTGGAAGATGTACTGCTTCACCTGTATTCCCCTGTGCCCTCTATATGAAGTGATTCATGCCTGAAGCCTTTCCGCATCAGTGGCATAGATAACACAGAATCCATCTTACATGTCCACATTTTACATTTTTCTCAATTTAAATTTAAAATTGAGCTTGATTCTCTCAAACTATTTGAGATTTCAGTTGTCAGAAAAACCTCCTGGTCAAGATCCTACTTTTCAGGAGGTTTGTGGCTACAAATAAATTCACATGGCAAGCAATTAAAGTAACTTACTCTACCCTTTTAATACAAACATTATAATGTGTAAGTGCATATGCCAGAACTACCATGTACCAAAACCAGAGCTGAATAAATGAAGATAATTTCCCCTTCCAAGGAAGTTATTTTCAAAATTTTTCATTGCAAATGAAATCAGAGAAGATGTAAGAGACACGTAGCAAATGGTATTATCAGAAAAGCAGCCCACTGATCCACAAAGAAGAACTAAAATCAAACTAGTAAACATGCATTTGAGAACATCAGCTGCTTGTGCAGAGATAACTCATCTTCACTCTGGTTTATTGATCTAGTTTAAGTCAATGACCAGTTCATTAAAAGCTGAGACAGTATGGGAGCTGGTAGAGGGGGAAATTACCTCTTTCTTCACCAAACTTATAAAAAATTTTGAAAATAGGAAAGGACGTTCTGTGATAATCTGCTCAATTCTCTACATTAGAACTGATGCACCATTTGTTTACAGGTAAGACATATTCTTACTTGACTTACTTGAATATATTGACAAAAAAAGCCTAGCTTGGGTAAAAGAGAAATTTTAAGATATCAGCATTTGCAACTAAAATAAAAAACTCATATAGAAAACTTACAGCCTAAGAGAATGCCACAAATACATCAGAAACTGTTTGAATTCTGCTTTCAATTTCTGAATCAGAGGAACTGCTAAACAGCTATATAAATCTAATGTTTTACCAAAAAAAATTCTCAAGTAATGATGTTTTCCTCATGAGGCACTAAATTAATTTAACCAACAAACTCCCCACCACTACTTCCTCATTCCTGCTGCCTACAGAAACACACTTTATTTTTCTCAGCTGACCTTCTTTACAATAGCTCAAGTTTGCCTGGTCACAGAATTATTAGTCTTGCAGGTCGTTTCCAGTACAGCAGGAACTATACTAAACCCCCTTGCCTCTGCCCCAGTGAGCACAAATCCAGTTTATCATAGATTAATTTTTCACATTTTCCTAGCACGTGTATTCAGAGTAGCAAACTCTTCATCTAAAGGTACTTATCTTCTGCATTGATTAAATCCTGAGCCTCATCACCAGAGTGTGTAGCAAGTATCAAATCTGTACTAGTACAGTAAATAAAAATATGGATATTCTGAAGCAAGTTGCTATTATGATTAAAGTCTGCAGCACCACCTGAGAACCACTGCAGTTCTTCTTTCCTCCTTGACCAAAAAGTGATGGCAAGTACCTTACATTTACATATTCTTTCATTTCTTTGGGTTGCCAGTTGAGCCAGCACACATTAAGCAGTATGCATTAATCCTGCAACAAAAGCTGCAACAAGATTGCACATAAAACAATTGGTGTCTGGTGCTGTGTCTGCTTTTCACTTTGTGCTGAGTTTTTAAAATTTAAAATAATCATCCCTCCTCACTCTACTGCTCTCAAAGATAAATCAACATGTTTCCAAATAACCTGGTTTCAAGCTTGAACTCTGCGAGTTTACTTCTGAGCTCTTCTCTGGTCATTCTGTTGATATAACCATTAGTTATAGCAATTTCTTTGTAAATTGGATCACTGAAGTCATTTGAACTGGCAGCAGAAGTTTTGTCATTAGTTTCTTGATCACTGATCCTACAGTGTTGCCGACCCTAAAAGAAAGAGAAATCAGGAAGTAAGTTAAGGAGGTCAAAACAAGATGCTTGAGCATTGCACAGATCGTTTTGGCACCAGAACGCAGTAAAGCATCACACTGTTACACTTGTGATCAAACTGAATGAACTAGCTTATAGATAGGCAAGAGAATCAATACTTAAGAGAAGCCTGCTCTGAAACACAGTTTTCCTAAACAGCAACAAACAGAATAAAGAGATGCTAATGTACGTGTCTTGAGCCATGTCGAACAGCAGCTCTCGGTGACAAAACTTGGACACGAATCCTAATCTCAACAGAAAGAGTTCTCTGGTGCAAACGGGCAAAGCCTTCACGAGCAGCGAGATTTCTCTCGATGCCTGAATTAACCAGAATCCACACGGACTGGGACACGCGGGCCGGTGCCCAGTAAGTGCAAGATAAACAAAGCAATAAACCAGCAGGGAGAACTACGGGCACTTCGGCTCCCGACGGCTACTTGCGGCCTTCATGGGGCGCGCACACGGCGCGGCCTCGGGCGGGTGAGCCCCGGCAGGGCAGGGCCGGGCAGGACCGAGGCCCGAGGCGGGCGGGCAGCCGAGCCACCCAGGGCGAGCGGGAGCGGGGCCGCGGCCTCGGGCCAGCACCGCCCGGCCGCACCGCCCCGCTCACTCACCGGCGGGCAGGCTGCGGGAGCGGCCGCCGCCTCATCCCGGGCGGGCTGCGGGCGGTTCTCTTTCTGCTCCTCCATGGCGGCGGCGGCGGCGGCGGCGGCGGCAGCGGCGGGAACGGCGGCGGGGACGGTGGCCCGTCGGGGGCGGGAGAGCGCGGAGCCCGCCCCTGGGCGGAGCAGCGGCCCTGCCACCGCCGCCGCGCTGCTGCCGCTCCGTGAGACATGGGGAGCTCCGGCTGCGGCTCCCGGCCTCGCCTTCCCTGGCATCAAACGCTGCGGAGGGCACGTGCCACGCCTGCCCGGAGCGCCTCACCCCGGCTGTCCCGGCAGCCCTCGACCCTGCCCCTCTGCGGCGGCACCGCCGCCTCCTGCGCCTGCCTCGGCCCTCCTGGGCTTCTGGCCGGCAGGCCCCCCGCGGTTTGGGTCACGGCAGCTCTCTGGAAGCTCTCTCCGTGTTACGGGAAATACACACTGGGCAGGCACCTCATTTTTATGCCTCCGTCCTCCTTCTTATGGCACTGACTTTGCTCACCCGAAACACGGATCTGGGACACGCGTGCCATGTTGGGTGCCAGGTCACAGCCAGAGCCCCTTCCTGGCAGGGAATCTGCCGTGCCTGCTATTCCCCATATCCCTCAATCCACAGCCAACAAACAGGGTGAGGTGGGTGGCACGAGATATGTAAAGCTCTCTGGATCTTCTTAGCCAGGAGGTGAAGGCAAAGTGATGAAGCCTCTGTCCATCACGTGTCAGTTTATTTTCCACTGGTACTTCCCACAGTCCTGAAATGCAGTCCAGTATCCCTCAGTGATGGAAGTGGATATGTATTGGCAAATAATGCAACCATACCAATACTTCCACATCTGCCAGAAACTAAACAGCCCAGAATCTTCTCTCTGCTCTGTTGTGCCTCAGGCCCCTGCACCCACCCTCAGTCGGGCCTCCCATCTCTGGCACACCAGCACCTCCTTGCAGATGCTGACATCCCTAGACCTGCTGTGCAGCGTTTGTCATCCTCAGTGGGTGTGCCACAGAGGTCCATCTTGTCTTCTCCACACTGAATGATGACAGAAGTGAGATCATGCACAAGTGTTTGGGGCTATGCACACGTCCTGGTTTTGGCTGGGATAGTTAGCTTTCTTAGAGGCTGCTGCAGAGCTGTGGTTTTTTTAATTTAATATGAGGATATTGTGGATGATACACTGATGATTTAGGTTTTGCTCAGAAGTGCTCACTCTAAGTCAAGTCCTTTCAGTTTCTCATACTTGGCCAGTGAGAAAGTGCACATGCTGGAAGGAAGCAGAGTCAGGACAGTCAGCTGACCTGAACTGGGCAAAGGATATTCCATACCATGGAATATTGTGCCCAGTATACAAATAGAGGGGAGGAGGAGGAGTTGACTGGGATTTGCTGCTGCTCATCCCCCATCACTGGGGGAGGGGCTAGGCATCAGTGAATGGTCAGCAACTGTATTGTGCGTCACTCATCTTTTTTGGGTTTTATTCCTCTCTTTCATTGCAATTACTATCATTAGTATTATTATATTTACTTTACTTCCATTATTAAACTGCTTTTAACCCATGGGTTTTACTTTTTTTCCTATTTTCCTTCCCACCTGGAGGTGGTGGTGAGTGAGCAGCTGTGATGATGCTTAGTTGCCAGAAGGGGTTAAACTGCAGCAGTGGGAAGGGATTTACTCCCACTTTTAATTCATCCTCCTGGTGCTGCCACAAATGCCCCTGCTGCCAAGCAGAGGACTGCCTACCTTACAACTCTGCCTCCAAAACCTGCTCTGAACCTGAGCAGGGAACCAAGCTTTCCATGAATGCAAACAACATTACCAATGAGAACCACTGAGCTGGCTTCCCAAACCCATAAAATACCTTAAAAGGTATTTTATTTAGTGGGGAAAAAAGCTGTTTCCCAGAAATCACCTGCCTTGCTAGAATGGGCAGTGGTTCACAGATACTAAATAAGGGTCTCCATGCTCATATTCACTCAGTGGCAAATCTCTTTGTGACTTTGCTACAGCACAGATCTACAACTAGGTGCAGACCCTTCCAGAGCTAGAGGCCAAGGAGGCACTGCAGGAGGAAAAACAAATCACACAGCCAGGACTCTCCTGGAGATTGAGATCACTTTTATTTTCAGTTATTTTGGCGAGGATGTGTGGGCGAGTGTGGGTGTGGTGCATGTGTGTCTGGGCATGCATGTGTGTGTGCGCAGAGTCCTGCCCAGTGATGTAGATTATATGAATACCTGCAATTACAGTCCATGAACTGAGCCATGAAGCGTGTGATGAGTGCTACACTGAGGCCCACTTGCTCGCCTCTTCTTGTGCTTACTGCAGTGCAGCATCTCCACCTCCCGGCACTGCTGTTCCAAGGATGCCAGCCCAAGATCCCATCCAAAGGGCACGAGAGGAACTGAGCTCCGGGATCTGGCTCTGCATGAGTGAGCCAGTGGATTTTCATCTCACTTAGTGAGTTCCTAAGTAACATTTGCAGTTCCCTTTGACACAACCGTATCTAACTCCTCACAGTGAGGAGCCTCAACTGCTTTGACAAATTTTAACTGCCTCAGAGGTACAATGGGGAAGAGAACAGGGACCCCACATAAGCTCCAGTGCTACAGCACAGCCAAGCACATCTTGAGTTCCTGGGAAAGCAGCACCCAAATACACTACTGAGTTTTTACAGCCACCATGAAACTGTGGCACGGGGGATGCTGCAAGGGAGATGACCCATGCTTCTGCAGCCCCCAGTCTCTTCCATCTGATCTGAAAGACCGTAAGGCAGGATAAATCCCAAACTAGGCTCTATTTCAGTTTAACCTTTTAAAGCTGAATTCCCCAAGCTCAGAGCAGAGACAATGCAGAAAAAACAGCACTGCCACGAAAGGAGACTAGTCAAAGGCACCCTGGCCTTGTGGCAGACTGGAAACAATATTCTCTGACGTTTTTGCTTATAGCATATTTAAAACAGAGGTGTCCCATCACCCAGGACCCTCTGCAGCTGCCAGAAGTCTCCAAGTACTCCTGTAAGCCCTAAAATTACCTAGATGTGCAGTATCACCCTTTGGGCTTACTCCCACTCACCTCTACATATTTGTATGCTGCTTAGGGACATGCAATTCCTTACATTACACAGACCCAGAAGAAGGCAAAGCTACTATCCTGGGAGTTTCACTTGGACGGATGCAGGTTTGAATCCCAGGTTTTGCTTCAGAGAGTTACACAAGGTACTCCAGGACATCTTCCATCTGCTGAAAGTCCTGGAGTTCAAAGCTCACTAGCTCTGCTTCCAAATCTGTCTGAACCAGTTTCAGCAGGAAATCAAAAACCGGTCAAGCAAGGGGTCTGCAAACCAATAAGCAAAACCAGTACAATCATCTTGAGTGAAGTAGGCATCTAGGAGATAGAGTAACCAGGAGATTCTCCTCCTATTCCAGAGGAGTTAAATTCCTTGTCAGCTCCACAGGGAGACAGCTGATGCCCCAGTCCTTTCTCACCTCTTTATAATACATCTTCAGTAAAGGCTGCAGAGTGCTCCACAGAGGCCTTAGTGATTTCTAACAGTTTGGTAACTCTTCGAGCAGGGACAAGAACAGGAACATAACACATACTCTGAACTCAGGTATCTGCTGTCAGGGCACTGCATTCAAGCCCTCTTTCCTTTGTGGCTTGATTCATGAAAAATGACAGATCCTTCAGAAACACAGGGCCATCATCCCTGGGGCTCAGGGATATTAACTGGGGTCTCAATCAGGAGCTCAGCAAAGGGACACTGTATGAGGATCCCAGGGTGCATCCTTAAAAGACAGTGACAGCAAAATCAAAAGTACTATGAGCCGCTTGGTTTGGTTCTCCTGCATCAATCTCCCACCTGGCAACTGCAAAGGGGAGATGTTTCTGAAGTGCATAGAAAATTAAATGGCTTTTGCATATTAAAAAAATTTGGATGAAAACAGTTACACCAGTTACTAAACAGTGGGTGGATGAGCAATCACCGTTTCATATTAAATAGACCCAACTAGATTGATCTCCATACTGCCACGCTCCCGGCATTACGGCTTCAGTGCACAGCAGCAGCCTGAGTGCCTGCAAAGGCCAGGGAATGCTCCCATGGAGGTGGCACACCCCGGCAGGAGGGCTGCGGTCCCCAGGAGCAGGCTGTATGATGTCTGCTCTGTCCTCTCACTCCTTCAAAGCTCACGCATCCCAGACCAGATGGGCACACTGGGAAACAGGCCTCCGGCTGGAAAAGGATTCCAGTTTGTGGTTTCTTTACAATGTGGTTTCCACGCAACTTCACAGCAACAAATCGCTAGTTTCTTCCTATGGAGAACGGAAAGAGAGGTGAGTAGCAGCGAAACAGGAGGAGAAGACTGCCCAGCACAGGAGGTGACAGTAGGGAATGCTCTAACACAAGTTCTGCCTGTACCAGGCATGTTTCATGGGCAGCAGGACTCGGAACAAGGGAGTTTCCTAGCATTATTCCTGAGCAGCATTCAAAGATCTCGTCTCCCTTTCACCTCCTCCAGCCACCACAGACAATTTTTGAGTCTCCAGTTTATCCACAGCAACACAGAATCAGAATCAATTAATGACTCCCACTGACCTAAGAAGGTTGATTGCCAGAGGCAGCAGGTCAACACATGAAATCTGAGCCCAAGCTACCCTCCCAAGCTGGAACGGTACCCTGAAGAGACAGGAAGCTGACTGAGCTGCCAGCTTTTATTTGGCAGCTTTTCCCCTTGAAGTAAGGTACATGGCTTGATTTCTTCTACCTGGCCTCTGGATCTCCTGTTGGAGAAGATTCTGCCCTGCTTTCCCAGCACTAAGTTCTTGCCAAAGGGAAGATTTACAGCCTTGCACATGAGACTGGCATTTGAAGGATCAGAAACCAGGGGAATATCATGCAACAGCAACAGGTCCCAGCAGGATGCATCACTGTCTTGCAATGGCTGCAGGCCTGGCCAGCTCACATCCTGGTGAGCACTGCCTGCTGACTTGTACCACCCATCACAGGTCTGCTATCACAGCCCAAAGAATTAAGAGCTGTACATTAACACAAGTATTTTAAGTCCCTCATCTTGAAGCCCTCCCCCAGCATCTGATGAAGGGAACCTGGCTCTGGAAATGCCTGCCTCCTATTGATTTACACTTAATAAATATTTGCATGGAGCAGGACTCACACTGTGCAGTTACCAGGGCTCAGCTGCAGGGCACAAACTAACAGTAACATCTTATAAGTCCTCAAAGCCACATAGCTGGGGGAGAAACCAGAACTTTGGTACCAGTGCTCAGCCTGCCCTTTCCCACATCTGGAGAGGGAAAATGGCTGCTCATGAAGCATGGCTGCCAGGGTCATCCCAAGGGGATCAGGATCAGTTCGTACCTCTCAGCCACACAGTGCTTCACCAGATCTCTGCACAAAGATGACTGGGTAGCTTTCCAGAAGGATGACCAAGAACTAGATTTTTAGTGCTCTAGTGGACACAATACATGGAGAGTACCACAATGGCAGTACCAGACCATCCAGACATGGCAAACCAGCAGCTGTTCAGGGATAATTGTAACACTAGGGATAAGAAATAGCATGTGCCAGAGGCACACTGACTGCCCTGCTTTTGTCCCTGCATGATCAGAGCACATCCTCAACACTTCATGGCGCAACATATGTGAACACACAGGGCAGGAAACGTTTCCCACCCTGCTTCTCTGCCAGCCTCCGCTCAAGATTGCTGCATGGGACACAGCCAACTGTTTTCTGGTGGAGCAATTTTAAAGGCTTCACTGTACCAACCCACTCCCCGGCAAAGCCTTGGCTAACTGCCACAAAACTCACTTGTCCAGGAACAAATCCAGGGAATCCCGCTACAGCTCATTTCAAGAGACTTTCCTCCAAGCAGGTCTGAATTAAATGGGATACCAAGAACATTTTTACATTCATCATGAGATCCAAATGGGTTTTCAACACGTGATCAATGGGTCCACAGAAACCTATCCCCAGTGCTTTCCCTCCGGCCAGCGGCCCTGCCGTCTGCAGCAATCATTTTCCTTCATGCCTTGTCACCCCCAACCTCCAGATGACTTCATCCACTCCAGCCATGAGGCCCCCACCTGGGAGCTGCCCCTGCCCCACAGCATTTCTTTCAGGGTCCAAAGTCCAAAGTCCCATTGATCCCCGTCAGCATCAACTCCACAACTGGAAAGATGGGAGCACTGCAGAGCATCAGCCATATTCTGCCCGGTGGAAAACCTTTGGCACCAGCACTGATGGTTTATCTGGAAGAGGAAAGGATAAAGAAAAAAATAATATAGCAAGGTTCATAGTGCTTGTGATGAATAACCTAAGACACATGATTTTCTCTAGGTTTCTAAATAGGGAGTGTGAAGTAAAGTAAAAGTAACACAGGCCATTTTGAGAACACAAGTTTCCTGCCAGCAGAGTGACTGTGAAACTGGGACACAATTAACAGACATTGTGGAAGGCAGGCTAGAGGACAAGGAGGATAGGTGGCATAGCCTTCTTGTGCTCCACAGAGCAGACAGCACAGGACAACAAAAATGGCACCTGCAGGTTAGAAATGTGCTGTGCCAAGTAGACACACACAGTAGAACCAAATGAACATGCAGCAGTGACCTGTGGCTCAGTACCAGAGCAGATTTGTTTTCTGCCCAAGGTGGACACTTCAACCTCACCTTCACACACAGCTCAACAGCCACCCATCACTGAAGCTATTCTCTACCAGGAGTGGCATTTTGGAATGGGAGGGGACTGAACAGGGAGAACAGCATCTAAAGCTACTGTAAAAATGTTAAAGTGAAAGTAATAAGTATTCACATACAGCACAGCAGGAGACACCAGCAAGACACTCAGCTGCTCCTCTAAGCTCCCTATCAAATTCCCTTGTGCCACTCCAATTACAACAGACCAGAATTTCTGTTTTGCTGGGAAACCCATGCATCAAAAAGCCAAGGCACTGGCTGCTTTTGTGAGTGTTATTCCACATTTTTCCCCACCACAATACAGCTCTATTTTCCAGGCACATTCCCACTCTGTGAAGTATATATAGGCTATAGGTACACAAGAGGGCAGGGCTGCTGTCCAGGGGGACCTCACCAGCTGGAGGACTGGACCAACAACAGTGCTGGAAAATTCAACAAGGACAATTGTATAACTGTACTCCTACAACAGGACAACCCCATGCACCACCATAGCCTGGAGTCCTGCTGGCTTGGGATGTGGTGGAAAACACAAGGCAGTAATGCAAAAGGAACGAGAAGGGAAAGGGAAAGGGAAAGGGAAAGGGAAAGGGAAAGGGAAAGGGAAAGGGAAAGGGAAAGGGAAAGGGAAAGGGAAAGGGAAAGGGAAAGGGAAAGGGAAAGGGAAAGACTCAGATGGAACAAAAGGAAAGAAGTTCCGTCCCAGAATAAAGTCTAGAGAGGTGGTAGCACCTCCATCATTGTCATCCAAGGATGACACCCTCACATATACAAGGTCCCAAGGAACCTGACCTGCCTGTGAGAGTGGTCCTGCTTGAAAAGGGGGTGTACAGAAATCTTCTGAGGTCCCATCCTACCAAAACCCACCTATGACTGCATTATCTCCCGATCTGTCCTGCCCAATGTGTGTCTTGCATCTGCCACAACACAGCTCAAAGAACATCTCAGCCCATTTCACTGTACTTCTTATCCTCTGAGTGGGCTGTCTATAGCCACAAATAATTAGAACAGTCCCCACGCTGCCAGGCTGACACCTTCCAGAGAGAAGTGCTTAGTGAGGGCATGTTTTACGTAGGCTTTCTGGTGTCTACTGACAAGGGAATAGGTCTGCTTTCTGGTCTCACTTGGAACAAGGGCTGATCACAGTAGGAGTGGGGGGGTAAACCAAGGCAACATTAACTCGCTCGCTGCCGTTCTTGGGACAGATGATCTCCGTCAGTCCCTCTGGTCTCGGCTGACTCAGCAGTTCTCCTGTGAATAAAGGAAAACAATGAAAACTTTTAAGCATCAGCAAGGCAATTTTTGCTTTTAGCATGCCCTTCCTCTCCCCCTCACCAGATAAGCATCCGTGAGTGACACAGGCAAGCACTGCAAGAGGGCTTACCGGCCCTGCAATGTGAGCAGGTCTCATACATGTAACCATGGTGAGTGTCCCGAGTGCAGCTTGGAGACATGCTGCTCCCCACACACATAACATCTGCCATCTTTCCAGTCTCTGCTTTGAATCACTGCACACAGCCTCAAGAGCTCCTTAGGGATTCATAGTATCTAGATGAAAGACCCCCTAATGCCTCTCTCCCTGGGTGCCTTTGCCACAACTGCCATGGGACTGCTGCTGCATCCTGTCAGGACCCTTGGCTATGCTATACTCTGCTGAGCATGCAAATCCCAGCTCCCAGCTGTCAGCTCTCCTATAATGAAGGCAATACTAGCTCTATATTGAGTCAGTAGAAGTGGGGGGCTCTCACACCGCCTGGTATCCCTCTGTGAAATGAGTTGCGTCAGCTCCGCTGTTCAAGAGCCAAGTTGGCAGCTCCTCACTGCTGGCAGCCTTGCAGAATGCAGTTCAGGGCAAGACACAGGTCAGCACAGTGAGAGGGGAAAGCCAGTTGCTGAGATGTGCCCAGCCCTGGGGATCACTTCCCCAACAGCTTGCTCAGAGCAAATCAAGTTTCTTCCTGGCTCCATTCCATACGTGACTGGCCCCAGCAAGGCAGATCCCCCAGCCATCAACATGCCATCTCCTCAGAGTAGTCCAGCTACAGCTTAGACACCAAACAGCACCAGAAACACCTCTTGATACCTGTCTGGGAGGTAGGGTATGCTCTCAAAGGCAATATGGGATGACCAGCAAGGGCTCAATTCTTCCGAGTGCGCCTGCATAGGTGCCAAACAGACCTACCGAAGGCAGAGGCACCAGGTCACAACTGGCTTGATCAGTGACATTCTTTACAGAGGCAGGCCAGCTCTAAGTGGGTTGCAGTCACAGGTCCACACAAAACCCTCTGGACCCGTCAATCACGCAGCCACTGTGAGCTGTCCCCACTTCCACTAAAACACTCAAGACAATGGTCCTTGGACTCCTCTATTTTTAAATGCACTTGCAATAAATGCCTCTACTGTTAACGAACATCAGAAAATGTCTCCTGTCTAGTGGCTACTGCTGGGCACCCCAGGAAAAACAGAAAAGAAATCACACTTCAAAGTACTGTTCAGCCTGTGCAGCAATAGCACAACAGGCAGCCCCCATCACAGCGAATGAAGCCCTACAAATGCTGCTTCCCTCTTCTTCTCACACTGCTTTTCTTCTCACTTTCAGGAAACAGCATGTCATTTCATACAGTGAAAGCACAGGGGAGGGCTTGTCAAGGAATATGCACAGTTCCCCTTGAGAGACACCCCACTGTTGGGGCCAGCAATCCAGTTTGCTCCTATGGTCTGCAGTCTGAATTCACATTTGGTTTGAGTATCTCCCCTCACCTCACACCTACACTCAAACCTGAACTGGCAGAGCAGCTTTTAAGCAAGGAAGATGTGTCTTCCAAACCAGAAGAAATGTGATGGTATTTGCAATTCAAAGTTAAGTCTGCAAGGTGGCGTCTCCAATTACACGAGCTGTCTTACTTTGAAAGTAGCATTACACCCCATCAAGCATGTACACCACAGGGCTCCATCTCCCAATAATTCCCAGGTTGTCAACCCCAGGTTGACTTCCAAACTGCAGTATTGATAGCTATACTGAAAGCACCATCTCTGAAAGATGAGTGAGAAAATCAGTGCACCATTATGCATTTTAATGACAGGGCTAATATCCATTAGATCTTAAATCAGAGGAGTGCAATAAGACTGGTCTGTCTGCTTGAGCCTTCATTCCTATTTCCATCTTCCCACTTCAGAAAACTTAGATGGTGATTTCTCACACAGAGGAGATTGCTGTAGGGTAAAACAGATGTCTGATTTGCAGGCAAAACCCTTGCCATGGCTCTTCAGTCACCCTCCTTTTCTTCATGGCTTTACCTTCCCCTCTAGGCTGTCTCTGGGATAAAGCTCACCTTACCTTGTACACAGCCCCAACCAAATCTCTTCCAGCCCTGTTCCCATTTCCTGCTGACATACATGCTGCTCCCCAGAAGAAAGACTTTTCTTACAATTTCTCCGTAAGACACATCATGCGCCAAGGGGACAGAAGGTCACCTATGTGTCCTTACTATTCTTCCCCCTTTCAGCTAAAAGATGTCCTGTTGCTTTACTATACTGTTCTCATCCCCTTCTCATTGCAAACCGATCATCTTTTCTGCACAAACTCATCACAATACTAAATTAGGTATAGCTACCCAAATCACACCTCTTATCACTACTGAATAAAGACAGTGCAAATCCCATTGCAATATGTAATGTAATGTATGCTATAACAAACTAGCACTGACACATCCTGCTTGGATACAACTCTCCAGGCCCAGAATCTCTTGGAGGTTTCAGAAACCTCGTACTTCTATTCAGAAATTATTCAAACTGTAGGAGATTAGCAATAAAAGACTTCAGGGTCACAGCAGAGTGGGAAAGAGGCAATCCAATGAGGTATTGGACTGATTGATACAAAAGGAAAAGCTAAGTGCCTGGCATGGAAGGTGTTTGCTTGGTTTAATTGTTAAGTTTAACTGCAGTTTTGATGTAGCACCTTGTGTCTGCAGTACTTGTTCTGCCCCTATATACAGGCTGTATTTTGCACATTCCTCTGTGAGCACGTCTCAAATTTTACTAGAAACCTCAGTTCTGCCTACCCTCTCTGAAAGGTTGCCTGCAATAGCACACACACAACCACAAAGCTTATCCTAGTCTCAACATGGACTTTGTTTTAACTTCCACAGAAGCCAATAAGGTTTTAACCAAAACTCCAGCTACTTTATCTTAAGGCTAAAGACTACAACAGTCAAGTGTGTGAAGAACAACTTCATTTTTCAGTAGACAAATCTACATGACTAAGATTATTAATGTGATTTAAGAGTATGAGCCTTATTTTTAAAGGCACTTTAATGTTAGGTACTTGAGGATCAAGGCCTAATATTTAGATGCATCTAAATCCCAGATCAGTTGATGGTAGAGAGGCACCTGCCAAGCCTGGTTAAAAGCATCTGCAAACAGAGAGCAAATGCTTGAGAAGATGCTCCTTTGCTGCTCCATTGCCCTGTAATGGCACAAATGGCACAGAAACGTTGTATCTGTCCCATGGCCACCCTCCTGGTGTTTTGGCACAGAAACTGGTCTCCAGAACTTGGTAAAACGTGCTGCACAGCAAGTTAAGGTTTAGACACAAACCAAAACTGTGTCATGAAATTAACATGGTCAGTTTGGCTGCTGCCATAAGTTGGTTTGTAAACTCCCTCAGGCAGATGGGCTGAGTGAATCGTGCTGCCCACATAATTTAAAAGAAATGTGCTATACATGGGCAGTCCCAGGGAAAAGCAGGAACAAACCTTCACCCTTTCCCAGCACTCTACCAGAAAGGCCTGTTTCCTTTCAGCATTAGCTAGCTCACCTGCAGCAGTTACTTCTGTCAGCAAGATGTTCTTCACTGCCACTGTTTTATCCCAGAACAGACACAAGCACAGGCTCACTCAAAGCTCATGCCAGTGATCAGACCCATGCATGCTGCAAAGCACACTTCACTGGCCTTTAGAAAATACCCATGAAATGCCAGATACCCGTGACAAATCAGAGACGTAGGAGAGAGGCTGACAGCAAGAAAATCGAGTACTTGTAGAAGTGTTTGGTTACTCCATGCTGGCAGCCAGACAATGCCAGCTGTAAGCCTACTTGGCTGCCTAACAGAGAGGAAGGTTTTGCATGCAGGAAGAAAATCCCACCCAGACCACTTGCCTTCACGCAGCTCCCACTGCAGTAGATGTGCTCAGAGCCCCCAAGGTTCCCCATTCATGTATCAAGAATCTGCTACAAGGGCATAGGGATGAGATACTCTAGTCCAGCCTGTCATGCCTCTCATCTCCACTCCCTCAGAGCTCCCAGGATAACACGTTTGCACAGTATCAGCCTGATGATGTTTATCATTGTCATGCTGTTTTTCCTGCTGTCAGGATCTGGGCCCCATTGGGACAAACAGGCAGCAGTGGATGAGCAGGACCTGGCCCCAGCTCTGTGGTGTTGCTTCTTTCTCTTCAGTGTGCCAGGGGCCTTGAGGATATACAAGGGCATGAGAGCCAAAACCAAGGTGCTCTTACATCTTGCCCTGCTTCAGCACTGACCCACTTACTCCATCATATATATCCTAGAGCTGCTCCAACCAAAGATCCACTGTTTTTTCAAGCCTCAGTGCTCGTATGTTCTCTTACTCTAAATCCCTTCTCACTCTTCCTCCTTGCTGAAGCCCTTACAATACAAACCACTGCAGGTGGGGTTGACTGGAGATACTTCATATCTCAGCCTCAACTGCTTCTCTATCAAGCCTCCTTTGACTAATCTTTGCTTGTGACACCTCTCAGCATAGCACTCAGCAGTCAAACCTTCATTAGAATAGAGAATAGAACACTTCAACACTGCCTGCATACCCAAAGCACGTGTCCCATGCTTGGTTTCCAACAGCAGTTGGAAAACAGGGCTCACACGAGAGCCCTGGGTCTCAGAACACCCCTCTGTGTTGCATGCAGTCCCATCTTCTCTCATCCATACAACTGCAAAGAAATTGGGGCTGGAGAAGCTACAGCTTCTGTGCCTGGCTGTTTGTTGTTTTAAGGTTCAATAGCTGGAGCACTTATACAAGTACATCAAAGCTGTCACAGAGGCAGGGTGAGGTGAATACCCATGTGCACAGATTTCCCCTTCTGCTTTAAGCGCAGGAAATGCCCTCACACACTGGGACTTTGCAGCCAGCTCTACAAGAAATCTTCCAGGAGTTGTGGCAGAAGGAAAAGGAAGGAGATGGTGTCTCACAACAAGCCTGCTTCTACTCCACACCATCTAAATCTTCTCTGCCACTCTCTGCTTAGATTAAACTAATTACTTGCTTCATACAAATGTTGCTGTGCATGACACACAAGCTTATTCTCAAGCACTGTGCACAGAAAATACTGCTCTGTACTGGCATGAATTTTTAATATGCTCCTTGCAGCACTGCCTGCATGTCACGCACAAAAATATTCCCCAGAAAGATAGAACACTGCACTTGATTTATTTCTGGAGTCCTGAGCAACCTGACCTACCCGGCCTGCTTGAGGCAGAGGCCTGGATAAAGACCTCCAAGTTAGGATTTAAATTTTTTCCTCACTGAAGGTCATTCTCCTGGCTACAGATATAGAACAGAAAAAAAAAAAGCTGAAAGCAGAGACATCACAAAAGGGAGCAGCGCAGGCTGAAATGCACATTATGAACTGAAGTTTCATAAGCTTCATGTTGCAGTCCCCAGTCAGAGGAGCTTAGAACTAGCAAACAAAAACATCTACAAAACTCCCAGCCTGTCCAAGAGCCCTACTGGGAGAGACTGCTGTGCAGAGAAGAAAAGAGAGAGAAGAACAGAGAAGAAAAACTCTGTTGGTGAGTAATGATCACAACAGCATGCTGGTGAGCAGAACCACCCATCAGGTAGAACACATGCCCAGGAGCAAATGAGCTTGGGAGTTGATATTGTTTAAAAAGAAAGGAAAGGCTTGAAAACAAAAAGAAAGTTTGCTCTGGAGATGGGGAGTGGGAAAGGCAGCCAGCTGAAAGGCAAAGGACTAGCCTACAGAGGTGAGTCCCCAATATCAGAAGCTGATAGCACAGAGAAAAAGGTGCAGAGAGCAAGGGTCAGAGCTTTCCAAAATACGCAACAGGAACCAATTTCTCCTTTGAAGGGTTCAATACCAAGAACACCAACAGCTTCCTTAAGCACAGAGCAGTCTCCTGTGTCTGCCCAGCTCCAATCTAGAGCATCCCAACTGCTAGAGGGGCAGGCTCAGCCTTGGGGCTGCTGGCTGATTGAAGCATTAAACAACTTTCCAGCTCCTGCTTTCACAACATCAGCTCTCTCTCGAGCCAGCACCTCATCTGTAGGCCTCACAGCTCGGACTGTGGATGTATATATAGCTCACCTTGCATACTTCCCCCAGATGGCTGTACAGGAAATTGTTTTCTCAAGGTTCTTAAGTCATGTGAGGTGAAGGAAACACAAAACAACCTCTGGAAACAGACAGCAGTGCTTTTCAGCTTGGAGCTGACAGGTCACGCTTCAGAACCTAGAATTTCAGTTCTCCAGGCCAGGAACCCCAGAGGTGCTGCAGAAGCTGGGCTCTGTTCAGCTCAAACCTAGGCAGCTTTTCCCCCAGCAGCTGTGATCACCTTGCACTTTACCTCCTACCTGAGGAGCTACCAGGCTAATTACCCTGGCAGGAAGCCCAGGGCTGTGCCAAAGGCTAAGGTGCTCTGTAAGGCCTGTCCAGGAAACACAGGCAGATAGATGCTGTACGTGGCAATCACTAACTCTATTTTCTGCCACTCAGGGAATGGGAGAGTCACACAAACACCAGCTATGGTCTGAAAGACTTAAGAGGGTTAAATACCCTCCCTCTTCCCCAAGTCATTATAGGGTCAGCCAGCTCTTAACGCATCACTGTCACAGCAGAAGACATTGACACACCTGAGCATTTGCAAAAGCTCTGGGGAAGCCCGTGGCACTGCATGGAGCACACCTCTGGGTGGAGAACTTGAGTGGAAAGTGTTCTGGATGTTTGACTCAACAGCTATAGGGGGTTAATTATTCAAATTCAAAATACCAAATTACAACTCATACACTAGTTTTCCCCTCATGAGTTATTTGAGATCATCCCTTACCAGTGTGGCAGTATAAGGCTTCCAAGTACAAAACTTGGAAAACTCTATGTTTTCCCAAAACATTAGTTAATTACATTTTTCTCAGGCACATAGAAATTAACTATAGTTAGAAATGGAATTCAATTAAAAGCAAATTAAAAAAAACCCCTTACATTCCCCAAATCACACAATTTAGTACTTCCCACTTGCAGACTCACAAATACAAATGCAGAGAGCAGTAAATGATCAAAACAGCTCCATCTAAATAACTCCAGGAGCAGTTGTGAAAATTCCCTTCTGTCTCCTGCTGGCAGTATGAAATAAGCAGTTCTGAGAAATAAAAGATGGCTGTCATTTAACCTATTCCTAAACCAGTGTGGGTAAGTGATCAACCATCAATGTCACTGTACAATGAACGCAACCTCCCTCTCCTCCTTCTGTAGTCCATGAGATACCAAGCACAGCCAGCATGTATGCCAGGTAACACTGACATCTCAGCAAATTGCCATGAGAGAGGGCTGTGACTTTTGACACTACTGCTCCTTCCAAAAAGATGAGGAAAGGGGATGAACAAGATGCCATTTCTCCACTCTGTTCCATCAAACTCTGGATATTTCAAATAGTATTTCAGCATGAGAAATTCATCCCTTGCCCAGCTTCACCTCTACCTATTCTGTTGGGCACTCCATCTTTCTTCTCCCTGTGCAGTAGGGAATACGGGAACAAGTCAGCTCTTCCCATTAGGGACCAGAGCAGACAATGGAGAAAGGACGTGACCAAAGGGGACAAGCAAACAGCACAACATAAAGTCTTACAAAAAAAATTAGAGGGGGCACTGGGGAAAGATCGAGAAAATAAAACATCCTTCAAATTGCTGAATGTTTTGCTGTCCTTCTAATATCTGAAAAGCTTTTTGAATTGGCAGGCTGCAACACAGCACTTTCTGACAACTGCAATACAAAGCCATGAAAAATTGATTTGCTTCATTAACATTTTAGGACCTTATTAGCTGGAACGAAATTGACTGTCAAGGCATTTTAAGGGAGAGTCATGGTGTAATGAGCTCAGTGCGAATTATCCTCATCCCAGAATAGAAACAGGCCTGTCACTGAGTAACCAAGCCCAGAATCTACCTTTTGGTTATTTTTAATTCTACCCCTTCAGCCGTATCTGCCACAAGCGCTTTTTCAGTTTGCCAAGGCAAGGCACCAGCTGGAGAGAAAGCTGCAGCCAGCCCCAACCTGTCTATTCTCACCCAGTAACAGCGAGAGACAACTGCACACAGAGTATCCACCTGAACACTAGACACCAATGGCTGCAGACAGTCCAGACAGCAACAATTCCCACCAGTCTCAGCCCATCTTTCCAAACAGTAATTTCAAAGCTATTACTCCTCCATCACAAAGGAGGTGCTGACCCTTTTTTTGTTCAGATGATCAGCACACTGCAGGTCCAACTAAACAAAAAAAAAAAAGCAGTTTAGAGAGGTTCACAAAGTCTTTATTACAATAAACAGTTAACAGGCAGGGTCCACTGAAGTCTGCAGGGAATACCAGGACTGGTTACCATCCTGCTACCTCTGTCTGGCTGTGTTTAGGTCACAACACATTAATAGGTGGCCATGTGAAAAGCCAGCCCCAAGAGCAGGCCATAAAAGACTCAGTCCCACTGAGTTCCAGCCTTATGCAACTGATGAGACAGAGCCAAGACTCCGCCTGCCCTTTTGCTAAATTCAGAGAATTAGTCAAGTCTGTGAGACATTTTTCCTCACAACAGTCTAGCTACTAACATTGAACCCAGAACTGACTGATTGTTTTCCGCTTCAATGCAGGTACTACATGGTGCACTTGAGGAAAAGCAAAAGGAAGCACCTGATGCAGACTGCTGCAATACAAAGGTTCACAAGCAGATCAGACCACTAACTGGAAAAGTGTCCTTAAGCATTACTAAAGAGACAAATCCATGTGCTGATGTCATCTGCTGATGACAGACTAAGGCTGGGGGAGCGCTTGGGACAAGTTTTTTCCCCTCTGGCTTACTTTTTCCTCACAAGATGTTCATGCATGCCATGGTTGAAGGTAGGATTCTGGCTATGAAGCTGCTCTTCTAGAATTTGACAGATTTCCAGCTGGGAAGTGAAAAATCTGGAGTTTTCCCTTGTACAACGTTTTACACTCTGTCACAGCATCCTTTCTTGTCTTTTATTTTTTCTTAATTTTTATTTCTTTCAAATTTACTTGCCTTTTGCCAGCCAAGAAAAAGGAGAACAAACCAAAACACAAATACAAGAACTGCATCTACATTTTCTGCCCAACAGTTTTCTCTGAGATTAAATAAACTCCTTTCTGGGTAAAAGTAACTGGACTCCATGAGTTGCTGTTGCTTCAGGGCCATTCCAAGGTTTCAGTGCGTTTTGCAAACTGAACTGGACGGAGCTGTATTTTCAAACCTGTGGTGGTTAAGTATTCTCTCCCAGATCACTTAAGGTGAGATGCATGCGCAATATTCCTCTGCAAAGCTATTTTGGTCACCCACAAAACACTCGCTGTTCATTAGGACAACCACAGAGCCCACTTAAACACAGGAACCTTTCTTTTTTTACCCTTCAACATCGACTGGTCTAAGGAGAGAAATCTTTACACCAAAGGTCCTGCATATATTCAAATGTTAAATCAAGTGTTTTACCTTTTATTGAACCAACTTGAACTCACCCCTGCTCTAATCTATCAACATGACTTTGTATTGAAGTCACTTTACTGGTGAATTTGGTCTATGCACATACATCACTAAACTTATTCTAGGCTCATGCTTAATTGGAACAAAATGCCTCCTTGGCTTTTTTTCTTCAAAGCTATCCACTTTATACATAGTAATAACTAACCTCACACTGCATGCTGCCCACAGGTATGGCTTTAGCTGACCAGGAAGCTGCAGGATCAAAGAAGTTTCCCTAATTATAAGGACATCAGATATAACTTCCTTCTTTGCATATATTTGTTTCATTTGCACTCTAGTTTGTTAAGTACATCCTTAGTCAAGTTTTTCTTCCTTGTGAAACAGAATGTGATGTAGATTTGCATAAAGCTATATGGCTAAAATCAGAGGGAGCAGAGCATTGAAACCAGTGGCCAATTCTCCTCTTGGTCTCATGCATAAGTCCACTATAAAAGCATTGCTGACACACATAGAAGTGCCCAAGCAGCACTCCATAGAGCTCAGAGCCTGAGTCTCCCTATGCCAACAGAAGTGGAAACCTGATTTTTGTTTTGAATCTGCTCTATTTGTTTGGCTTAAAGTATCTTTTGTTGTTACCAAAATTGCTGTCTTTGAAGTTTGAGTGGCCTGCTGGCTTTCTCTTGCTCAATAGTAGAATAAAGCTCCATCTGTCCTTTTACTATTAACAGCTTTCACTTGCTCCCTTTTCCAGAGGGAATGAGAACTAATCTTTTAACTTTTCTTTTTGTGTTGATTTGTGATTCCTTAACATTTTAAATAATTTAACCACTGTTTTCTGAAGCCTCTCATTCCCCAATATCCAAACAGATGACAGACAACTAATTGCTGTAATTCAATGCAAAAGCTAGCTTTTTCTTACAAATATCTTTTTCCCAATGAAAAGTGCTTATTTATGAGCTTAATACTATAGATTGTTTCATTATCTCTGCTGAGACCAATGCTTATTGCTTTTTATTTTACCATTGGAATGCCTCCCAGTGAGAAATCATGCAAATACAGAAACAATAGCATTGTAACTTAACTCTTATGAAGTTCATTGCCTGCTAAATGCCATCTGGTCTGGGTTCTCAGTGCCCAAAAGTCAATTGCAGCATCCATCTTTGCTGTTTAAAAATCACTTCCATGGTAGTAACGTTTCTTACTGGACAGGAAGGAGCTCTGGGGCCCAGAAAGAACTCATCAGCCTCCAAGTGCTGCCAGGAGAACATTTATCTGCTCCACCATTTCCTCTACTCCCCTGGACCTTTCCCTCATAGGAAATTCTGTCCTAGAGTCCCAGAGCTCTCTCCTGGTCCCCTGTTTGTGCTGTAAACCAGTATTACTTGTAGATTTCTACCAGGTGGATAATTCTGGGTACTTATTCACCGGTGTCCTTGTAACAGAGACCTGACCCCCTCCTCTTTCAGATGTTTTATCAACTCACCTGAGCTGCAAGCTTACTGGCTCTCCTCTGCATGCCATCTGTCTTGGGGAGAAACCACCTTAAAACTTCCAAGTCATCAACTTACACTGATCAGAGGGACATCTTAAGCATACATTGCATGTATCCCAAGAGTAAGGACTACTAGGACTGAAAAAGAACAGGAAGCAGCAAGATGCTTGCTTTCAAATACCAAGTCCCCAATTATGCTTGCTCTGAGGGGAGGTGAAGCAGGTGTAGTAGCTCAAGAGGTGGCTACTGCCAGAAAAGTGGGGAAAATGCTGGCATGCTGGAAAAGAGGATACATTTCAGAGCTACTTAAAGAGTTCACATGCTGTTTTAATCAGTGCACTTTCCACAAAACAATGGCAGAGCAACAGCCAAAGAAATAAGGTCAATCACACACATGGTATGCCATTGCCATTCCAAAAGAAATAAATGCTGCACTTTGTCCAGGTCGACAGTTTGTTCTGAGATGCAGGAGGCCCTAGTGGACTACCAGTGTTTTGGACACAGAGGGTTAAAAGAGAAGGCAGAAGCCTGATTGTCCAGATTGAGCCCTTCCTTCTCTCCAACACCAGAAGCTTGCTCTGTGAGTGAAAAATTCTGAGAAAGCACAGACCTACAAGCTGCTTCTATCCGTGCATGTAAGGACTTTACATGCTTGGTGCTAGTGGAAATGCGTCCCATAGTTCTGGACTTCACCAGCAACCACCTGGGAGCCAGACAGAGGCACCTGCCTCCCTCCCCCCTGAGCTGGTCCCCCCCACCTCCCTCAGTCTCCTGCATTTTGTTCTTAAACACTCAAGCCACTAGAACAGTCCTCCAAGCAAGGCAAAGCTTTATTAAAAATGACTTCTGATTAAAAAGGGGTTTAAATCCTTTTGTAATGATGACCGGATTATCCGCATCACGCAGCATTATGCAACGGAGAATAAAGCAGCACTGAGCAAGGGGTAAAAGAGCCGTCTCCAGCAGAACCATAACTTTGCGGGTAGTTCTCAGTTCCAGTGCTCACCTGCAAGATTCAGATGGGATCAGGTGCTCTTGGTACATGCCAGAGAAGCAGAATCATGCACAAAACTTGTATGATGCAGCAGCTGCAGAGCAGAGGCAGTTTTGTGACACGGCTTTCAAACAAAGGTGTTATTTCAGGGAAATACTGATGCTAAATGCTTCAGGAAGCACAGCTAAAAGTAATAAACTCTGACCTGAAGCCTGGGCACAGGTCTGCCATAAAACATGACAACTTATGATGGCACACTGGTGATAAACCAGAGGCTGGTCAAAAACTGCCTTCCAGCTGCCCAACCTCACTACAAGGACCAGGCTTCCAGCATCCACCCTGGTGTCCAGGGGCAGGAGCAGCCATGCAATAAGCACCTCCTCTCACCACATCCTCTTCAGCCCAATGGTTGGTTGGGGTGGGGTTCTTTATTTATTTTAACTTTTTTTTCTTTTTTAAAAATGTGATTCCTGTCTGAATCACTAACCTGAACATGATCTTGTGATATTTGGCAACATTTTCTTAACACTGTTAAACTTCACTGTAGGCACTCAAAAATGTGCATGTGTGTATGTACATGACATGCTAAACACTTTCGTCAGACAAGATGTGATTTATTTCAAAGAAGGACAAAGAACAAGTCAAAACTAACAGCTTCAAAAGCTTTATGGTAGCTTTCCATTACAAAAGACACAGAGAAAGGTAATTTTTTTTTTCTGATCCCAAGGGAAGGTTCCCAAACTTTTCTTTCATCCAAGGAAGTCTTTAGTTTGGCTGAGCCTTTGAGGCACAAACACATTGCTTAGGAAAAGACACACACAAGACTCAACTCTAGATTGTTTATTTCAGCACCTCACCCTAGGAAGGCTCCAAGCTGACCGCAGCAGCCACTTGCTGAGCTGAATTATTTGCCTATGCAAGCATCAGTTAAGATCTTGCCAAAATCCAGTAATGATCACCTCAGAGTCTTAGGGCTCCCTCTGGGCACACACATGCTCCTTTGAGAAACTACAAACTTCTTGCTTACTCAAGCTGCCATGAAAACGTCACCAATGCTGGATCACAGCATGATCCTTCACGTGACAGCATGAGTGACAGCATCCCTGCCCAAAACTCCTGACAGTACAGGTTCAGGTATGCAGATCTGGCTGGACCTTTTAGTGAGGACAAAGCACACTGGAGTTTCACTCCCTACATAGCCCTCTGGCACCACCATGAACCTGACAAAATCCCTTGGAGGTGACCAAAGTTCCAGAGTGAGGCTCACGTTGCCTCCATTTTCACCCATTGAAGATTTCGACACAATTGTCCACCAGAAGCTTAAAATGATGATAAAGTAAGAAATAAATTCTAGCTCAGCAGATTTCTAGGATATTGAGGTCAGCAAAAAAAAAAAAAAGCATCTCTTCCCAACATCCCAGTTGTCTTCCTTCATCTCAATATGAAAGCAGGCGTGGGATGTTCGGAAACAAGTCAGAAGGCTGTTGAAGAAGAGCAGTTAGCCATAATAAAATATGAGCTTGAACCTCCACAGAGAAAGTTTTAGCAAAGGAGATAGCTTAAAAAACACCCAAACAGAAACCCCAAACCAAAATTAGTAAGAAAGTTTGAAAGCTTGAATTACATATTCCTGACACCAAGAGCTAAAGGTGCTCAGCAGGGCATGATTGCACCAGTGCTTTTTCCAGGCAGGGATGGCTTAGTCCTGGTCCTAATGGTGTACAGTGAAACATACATGTACTAAAGAGACCTATTAAACCAAAGTCATGACTAGCTCTCACATAAACTCCCTAGTGTCTTCTACTTTGCTGCCAGTCAAACATCTTTCCTATATTGTCCTTGAATTTGGAGGATGAGTGAAGTACTGGGGGGTGTGTGTTAAAATCCATCACCACTCACTACATCTACAAAATGTTGAAGAAGTTCAGAGCCATCAAAGCTCTGAGCCCCAGAGACCCGCTACTGAGCAGGCAGGGCTCAAGAGAGCTGAGCAGGGCTGTAAGGGGGCCCCAACATAGCACTGGCACATGCTCAGCATGAGCAGGCTGCCCTCAGAGCCCTGAAGCTGCAGCACAGCCGCCTGACTTCACAGAAACAAATTTCTTTCACACTGTAGCCATCACTTAGTGCCCAACCAAAATAGATTTAAGCTGTTCCATAGTAAAAATAACAGCGACCAAGAAACATTATGTCAGATCACAGGAAGGGGAAGCTCTTTTTTGTTAGATTTTCTAAATTTAGCCACTTTGATATACCAGAGTCATATGGATATGAGAATTTTCTAAATCTAGTCCATGCATCACTGTCTGAAATAAGAGCATGAAAATCTCTTGGACAAAGAAAGAGGCTGTTCAAAAGGAAGATTTAGAGAAATGCACAGGGAGCTGAAAACTCATCTGATTATGCAACGAGTGTAAGTAGGCCTGGTGCTTGCTGCTGACTCCCTGGTTTGGAAGCCTGCCACCAAGCACCCTCTGCTTCAGCACATTCAACCCCATCCAGCAGTTCTGCCTATAAACTTGGGGTGGGTTAACCCTGGCTGGATGCCACATGCCCACCAAAGCCACTCTATCACTCCCTTCCTCAGTGGGACAGAGGAGAGAAAATACAATGAAAGGCTCACTGATATAAGAGCAGGGAGAGAACACTCACCAGCTGCTGTCATGGGCAAAACAGACTCAACTTTGGAAAATTACTTTAATTTTTTCACCAATCAAATCAGAGAAGGATAATGAGAAATAAACCTAAATCTTAAAACACCTCTGCCCTACCTAGTCCTGCCTCCTGGGCTCAACTTCACTCCTGACTTTTTCCCCTCCTAATCTTGTCTACCTCCTCCTCCCTCTCCAGTGGCACAGAAGGTCAGGAATGGGGTCTGCAGTCAGTTCATCATAGATTGCCTCTGCTGCTCCTTCCTCCTAAGAGAAGGACTCCTCACACTTTTCCCCTGTCCAGTGTGGGGCCCCTCCCACAGACTGCAGTTCTTCATGGACTTGGGTCCCCTGTGGGGTTATAAGTCCTACCTACTCTAGTGTGGGCTCCTCTCCCCATGGGTCCACAAGTCCTGTCTGTAGTCTGCTGCAGCACAGGCTTCTCAAAAAGATCACAGCCTCCTCTGGCCATCTACCTGCTCCAGCTGCAATAGCTGCTGCAAAGGGTTTTGGTTTTTTTCCCCTTCTTATATGTTATCCTGAAGGTACTACCACCATTGCTGATGCACTTGGCCTTGGCCAGGGGTCAGTCTGTCTTGGAGCCACCTGGCATTGGCTCTGTTAGAGAGATGGGAAGCTTCAAGCAGCTTCTCACAGGAGCAAACTTTGTAGGGCTCCACTCCTGCTACCAAAAACCTTGCCATGCAAACCCAGTGCAAAAATAGTCACATACAGCAAGAGCATAGGAAGCACCATGCAGACCAGGAGAAGAAACACAAAATCCTCTATCTCTTTCCCCCCCTGCAATAGCACAGACATGTAAAAAGGATAAGTTTGTCCATCTTCCCCAGCCTGGAATATCCTGGAAATGTGGGGAGGTCCACCTGCTTGTTTCTCTCTGAACACAGCATTCTGACTTCCTGAAGATACAGTCCAGATGAGACTTCTCCAAGAAAGCCGACCCATGAAAAGGACTACCCAGGGAATACTTTGAGCCAGAATTGACTATTCCAGCTCTCACTGCCTGTTCCCAGTTGGGCTGCTCAGCAATAAGATGGTGCAAGATGGAGTGACTCAAGGAGTGGGACAGAGACTGGCTGGCTCAAAGCCCACATTAAGGCAGTGGAGGCCAAGCCAGCAGCTGTTCTCTCAAAAACCTACAGCACACTTTAAAAAAACATTTTAGACCCAGAAACAGCTCCCTATCATTAAGTGAGAGTTTGGCACCACACAGCTGTTGCTCAGTCAGACACCAGTTTGTCTGGATTTGCAATTTCCCATGCCCCTTGGCTACTCCTGGGTGCGTCTGCAATTTGCAAGACGCCTTCTGTAGAGCAGATCTCTCAAAGGTTTGCAGAGCAGCCAGTTTGCCACCCTACTGTCACTTCTCCTCCTGCTCTTGTGCGTCCCATCATTACTAAATCCCCCTGCTAAGGAAGGTCATTGCTCCTGTGAGCCACTCACAGCTTCACAGATGAAGAACTACAAAAGTAAGGGGACAACTCAGTTACATAGCTGTCTCAAGTCCCCTTTTAGTCCCATATACACAAGGTCACAGCTGTTCATCTTTTTCGGGGGAAAAACAAACAAAAATTATACATAAACAACTTGAACTATTCCCTATCACACATCACAATAAATACAGCTGCATATTATTATACATTGAGGATGTAATCCTGAAAAGTGCAAAGATCAGCAATTTGACAGACAATCATGCTATTTTCCCCATAATGTAGTAAAAGAGACCAAGTGTACAGACTGGTGAGTTAGATACAATATAAATATAGAGAGAGGGTGGAAAGATAAAAACTCAAGTGTCAGGAAGGTCAAGATGACTGCTTATCAGATTGGATCTTTATCACCATCCTTTGGTACTTCATTCTTTATTGATCTCAGTTTATCTGAGAATTTAAATGAGAGATGGAAATGCAACTGTTCAGACATGGGCAACAGGAATATTTAGAGTACAAGACTGATGTCAGGCAGGCATCCTCAGATAGAGGTCCCTGCCTCCCCATCCTCCACACTGTACAGCCTGTGCATTTCAGCCCTGCATGTTGCTAACTTCTTGCTTTCTAATACTATGTGTTCAGAGAAAAACTGCTTGCCATCCATACCTGACTGCTGCTTTAAGGAAAGAGGCCACAGGGAGTGGATAGAAGTACTAAATAGCCAGCAACAGAGTTCCACAACAGCTAGAGATGCAGCAGCGAGCTGCTGCACCATGCAGACTTGTGGTCTGTACTGCAGGACAACTTTGCAGTTCTGCTGTGTCCATCATAAACTTTCAGAAACAGCATGATAAAGATGCTTTTTTCCTCTGCTGCAAGAAGCTCACCCTCTGTATGTTGCCCATGTAGCAAGGGGGCGGGGGGGTCGTCTCCCTAAATGTGAGAACACTTGTTTTGGGATAGCTTTGGAACAAATCAGCCCTTCTAGCAGTCCTCTGCTGCCAACCTTGCAGTTGAAGAAGAACAGAAGAACAAAATGCACTGCACATGTCTTTCAAAGTCAAGCAGGAACAAATCACTGTACACCTTCAATATTTTTCCACTGTGTGGTTTCATGGGGCAGAAAGCACTAGATGCACTGTAAGCAAATTAGGTCAAGCACCTCTGTCTCAAATCAAACCCTGCAGATTTTGATGCTGTGGAAACCACGACCAATTAATTTTTCAGGAAGTTCATAAACAACCCTACCCTGCTGCATGGCAGGATCTGTCCCTTATCAGATACCATTGCTCACTGGGTATTGCTGGAGAGAAAAACACCTGCTAAAAATGTAAAGAATATGCTCCAAGAGGAGTTCAGCACACAGACTGGAAAGTTACTGTGTACAGATCATTCAAGAAACAAGTAAAGTGTGCCATAATCTTGTATTCTGTTAGGACAAAAGCCTACAATATTAATTTTATCACCAGTCATTTGTAGGCATGAGGCACATAAATCCCTGTCCTACCACTGTTGTACCTTTGTTTTGTTCCTGGCACATTGTAACAGGAAGAGATTGAAAACTCTACAGAAAGTGAAGGGTACCGTGAATGAAGGAGGAAGGAGCTTTCCCAGAACAGTGCCAGTTCCCTCAGATAACACAAATAAAAATGCCTCTCTGAACTGGACTCTTGGCAAACATCACCCTAAACTGGGTAAAAGAGATATCCTGGTATTGCTTTCATAAAGAGTCTTGCAGAAATGCACTTAGACCAGCTTGCAGAATGCCACCAATAAAAGCCTAGCAGAAGTCTCGCATCATCTTATCAGCACAATTCAATGTATCCTAGATCAACAATAATACAGCTGCTTCCTGGAGTGTTCAAGCACCAAATCTGAGTCAGCACTTGGCAATACAAGGCAGGTCTGAACAGGATTTGAGATGGAACTTTATTTTGTGCTGAAGGTTACTTGCCCACAGAGTTCAGTTTAGTCTGACCTTCACAAAGTGCTCAGTTTAATGGACTTAACTCCATAAGCTCCAAAGCACCTTGCTCATCTCAAAACTGTTGTTTGGTTCATGCAGAGCTTGCCATGGCTCAACTGCCAATTCAAAATTAATGCTACCTTATAAAGTCTGTAGGTCCTAGGCCGTTTCCACACTCATCCCCCAGGAATCCACAGCTAATTCCAGTAATGAGTGTACTCAGTACACCTTTGGGTAAAGCTCAGAGCTCTTGAAAATGACTACTGGGAAAACAAAAAAACAAATCTGAAATTAAGGTCTTGCTTTAAACCACAACCAACTCCAGCAGGCAAGCACTCCAGCACTCACAGCTCAGTCTTGAGCACAGCCTCCACCCACTGGCCACAGACAAGTCACCCCTAACCACAGAACCTGCACAAGTCTGAAACCATGGTACCACTGATCATGTTGGCAGCCCAATCAGCATTACCACCCAGCTTCAGCCAGGAAAATACGACAAGTGCAAGTCTTTAGCCTCCAGCAGCCTCCTGAAGCAGAACCATAAGCCCTCAAAGGTGAGGATGTTCAGTCCATCTGAACATCCCAAATTAAATTTCTAACAAAGCCAACGAGACATTTTCTTTCACAGGTCTTGTAACTCCTGATCTCAGTTCTTACACCTGGTTCCCCAGAAATAAACTGCTAGAGGACAGAACTCTCGCAGCTGGTATAGCTGGAACGAAGGTCACATTCACACAGGTGACCTTGCCATTCAAGACTGTAAACTGCATCCATGCAACAGCTTCTAAAAACACCACAGCTTCCTCATCCTCTGAGTAAGACAGCTCCTTCATGCTGTGGTCACCAAAATCCCATCATCTCTCCTGATGTAGGCAAGACCACTATATAACACACCATGGAGGCAGGCTGAGACTCCTGTAACCCAACTGCAATACTTTCTCAGACACAGGTAAGTTCTTAACTAGTCAAAAGCACTGACATATTTTGTTTGCAGCAGAGGAATTTGGTGGTTATAACTTACACAGTACTTTAGGCACTCCCTTCCCACTCCTTGTTCCTACAAGGAACTCCCTGAAATAGGCATCCCACAAGCTCCAAAGCACCTGAGAAGAGGTGATCTTATTTGGCACCAGCCTGCTTACTCTCACAGTTGTTCACATCTGTGTAACACATACAGGTACCATAAATAAAGAGAGGGAGATAAAAGGACATAACTGATTATCTTGTACTCAACACCCAGAACACAATTTTCTTTACATATTGACAGATGTTATTCCTCTATTCATAAAGGGGGTGGGGGGGAGGTAGAAAAAAAAAATGTACACTGATGACTTCCAAGAATTCAAACCCCATAGAGGACTTTCCACTAAAGAATTTTTTCCTCTTCTTCACTGGCAAATTGCTTTCAAGAGCCAAACAAGTAGCCTGCACTATTACTAGCAAATTACTAATTGGAGAACATGCTAGGCTACCACAGTTGCCTGCTAAATACTTCAAAAGCAATGGACACCACAGCATACAGGAGAATTACCTGCCAGAGGCACTCTTATTTTGTTTTTAAACTGATACTGTTTTTTCACATCTCTATCCCCATGTCAAATAACATGTTCACATCCCCAAATGACAACAATGATTCAGCACTGTTGGTGATTTTCCACCACCCTCTCCTGAGATACATAAGGAGTAGGCCCCTGTAATAAACCTGCATGTGGATCATTCATGTGCTAAAACTCAACTAAATTTACATGGGAAAACTTTTCCCACTTCAGTGTTTGTAGAAGCAGGTCTCATATCACCAGATGTGTGAGCACACAAGACAGTGCAAAAGATGTTCCATGACACCTGTGTCCTCAGCATGCTAAAGCAGCACACAAATCAGTCCTCAGGTAATCAACTGACTCCAGAGAGGGAAAAACCTCCATCAACAGCTTACCTCACCCTCACAGTCAGAAGCTTTTAAACAGATCTCACACAATGAAACAAAGAATCATTTGGTACCGAGCAGCTCTTTTACAGGTCATTTCCTGCAGAGACAAATTTCAGCTACTGTAATAAAAAACACAAACCAAAACCACAAAACAAAACAAAAAAAGTAACACACTGAAGGCCAAGAACTCTGCCTTGCCTCACTAACCAAACCAAAAAGATCCACTCAACCAAATCTAGCATCTCCCTGGTTCAATGGTGGCTGATCAAAGTCCAGAGGCTCAATGCCCAGAGATGACTTCCATGGGGAACAGGTCATAGCAAGACAAACCAGAAGAGCTTCCCTGTACCACAGCTGACAAACCAGGAAAGCTTTCTTTCAGCAGAAATGCATAGGAACCTTTTGTGTAAGGAAGAGGATTCTTTCAAGCAAGAAAGAGGATTTCTTCAAGCAGTGTTAAGTGTGCATGTTGCCATTCTAATTTCAAGTAATTTCAGCAAGTTCTATATTAAGAGCTTTAAAATAAAGCCCCCAAACACACACAATACAAGGTAACCAGACACTGCCAGACAGCTTTAAGAAGCATTCCCTCCTGTTCCTGCATCCTTCCAAGCCAGACTGCCAGGCACAAACCCAGGTCTGCACTGACTACTTCAGTTCTCTCCAAAGACTGATTCCCACATCTATACCCCACCAGGGACAGTCCCATGGCAGCCACCAACTCTGCATACCACACTCTTCCTCTGGCAATTTCTCAGCTTCCTCCAAGACCACAGAAACATCTGTTGTCCGTTTCAACATGTTGTTTAAATTAGAGGATGCCACAGCCACCAAACTCGAGGACTTCAAATACTGACCTTGCAACACACAGGTTAATATGAAAGAAATCCCTAAAAATCTGTGGTGCCACATTAACTTACTCCTGTGTTTCTACACTGTTACCTACAGCAAGTCACATCAGTCAAGGCTGTCACTTCAACAGCACAGAAATCAGCTCCAGTCAGTAAACTATCCATGCTAGAGCCACAGAATGACAGTAGCTTCCTTAAGTCCAGCAACCGATCTGTGCTCTTTTTCTCCCGAACCCTGGGCCCTGGTCAGCTTCATCCTGCCACCCAGATCATCCATGTCCAAAGCTCACATGGTGCTGAAGTCTCGTCCCACTGTCTCCAATTATGCCACAGCACTCTGCTGAAACCACAGCCTTCAGGATAGTGTGACAACAGCCCCAAAACAGCCATAGCATCTACTTTGAAAGTCAAGCAAAAAAGACTCCACCTACAATCAGAGAAAATAGAAGGCTACCTAATGCTAATGTCAGGCTCTGTAACAAGCAGGTGTTACTCTACCACAATTGTGTATGAAAAGAACCCCAGCTACTTAAAGCATGACTACAAAGTGGAATTAGACACCTGACATGAGCCTTCCACTGAGCAGCAGCTCAGATTTTAAAACAACTTCCGAGCCCTTCTGACGAAACCAGTCTCACCCGCTCTCGCCTCACCTTGCATGGGGTGACTCGACAGCATGACACACCATAGTATCTTCCACCTCTCTGTCTCCTGACTCCATCCCAGCCACCAAGCGAGGTCATGGCAGCTTTTGACTCCAACGCAGAGCTGATGATGAGCATGGTTCACTTTGAATCATGTGCATAAGGTGGCCTAGTTTGCCCTGCTCTAGCCATGAGAGACTTGCAGGGGAACTCCACTATGACACCTCCATCTGTACCTCTTAAGGTGACTGGCAGTATAATCCCTGCTTCTGTTCACCCTCAGTGTGGGAGACAGGCAGAGCAGAGGCTTGTGATCTCCCTCCTCCCTGCTCTGATACTTCAAGAAGGGATAACAAGGCAGGTGGCAGATGCGCACTTTCTCTCCACAGGAGACCTCTTGCTAGTCCTTCAGAGCCTTTCAAAGCTCCTCAATAGCTCTGGAGCATCCTTTTGGACAGGGGCTGCTAGGCTCACACATTACCTTTGCCCATGGCTTTCTATTTGTTGTCACACATCACTTTATCTTGTGACAGCATTTTGTCCACCTTCTGCAATGGACACAGACTCTGGCTTTCTTATGTCTACACTCACACAGCCCTTTCACAAGGCAGGAATAAAGGAAAACCACTGGTCAAACATGATCCCTCCCAGGCCAAACACCAGAAGAATCACAGACAGGACATCAGGACACCCTGTACAAAAGATGGTCTAGAAGAGCCTGGGGTGGCCCAGACCCAGCCTAGTACAGGGCAAGGAG
This sequence comes from Poecile atricapillus, assembly GCF_030490865.1. Lineage (NCBI taxonomy): Eukaryota > Metazoa > Chordata > Aves > Passeriformes > Paridae > Poecile > Poecile atricapillus. The sequence goes on along the minus strand of NC_081252.1, from coordinate 32,507,653 downwards.
AAACAGCAGCAGGCAGTAAGCAGGTGCCTATGAATGTAAGCTTAGAAAATCCAGTCACACTTGTCCAAACAAAGCACACGTGTCTACTATCAGACAGATGGCAAACCACCTCCACCCCCCAATCCCAAGTCACTTAATAGCTTACAGGACACGAATAACCTAAAAGCTCTCCAGTCCGGGGGCTAAAAGAACATCACATAAAAATGAGAGTATTTCACAATGCCTGTGATGACCCAACTCAGGTCTTACTGTCTTGGAGAGGTGAACTGTTCCTGTTGGTCACTCAAAGAGGGATATGACTTTTTTAGCCTGGCAGGGACACTTTTATTTCTTTATAGTGCAAATGTAAAAGAAAAAAAAATAATTTAACACACTGAATTGTTACCAGCCAAATGGATGACTGCAGCTTCAAAGCACACTGAGATTCCAGCTCAGATGCCAATTCAGTTACTGTTTCACACAGCTACAAAACTGTTTCAAACACAAAAACTTCCTTAAAAGGACCCTAACAAGGCATTTTTATATCACTTTCATTCACTGTTTGCAATAAGGCCTCAGAAAACTGAATCCAGAATCTCAATTTTTATTAACCATTTCTACACACAGTAGCCCTATTCCTAGAGTATTTCTGTGTGTATTATCAATGGAAGCTATAGTGTGCAGGACAGAGAGGAAAAGCAAAGATTAATCCTCAACTCATGAACACCCTTTTTGAAGGGGATTCTAATAAAAATTTTGGATGACCAAAGAATGCACCATCAGTTTCATGAATGACGACACAGATTGCACAACCACACAGAGAGCCAGACTGCACTTCCATTTTTGAGCACAAATTTGGCAGTGTCTACACAGAAATATTTCCCTTATTAAGGTCAACTGACTGCAAAGCACTTCTTCAGTGCAGTCCTAAAAAGCCCACAGACCTATTTAAGTATTAGGAGCATTGTAATTGCCAGGGATTTCCACTAACAGAGCTTAGAAAGAAACACAGACATCTCCCATACTACATATTTTCGAAACATTAGACCCCTCTCTTTCCTACACCTTGTCAAAAATGACACCAACCATGACTCACTTGCACGACAGCAAGCTTGGCAGCATGACTTAAACATGCACGCCTCCTGATCAGCAAAATCGGGAGGAAAATAAAGTCTTGAGCTTCACAATTGCCATTTAGGGGCTCCTAAACAGTCTTTTATTCATAGAGCAGATACACAGCAAGGAATATTTTAGATTAGATGCAGACATACATGCCTCTCAAGTCAAATCACAGTTCACATTTTTTATATAGTCCACATCAAACATGGTCTAGATTTAAGCATCATCCATGACAACAAGCAGGTTTCTCAGTAAATTCATTTAATCACTCTTCGGCATTTCCACAGATCAGCCTTGGCTTTTAAACATGTTTGTCTGGTGTCCTCCCAGCTAGAGTCACACAGTATCCATGTTTAAGAGAGCCATTCCCTGCCCCAAGGCAGGGTCACACCTGGGATACTATCCTGTGCCCCAGATAGCAAGGCCTGAATTCCTTGCTGGAGTGCCTCAAAAATGCTGCAACCCCCTTTCCACAGGCAGCATCACCCAGGTGCCATGTGGAGACCTGGCACACAAGCCCCAGATCCTCCTGTGTTCATCACACTGCTTACCTGTACCTTCCAGCACACCTGGCCTGGCTCCCAGGTGAGAGCAATCCTTTCCCACCTCTAAGGAAACATACATGACACAGCCAAGTCCAAAGGAAAAGGCCCTTCAACGCCCCTCTCAGGCTTCTGAACCCACTCTGACCATCACTGGGGTGAGCAGCAACACCAACAGCCTGTGGATGGTCTGACTCCTCTGCAAATTTCCCTTTTAAAACATCATCTCCTCACAGGGAGAAAAGGGACAGCCACAAAGCATTCACCAGTTAAAAAGAAATAAAGGAGATGTGTGATTGGAGACTGTAATTCACAAGTTAAATCTTCAGTAGGTGCTGATCACACCGTCACACTGCACATCCACATGTCTGCTGTCTTGACTAATTTTGGCGGGTTTTTGGGGACGGTTGTTGGGGTTTTTTTCAGGGGTTCTGTGGCAGGTTTGGCTTTTTTAGTTTCCAGGGGTTTTCTTTTTGGAAAGCAGATCACACTGCCATACACATGAGCAGCAAGCTATCACACAGCATGTCTCACAGCATGGGTTCATCCCCCCAGTCCCATGGCTCTTACATAAGTGAGCAGTTAGAGGGAGATACGGCTGATGGAGCCAGGACTCAGGCTGAGGAGCAAACTGCATCTCCTTATTCTAAACATCCAGAGGGAGAAAAACCCAACAAAAAACCCAAGAAACCAAACCCCAAAACAACTCCAAAAACCTCACACCTTATTAATCACATTTGCTTAAGAACAAATTCAGCACCACTGCTTGCTTTAAGTCAAATAATGCTACAGTTCCCTGCACAATTTCAGGCTACCTATTAATGGTCCTGTGGTGTTCCAACACACCTCCAACATGGTTTTTAAAATGCGGATTTCTGGAGCATTGCTCACAGTCCAGAGTGTGTTTTGATTTCATGCAGATTTACACATCAAAGCACCTTTCCCATGGCACCCTGCAAGCCGCAGAGCAAACCCAAGTGGAGCAGGGAGGATACTAGTTAGGAGGCAGTACCTGCATACACAAAGTAAAACAGATGCTGCTGGAAAACATCACCGATAAAAATCGCAGCTTTAGAGGTGACAGCTTTTAAAAGCACCATGACCAGTCACGTTCCAGAGGAGAGAGGTTATGCTTTTTTCGTTTGAGGAAGGGAGAGAGTGGAAGGGAAATAAAATGCTCTTGAGAACAGCTCCAAAAGGCAGAGTCTGGGAATCACTTCTAGGTGAGACACTTAAACAAAGAAGATGGAGTATTCTCTCTTCAGGGAAGAATGCCTCCCGCTAGAGACAGGGCTCAGTGAAAGCTTTTTACACAGGGCTATGGAGACCAACACACCCATTGTCTACCAGGAGGACCTTTCCTGCATTCAGAGAGCCCGCAGCATAGGCCAGGTTTTGGGGGTGGAGGGTTGAAGGGGGGGTCAGGGAACACCTGCAATGCTTTATGCATCTCTATTCATGTTTACAAATAGCTCCAAGGAAGTGGGAGCTGCAGGGTAAAAGGAACTAGGGGGGAAAAAAATCCCCCAACACCACAATCCCATTCAAACGAATCAAAACAAGGAGGACAGGTCAGAGACTTTTCAACAATGGCACCGCCAACCCTCAGGGCCAAAACCCAAAAAGCAGAGAGAAAAGGCGCAGACAAAGGGGAATGTAACACTCCCTTCTCAGAATAGGATTATTTTAAGCCTGTCTCCTTGGAGCTACCCTAATATTTTCTCTCATGACTCAAACCACCAGGGAAAGGAGAGCAGAGAAGAAAAAAAAAAAAAAAATAAAGAAAAGAAACAGAGCTAGGGCTGACCTCATAAGACACCTTTCTAGAAGGGGTAAAGCTCCAGAAGAGATGAAAAGCAAGCTGGGCTGTGCCTTACCTGGAAAAGTGTGTGGGTTGGGTGACCCTCTTTTAAGGCACTTTGAACAGAGGACATGCACAGTGTAGTACAGGCCCGGCCATTCCTGGAGCAGGACATTCAGTTCTTCCACTAAAGGCGTAATAGCTTGCCAAGCTGTCCAGATATTTGGTAGGGACGCATGACTAGCGATAGACAGAGTGTCTGGCTGCAGAGCTCCCCTGGCAGGCCGGTAACTCACCACCACAGGCACCTTTCCCCGGTAGGCATAAATCTGGTATTTGCCATCTGACCGCTGAACCACGTGGCTGTTAATCTGGACACTGTAGCGTGCAAACAAGCCGGGTGGGAAAATGAATGGAAAGCTATATTCAATCTGCAGCTGCTCGACCACGAAGGACTGTCCGCTCAGATTGGTGCCGTTGATCCACGCCTCTGCGTGGGGCACCTCGTTCTTCACGTAGCAGGGAAACTTGTACCAAGCAGCCGCCCCATTTAAGGGCTTGCATTTGGGTTTGTTGACACAGTAACATAGCCCCATCTTCTCCAGCAGCTCCAGAATGAGCTGCAGATCCTCCCGACTCTGGACATGGGGCTTAAGAAGGAGACGGATAACATGGGCAGGAAGGAGGCCATGCAACAAGAAGCCCTCCACGTAATGATGGAGCTGAGTGGTCCTCAGTTCATCAATCTGGGTGTCACTGAGCAGTTTCTGGAGCAGCACAGTGGCATCCCGCTGGCAAAAGACATTGAGGATGTCTATGAGCCGCGGCAGGTTGTGGAACACATACTCCCGCAAGGTGAGATGCTCCTCAAAGTAGAGCAGCTTTCCACTCTCGTGCAGGTAGGACAGGGCACTCTGCAGACGATCCTCCGTCAGGCCTGCCTGCAAGCCTAGCCGGGCAGAGTCCCACCAGCTAAGCCACAACTGCTGAGCTTGAGGCTGGAAGTGCAGCTCCTCCAGCACTTGCCAGGACTTGGGCAACACCCGGTGCAGGTTTGGGAAGATATCTCGATGCTCAGCCACCGAGAGGAGCTTGTCCCGCAGGCGACGCACCTGGCAACGGTCCTGGCAGCTGAAAGGCAGCACTGGAGAGAGGATCTGTGGGCGGTGGTTGAGAAGATACTGAAACTGGGCTTTCTTTCGCCGCAGGTTCTTGTCTGAGACCCCGTAAAAGGCAGCATGCGGGCTGGAGCAGCGCAGGTCAAAGTCCTGTCCCAGAGCCTCATCCACCTGCTGGACTAAGCTCAGGAGTCCCTCAGCATCCCTCTTCTCCTGCTGAGCGATCTGGTGATGGATGTCCAGGCACTTCTCTTCCAACTCCCGCTCCGCACAGAGGTCAGCGTGGGTTCCCACCATGCACACTACAGCATGGGGCACCTTGGAACTGAGCCAGTGTAAGAAATAGCCCACAGAAGGGTAGAAGTGCTGAGGGACGTAGGCACTCAAATTCACCACCAGCACGTACAAGGCTCCAGGGGAGAGGAAGAAAGACTGGATCACATCATAGCTCGGGTCCCCCGCCAGCTCATACACAATGAATGTCAGGCCCCGCTCTGCATCTGCTGTCCAGTCCATCACCTCGATGCCCTTACTGCCTCCTGATAGTCCTAGTCCCAGTGGTACTCGGGGGGCATTGGGTGGCAGTGACGGTGCAGGGGATGTTTTGTCCCCTTTGGTTTGGTGAGAGGGCACACGAGAAGGGATATCCTGCCGCTCAACAGGGAGATATTCCACCTGCTGCATGACAGGTACCCGAGCTGAGGAATTGTCTTGAGGCTCCGGAAAGGGGCAACACCCAACTGTCACCCTCCCAATGTCCTGCTGTTGCCCAGAAAACCCTCTGTGCTGGGTGTTCCCTGCCTCCAGGCTTGCCATGTCCTCCCTCTGCTCATTTTCCTCCATGAGGCACCGTCTCAGCAGGGTCTTTCCTGCATCCTTTCGGCCCATGAGGACTAGTTTGAGGCGGGGTTTGAGGGCAGGCTGAGAGTGAGCCAGCTCCTGCTGGTAAGCTGCAATGTAGGGGATGCCTTTCATGCACACCTCGTAAGGGGGCTGGATGAGGGGGTTGTCTTTTATCTTCCATAGGGTGACACGGGAAAGCTGCCCAAAGCCCTCTGGCAAGATGGCGATCTGGTTGCCTTGCAGGACCAGCTCCTCTAGGCTGTGGAGGAGCACGATGGAGTCAGGCAGGTAGCGGATGCAGTTGTTGTCCAGCCAGAGAGTGCGGAGTTGGTGGAGCTGACAGAGGTGAGGGGGCAGCACGGTAAGCTGGTTGCGACTCAGGTAGAGCTCCTCCAGACTGGGCAGTGCCAAGATGGCAGAGGGGAACTCCCCCAGCAGGTTGGATGAGAGGTTCAGCATCTTGAGCCGCTGTAGTCTGCCGAAGCCAGCGGGCAGCGCCTGCAGCCGGTTGCCGTCCAGCATGAGGCTCTCGAGGGCACTCAGCTGGCAGAGACCCTCGGGCAGGGACGCCAGCCCGGTGCCGCTGAGCCAGAGGATTTTGAGGCGGCGAAGCGCAGCGATGCCCTCGGGCAGGGCCCCGAGGTGGCGGTTGCCGGAACAGTCGAGCTCCTCCAGGGCGGCCAGCTCCAGCAGCGGGGCAGGGAAAGAGGGCAGCAGGTTGTGGTCGACGTCGAGGGTGCGGAGGTGCCGCAGACGGCCCATGCCCTCGGGCAGGCGGCGCAGGCGGTTGAAGCTGAGGTCGAGCTCCTCGAGGCAGCCCAGCTCGGCGAGGCGCGGGGGGAGCCCCGGGCCCTCGGCGCCCAGCTCGTTGTGGCTGAGGCTGAGCTTGCGCAGGCCCCGCAGCCCCGCCAGCGCCCCGCCGTCCCCCAGGCCCCGCAGCCGGTTGTGGCTGAGGTCGAGCTCGGCCAGGCGGCCCAGGTGGCGCAGGGCGGCGGCGGGCAGACGGCTCAGCCGGTTGCGCCGCAGGCTGAGCACCCGCAGCCCGCTCAGGGCGGCGCCCACCTCCTCGGGCAGCTCCTCCAGCCCCCTCCCGCTCAGGTTCAGCGCCTCCAGCTCCCCCAGCGCCGCCGCCGCCAGGGACGGGCGGCGAGAAGCGGCGGCACCGGGGGGCGGCGGCGGCCCCCCCGGCGGCCCCGCGTCCGGCTCGGGCTCGGGCTCGCCGGGGCCGCCCCGCAGCTTCCGTGCGCGCAGGGCGGCGTCGCGCCACAGCCGCACCGCCTTCGGGGGCTCCGTCTGAGCCATGGCCGGGGGAGCGGGCCCCCGCCCCGCCCGACCCTACCTGCCGCCGCCGCCGCTGCTCGCCATGGGCGCGGCCGCGCTGCGCCTCGCCGCCGCCGCGACGGGCACGGGGCTCCCCGCGGCTCCGCGCCGGCACTGCCGCCGCGCCGCCCCGCGCACGTACCGCCGCCGCCGCCGCTGCCACCGCCCCGCCGGGGGCGGGACGCGGTCACGGCCCGGCCCCGGCAGCGCCGCGCCGCCCCCGCGCCGGGGAGAGCCGGCCCTGCCTCTGTGGGGACACCCCGCCCTTGCCTGCCGGGTACCGGCCCGTTCTCCCCGTCAGGAAGGGTCCGTGTGCTGGCCTGAGACTCCCGGCCTGCGGCTCCTACCCCCGGCAACGCCCGAGAGAGCGCGGCCCTCCGGGTGTCCCGGTGGGGTGAGCCCGCCTGGCCCTGGAGGCGGTGGGGCAGCAGCGGTGGCGGTGGCTGCGCTTCGCCGGGACCCCGGTGTGTGACAGCCGCCGCCCCGGGTCTCGCTCGGCGCCTGGGCTCCCGCCCGACTCACCACGGAGTTACGGCAAAAGCTGTTGTGTTGCCCCGTGTCATTTTTTCTCGAGGCAGGGGCTGATTTTTCATCTAGCCCTGCAAGAAACCGAGGTTAACCTTTCTTCCCATTCAGTAAATGTTCTTCCGTGTTGAGAGAGTGCGAAAGCCTGCAGCCCTCTGGTTAATCGGAGCAACTCTGCCACCTTCCTGCCGTGCTTTGTTTCCTGTGCTGCATCCATCTGGCCAGACCCTAAACACTGCCTTCTTCAGGTTCCTCAGACAAGCTTTGCTCCAGGGGGTCGGAGAAATAGGCGTGGAAATTTCCACCTCTGCTACCGAGGGGGAATAGAGCCCCTTTACAGCAGAGCCGCGAATCAGGCTGACGGAGGCTGTGGGCGCTCAGCTTTCCCGAGATGTCTGACCGTACTCTTACAAATGTCAGCGATGCACCGTGGCCAAAAGGTCACAGATTTTAAAACGCTATTGTCTTTGTTCAGCACTGGACGCTCCCGCATGCCTTGGGGGCTTTGTTGCTTCCTCCCACCGTGGAAGCAACCTTTCACCTTGTAACAGCTACTATTAAAGCGTGCTGTAAGCTATTACTTCAGACCCATAAAAAGGAAAAAAAAAAACAAAATTGAAATAAAAAGTAGTCCATAGGGCAAACAGGTTCACAGCCTTTATTGTCTTCCTTATTGTGGAAAGCCCTCACAAGAATGACACCTTTCCTTTTGGGTGGCCCTGTGCATCTAACTGTGCCTGGAGAGAAGGAGAGAGCTCCAACTTCATGTGGAGCAACAGTCACTGCACTAAATTATTAAATTTACAAATTACTAAAGCTACAAGATTGTAAAGGCTCAGATTCAGTTTTTGTCTTTCCCATCATTGGCAGACAAGCAGGGATAAAATAATCCTTCAGGCCTTCTGAGTTCTAGTAAACCTTCATCTGGCTTCTGCTAAATGCCTGAGAATGACATCACCCTATGTAGGGAAAATCTTTCTGTGTTGGCTGGTAAAGCCAGACAAAGGACACAAAGGACAGGGAGGAAAGTCCACACTGAGAGAAAGCACAGCTGTATGAAGGTAAAACTCATCTCCATGTAGAATTCAGGAGCTGCCCAAAGCCAGCAGAGGCAGTCCTGGGGGCTGGGGTCATGTTTTGGCTCTAGAGCCACTGCTTGGCTTCTGCTGGAGAACAGGTATGCAGGGATACTCATGATTCACAAGGGCTCTGCTGAGAGGGCCTAAACCTGGGGGATAAAATTCTTCCAGATCCTGACCCTGGGAAACAGAAATACTTCACGGCCTCTTGCTAAACTGTGCCCATCTAGAACTAGTTTCCAAGCTTGTACTCATTTATTTTCAGAGCATCCCTGCAGTGGGTCAGTACATCTTTTATTTGGGCTAACCCAGTTTTTGTGTCTTTGCTTTTCTGTAGATCACGTGGGAAGTAGCCCTTGTCTCTTCAAAAGGAGTACTCTCCTTCCCCTTTTCTAAAGTGGCACATTCAATTCCTACCAGGGAAAGAGTCATTCTCTTCTGCCATCGTCTTGCCCAATAGCTCTTGTTGAAACCAGGTTGATGGTTTAATTTCCAGCCCTGTACATGCAAAACCGCCCAACCCGTTGCTATCAAAATCACATTTTAAAATCAAGACAGTATTTCTAGAACTGAAAGATCTCTGCAGAGAAAGTTGACCCTGGCCTCAAATGTGCAGCAAATTTTCTTCTTTCCAATGTCGTGTGCAGGTAAAGACAGCAAAAGCAGCATCATTATTGAGGGCCACCCACCCCATGATTCCTGTGGGCACTGCAGATCCTCTCTGAGGCCAGGGCAGGCTTCCAGTTGCTATATGACCTGCAGCAAGTGCTACTCAAAAGGCTGCCACTGCGTCATCCTCTTGTTTCCCATGGGAAAACTGGAGGAGCTCCTCCACTGGGGATGCTCCAAGCAGCTGCTTGGCTCAGCCAGCTGAAAAACACCAGGGAGAGAAGTGCTTATCTCCATCTGCCTGCTATTAGCGGTCATAGCCTGTATTAAACATATCTTTCTGGCAGCATGCAAGGACAGACAGGGTAAGTTTTTTTCACAAAACAGGGAAAGTTTTGACTGTCAACCTTCCTATCAAATATGCAAAATAGCAGGAACTGAATGCCTCCCCATCATGGTGAAGAGAATTCGTGGAGCATTATTCAAACTTCAATAAGCTCCTGCAGGTGATGAATGAAACTAAGGCAGAAGAAAAAATGAATAGCATGGTGACATAAAGACATCCCCAGTGCTGCTTGAAGGTTGTCCAAAGAGGAAAGCTCTGGTGTTTTCCTATGAACCTTATACTTTATCCCACTGTGCCTGCATGAGTATGTAAATCCATGATGGTGTCAGCCAGGGATGTTTTTTCTTTGCTTTTTCAACACCTTCACCACAGTTAAAGCTGCCAATAGGGAATGACATAGGTAGTTTCTGTGGAAAAGGAAGATTTTATTTCTTGGAAATAAATATATATTTCTTGGGAAATGTGGCTTTTGGTACACATCCCTTATCTTCCCATTTTCTTAGGCAGAGAAGACATATTTTTCCAAACATGACCTCATCATTTCCTCTCATTTTGCTCATCAGCTTACTAGAGGTCCATCAAACATGAGCATCAGCATGCTGGATGCTGGTTGTGGAGCCATTTCCTAATTTTTGGAGGTTAAAAATATTCAGAAACCACACCAATCCCCTCTCTTGATGCTCAGGATTAGCTGGGACTTGCAGCCAGGTGGCTGTGAACTTGCCATGAAAGCTATAAAGCATTTTATTAAAAAAAAAAAGAAAAAAAAAATCCCATTTCAGTGGGTTCCATTATATGTCAGAATTGCATTTGCAGTTATTAATTTTAAATAGTAGTCCTGCAAAGTCCTATTGATGGAATTTAATTATTCAGATGAAATCTGAAGTGGTTCCACTCTACTGAGCCCTGCACCTGCATCATTAATAAGATTTCTATGTAAAGCTGTAAAGCACCTTCCTCCTGGGTCAGGCAAAAGGCACGGAGTAATCAACAGTATTTTAGAGCCTGACTTTGGCCCTTGCAGGACAAGAGGTGCAAATATAACCAGCTGCTTGTGACAGGAGATGAACTTAAATCAGCTCAACAGAAGTGCCAAGCTGCTGTGGCAAGCGGATGCAGGGTGTGCTGAGGGCCAGTGCAAAGCTCACAGGCTCTGGCACTAGCAGCGAGCGAGGCTGGCAGGGCTTTGGGAGACTGCATGCCCTCTGCACCCCCAGACACATAGCCCAAGTTGCTGAAAACCCCAGGGTCCTGCTTTGGCACCAATTCAAGAAGTCCTGTTTCCAAGGGCTCAGTGGCTGGCTGGGGAACATGTAATGGGTTGACTGACTGCTTTCAATGATCCTCCACATGTTCTTCCTCAACCTTAAGTAGAAATCCCATGAGGATAAAATTTTCCCAGAACTGCATTCTCCACACTATTTTGCCCACCATTTCTGCAGGAGTGCTGTGAATCTTCCCCAAGGCTTACCAAGCCATATACAAATGGTGATGGCAGCACTTGAAGAGATCCTGGACATGAGCAGGAGAAAGAGAAGGGCTAGAGTGAACAGCACCACTGTTTGCCTCAACTCTCTGTAGGGGAACAGTGGGGCTGTACATGTGGGGCAGGAAGACTAAGGAGAAATTATACCCATATGGGTATATGTGGGAGTCTGAAGAGGAGGCGCATCCCCAGAGCCACTTCACTTCAGCTCCTATGTAGCCCATGACCAGGCCCCACTTCCCCCTAGGTAGGTCTCATACTGTGAATCTAACTACTTTGCTTGTTTCTTCCTAGGCACAGGAATTCCTTTCATAGAATCACAGGAAGGTTTGTGTTGGAAGGATTTTAAGATTATCTTTAAAGATAATCAAATTCAACCACCTTGCCTTGGGCAGGGACATCTTCAACTAGATCAGGTTGCTCAAAGCCCCATCTTACCTGGCCTTGAACAGTTCTGGAGGCAGAGCATCCACAACGCCTCTAGGCAACCTGTTCCAGTGCCTCAGCACCCTCATGGTAAAGAATTTCTTCCTAATCTAATCTAAATCTCTCCTCTTTTAGTTTAAAACTGTTCCCCCTTGTTCTGTCACTACCTGCCTGTGTAAAAGTCCTTCTCCTCTTTTTCTTACAAGCCCATTTTAAGTACTGGAAGGATACAATGAGGAGTCCCTGCAAGCTTCTCATCTCCAAGCTAAACAACCCAGCTCTCTCAGCCTGTCTGAATAGGAGAGGTGCTTCAGCCCTCTGATTATCTTTGTAGCCCTTGTCTGGACCTGCTTCAACAGGTCTAGAGGACCACAGAGCTGGCTATAGTAGTCCAGGTGGGGTGTCACAGGAGAGAAGAGCAGAATCTCCCTTGACCTGCTGGCTGTGCTTTATTTTCTGCAGCCCAGTACACAACAGGCTTTCTAGGCTGTGGGTGCACATTGCTGGCTCATGTCCAGTTTTTCATCCACCAATACCTCTCTGCCCTTCTTATCAAGGTTGTATATAGAGTATAGCATTCCTTACTCAATCCTACAACCAACAATTAAATTTTAAGGCCACCATGGATCCCCAATGCTAAAAAATATTACTTGTATTTTTAAAATTCTTTCAGGAAGTAGAACAAATGATTGCATATCAATACATCTAATAAAAGTGATGCTATCTATAGCCTTGGTTTATGAGAAATACAGAGAAGTCAAAGGAATATGATTTTTTTGCCACTGATGCCACAAAAGTAACTAGAGGGTGGGTGACATATAAACTGTGAAAAGCCTGTGGTGAATTGAACAAGTGCATGCTGAAGCTCTGACCGCTTAAATGTCTTACAAAGCTTGGTTCTGACAAAGGAAGATGTTGCAATTAGCTTGCAAAGCCCTTTTGGAATTTTGAAATGAAAGGCAGCTGTGAAAGCAGCAGCTGTCCAGATTCAGGTGCCAGGGAGGTCTTGCTGAGCTCTCTCAGTGCCTGGTCAAGGCCCATGCCTTCTAAGTTAGGGCATGAACAAGAACTGAGCTGGGCACATTCAAATGGATTTTCATTTACTTCTCCACTAGTCATGGGGACTGATTTCATGCCTCCATTCTCATCACCAGCAGAAAGGTACTTAGTAGCACTAGACCAGATCCTAATTTCTTCTGAATTCTTCTTTTCTCCCAGCACTAGACCTGGTCAGTGCTTCTTCAGCACATCACATGGTGCTATGCAAATGCTTCCTAAAGCCCTTTTGCTACCAAACAGCTAAAGGCAGATGTATTTGCTAGGATGAAGCTGGCTGGCCTTAGCCACATTCACTCCTTTTAACAGGAATTCCTCATCACTCACTCCATTCTCTGACCTGTGGCTGCTGGCCCACCAGGTGTACTGAGAATTTTCCAGAAATTGTTGGTGTTGATATTATTCTTGTCAATGGAATCTCCCTTTTCTCACAGATTAAAGTTAAGTGATGTCTTAGTAACAGCTATTGGAGCTTTCTGACTTAAACCATAATTGGTGTTTGTATCTTCCCTAGATATCAGAAAGCCAGGCGAACTGTGATCTCAGCTTTCTTCTGCTTTCCAAATCCAAATCAAAATCCTTATTTGAATGCTTCTGCTTATGCCCATGTTGTTCAGATCTGTTCATTCTGCAGAGGGCCTTAAGGGCATGTTTTGGTCCTTGATATCCCTAGATTTCTCTTTCTTACCATTAAAGTACTGGTAGCTATCCTTCTGCCTGGCTGCCCCTAGCTTGTTCCACCTCTCCACACTCTGTTGTTTCTGAGCAGATGGAGTGTTCCCCACTTGGTCTCTCTCTGCCATTTGCTCCATGTGGCTTTTTAGTGACTGCCTTGCTCTGGCCAATGGGCTCTATGCCAGCACTGCTTTCTTCCCTGGAATGAGTGAAAAAGTGGCCTTTCAGCTTAGCTAATAAACTCTTAAAGAACTGCCAGGCTCCACTTAGGTTTCTCCATCAGCTTTCTCTCCTGGTTTCACTCCATCATTTCCTGGCTTTAGGAAAGGAGCTGTACCGGAATTAAGCAGTGCTCAATGCCAGGTTGGATAAAGCCTTGAACGGCCTGGTCTAAAGGGAGGTGCTCCCTGCCTATGGCAGGGGATGTCGGGACTACACGATCTTTAATGTCCATTCCAAGCCTGTAACTTTCTACGAGTCTGTGGTTCTGTGATTCTATGAAGCTGCACTGCCGGCTGGATCGCCTGAAGGGAGTTGAGCTCCAGGCCAAGCGCTGGCTACCCATGGGAGCCGGGTAACCCACCCACCTCTGGCGTAACCAGTAAAGGAGCGTGATTTGTTTGTCACTGATGCCACAAAACCACCTAGATGGTGAAATATAAACTGTGGAAAACCGGCGGTGAGCTGAACAAATTCATACCGATGCCTCTTAAATATCTCGCAAAGCTTGGATCTGGCAATGGGGTGTTGCAATTAGCTCGCAAAGTCCTTCCGGAGTTGTGACACGAACGGCGGCTGTGAAGAAGCAGCTGCCCGGATTCTGGTATCGCAGCCGGATCGTGCCGTGGAGGCGGAAGACGTCGCCCCTGCCCCGGGTCCGCAGGGGAACGCCGCCCCTCGCCCTCCCCTCCGAGGTCACTCCTGTGGAGTTGCCGTCCCGTCCCGCTCCCGGCACCGGCAGCCGCGGAGGGGACGCGGTTCCCCGGCAGCGCCGGCCCCGCCCGTGGCTCCGCCCGTGGCTCCACCCGCCCCACCCGGGCTCGGCCCCGCCCGTGGCTCCGCCCGCCCTGCCCCGCCCCGCCATGGCTCCACCCGCTCCGCCCGTGGCTCCGCCCACCCTGCCCCGCCCCGCCCGTGGCTCCATCCGCCCCACCCGGGCTCGGCCCCGCCCCGCCCCCGGGGCTCCGCCCGCCCCGCCCGCTGCTGCCGGCAGGGGGCAGGCGTGCCCCGCCCGGGGCGGTGCCGGTGCCGGTGCGGCCGCGCCCCGCGGGCCCCGCGCGGGCGTCACGTCCGTGCGCGGCGCTCGGGGTTGGCGGGCGGGCGGAAGCGCGGGCGGGGCGGCGCCGTTGCCGCAGTGACGGAGCCGGGAGGGGCGGAGCGGCGCGAAGATGGCGGCGGTGCCGCCGCGTCGCTCCCAGCACCACCATCACCACCACCACCCGCCGCCCGGCCCGGCCTCCCCGCCGCCCGCCGCCGCCTCGCCGCCGCGCAGCCCCAGCCTGGCACCGGCCGCGCAGCGCCACAGCCTGGCCGGCCCCGAGGGCGAGGCGCCCCCCGACGCGGACCGGCCCCCGGCCGCGGAGTGCGCGGAGGGTTCGGGCGCCGCCGCGCCGGCCCCGCCGCCGGGCTCGGGCAGCAGCTCCAGCGGCTCTTCCTCGTCCTCCTCCTCCTCGTCCGCGTCGTCGTCGGCGGCGTCGAGCCCGGCGGCGGAGAGTCCCGAAGCGGCGGGCCCGGGCGCGGCGAGCGGGGCGTTCCGCGAGCTGCTGGAGGCCTGCAGGAATGGGGACGTGACGCGCGTGAAGCGCCTGGTGGACACGGGCAACGTGAACGCCAAGGACATGGCGGGGCGCAAGTCCACGCCGCTCCACTTCGCCGCCGGTGGGTACCGGGGCCTCCCGTGCCCGGCCAGGGCAGTGACAGCGAGCGGGACAGGGAGCGTTCCCCTGGAATGGCTTCGGGCAGGGGGCCTCCAGCGCCTCCGTGATTCGGGAGTGGGCAAGCCTGAGCTGGGAGGAAGAGTGTGAGCACACTCTCTTTCCCGGCGGCGTTTCGCTACACGCTGCTGGGAGATGGCTGTTAAATCCCCTTCCTCTGGGTGAGACGAGTGGGAGAGGAGATCCTGGAAGCGTAAAGAGACTGTAAGATCTAAAAGTGTGGACAGTGATCTCTGCGTTTGAGAGCCGTGGGCCGCTGCAAACTTGTGCAGTGGATTTAGGAAGCATGAAACTGAAATTCAGTACAGAGTTGACTTGAAGTAAGGGTTTCATGTGAGTTGTTACAGCTCAGTGACTCCTGTGATGCACCTGCACTTCATGGGAATCAGTTTTGATGCCTTGTACTTTGTAGCTTCTTTCATTTCGATATGGTTGCTGCTTGTTATCTGCCACTCTTGTGGTCTGAGTTGGCTGGGGAAAGGGGTCAGGTGGAACAGCTGAACTGTAGAAGTTACAGATGTGTCCAGGAAAGAATACACCTCTTTGTGCAGAGAGGAGATGTCATTGTGATCAGAACTAATGGTGTAAAAGCAATTTACCAGTGAGGTCCAACAATGTAGACTAACTGGAAGTAAATATTATCTTTTGGCAAATAGAGCTGTAAGAGATTACTGCAGTTAACGAAAAAAAGTATTTCTTACATGGTGTGTTCTGGGGGCACAAGGCACATAAAATTAGTGATAAAAGTAAAATGAAGAAGGTCTTTTAAATTATAACTCAGGACTTGTACAGTTGCTAGGTTTGTGGTCAGTCTGTGAGCTCTCTGAGGTGTGCCACAGTGTTACAGAACTGGATCTTACGTAGTGAAGCACACAGATCTTGTTTGAGCTTTGTGGTGCATTGGTACATGTAAATTAAGATAATTAACAAGTCTGTATTGAGTGGTCATAAATACAGTCTCTAAATCACTGTTGAAATTAGTAGCAAAATGAACATTTTATGGTGCAGTTTTGCCTGGTACTCTGAATAGTGCTGTACAGTTTATCAGTTAGATAACACACCCTGAGATTATGGGTTTGTTTTCATTTTCAAAGTACAAGAGGTATTTGACAATGCCCCTAAGGGAACTTTTGGTTCTGAGCTGTTCCCTTTTCTCTCTGCTCTGATCCCTGAGCTCTTCTACTGAAACAGGGCTTACGCAAAGGGAGTTTAAAACACAGCAAACTTCTGGGCTATGGAGATGGACTTAATTTTGATGAACCCTGGAACATAGTGCTGGTACTAACTGCATGTGTACTTATAAAGTTCTCTGCTGATTTTGGATTCAGATTTAAAGTTAGATCTTGCTGCTTCCCTTAAAACTCTGAGATCTCAGGTTGTAACTTCAGTACCTGTACAAACTGTAGTGCTGAAGCTGCAATGGGTAATATCTGTTCTGATTAAAGAAGAAATGGACAAAACTTACTTGAGGGCTAAGGTTTTAAAAGTGGATAATGTCATTAAGATCTTACTATAATAGCAGTGGAAGGTGATTCATTATAGCATGAGGAAAATAGCAGATGAACTTCTGGTACCTAACAAATTCTCTTGTCTTTTTTCCTAGATTCAAAGACTTTCCTTAGATACCATACTTATTTTATCTCAAATTGCTGCATGGATTAGACAGTGCCAGTGGATTAGACATGTAAGAGCATTAGGCAGATTTCTTATTACAAAGATCTTGAGATCCTGAATTTTGGAAAGGCCTGTAAGCAAGCATGTTGTTTGAATGCAGCTGATCTGAAGCAGTGTATACCTGCCAGTAATGCAGTGTGTTGATTTGATCTCCTTTGAGGGCCAAAGGTAAAATAAAAGTTTGCTTATGAGCGTAGCAGTCTGCTGTGTGTAGGAGACTGTGTTTTGGATAATAGCCCATTCTATTATTATTTGATTTTATTATTTTATACTACTATTATTATTACTACTATTATTATTATTAATTATTTTATGTGTTATTAATTAGCCATACCTGAGTGTAAATTGTATGGCCTTCAGTAGGGGAAAGGGTGGATGAGAGTGCAGGATGTTGTGTTTTAAACTGCATTTTTCAAACTTCTTGAAACTAAACTCTTAGGTGAATAGTTTCACTTCTGATGTTGTGATTTCTGAAAGAGGAATTCTTCTTCTAATTTCTTCTTCATTTCCTGTTTTTGGGACTGGATTGTTTTGGTTTTTTATTTTCTTCCCCCTCCCTCCCACAGGGTACTTGACATCTCCCCAGCTCAGTCTGTTTTTTCAGATGTCTATCTTGGCAGCAATAGCAGGCAGTTAAGTTCTTTTGCTGTAATAGGGAAGGATAACTTCCCCAGTTATAGTTCCTTGTAAAAAGTACTAAGTTTGGATTCCTTAAGCTTTGTAAGGTTTCTAATTTGAAAATCATCTTTATGTCCTTTCTTGTGGAAGGACAATAAAAAGAGGGACTTCTGAGACCACTCAGAATCCGTGGCATATGTGTAAGCTGGTGCTAAGACATGAGCTGAAATCTGTTACCAACTGTTTTAAAAGCTGGGGATAAGTCTGAATCTGTTTCTAAAGTTGGTGTCACCTGTCCATTATTCACTTCCAAATGAACTGTGCATGGCTGCATCAAACTGGAGCCACAGTTTTATCCACATTTTCTCTGATTTGGTACCTGAACTGCCAATTGAACTTAATGAAGGGGAATTGGTACTTTAGTTCTGTGTTGAAGTGTCAAGTAGTGTGCTGAGTAAGTCTGACCTGCTTTGGTTACCTATTAATAAGGGAGAAATTAATACTGAAGCTGATATCATGGCTATAGAGGCCTCTCTTGCAAGAAGGAGGAGGTTGAGCAAAGCATAATTTTCATAATTTTTCTTTCCATTCTCCTTGTTTGGAAAGGGGAAAACTCAGTACTTTCTCAATTGCTGTGTGGATTGCAGGATATTTGGGGCTCTGGTACCAGTGCAGGCTTTGGATATTGTCCAGCAGCACCCAAAAAGCAGGTTCTAAAGACTTTAAAGTGATTGAGTTGACTTTAAAACATTTACAAAAAAAAAGAAATTAAGTGGAGGTATTAATGTATGCATAGCTTTCACATTCACATTTCACATTCAATTTATTCAACACATTTATTTCAACAAAAACTGGCCTGCTAAAAAATTTAAAAAGCAACTGTGCTAAGCATGGACAAAGGTATGTTTGGGTTAACTTTTTATCCATACTGGTGGCCAAAAGTGGATACCTAGGGACGAGTTATACACTTACCCACTTCATATGATACTTTTGAGTCCTCTTCTTGTAGTTTGTAGCTCAGCAATTGTTTGAACATAACTCAGTTTTTAAATGTTATGAGAGAGTCATCCTGTGCTGAGGAGTTCATTAAATAATTGGACTGTTAACTTGTGTTAGAAGTAACTTGTTTTCTCTTGTACTTTGCACCCTCTTCACTGGAATATTCTGTGTTCTGCTTAATGATTCTCTTCTTCAAACTGGGTTGAATGAGACAGCTGTTTCACTCGTCTTTTTACTGCATTCCTTTGATCCAAAGATGTGTTACCTCTTTTCCTTGAGAAAGATCTTAACTGTCATTGCTTATTTCACTAAAATAAGAACATCTTTACTGTACTATGTGCCCCTCAGTAGCTGAAAATACTTGTCATGCCAGTGTTTTCTGTTCTTGTAAACTGGCCCGACAATTCTGCGTTTGATGGTGTTGTTGACACATAGCTGATAAAACACCTTTTTTTGCCAGCATAACCAAATTATTTGGTTATTCTGTGTCTATGTGAGAGAGATTTCTTTTTTTCCCTGTTGGGAATGCTATTGACTTTTTTAATAGTTGGATGATTTTAGTTTTTGTGATGAGGTATCACGTTTTAGGTGTAATTTGCGTGGGATATGGTGTGACTTTACTCTCAGCCTAAGCTATATCCTGTGCATCATCATGTAGTTTGCAAGTTGAAGTGCCTGTAGTGGTTCATTGTGTTAGAAGCAGGTTGGCAGTGATGCGTTCATGGCTCTGTGTGAGTTAGCCTCAGTGCAGAGCACTCACATACCAAAGTTGATTTTCTGTGACTTTTCTACCATTAATATACTTGGATAGAGAGGACTCCTGTGAGTGTTTGTCTGAAATCCCAGCTTTTTCCGGATGCCAGCTTGGTAACAGGCTTGCTTTTTCCCTTCTGAAACAGTATTGAGCCCTACAAAAGGATATATATATATATATATGTATTTCCTGCTAACACCTTGGTTCATATATTTTTAGGCTTGGTCCTTGCTGGTAAATCATTAATAAGAGCACCTCTTTCACAAGTGACTAGGTGGATGGACCTGGTAGAAATAAGCTGAGTCCTACTCAATTTCTTCATATAGCCACAGTCATAAGCTTGTCCAGTTCCACACCCATTTAATAGGAAGTTAAACTTTTTTTTGATTATGAAGTTAGCCCTTCAGGTTCTTGTACAACACGTTCTTTTAGCTATACAGGTACTGTCTTTCTGGTTTTTACCCAGGAATATAGAGAGTACTAATAATAATTGCTGAACTTCGTGGTTTAATGCCCACTTCTTCAGCAAGAAGAGGTTGAAGCTTCTAGGAATGGTTTTTGTAAGTTATGGAACTGGGATCACCGAGTGGAGTGTTCTTGGTCTCACTGAAGGTCAGGCTTGGACAAACCTGATTTAAGTTGACTTGTTAGAACATCAGTGATTCAGCTTGTTTTCTTTCTGCTTATGTGTGTAGTAATGGCAGAAAGCTATTGGGGGGAAGCAGTTTTGTTCTAAGCATGCCTTTGGTTTCACTAATAATAACTGTTGGAAATCTTACCACTATGTGAAGGCTAGCATAAATACCTGAAGCAAGGGAATCTCACTTGGGTTGGGAAGCAGTCAGTGGTCAGAGTTTAAGAGAGCTGATCAAGTTGGTTTGTCAGCTAGCAAGCTGTTAATCATAAAAATACAAGCTACTTTGACACATGAGTAAGATAAGCAACTGCAGAGCTGATCTAAGTAGCTACTGAATGTTCCTTGATGGAGAGCCAGGAAATGACAAGAAGTCATTGGCAACTTACGACACACTTCCACTCTGTGTGGAGACACCTGAATTGATCACTCCACCTGTGCTGCAATGTAGAGCAAATTAGATCACGTTGCTCTGGAAAGCTTTGCTTGAGACATCCTTCTTGAACTACTCTGACTCAACTTGTGGCAGGTGTCCCCTATGTCCTTGTCATAGAAGAGATGTCTGACCTCATGTAGGTGTTTGTAAAGCCAAGTTGCTGTTTAATTCTGCCTCATACAACTTAAAGTGGGGTTAATAATTTTTAGCTGGATTAATATGGGTACAATGAAGAATGCAAATTGTGTAGTCAGGAAACATCCTGGCAGTCTTACAGCCTCAGAGCGTGCAAATGCACACTCTTTCATGTTAAAAAAAGATCAATCGATAAATTACTGGCCTTGACTTTGAAATTTTTTTTAATGTTTTTGGTAGCATTTGTGGTACATAAACTGTTTGTGTCACAAGTGTATTACTTAGTAGAAAATTTCAGCTTGTTTTCTCTTTGTGACTAGTAACTTGTTCTCTTGAATTATCTTCTAATACTTTGTGGAACATGTCTCCTTCCCATTCAACTTTTTTTTGGAAAGAATTTACAAAAGGATATAAATGCAGAATTTTAGACCTTCAGTAATAATGAGCCAGGTGAACTTTTCCCATCTTGAAGGCTTTTCAGTTTATTTAGTTAAATCACTCAGTTTAATTATTTTCTGTCTGGTGAAGTGGGAGAAGTGCTTGGGAAAGTCTTAGGGAAAAAGTCTGATCCCAGTGTGTGCTGTAGTAAAGCAGTGACACACAATGACTTAGCCTGGACTTCTTTCTTCCTTTGCTTATAGCATGAAACCATTCTGATAGGGTCATGTGTCTAAGAGTGCTCCTCCACCTCAAGGGCTTGTATTCCCATATAAACTGTGTTTAGTGCTCTGACAAGTGGGATTACATTTAATAAGAGCATCTTTCCAGCTTTGCTTAAGGTCCCAGTGATACCTACAGGTGTGTTTAACCTGTGATGATACACTTCTATAATTTAACTCCTTTTGGAGTCTTGTTCTTAAATCAAGAAGGTGAAAGGAGGAGGAAAAACACCTAATGAGAGTCATAAGTCTTCCATGTCATAAGTTAAACTATGTATATAGCAGCTTTGCAGAGATTGGAATTGGCATTTGGAGTTCTTGCTATGTTGTGATAAAGTGTCATTAATTGGGCAGTGGATGAAACTGTTCAGCCATACTTAAACTGATCAAACTTGATGTATTATACTCACCAGGGAAGCATTCTTCCAGTTCTACAGGGAAGTCGGTTATTTTTTTACCAAACTTTCTGAAAATTTGTCAAAGAATTATGTGTCTTTTGTGAATATTAGTAATTAGGCTGTCTGTAAACTATTACCATGTGAAAGCTTTTGACCAGCTGAAGGAAGGTTTAAAGTGGAAACCCTAATGTGGGTGTATGTAACAGGGGGGACAACTGATGTTCCTGTTACTTTCCTTGCATCCCTCTCTCATCATTCAGTGTGCTCAGCCTTTTTAGAACGTCTTAATGAGTGGCAGCCAGGCAGGCTGTGATACAACACAGTTCAGCTCTGTTGAGACTGTAAGGGAATTGTCCAGCTGTTGTTTGAGCAGGTGAACAGAGTCTGACTTCATGGTGAAACGGACCAAGAAGTAGATGAGGGACATGAATAATACACTGAACCAAGAGTGAACAGTTTTAGGTGCTATATCATGTTGTTTTGCCAGACAAATGAACAGAAATATGTTCTCTTGCAGGTTTTGGAAGGAAGGATGTTGTTGAGCACTTGCTGCAGACAGGAGCCAATGTTCATGCTCGTGACGACGGAGGACTGATACCCCTGCACAATGCCTGCTCCTTTGGTCATGCAGAAGTGGTCAGTCTGCTGCTGTGTCAGGGGGCAGACCCAAACGCTAGGGACAACTGGAACTACACTCCTTTGCATGAGGCTGCTATCAAGGGGAAAATAGATGTGTGTATTGGTAAGTGTCTGTCACTTGTTAGGTTGCAGTTTTACCTGATTATGTTTTGTGAAGCTGTAATAGTTTATGTGCTGAACTTGGGATAAAAGATACTGCTTGTTTTAAAAGCGAACTACTTTTAATTTAGCAGGTAGGTACAGTGATAGTAATTTAACTTTTTCTTGGTCTGTAATACAAGGTTTGCAGAACTTAGATCAGAAAAACTGTCCTGGAGAGGCTGGGTGAAGTCTCCTTGTTTGTTAAATGAAATGAATATGTGGGTTTGTTTTTCTTGGTTGCTGTCAAGAAAACTAGCTTTACTAGATAAAGTCTTTGGGTTTTTTTTGGCTGCTCTATATGTTGTAGTAGTGGTTAGGAAGATGGTAAACCTTTCATTCCATGCACTATGGAGAAACAACTCGGTCCTTTGGAGCTTTCCAGTACAATTTACAGGACCCTATTGTTCAGTGGTAATCTATCTTCAGTATGTGTTTTGTAGACTGGAGCTAAAGCAGTTTCAAATAAAATTGAACACTTCAACTGTTTAAAATTTGTTGAGAACATACAAAGAGCTTTTTAGTTGGGATGTATTTAATTTTTGTGGGTTTTTTCTGTACTTAGTATTAATTTGTTTCTAAATAGAAACTTTTATTTTTATTTTTTTTTTACACTTAGAGCGGTTTCTTGAACTTACACTTTTTTAACATCAATTGAATATAATTATCTGCTCAGCATTTATTTTTAATCAAACCTGTAAAGGAAAGCCTGAGTTTTAGGCAATTAAGTTAAAATGATGAACTATATGTTCTATGTGTTATCCAGATGGCAAGACACAATTACCAGACTTTCATATGTCTTTTTTTCTGAAAGTTTTATTACATAGAGTTCCTTCAGAGAAAGCTACAAAACTTACAGAATGAAATCTTGCATTAGCTTTATTGCAATATTTAAGTCATTGCTTAAAATAAACACCAGAAATTGAGTAAAGAAAATTGGAGGAAACACCAGAATATAATTTTTCAGTCTGTTTCTTCTTTTCACAAGCAATGTGATGGATCCATTTCATCTCTGTATGCAAGGTAAAACATGGAGAATATTCTCTAGAAATTGAATATAGTTGATTATGCAGCAGTGTGTGGGAAGAGATCTATTGATGTAGTAGGTTCCAGTAACAGTCTACTATGACAATGTTTAATGGAAAAGTGAGTTTAATTCCAGTCTGTAACTGGAGCCTAGTATGGGACTTAAAGGAAGTAATTACTTTGGTCTGTTTTGTGCTGGAGTCAGCCTGATTTTGGGAACTGCTGACTGAAAATCCAAATTAAATGGAAGAAAGTTTGAAAGTAAGAGGCTGAATAGAAAATTGATCCTTTGCTTCAGAAAAGATTTGTCTTTTTTAGTGTTTGAAACCTTGTATTGGAGCAGGAAAGGGTGCAGCAGCACACTTTTGTGTTTATAGATAAGATGAAAGATGGTTGTGACAGAGGTTTTAGGATTTGGCAGGGCAAGATAGCATGGGTAGTGTTGCTTTGGGTGGTTTCTCTAAAGACTTTGATACTCCATAGGAGTTGGGGCAGGTCGGCTGAAGAGGCAGATTATTTGATACATCCATTTTGATGTACATTGCTGGTAGTCATTTAAGATTATTTAAATCTAATTTCTAAAATTAAAGAACTGATGGTACATTTAAAGTTCACTCTTAATTCAGCAAGAAGTTATGGACTTGGTGGAAGGAAATACAGGGTTCAGTTTATGGCTTGTATTACACAGAACTTCGTTCTGTATTCTGTGCACAGATTAAATCTATGACTGTAAATATTAATGCTAGACTTAGGGTATGAGCCATGTATATGTAAATGTTCAGCATGTAGTACCTACTGATCAAATCCCGAGGCTCTTCTGCTGTCTGGAACAATTTTAAGGTTCCTTGGAAGCAGTGAGCAGGCTTGGAACACTACGCACAGTTCTTTTCCAATCTGCCTGCAATTAGCTCTGGAGGAATTCTGGGGCACGGTTTTTAATATTTATTTCAAACAAGCAAGCATGATGCTGTTGTGCTCGGTTTAGTTACAGTTATCCATGTATGTTGTACTTCAGTCAGATTTAATTTTTCAGGGTGAGAGTTCCTACCAAAGGCACTGTCACCAGTCACCAGATTATTATGTACTGTGGTATGATTCTACTTTGGGATTTACTTGATTCTATAAAACTGACAGGACATGAGTCTAAACAGAGAAGTCTGTTCTTTCATGTTTGCAGTGATTTTGCAATTTATATCTAGTGGGCAAGCATGTTTTGCTCTTGAGCAAAATTCCCGCTTCTTTCTAGCAGTTTTATATAAAACTTATATTTTAAGGTCTTCAGCTTTAATTTCGAAGTCTTTTGAAGGAACATGTTGTATAACGGGAATATGTTTTTAGGGCATGAATTCTAACTAGGAATATTTTAATAGCTTTTTGGAATACATTGTATAGTACTGCTGTTTACACCTGAAGTGTATGCTGTTGCAACTGGAAGAAACTGGTCTGTTAAAAAGAATTAAAATTCAAAGAACACATCCTTTCAGTGCTTCTTTTAAAACAAGCAGGGCATGCTTTTTAAAAAGCATTGTTTGAAGAACAGGGAATCCTGACATAACCTAGAATTTTTTGCTGAATTTGGATATCTGAAAAGATAGACTATGTAGAAATTGGTCATCTAACCTCATTTTTGGCTACCTACTCTTGGCATCTTCTTCCAAATGATTTGATGAATGAGAATTTACCTTCTCTCCTTTGCTTCTGTGCCAGCCCAGCCTGCATATTTCCTGTATCACATCTAGCATACAACACTTTTTTTGGTCACTTTACCTGTCAAAAAGGGAAAAAGTGATAATTGAACAGTGTGGAGATGCAGCACATTCATGAATAATGATTTTCAGAGAAAAATTCAAGACATTTAAGCATGGTAGGAAGACCAGCAAAAGACAGGTAGTGACTCTAGCACTGTGTCTAGCACAAGTGTTGGAATGGAGTGTCTATATTTGTGCTAAAGGTACTGTGCTCAGCTTTTGTGCTGAGTTTAGAATAATAGGTACAAACCCTGCCACGGGGGGGAAGCTTGAGTAGAAGTAAGAAGGATACATGAACTGATGAAAACTCACCAGACTGTGCATCCAGGAAACTGTAATACAGCAAATAGCTGATGTGAGTTCTTTGTCTTCTGTTTTACTGATTGCATATTGCAATCATAGGACAGTGTAGGGAGAGGTGCTGAGTTTGGGAGGAGTATTGGCTCTCTTAGGTGGCAGTTGCTTTTGTATTGTGGGTCTGGAAGGGAAGTTCTTGGTAAGCAGTACTCAGTTGGTTTGCTGACCATCTCTTGAAATGTGTTCAGTCACTGCAGATCTGTCTAGTTGCCAAGTAATAGCACTTGAAAACATTGTTTGCTTTATGTAATCAGTTTTTGGACTAAATTTATTGAAGCATTGGAACCAATTGTTAGTGTTCTCCAGTATTTATGACTTCTAGGATTGCTTTATCTGTCAGGAAGATGCATTTTCAGTGTCTGTGAACTGCTTCTAGAGTTAATGAAAAATGGTTTTGTTTCTCAGTGTTGTATTTTGTCCTGGAATAGTGGATGAGTGGTCAAGTCTGCAATGTGCATTTGGAGGAATGCTGTGATGTCAGGGTAGTGACTGTTCTGCATGTTGGGGGCTGTGAAGAAAGAATTATCTGTTTCTTCAGTCTGACTGCAGTATAGATTTTCAGATGAAGATCCACATAGCTTATTTTTTTCTGAAAATGATATGTAGCTCGTGATGCTCAGAGATTGTAAAAGCTTTAAATGTATCTTTCTTTCTCATGGCAATCAGCAATTTAGGAACTTGATAAAGAGGCTGCATTTGAACTGTGTTGCGTAGCAATTTGTGTACAAAATTCCTGAAAGCTCTAATTCATTTCTTAATTGCTGGCATACTTTTGGCTTTGAAGGTGTTCTGTGACAAGAGAATTTTATATTTTAAAAGTCTTGCTGAAGGAAAACAGCCCATCCTTTTTTTGAAAAGGAAATTATTCTTGATTTCTTGATGACTTTTATTGCAAGCTGTTCAGGACTTTAGTGAGAATTAGTGAGCAGTCATTTCTGTTCGCAGTTTGCATGTCCTGATTTTATAGATATCTATCTTTTTTTCTTCTATCAAATATCTCTTTTCTCTGTTTTTGTTATGAAAAATACAGTCTTCTGTTAAGTCATCCTGTTGAATATTCTGGTATTTCTGTCTCCTGCCTTCCTTCACCCCTGGCCATTTTTTTAAGGGGGAGTGGTTGGTATGGGTGATATGGACACCAAAAATGGTTGATGTAGATTTATAAAGTAGCCTAATTTTCCTTCTCACTTGGTTTTCTGCTTGCTGAGCACTGCATGGGAGTTGTTCAAGGTAGTTTTTGTGTGCTAACAGCTCCTTTAAAACTATTTGTGTAGCACAGTTGTTTTTTTGGTTTATTTATTTATTTATTTAGTTAAAAATAAAAAGTAGGCTAAAAATAAGGTTACAGAAGCTGTGTTTATGCAGTTTGTCTGGGTTTGCTTTGCCCTCCAGTGCGTTTGTTTCTGCAAAAGCTGTTCTTGCAGAGATTTTTTTTTTTTGTCCATGTAGATCTCCAGTTAGGTGTTGATATCTATAGGACTGCTAGGCTAAATATTATCTCAGGTGTCATACATTGACTTAGCTTTTAAGGGCATGTTTCAAAATATGCAAACACAAGCATCTTCTGTGGTGATGCCATGATCTGTGGATCTGAACATACAGAGTACTGTAGTAATTTTAGGGAAATAAAGCATTTTATCTACTGAAAAGCTCCCTTCATCACGGTACAAAGCTGTAAAAGTTTTTAAAAAACACTTTTAGCCCATGCAGTGCTAAAAGGACCCATCCAGAATTACTTAATGTGACATGAGACTAGTGTTTTTACTGGCTTCCTCAGACTAGTTATAAAATCTACTGCAGAGATCCTGTGGCATGATGAATTTACTGTTCCTTTGCTATGAAGTGACCTCTAATGGTACTGTCAATGTGCATTTGTGTCTTTTTGGCCTGAGAACTTTTGTGTAAGTTGATTTTTTTTCTTTACCCTTTTTGCACATGAAAGATGGAACAAGCAAGCAAGCTAAAGCTTTTTTAAGCTACCAGTTTTTCTGATGTATAGGTCATGCCCTTAATATAGGGATCACTATTATTTAAATGCCTCTTTGTAAGCATGTCAAAACATTTCTTACCCTGCTATGCTTCCTCACAACTGAGGAAGGAGAAGAATTCATTAGTTATTACCTTCTGCTAGTATGCATGTTTTGACTGAAAGGTATGGAGGGAGTATTATGTGACCCCTTTTACAGGGCAGATAAGCCTTCTGTTAGGATTTAAAAAAAATCTATGAAAGCTGGTTTCTGGATAGAAACAACACACAGTAAACCTTAAAGGAATTGTAGAAATGGTAAAATCATTGAACTACTTAAAATCGTTGAGCTACTAAAAATCTTTGAATTACTCATTTGTTTGGTCACCTTGCAAAGAAGATGTGTACAGCAAATAGTGAAATTATTGCAGTTTATGGTAATTTTGTCCTAAGAGATTTTAGAATGCTCAGAGTGTTTCCAAGCAAAGGAACTGCATTACTGTAAAAGTTAAACCAGTGTCTGATTTTACTTCCTGAAAAATAATAATAAAAAATACATCATAAGAAGTGCTATCAAGTTGTATAGTAGCCAGTTCTTTTTGGAGGTGGGGTGATAGGGAGAAGATTTGGTATCTTAACTGAAAATTAATTATACTGACTTAGATTTATCTGCTGGATAGACAGAAGCCTGTAAGAAGACTAGTAGCTTCTTAACAGGAATTAGAGGGGATATTGGTAATTGAGGTCCATTGGGATCTGGTTATGTACGTTCTTTGTGGGAAAGATGTGCTGAATTCCTGGAGACTCTCTTGAAGAACTGGTGTTCTAGAAGGAAGCTTAGATTCAAAGAGGCATCCTGGATATTTGGTGTTCAGAGGCTTGTAAAATCATTGGAAAATACTCTCAAGTAAGTAGTTTAAATACTTGGTGTAAAATGTTTTAATTGTTGCTGTTTATATCAGAAGATTCTTAGTATTGTTACTATTCCTGGTTTGACTTTTGAACTACTGAATTGGAATACTGCTGCTACTGACTGTTCATAGTGTGTTGTGGGGAGACAGTGACTTCTGTTTGAATTTTTTTAAGTTGCAGAAAAGTTTAGAGAGCTTTAGATTCTTCTTGTGTACCAGAATTGTGAGTTTTGCTCCATTAGGAGGACTTGAGTTAATTCCTACAGTGGGGAGCTTTCCTACCTGGTAGCTGCAGTTGATACAAAAGATTGTGATTTGATGAGCTTAACTACAAGCAGTCCTTGTTAACAGCATCTATCTCTTATATGTCACAGTATGCAAAATAAGAATCCTAGCTATTCTCAATAATATTTATTATTCAGATACTGATCAAAACCAAATCAGTTGTTGTGGAAGCAAGCTCATCAGACTATAAGGTTAGGAATCATTTTGGTCTGTTTCTGCTATAAGTTACAGCGTTTGTTTGGAAGCCTGCTTCTTTGAGTAGCAAAGTGGTTTTAAATTGGTGCACATCCAGTGACTCAAACAC
Source organism: Poecile atricapillus (assembly GCF_030490865.1). NCBI lineage: Eukaryota > Metazoa > Chordata > Aves > Passeriformes > Paridae > Poecile > Poecile atricapillus. The sequence goes on along the minus strand of NC_081252.1, from coordinate 32,479,114 downwards.
CTTATCTGCTTCTCTTCTCATAATGTTTCTTCATGGGATCTTTCACAAAGGAGCCTTGCATGATAGCAGACACAGGATGGAAATTTCATGTTTTAGCTTGAGTGGAAGAATACTTCTGTTGTCTCAATTAAGTACTTGTTAAGTACTGTTTTTAAATAGTTTCCTGTCCTCTAACCGCTTGTTTAAGCTATGTTAGCCTATAAATGTTAATATTCATCACAGAAATGAAAGCCTCCAGGGTTGAATCTCACATTTTTACATCTACAGTGTAGTTCAGTAGTTGGTAGTTCAGACTTGCCCTATTGAAAGAGAACTGAGAATAAGGCTGCCTTCTCTACGAGCTGTTGGGGGTGGAGGAACCCATGACTGCAATAATACATGGGTAATTGGGAGGAATTGTAATACTGTTGTCATAGTAACAATGGACTGGAGTGTGAGACAACAGGGCTTTGTCAAAAGTGACAACAGAAAATGGTTTGGGGCATTCTGCCATGGCGTATACAACTGCAGTGCTCCCTGGTGGTCTTGGGCAGAAAGACATGAGAGAAATGGATCAATTCCTGTATGAGAAGGATACATCTTCAGTGTGTGACATCTGTGTGCAGATGGGTCTGATATGGAGTGTAGTCTCCAGGAGTTACTGTACGCTGGTGCCTGTGCATGTGTAGCTGTGATAGACACTTTTGGAAGAAATCTCTCTGAGCAGTGTCAGTCACACATAAGTACCCAACAAAGAGAGGACTTGGAGCTCAAGGAACCTTAAAATAAGTGGATCATTGATGCAAGGTGGAAGTGCCGAGCCACAACACTTTTTTACAAGGACCAAGCATATTGAGCTGGTTTAATCATCAGGTTAAATCTTCTTCAGAAACAAAATCAACAGTAAACTTTACAGCAGCAAGGATGATGCTTTGTACAAATCAGGTGCCTTGTCTGGGATTTAATGCAATGCGTAATTTGAAAGCTGTCTTTCTTTCTGTTAGGTTTGAATTGTATTGACAGTTAATATGTTATGACCTATCTAGGTTTTAGAGTTTTTCCCAGTCCTGTTTCTTTTTCAAAATTCAGGTGTCAAGAAAACAACTTTTTTCCTTGTTTGCTTGTTTGGCATAGGAGGATCTGTGGAGGACAAAGAAAAGAGTAATTTATTTTATGATGTTTCTTTACAAGTGTTCATCAAATCAGAACCTGATTTCTTGCACTGAAGGAGGTGGTATGATAATATGCAAACACTGCTGGAAATCTTGCTATAGGGTCTTTCTGGGAAGTTAGGGTGTTCAGAAGTACTGATGTTAGCTATTTGCAAATTGAGAGGGAGGGGAAGAAGTTGCATACCATTCAGAACAGAGTAATGGAACAGATGGTCCTCTTGCAGACACTGAAACTGCTTTTGGATGTCCAGTATGAGTTCAGAGTGGCTTTCTAAGTATCTAGCAGAAATAATGTTATGGGACAGCACTTGTGATTACTGTAGCAATATCCACTTTTAGCTTCTCAGTGGAACCATGTGGTCCTTAATGCAGTTCATATGTGGTTTTAAAACAATCTGTAGATACATGTGTAGATGTTAAAGGCATAAATGAATGGAGCATATTCTAGCACAGGTCTCAGATGTTTTCTTAGACTAATGGAAAGCATTGATTAAAGTATTACTACAGGATATAAAGGTCTTGCTTTTAAAAATGTGTAGGCAAATAACTCTTTGTCATATAGTGAATAAAGGAAGGTCTCTCTTTTTAATGATTTGGTTTTTCTGTAAAGCATGTAAAGCAGGTTTGCAGAATAAAATGTGGGTGCTTGAAGCCTACTGAAAATACTGACCTCCTGCCTCTTGATCTGGGTGGTTTTCACTTCAGCTATTCCTAGGACTTGTGATTGATAAACACAGACTCCTGTAATTCATTGTTTCACCATGTTTATACAAATGCACCATGCAGCAGTGAGGCTGAGGTGTCTGATGGTGAATCCTGCTATTCATGCTGCTGTGTTTTGCTGATGTCTTGTCCAAGCAAGCAATACTGAGCAGTTCCTTGGTTAGGCACAGTACTCTTGGCCTAACTATAGCATTGGATACTGAACGTATATGATGAGGGATGCAAGAAGAACAATTTGGTTTTATATTCTTGTTTGAGGTGATGCAAGGATGGCACAGGACATGGGTGACCCAGGAAGAGAACCCACTCAGACTGATGTAACATGCATCATTCCCTAGTGTGAGACCTATGGCATTGACTATATCTCGCCTGACAGATGGAGATTTTTGCATTGTAGAATATTTGCTTGTCAAGGACCTAATGTTAGATACACTAAAACTTGCACTGCTCTGTACCAGTAGGCCATGGTGATGAGCAGTTCTAGGGCTGCAGGAAAAACCATGGATATAGCGCTGGACTTTAAAAAATGACAGCAATGTTACTGTTTTACTTAATAACATGATCTGAGATAGTTACTGGGGAAAGTTTATAATACTGATACATGTAGTCAGTTGCTAGGTAGTCAGTTGTTAGTAGAGCTCTAGGTTTACTTGAACTTAGTATGTTCTTAGCTTCCTCATTTTACTTCATAAACAGAATTTTTGAGAATACTCATGTCATCTGGCTAACCTGTAGCTTTAACCACATTTTCATGGACTGAACAACTTGTTATTCCTAAGATTTCATATGTTACTTGTATCTCTTAAACATTTGGTATCTATGTTGTGGACTAATGATGAGTTTACAAAATGGACATAAGGTTCAAGTTTATGCAAAAATTATTTTACATTTTGGGGCTTCTTTAATCTAAAGAGTTTCAGGTCTTAATCACATCAAAATGTTACTCTTTGTGCCATGGAGTGTGTGACTAAGACAACATCTGTGTATTGTTGAAAGCTGATAGGCACTGAAGTTCACCTCTGGAAAAGAAAGAATGTGCTCGAGGAATGGGACAGTTTGGGGTTTGGTGATTGTTTTTTTCCCCATCTTGTGCTCACTTCACTGAATGGTGGGATGAGAGCTGCTGTTAGGGTTTAAATCCTTTCAATTAATGTTTTTTCAGATGCTTTTCTGTTTTGGAAAAATGGTAGATCCAGGACAGGTTCTCATAAACTTTTAAGATCCCTTTGTTCATATTGGTTCTTGAGTTTGTTAGATTTTGGTTGACTGGCAAATAGTGCTTTCTGATAGCCACACAGCTAATTTCACATGCAATCTATAACTTGACTTCCACCAGGATGTTTTTCCCCTCAAACTTCACAGGGAAGAAATTATTAGCTTGCACAGGAGATTGGAATTCATCTTTGGTTTCTCTTAACTCTCCTCAACTCTTTTTCCTTTTAGGATGTTCTTCGTTGACCTGATTTGCCTCAGTGGCTGCTTTTGCTTTTTAAGGACTCTGAAAGCAGGGCTCTTAATCTGTCAAGTGGGATGTCAGGATTATAACTGACATTTGTTTGAATAAAACTTGAAGTAGAAAGGTGAATTCGTTCAGAGAAAAGCTAAATTGGGAGCAAGGAATGAAGACTTGTCCTTAAAGCAGCTTTCAGCTTGGGATATAGGTGAAAACATAAATTGCTCAGACAGTAGGGCAGCAGTTAAGATTTCTAGCTGTTCAATATGATGTATTAAACCAATTGCTTAAGTAGTTGCAGAATTGCTGCTTGCAAGGAAAGGGGATGTGGTTCAGTTGTCGCATAGTGTATTCTCAATCCTTACCATCTACAAATGGGCTAAATGGTTTATGTTAGGTTTTCTTGGACCTCTTTTGGTGAAGGGGTCTTCTATTCCATTTTGCACACCTAACAGTATACATGTTCCAGATGACTACTCAAACACACTAATATGTGATTCTTAAGCCCCTTTGTGAAATGGCCACAAATCCAAACAGGGAAGGTTCCTTCTGAACACCAGGAAACACTTTTTACCATCAGAACAAGTAATCAGTAGTTGCCCAGAGAAGTTGTGGAGTCTCCTTCCTTGAGACACTGAAAAGCCATTTAGACAGAGTCCTGGGTAACTGAGTGTAGGTGGCTCGGCTGCAGCAAGGAGGATAATCTACAGAGGTCCCCTTGACCACAGCTGCTCCAGGATTCCCTATGATTCGCTGTTAAAGGAGTGCATGTGCATGGCTGCAAATAAATGTGATTAAATAAATGCTTGTTGTCTTTCATTGCTTGTTAGCTCAATGAAAAGTTTTTTTGTTTTGTTCTTTCTTTTTTTTTTTTTTTTTTTTTTGCTAGCCAAAGCTTCTAGAGTTCTTGCATTTTGTAGGTTCATTGTGGAACTCCCAAAACCTCCTTTACACTACACAGTTTTTTGTGCAGATAGTGTTCTTGGGGGAAGTGTTTTGGAATGACAGCACTGTCTCCTGTATGATGTAAAAAGAACACACAAAAAAAAGAACTGCAATTGCACTTAGGTTTTGAGGTGGCTTTCTAGAAGACTGCATTCTGCATGACCTGCATATACTTTTGTTCTCACTCTTAGCTGGAATGGAAAATTTTAGCTTGAAAACTGTTATATCAAAAAAATGAAACAGGAATATTTACTTCATTAAGTCCAGGCAAGATCAAGGCTTTGAACTGCTGTTCATGTAGGCTGAGCAATCTACTCTGGCTCTTTCTCTGAGGGCAAAAGGATATTATCAGCCTCTGCTGTGCTGCCTACAGGCTCTGGAACTTTCTGCATGTTCTTTCTTTCTATGCATATTTAATCACAGGTAGGCAGAACTGGCTTACCAGGGAGCAATTTTGTACTGCTTCCTACATACAGAAAACTAATCATGGTTAAAATCATAGGATAAATAAGGTTGAAAAGGACCATTGGAGGTAATCCAGTCCAACTTCCCTACTCAAGCAGGCTTCCCTAGAACATGTTATTCAGGATTGTGTAACTCAAGGATGCACCTACTTATGGGGCAAGACTTGAAGGCAATCAGAGAGGGAGGAGGGAGCCTTTCAGAAAAAGTATCTTCTTCCCCTGCTGGAAGAGCTTTTGTTGTGGCAGTGATACTTGTGGTTTTGGTTGTCTGGTTCAGCCCCCTTCCCCTTGCCTTGCTTTGATTAGATAAATCTGATCTCTGGAATACCTAGTGCCAACTTAAGTCTAGAATGCATTGAAGTCTTGCAGTACATTGAGAAGTGAGGTTTATGGTATGTAGATACAGACAGGAAGTCATTTTGTCTGGCTAAGAGGTTGAAACTTCATTGAGCCAAGTCTGAAAGTACTTCTGGGGTGAACAATGACTGAGACAGAAGAGATTTTCTGAAAAAAATAGGAGTTGCATTAAGTTAAGATCCTTTCAAAGTGATGCTTTGTTTTTTGTTTTTTTTTGTCTAGATCCTTTTTTCTCTTTAAAACAAATAAGCAAAAAGGTGGTACTGGGAGACATTGTTCATGATGCTTCTTTGTTTTCTTACTGCTGCCTTGAGGCCTGTTTCTGTGAATTGCTCAAATAAGCTGATGTAACCTGATCTCTGAGTGTTTTTTCCACTTAGTCTTTTACTGGGCTTTTGCTGAATTTGGTATTGCATCCTGTTACTGTAGGAACTAATGCAGTTTCTGCAGCGTATGGATTAATGAGAACCTGCCTTTCAAGGATAACATCTGTGTCAATAAAGGGAGATACTTGATATGGCTGTCCTCTGACCCTGATGGATCAAATGGTCGTTTTAGCTGTAGAGCAAGAAATGCCTCTGCTAGGAGAGCGTTATTCCGAGCTGCCTGTGTGTATTGTCACCTCCCACATGCTGATGCCCCCAGCAGTTGCTGCAATTGTTTATCTAGTGACAAGGTAACAGAAACATGCAAGCAAGTGCTGTATTTATCCAGATCACATGACATTTGGTCAAAGCAGCATTTTTAAACTAGAGGTAGCTTTCTTTGGCTTGAAAATGACCATTTAACACCATCTATCTGTATAAATTTTAAAACTGTGGATCTCCAGGAACTGGCCTGCAGGATTACAATCATAGAATGGTTTGGTTTGCAAGGGACCTTTAAAGAGCATGTAGTCCACATCCCCTGCCATGGGCAGGGATAGTGTTCACCAGATCAGGTTGCTCAAAGCCCTGGGCAACTTGACCTTGAACGCTTCCAATGATGGGCTCCACAGCTTCTCTGGATAACCTGTTCCAGCTTTGCAAGAAGTTCAGGTGGAAGACATCTGCAGCTTTTTCAACAGATGCAATCATTTTGTTGTGGGAGGCTACCAAATTAGTCAGGCATAATCTGCTCTTTCTCTCTCTAAGCAGCTCCCTGTCTTCCATGTGTTTTGATGTGTCTTCCAGGAGAATGTTCCATGATTTTATTGGATGTGGAGTGAGGCTACCTCACTACCTTACTGGATGTGGAGTGAGGTTGGTAGTTCCAGGGTCTTCCTTTTTACCTTTTTTCAAAATGGTTCTGATATTTTCCTTTTTCCAGTCTGGGGATTTGTCTTACTGCTGAGACTGCTCAGATATGATTGAGAATTGCTTGGCCATTTCGATATCAGCCTAGTCCTTCAGAACCCTGGGATACATCTCACTGGGTCCTATGGACTGATGTATGTTCAGGTATCTCAGGTGAACCTGAGTCTCAGAGTGGAGAGAACTGCAGTCTACAGTCCCAGCCTTGAGCTTCAGGGAACTGAGAGATGTGGGAAGAGAGATTCATATTGAAAGCTGAGGTGAAAAACTGTTGAATACCTCAGCCTTCTCCATATCAGTTTTCACTAGTTCTCATGTCTTATTTATCAAGAGCAGGTATGTTTACTTTAGTCTTCCTTTTTCTAGCCAGTGTTCCTGTTGAACTGTGCATTTCCTTCTTACACTTTAGTTTGATCAGGTGGTCCTTAGTTAGTCATGTTTGTCTCCTGCTTCCCTTGCCTGTTTTCTTACACACAGTAATTGAGAGCTCCTGAGGTCTATGAAAAATGTCCTTAAAGGGCTGCCAGTTCTGTGCAGCTCCTTTGTGCCTGAAGGCAGTTCCTGGGTGAACCCATCCATTAATTCATTTAGCAACTGAAAGTGTGCTCTTGAAACTTGGAGTCCTTACTCTGTTCTTCACCTGGTCTATATCCATCATGGCAGTGAATTCCACCAGGGCATGACCACTGCAGCTCAGCCTGCCACTAGGCTTGACACACCTAATTAGTTCATCTATGTTGGTGGGCAGCAGGTCTAATAATGCTTCCCCTCTAGTTGTGCTGTCTGTCACTTGGATTAAGAAATTATCCTCATTGCACTCCTGGACTGCAAGGTCTCCTGGACTGCTTACAGTTCACTGTGCTGCATTTCCAGCAGATGTCAGGGTGATTGAAGTCTCCCAGCAGGATCAGAGCCTGCAAACAGGACACCTCCTGTAGCTGAAAGAACTCATTATCAACAAGCTTCCCTTGATGAAGTAAACTGTAGTAAACACTAGCCATGAGGTTTCCTTTGTTGGTTTAGCCCCTAATTTTTACCCATAAGCCCTCAACATTTCCATTGCTGTTTTTCCAAGGCAGCTCTCTAGAGTCAATGCTTTTTTTTTTTTTTTTGTCCCTTGGAGGGCAGCCACCTGCTTGCTTTTTCTTCTTGCCTGCACCTTCTGAAAAGTTTCTAGTTGTCTATTGTAGCATTCCATTTGTGTGGTCCTTTGCAGGATGTTTCAGTGATTGTGATTAGATTGTAGCTCTATAGCTGCAAAGTGGTTTCCAGCTCCTGTTCACTACCCATGCTGTGTGCATTGGAATAGAGACACTTTAGCTATATCACTGACCTTGTCACCTTCTTAGAGGACCATGCCATAATTCCTTTGAGGCTTTTCAGAGGTGTTTCTCTCTTGGTTCCTAACATATCAGCAGTCCCTGACTTTTCTCTGTTGCTTAGAACTTTATCACTTTTTCAATGCTACTTCTCTGCTGTTCCCTCCTGATGTCAGAACTCATGTTTCTGTCTATCTAGGCTATTGGGGAACACCACCTAATTCCCTTTAAAATGTTTTGTTTCAGCATAGTAGGGCCTAACATTGCTTTTGTAAGCTTCTGCTTCATACTACTGTAGTTGGTGTATTTGTCTCTTGCTCTGTCTGGCCCCAACAAAGAACAAAACCAACATGCTGGTTCACTTAGAACAAACTTGTATCTGGGATAATGCGAAACTGGAATGCCCTGGACAAGGGAAGCAGAAAAGGCAAAATGATGGGTAACGTTAAGGAGCTTACACTGCTTAGTCCAGCAGGACTTTAGCTGGTAATGTTAGATATACTCTAAACTAGAAACACAGACTCTTTTCAACTCCTGGCACCGGCGGGTGTCCCTGTGTTGTACTTTCTTGTGCCAGCCAGAGCATGTCAAGTTGTTAGATGAGGGTTGGGCAAGTGATTGCTTCTCTGATCTGCCTTGTTGCCTGACCAAATGTTTGCAGCTGCAGCCCCGCAAAGTGGGTGGGCAGCACGGGGCTGGGTATGGCAATTCTGCCAGCGTGGTCTAGTTGAAACAGGTTGCCCAGAGAGGTTGTGAAATCTCCTTCTCTGGAGATATTCAAAAACATTATGGACAGTCCTGTCCCTGATCTGCCACCAGGTTATCAAGTCTTCTTGCCAGTTATCTACCTGTAGTCCTCTCAGGTATGTCTGTTTATTGCCTTTGTCCTCTCCTGACTCTGAACTATGTACTTTGGTGTGCTTAGCCTTTCTGCTCCATAATCCTTTCTTTATTCAATGATGACAATGATGACTTTGATGGTATTCACTACAGAGGTCAATAGCATAGGACCCATCTCTCTTGTTTTTTCCCAACTCCTCTTGACTGAGCTGGCAGTGGTGTTTGAGGCCATGGATGTCATCAGGTCCAGCAGTGATACTTAAATCCCTAGAGCTCTTTCAGCCTCTCTAGTGATACTGTCTCTCATGTTTTCTTCTTGCAGTTCCAATAAGTGCAGCCTGTTTCTCCATGATACAGACAGCACTGGATTTGTTCACAGAGGTGAAGTTAATCAGTGCTACAGTGGTGGTTAATGTAATTAACCATATCTGACATATTCTATTTTGTAAAGCTAAGAGTAGATAGGGTGCAACAACTTTGGTTTTATGTGGTCATTTAGCAAAAAGACTTATGTATCTGGTAACTTGCCAAAATGGGGTTATTGGCTTTAAATCACTGAATTATATTATCTAGGCAAGAAACTGGTGTTCTTGTAACATGAGAAAAGCTTCAGAATTTTAGTGGTTTGATTTACATGTACTGGTACTTAGGGGAGAAGATGCATTTAGCATTGGTTGAGAAAAGTTAATACTTTGGATTCCAGTGCATTATGTAGATGTTTTCAGAATGTGGAGGTAAATGAGCATATTATCTTTCTTATCCTCTTGGAAACATATTCTGTACGAGACTTAGTCAGAGAGGTGTGTGTGTTCCTGGGACCTAAAGTTAGTGAGAAACTCACCAGCTCTAGAGGTGTCATTTAGAGAAATGGAGGATAGTGCCTGTGTTGTAAATCAAAAAATAGCCTTTTTCTTAGGCTATATCCTCTGTACCTTGATTCTTTGGGAGTAAGTAGATAAAGCTGAAGTAATATAATTTGAAAAGAACCTTTGGAGATTGTCTCCAGAAGTTGAATTTGAAAGGGGGGAAGAAAGAATGTATACTAAAGCTGGAGTAGCTGGAAGAGACCCCAAGCACAAGGCAGTAGGACAGTGATAAAAAACTGGTGGGAAAAGAGTAGGTAATGGTAGAGCTGTGAGAAACTCTAGAAATATAATTAAAAGCAGTAGGCAGCTTGAAGTACAGATACTTCTGGGAGGTCTGCCTGTTCTTGAATTTTTCACTCAACAGTCAAAAATTTGGACGTGCCCTTTTTTTTTGTATTTGCATGCATCTGATTTGAAACCAAAGGTGAACTTTTCTGTCAGCATTCCTATAGGGGATAGTCAGGAAGCTGTGGATTTGGGGCCTAGAGAAGTCATAACTGAACTATTCTGATCTTTGTGCTAATATGAACAAAAAAATGTATCTTTTATCCCTATTTCCATTGTATTTATGTCTTTCAATCAAAATTGTTTTCGTTTGGTGCACTTTCAACTGTGGCAGTATGAAGCAGGAAGGACTAACTACTTAGGTGATGGTTTTATGTAGACAAACTTCCTTCCCCCAGCCCCAGTAAAAACACACTCGTTGCTTGTTGATAGCTACTAGGGAAGTTCTTGTGATACCTTGTTGGTGAAAATGTGACTGTTGAAACTAACAAAAGTAAAGATGCTTGTTCTTGACAGCCAAGTGAAGTTGTGTTGGTTAACTTCACAGTTGAAAATACCTATACCAGGAGGCTTGGGCCAGGTATTTCATTTTAGGATTCATTGTGCTGTAATGAGTTGGCAGTAATCTGAAATGATCAGTGTAGTTGTAGTATATGCTCTGTGCAATACAGTAGCTCTTTAAAAAATGTAGTAAGACTTGCAGCCTTTCTTGTCTCTAGTACTGATCTGGTATAATAGCAGTATAATTAAATGAGGCATTTCAGATAGTATATGAAAACCAGAATCTGAAATATTTTAGCAGTTGCAGTGAGGATAAAAAATATAACTCTGGACCAATCTATGTTTGTACTACAGTTAAGGTTACAAGGTTTTGATGTCCATATGCAATATGAAGATTCATTAAAAAGAAGAGCTTCTTTATACTGTTTGTACAATATGGTCTGTAGAAAAGGCAGTGATAGTCTGTTAATGGTATTGCTGAATTATTAAGGGCACTGCCTCCAATACAGAAAAATAATATACCCCAATGTCCCCATTGTCCAGAGGAAATAAACCAGCATAACCAAGTATGTTAATTAACAAAGTTTCAGAAGCTGATTTTTGTGCACAGCGTCCTTATAATCACCTGTTAAGCATACAGAACTGGAACAGAAGTTTCTTGATAAGAACTATTTCCAAATTCCCTTTTCAGGCTACTCAGAAACCATTCTCTAAAACAAGTGTGCAGTATCTGAAATTCAAAATAGCTACAATTAGCTAGAATGGTTTGTTCTGTTGTGTTTCTTTATCGAGGGAATGTTTTTTCCCCACACAGGAGATCTATCTTGAAATTTTTATGCATCCCTGGTGTATTGAAAAGGAAATGTAGATGCCCTGTCATTAGAAGAGACTTTGTCTTGGGCTGAAGTGTTAAATGTTTTGAACATGCAGGAGAATATTCAATTAGAAGCTACCTGGGGTTTGCCAGATATTGAAGTACAGCTGTGTTACACTGATAGACTGAACATCAAATGCTGGATTTCTCTTGTTAATTCCTGTTGATGACAATATTGCTCACAGGGATATCTTTTTGTTAGATTATGTACTTAACAAGTATGGAGACATTAGAATCAAATAGTCAATAGAGGAAATACAAGAATAAGATGGCCTTTGTGACCTGTTTGCTTCCTTTCTTCATATGCATTCTAATGCAGTCTTTATTTATATAATTGGTTTCTTTTCCCAAGATGCCACTGCCTTCATTTCATGGTATAGATGTGTTTCTAAGACTGAATAAGGTCAGTATCTGCAGGATCATACCACTGGCTGTTGGAGAAGCTGGAAGACTAGTGGGATGAATGATTGCAGAGACAAGAAGGATGAGTCTCATGGTTACATCAATTGAGTTTAGTAGGTTATTTTTCTGAACCTCGTTTGGCCACTTTAAATGTGTGTTCCACAGGCAGTCAATAATTCTGGGGTTTGCAGACAACCAGCTTAAGCCTTGTTAGTAAATTTTTAATGTATTTGCCTAGGTTTTAAAAAGCCTAAAAACTGGACACAGAAAATTTATGTTGCAAGCCTTGGCCAAATCCTTCATGGTTCATTAGCAGGGCTGAATAGGTTAGATACATGGCATAATCCTCTGTCATTTTATCCAGGAGAGCAGCTCGAAGCAGTACTGTGTGTGTTGTCATCTGTGTGTGCCAGCAGAAGTAGCAGGGAAGCACTCCTCATTGGTTTGCATAAGATGGAAGAATCAAGCGACTTGGAAATGTGCTTTGGTTTTAACACTGAGCTCAGGCAGTTGCAGATGCCTTTGGGAGTTCTAGACCTGTTACCTGGCATTTTTTAAAGTCACTTTTCTTGCCCTAACCTGTCTCAACTTGATGTCACATGCTAGTCCAAACCTCTAAATGGGTCAGATCCCAATCATTCCTCTCTCTTGGTCTTTCTTCATGGACATTTTTTCTGGGCTATTATCTTTTTCCCTGCCACATCTTCAGTTTTCTCCCCTAGCTCTTTGAGGCTTTCTGCCATGTGAATCCTTTGTTGGTTTCTGGGCCGGTCAGTGCTGTGTTTCATCGTTTTGTACTGCCTGCTTTCCCTTGACAGACAGTTAGTTGCTGGTAATGTCTTTCAGGCTACTGCTCTTACACTGGTGCCTCTTGGGACAAATGGCTTGTCCCTTCCCAGGTATATAGAGTCACTAACAGGGCACAAGAGAAGAGACATGGGACATACAGAATCTGTCTCTCCATACTCAGTTCCTATACTGCCTAATGTGTTTTAACAAAAACTGCAAGAGGTCTTGTTTGCCTGTTCCTACTGGAGCATGCCTGAGTGGCTTGAGAGGCTGGCTCAGTCTCAAACCTGTCCATGAGTAAGATCTCTCAGTGGGTGGTAGCATGTATGGCACAGATGGTGTCTTCAGAAACGTAGGTGCTAGATCCTGACAAGATTCAGTGAGCACGTGCTAGGTGGTTTTTTTCTCTCCTCCCCATTTTGGAGTTTTTGTCTTGACACGGGGGAAGAAAAACCCACTAACAAACAAAAAAGCTTAGGTTTTTCCTAGGCTTCCTACTTGAGTCTTTCAAAAATATTAGGTAATTATGCCTTCTTATCAAAGCATAAAATAAGTCAATTTATTTCACTGAAGCACCAGACTTCTGCAAATATTCAGCTTGGGGACAAGCATGTAGCATTGCACCTTGAAAGCTAAAATATGAGACATTTGGCAATATTTAAAGAATTTGAAGTCAGAAATGTATAAGGAAAGAGGTTTGAATAAAAACAATACTACCAGTTAAATCTTTAATTTAGAAGAAAAGGTTTTCTAAAAAGCAGTTAAAGTTTTTTTTTAATATATATGTATGTATATATATGTGTGTGTGTATATTTATATACACAGTATCAGTAATTAGTTTTATTCTGAATTAGATTGTTTTTTCTGGAGAATTCCGTCTGTGAAGTATTTTTATACCCTTAGTTACAAAAACTGTTTGCAACTATTTCTTTGTCTTGACTTCTTCAGTCCAGCTGGATCTCAACAGATGTTTTTATATGAGCAACCATAAATATCTGCTGGTTTTTGTTACTCATCTTCTTGACTTTGAGTCTCTGTATATCGCTCTGTTATTCTTCTCACTTGTATGAAATAATTGTGTTGCTCTGAATTTGTCATATGTTGTGCTTATTTTGTATGACAATTGGGGCCTTTTTGTCAGGCCTCTGATGTTGCTGTGGGCTTTATTTTCCAGTTCTGTACAAAATGTCTTGATATTGAGAGGTGGTGATCTGTATTGCATTATGTTGTTTCTGATCAAAAGGGTTCACAGGTGAAATAGGAGGAAATAGTTCATTTGTAAATGAACTTTTTTAGTTGATAATTTACTGTATTAATGTTTTCCTAGCCTTACGGTTGTATATTGCATTCTAAGTGTTTTTATGTACTTGAACTTTCATGTGTTTATAGGCTTAGTAGGGAGAAAAAATACCAGTGAGTATAACAGCCTCTGAGCATCCAGTCTGCAGGGTACCAGGTTACAAATCTTACCCTATTAGTTACACTTCTTGGAGGTGACCTGATACGCCATGGTTAAGATTTCCTACAAAAGTGATGAGCCACTGAAAGGCTGGAATATTGCTGATTTATAGAGGCGGGGTAATTTGGGATGTTCAGCTGGGAAAGGAACGGGAGTGGTAACAAGCAGCAGTAGTGGTAGTAAAGGCAGAAGCAGGTTCCACAGCAGACTTCCCAGTGTGAGTCAGTGAATGCACAGCATACCAGCTAGCTGTCAGGAGGAACCCAAACCTGACTATTGCAAGAGAGTCAGGGTTCATGTTTATCATGCAAAGTCATGTGGTCTTACTATATCTTAACTTGCCAACTTAGCCTTAGTCCAGAGAAGATCCTTTGCTGCAGTGCTTAGCAAAAAAAAAAAAAAAAAAAAAAAGACAAAAAAAAGGGGGAGAGAGAGAGAAAAAACAGAAGGAAAAATAAAGAAAATTGTGCAATGTCTGTTTATGCCTTCATCATGCCGAGGAGACACTTAACAGTAAATAACCTATGTATACCTGAGGTAAGATACTGTTTCTGCTTTCCCTGCACAGTGCTGCTGCAGCACGGAGCTGATCCAAACATTCGGAACACCGATGGGAAATCTGCACTGGATCTGGCAGACCCTTCAGCAAAAGCTGTACTCACGGGTAAGATGCATACATCTCTCAGCAGTGTAGCCCGAGTTTTTGTGTGTATAAGTTCAGCATCAGAAGAGCCTTCTGCCTTTTGAGATTTTCTGTTGTGTAAGAGCATTTTAAAACTGTCTTTTACCAGCTTTCATGTTGATGTAATTGTTGTTAATCTGCTGTGCTGCTATAGGTTTGCTTATTCTACTTATGCTAATGCTGTAATTTTCTGTTATAATATCATTTGTTATTTACTGTATTTCTCTGGGGTTTTTCTTTTTAAGTGATACCGGTAGACAGATTGAACAGAATCCCCTGGCCCCTGAAAAAAAAAATAGGAAAAGAATCAGGTCAATTGTGTTAAGACCTTCACTGTTAGGCAAGCAAGGACATTTGTGTAACTATAAAAGTATCTAGGATCTGAAAGACAACCTGCTACTGATTGCAGAGATCAATATTTACGTTAGATTTTGCTGCAGATTCACATGCTGCTCTTTCCTTCCTCTTCCTTGTTAGTCATTTTGGGTTGAACCCTTTCTCATCTACCAGTTTTTTTCTTTTTTAGGTGCTATTAGCTGCGAAACAGTGTTTCATGACAATATCCTACAGATATAACTTTGTTTTTACAGAGCTTTGATTTTTTTTTTTTTTTATTAATTAACTGTTGTGGCATACAAGTGAGCATGAAAACTATAATATAGTAGCTTGTCAAATCAGTATCAAGAAATACATGGTCCTCTGTGCTGATTTGACATCTAGGAAATAATGTTTAAAACAAAGTAATATTGAATTTTAAAATATATACAATTAGATTTATAGAAAGGGATTCAGCAGCTGAGGTTCATTTGCAAGAATAGCTGTTTTTCTTTTGCCTTTATTTTCCTTATTCTCTCTCTGTTTTTATTGATAGCTTAATTTATAGGTTATATGCTATGAAACACCCGTATTCTTTCTTCAGATTATGTTCAGAGCACACCAGCTCCCTTCACTTTGTCAAGAACATTTCCTCATCTTCTTTTTTCAGTGCGCTGAGTGCTATACATAATTATCTACAGTGCTGCAGTGATTTCAGAGTGCCTTTGGAACAGTGTACTTTAAATACATATGATTTACTTTAATTACTCTGTCAAATTTAAACATGTTCCTACAGTGTTAACACTGATGTTAGCTGTGCTAAGCAGGTTAATCTGATTTTTGGCTGTTAATGGGTACAGCTGTACAGATGCTGAAGACAGAGAGTGCAACAGGGAGTCAGTGTACCTCAGAAGTGTCAAAGGATATATGCCATTTACTTGTGGGGAGCTTGACATACCTACAGTGTGGGGGTTACAAGCCCCAAGCTACTCTTCAGGCTATGCAACTTCAGGGGATAGTAGATTAGAAAGTCTGTGACCTCATGTCTGCTCGACTGATTTCTCTGGGCACTAGATCACCTTGTGCTTTAGGCAGGGGAGAGGGCAGTGTGTCATAGCAGACAAGTAGAGATGGATTCAAATAAGCCCTCTGAGAACACCCTGTGAAATGCAGCCAGCACCCATCTATGGGCTTGCCCCTAATGCCTCACATACATCAGTGACTGAAGCTGTCTGCAGCCAGTGAATGTTACCAGGATGTGCATACAGACCCACATTGTGCTATATATGTGTTTAGTTGTTCATAAAAAGGCATCATTTTTGTATGTGTTTGTTCTTCCCAGCAAGAAAATCAGCTTTTGTTTTATCAGCTTTGTCCTCAAGGTGGCTCTTAGCTACACAGGGCTCTGTGCTGTGTACCTGAGTTTCAGACTGTGCAAACAGGGCTGGACTCAGGCTGTAGCTGCCATGTGATGCACAATAACTGAAAAACCTAACACTGGAGATGTCATTTAAATGGAAGATAGCTATTAAGAGATGTATTTTTCTGGGTGTTACCCTGTTTTATCGTCTCTCTGTTAGGCTGCTATTTCTCATGCATTTTCCATATGTTGTTAACTTCAGGTCTTGCTTCATCCCTCTGGAAGAAGGAGGCTTAAGGGATTTCTTAGGATCTCTCTGACTGGGGATAATCTTTAGCTACAGCAATGCTTTGCAATTAGGTGCATCAGAACTTAAAGGTATTACTGGATTAAGGATGAGTAGGATATATTAACTTAATTTTCAGTATTTAGTATTGAATGGTGGGATTTTAGGAATGCTCATATTTAGAGCTTTTGGAAGGACAGTCCATAATTTGTTAGTGTATTTGCATCTTTAAGCAGCATGCATGCCAAGGTTGCTCTCATTGTTATTTTTGATTCCTTTTTCTATCTGTGTCTATCACAGAATGTCCTGGGTTGGAAGGGACCTTAAATATCTAGTTCCAGGCCCCCTGCTGTGGACAGGAGGCATCTTTCATTGAACCATCTTGCTCAGAGCTCCATCCAACCTGGCCTTAAACACTTCCAGAGATGAGGCGTCCACAAATTCTCTGGGCAACCTGTGACACTTTCACAGAAAAGAATTTCTTCCTTACATCCAACTTAAACCTACCCTCTTTCAGTTTGAATCTATTCCCCTTTGTCCTATCCCTACACTCTCTTGTAAGAAATCTCTCACCATCTTTCTTGTAGGCTCCCTCCAGGTACTCTAAGTCTTCAATTAAGTCACCCCAAAGCCTTCTCCTCTGCAGGCTGAACTGTTCCAGTTCTCTCAGCCTTTCCTCATAAGGGATTATGATAGACTGTATGACCATAGTAGACTTTTCCACATTGCTGCTGTATTAGTTGTTGAAGAACATGGGTTCCTCTTAAAACTTTTTTTGACCAAGTATTTGCATAGGTTCGTGCATCTGTGTTAATTGCTTTGCAAATGAACTGTGATTACAGTGTCCCTTTGACCTCCAACACAGCAAAAGTAAACAGAAAACTTGTTTGTAATTGATTAAACCTTTTCAATTTGACAAAGAATTCTGTATGTGTTTTAAAAAGGAAATTCCTGCTGCATAAAAAGCATTTCTGCTGTTCTG
The DNA here is from genome assembly GCF_030490865.1 of Poecile atricapillus. Classification (NCBI taxonomy): domain Eukaryota; kingdom Metazoa; phylum Chordata; class Aves; order Passeriformes; family Paridae; genus Poecile; species Poecile atricapillus. Next base: position 32,461,769 of record NC_081252.1, on the reverse strand, counting down.
GCAGCAAATGCTGAATCCACAATGACTCGTTCTTTTCTGTCTTCCAGTCTAGAATAATGTATACTCTCCTTTTCACCTGGATTGCAGAAAGGAGATGTAATGCAGTAGTTTTTGGCATGACTTCTAGCCATTTTCCTGCAACATCCTCTTAAAATGTGTTTTATAAGGACAGATACGTAATGAAGATGAAAGGCTAGTATTTTGATGGAAATGGACTTTGAAAATTTCTTTGTAGAATAAAGAGAATTTTATCGAAATTAAACAACCAGTAACATCTTTTTTAAAAAAAAAAAAGTTACATAATTGAGGAATCTGCTTTTTACTGCCCAGAAAGCAGCCCATTTTCCTCCTTTCATAGGATAGGCAGCATTTGTGTGAACCAAGCACTTCATGTTTGAGAGGGTGAATATTTTGTTTCTTCTTATTTAGCATCCCATACTCTTCCTGAATCATGTTGTCAGAAAAAGAATTGTAGTCCTCTTTTTCTCTAGGCTGAAATGGTACTACAGGCTCCAAAAACGTATCACATCAAAGAACATCTAAGAGCTGTTAAACACACCAGATTAATATCCTAGTTTATTTTATTTTAGTTTAATTGTCTTTGGGGTGTGTGGTTTCTGAGATGAGGACTCATCTTTGTTGCCATACACAGCACTGGGGCACTCCCATCCAGAACAGGGCCTCTGGGAGCTTTTGCGCTGCTAGTCATATTAGTCTTCATTATTTTCTTACCCTGATGATTGCCTCTTTAAAGATTAACATAATTTATATCTTCCCTGTACAGTATATGACGAGCAAACAATATTGTTAATGATTTATGTGAATTATATATAATTTTTTTTTCACACAGTGATGCTTTCTTGCCTCTTATTCCCCATATTCTCTACTATTCAGAAATGCTTTCTTTATGTGAATTGTTGTTCTTTGTATTCAGCAGTTTCCGAAGGAGCTGTTAGCAGGAGCTGAAGGCATTTTTGTTGGATAATATATTTTTGTCTGCTTCATGCCAGTGTTTTGTGGGGTTGGTTTTTGTTGGTTTCAAGGATTACTACCTTGAAACAGATCAAAATGAAAAAAGTCTGAAAACTGCTGCATCTCTAGATTAGAAGAAGATTTCTTAGGTATGAAATAATGTCTTGTTTGTTAATAGAATCAATTTTCAAAATTAAACAAGACTGATCTTCCTGCTTACTATGGAAATAATGTCTTTTACAAACAAGTGCTTTAGGTCCTATTGAGCATTTCTCACTTGAATTTTTTGGATGTGGAGGACAGCTTGATGAGTGAAAGTATAGCTGGGCTAAGGTTACTAGAGGTGTTAATGAGGATTCATGTTTTCATCTATTTGTCGTGTCAACTTATTAATTTAAGCAGGGAACATAGTTCATATATTGAAATATGTTTGCACAATTCTTTTTGAAGTGAACTGCCATTTATGCATAATTTTCCTGCAAGGAAGAGAAAAATCTGATATTTCACTACAGTAAGTTGACTGAACTTCAGAGAATGGAAAATGGATTTTAGGTACAACTTACCCATTTTAAAAATAGCAGTAAGAGAAGAAATTTTAGTTTGTTAATTTTGTTTTTCCTGTGACACCTTTGCAGCTGGACTGTATCAAATCCTAAACTATTTACTTCTGGGTTGGTGTTATTTCCTTCCTGGTACTCTTAGAACATTGAAAGCCTTCCAGATAGACAATAATACTTCATTTTGGGAGGTGCTAACCTTCTCCCCCTTTCCTTTAATTGATCTAATTCTTACGTAGTGTGTGCTAAATCAGATCATTTGGACAAGGTTTAGCTTCTGTCTTTACAAAACAGTATAAGAAAAATCAGAACAAAAGGAAAAGTGATTTCTTGATAAGGAGGGCAGGTGCTACTAGAATGTTTTGGGCTACCCACTTGTCTAGGTCATTGTCCTTTCTGATGGTAACACTGGATCTGCTGCCTTACAGAAAGGAGCAAGAAATCCCGCAGTTGAGGAATATCACTGACCTGCAGAAAACATTCACTGCATTTCGTATAAGCTGTTAATACTCATCTTGAAGCAAGAGGTCTGAAGAGCCTTTTCCAGAACTTGCTTGAGCTTTGAATGTATGTTTTTGTGATGGTTACTTGTTTAGCATTCAGGTGGTTTACTCTTCCTTTTTTACCGAGACCTAAGAGGAGGAAATAAACCATATTCTCTAGTTCACTGGTATGAATGCCATGTGATGCTTTTACATTTGGAGTCCATGGTGATTTGTTACATTTACTTCCTGGAGCATTATGAGGAGTATCAGCTTTCCTTTGGGAATGCTGAGGCCATTCCTCTTCCAGTCTTTGGAAAGATGGGAAGAAGGTACTTGTGGCACAGAACTGCAACATAAAGTCTACCATTTTGGTGGCCCTCATCTAGAAGCTCTAGTTCTATGGGTTTTAAATCTCATCTTATTTTTAGAGACTGTTATAATGATGACTATCTCGATGCATTTATAACTGTATAGTTTTTAAAAATCTCATTTAGTGTATGGTCTAATTCCCATTTTACTTTTTGAAGAAAGTGCACAGGTTGTTTAGCAAGCCAGGAGTTCAATTCCATTTTCTCTCAGTTCTGGCACGGTCACATTTCAGTTCTGTTCCACGTTTCCTTTTTTTTCTCATTGAGAGGGAAGTGGAAGAAACGGTTCTCTCTTTGTTCTAGGTGTTGTACTGTACTTGGTGTGCACATCTGCTATATTTCTTCTTCAAGAAGAGCAGTTCTTGATCTTTAAACTGTGGACATATGAAGTTTCTCCTCAATGGAAAGGAAGTCGCACTTTGGTGGTACTGCTGGAATCGCTGATTCTCTTTCCGCTTCCAGCACTGCATTATTTCAAGATAATGTATTTTGATTTGAGCACTGTGCTCTGGTATAGCTTCCAGTTGACTTCTGGAGTGATGATTTAATGGCTTTCATGGCATTTTGTTATTGCCGGTTTTATTCAGGCTAAGTTTGTTTTTTATTATGTCTCTGATTGCAGAAGAACTAAATGGTTTATGGGAGCCTTTAAAGCAATTCTGAATTCTGGAGTTTGTGGTTTATATTCCAGTATAATTCTAGGTGATTTGTGTTATGCATGCAGTGTTTATCACTTTGTCAGTACTCCATTTTGTTGCTCATTCCCTCGGTTTCTTTTAGGTACTTCTAGCTTCTGCTGTTTTTTTCTCTGGTAATTAATTAATTTAAATATTTCCTTCGGTGTGGTAGGTTATTTCACACAAGTTGCAGTGTATTTTATCCTAAAGGAAACAAGTTATTCCAGCTTTTACGTGTCTGAAGTGTTTTGGTTCTGACTCCATGACTGCATAATTTCTTTAATCTCTTATTGAGGGACTTGTGCAAGGATTTATGTGAGCTGGTGTGTACTTTTGCTGCCTCAAGTCTGTTTCCATGCCTTAATGTGCTTAGATTTCTTCCAATTGTAGCTTCAGCTTTGGGTGCTCGTTTCATAGGGCTTAATTTTAGGATAATACGAGCTTCTCTCTTTCCTCCTGCTCCATATTTTAAAGTTAAGTGCAATTATCCTTATCTTTTGTTTAAGCTTAGATGTGTATCTTGAAGTGGTTTCTTTGGAATGTGGGTGTCAGCCTAAATCAGACAACTTTTCATTCTTCTCTGTAGCTTCAATTTAGGCAAGGAGCTAAAAGTCTGTAGTCTGTTGTGTAGGTAGTCAAGTAAGAAGAGGCACTGTGGGATTTAGGATTGGTGCTTTTATGAAGAGCATGGTTTTGATTTACACCATCCCCCTGGCAAGGATTTTCACTCTTTTTTTCTTTTTACTGTTATAGCAGTTCAGTAGTATTTCTCTTCAAATGGAATCAAACTCTTAAGTAGCCAAAGGAACAAATTGTCTTTTCAAAGTTTTCACAGAGCACCTGAATCAGGTGTTTTTGCTTTCTTTTTCTCAGTTCTGCTGTTATAGACTTGTGGATGCTTTGAAAGCTTTCAGAAACCTAATGTACACAAATTTATTTAGCTTATAGTTCACGCTGAAATTTTACAGCGTCAAACCAGAAAAAAAGCATTTCTTCCCAGGGTTTGTTGTTATTCATATGGACAGAATAACAAGTAAGATCTCCGTAGCTTGTAAGTAAAGAATACAAAATATATTTTTCATGCTGCCCTGGGAAAAATAATTGCAGAACTGTAAGTAAGAAGCCTTTCTATTTTCATAGTGCATCAGAACCCTCATCTTCTTTTTGTTGCTCTGCCTTGAGCACTGATCTATCTTATACTTTATTGATTTTTTTTTTTCTTCTCTAAATGTTGATTAGGTAATTTAGTTGATTAAGTTTAGGCTTTGTTTGTTGGGTTTTTTTAATATTCTATGTTGTACATTTCTGATTTTCATAGCAATTTCTGCTATGTCTTATGACCAAATACAATTTTAATCTCTACTACATTTTTCCATTGTCTATGGATAACCATCCTGGATTATTGTACCAAAATGGTGTTTTCACACTCTGTACTGCATGCAATAGTAAGGCAGGTGCAGTGGCAAGAATTGAGTGGATGGAGAATGTTATATCATGTACCTTCTCATTTATTTGGTTCTGTTTGTAAGTAGCAATTTTGGCTATTTTAATGTCGTTTTTGTGTATGCTTGATTCTAATAAGTAAGCAAGCATAGAACTCTTAGGAAAGAATTTTTAGCTGTCAAGAAAATTCCTGCATACAAAAGCTTCCATTGCCTTTCTATCTTGTACCATAGCTTCTAGAGCAGTCTTTGATACTTGTTTTCTTTGTTTAAATATCGAAAGCGATGAACCAGTCACAGCTGAAATCTGTGGAGTCCGTGAATTTGTGGACAAAACATTTAAGATGATGTTTTTCCAGGTTTAACAGATGAATCTAAAAGAATGCTAATGTTGCATAAGGAAAATATACTGACTAGAAAATGGGAGAGGTAGACAATCTTAATTTTGCCTTTTGATGCATGTATTAGGACGCACCCTGCTTATGAGACTGCTTACTGTTCCCAGCTGCCTCATTCAACAGGATGGATGGCTGTTCTCTGGACAGGGATCAGGACTGCACAGTGTGGTTGTGCTGGGCACTCTTTCTGTACAGAACTGCTGTACCAAAGTTGTGGTGAGAGTGGGTGTGTTCTTGCCACCTGATAATTGCTCCTGCTGTGGTGAGTAATGGGCACAGGATGCAATTCGGGTTCTGTGCAGCATAGGGCACCTTGTTGGGTCAGAAATTTTGTTTCCCCTTTAGCTTTACTACCCATGTGCTTGATATAATTTAAGTTCAAGTACAGGACTTTGCCAAGGAGCTAATACTTGAAATTTAAAGGGACTTGAAAATTCTCTTGTAGATCAGAAAATTGATACTTAAGACTGTAACAGTGCTCTGAGGATTTGTTTGAAGCTCTTTGCAGCTTTCCATGCTCCAGGTTTTGTATTGCTCTTTTGCTGGGTTTGAAACACACCATGTGTGTTTGTCTTGGATAACCCATTTCACCTTAGGATGCTCTGTCATAAACTGATTGGTGATGTGCACTGGATTCTGCTGCAAAGTTGCTCCTTACAGCAGTTTCTATGTGGTTTCCCATTTATAAATTAAGCAGGTGTCCTGCAGATAAGATTTAGTTTGTTGTGCTGGCCTTATTTATGGTACTGATTGCAGAGAGTCAGTTAGGGATCCTGTGAAAGTGGTATGGTCATAGTGGAATGCACATACAACACACAGGTTGGCTTTAGCATGCATGGAAAGTCAACCAGATATTGGAGGGGAATGTGTTTACTATAAACAGACTCCTGTAGCATCACCTTTTTTAGACTTTCCCAGCACTCTCTTTTATTCCTGTCCCTTATTTGTGTAGGTATCTACTCACTTTCCCTGCATCTGTGTAATCGTAACAGTAGTCTTCAATAGTTTAGACATATGGACTTGGATTTATCAAGTTGGCCATACTATGCATTTTTTCTAAGTCTGAAATGCGGCAGAACTCTTGGGTCATTCAAATCTCTCTTCTAAAATATCTAGATATTAAAGTTTCTTCTCAGAGAGAAAAGAGTTCTATGTTGTATTCAAACACGTAAAGTATTACATACGAGCTTTGTGGACAGCACAAACACTTTGTCTTACAGATGTGGTGAATTTATAATTAAAAAAAACTAGATTGAGATAAGCAAGAAGAATTTCAGCCTGAAGGATTCAGAGTTGGCAGAATTATGGTTGGGAATTAGTTTAAATTATTAGTTTAAATCATGGTTGTTAAGTAACCTTTAGTTTCCTAGCAGCTATCACAAATGCTACCAGCTCTGTCTACAACTGTTTTATTGTAAAGAGTCATTTCCTTGAGTTAAGCTTGTTTTGCTTTCATGTGGTGCTGTACTTAGACCACCTACCTTGAAGTCTTTCAAAATTAATTGGCATAGAGAACTTTTATAATTGTAGAAATATGTAATGGAAATGGAATTGACCTGACTTATTTGATGAGGTGATCTGATTCATTAGGCTCAGATGCAGTTTATATTTCAAATGGCTATGGGTTAGATCTTTCTTTGTTATACAACACTTCCCAGAGATGAAGGAGGTACGAGAAGCTTACACTTATTGTCATGGTACTTACACTATCACATAGGCCAAACACCACAGGTCTGCTGTGCATCTTTTGTGCCATGACACCAGACCGGTGTGCAAACATTTGAGGCCATCCACACAACTTGTTCTGTTGAAGGGGCAGTACATGGAGGAGACAAGGGAAGGGGTAGGAAGGTAATCTAAAGCAAATGGCTGTAACCTCTTCCTCATTGGGCAGGTTGCAGAGAATAGTTGGAACCTGTAAGAGACTCTGTTTTCTTTCTGGAAATATTCCAGATACCCCTCTACAGTTGACTGTGGCATCATATGGAGTGTTAATGTGGAGTCTTGGTACATATATCTCTACTTAAAGAATGTCCCACCTATAAGACTGAAATAGAGCTGCATTGCTTCTGTTGTATTTTATGTATGCTTTTAACTCTGGAGAAGAGTTTATGCTGTTTAATACTGGGGCTGTAGTGTGTGGGAGTGTTGTAATTCTCATGTGCACACACGTGTGTGTGTGTTTATATTATCAACAAAAATGAGGCACTTCTAGGGTTAGGTAATGACAGTATTATTTTTCATAGTTGAAGTCGCAAGTGTTGTTTTTCATTGGTGCATGAAGAGGCTTCTAGAAATATGCTTCCCTCTGAACAGGTATTTTAGTGTTACAAGTTTATGAATAAACTAAGAAGTTTCTGTTAAATTAAGAAGCCATTTCACTGGCTGTTTCATTGAAACTATCACAAATAACATAAGTATTGACTATGAAATTTGAAGTCACAGGGTTTTGGAGTCCGGTGAACTTTATCTTTTTCATTTGCAGGGGTGAAAGAAAAAGCAGTCTTGATGGCTGAGCATTTAAAAAATATTAAATTGTTTAATTAACTGTTAAAATTACTTAATTGTCAAATAAAAATAATCCCCAGCTTACCTATATTTAGAATAGAATATAGCTTAGAAATACTAAAACCTAAACAAACCAAGCTGTATTTATATCCTCCTCGGAGGCTGCAATAAGGAAGGAAAAAAAACTACTTCTGTAGTGTTTGTCTAATTTCCTAATTTATTGCTGAAAGGCAAACAGATGCTGTGGTGGATAGTGCTGATGCACGAACTTGAACTTTGTAGAATACAATGTATTTTATATTGTATAGGTAGCAATAGAAATAAATATTTTTAAAAATTATTCAAGTAGCTGGGTATTTCAGTTTTAATTTGTGTGGTGCCAATATGTGGATCTGTAACTGAAGAACATGGAAAATTTAGTCTAAAATGAAGAAAATTGGATGGAACTGTTTTTGAAAACTTTGAGTACTTCCGTTTGTTCAAAATGTCAGGCTCAACAGAAGATTTATTAGCTTCATTTCATGCTTTCTAACTATTCGTTGTGATCATTAAATAACAATCAAGGCTCTTTCTGTGTGATGAGAGATCACTTGTTATACTTCAATTTTCACTGGAATGAATAAGTATTAGCATTTAAATGGAAATTGCTAATTTCTTCTTGCATATCCATAGGTCTCACTCCTGCCAAATGCTGAGCCACTCTAGCTGTGATCCAAGAAAGATCGGGAGTTAAGCTGGGGTTTATTCAGATGTTTAAATGCTACATACTGAAGCAGGGCCACGATGCTCACCATATCAGGGAGGAAGATGGAGCCCATTGCAGTGAAAGTCTCAGTGGGTGCTGTTCTCCTCTGGGGTAGAATGGGTGACATGAAGGCAGTGGCTGTAGTCTGCATCTTGTGAGTAGACAAGGCCTTGTTACAGATTTTATAAAATGAAGCAAGTAACTTATAAAATTAATTTGTTTTTGTCTGTGTGCAATTATTTAGAAGAATTATACCTGTGTATGAAGGAATAATGTAGGTCAAAGCAGTACTTCCCATCAGAGTAATGAGCATGCAGACACATTATTTTGCATTTTCTATTTTTATTGTCTTCATGAACAAGGAAACATGGTGGGTTTTTTCCTTTAGAAATTGAAGTAAAATTTCTGAACTGTAGTGAATGTGGTTGAGATTTTAACTAACTTTGAGCATTACTCATGATTATTGTTTATGAAAGTGTTGTGTTAAGATATGGCAAGGCAGAACTTGCCCTTCAAACCATGGGTGTTGATGTGAGTCGGCTTCTTTTTAGTGTCTGTCCAACATACTTCTTAGCTGCAAGGTGTTTGGCTTGGTGCTCCCTGTGGAAATGGGGCCTTACATGTCAAATCCTGGAATTAACTTAGGATCTCTTTCCTCTTTGGCTTTCTCCCACAGCCTCCTGCAGTCACTGCAGTGCAGTCTTCCACTTTGGGCATGTGGTTCTTTGTAGCAGCATTGGCAGGAACCTCTGATAATTCAAGGGCATACCACAAGCCTTGAAAATCTTCCTAATGTTTATTTCTCCTCACTCCAAGCAGCACAAGGGGGACGTGGAACCTCTTTTCTCACCATATCTTTGGTCTCTTTTTGTAGAAATGAACACTGCTGCTTTTTCTTTTCAAAGTTCAAGAGTTCTTTTTTTTTATTATTTATTATATTCTTATCTCGTGGCTGGAGTTATTATATCTAGGTGGAGGATGAGATTTCTTCTCATACTTACTGTTCATCCTTGCCTACTTGATGAGGCTAATTCCTGATTTGTTGTTGTTGGTTGGTTGGGGTTTTTTTGTTGTTTTGTTTGTTTTTTGTGGAGTTTTTGTTTGGTTGATTTTTTGTTAATTTGTTTTTGTTTTTTACTGCTTTTCTAAGAGTAGGGAAGGATTTTACTGGGTAGGGGGGCTAATGTCAGTCTTTTGTGGACGTATGATGAAGATTCTTTCTGAGCTATAGGAGTTTTCTCTGAAATTAGACTGAATTTGTCATTTGTATGTGGCTGCTTATCAGATTCGCATGAAGATTCAAAGTTCATAAAACAGCAAAAATTAACTTACTATCAAGCTTTATGCTGAACCTCTATGTAATATTTTTTGAGGTGATATTAAAAGGCTTAACCTCACTGGGAAGTAAGAAGTCACCTGTGTCTTTGAAAATGCAACAGCTGTGGTCTTCCTTTATCTTTACATCTCCCATACATGAAAGACAGACTGGCAAAAAAGACTGTTTTTCATGTCTCACAAGCCCATTTGTTTCCAGTGTGCTTTAGAGACATTTCAAAATTACATTTTTTGTGATTTGTACCCAATTTAGTTGCATTTAATCATATGCTTCATAACTTCCCCCTACAGTGCAATGCAACTGTTCTTATGCTTAAAAGAACTGTGTGATTAAGTGCTTTACTTGCTTGGTAGCATTGAACAGTTTCTAATTTTAACATAATACTTAATCTATTGTCAGTCTTGCATGAAGACACAAAATTTTGAATTGGTACCACATTATTAATGGCAATCCTTCATGCATCTGGCAAGCTATATTGTAAGTTAAGCAAAACCCTTTTGTTTTGGAAATGCATTGATAAATCATACCCTGTTATGTTGCAACACTTACAGAACTAGAATTAGAAAACAGTAGACCATAAAGTATGTGTGCTATGCTATTGATTATCTCTCCTAAATAGTTAGTATGTATCTGAAGCCTTTGTTTTGCACAATGCTTTTTCCTGTCCCACAAAGACAGCTACACTTTTGTTCAAAGTAGAATAGTAGTTTTCAATGCTGATTGAGAGACGGAGTCCTGAGACTTGTTACAGGTGTTAAAGGTACCATTTATAGACATTGTGGAGGCATTTCACTTTTCCTTGCAACAGCTTACAGGCCCAAAACTTGGACAAAAGAGGTTTTATCCTGTGTTGCAATTCTTGTAGTTTAATAATTTCCTTTCTATTACAAAAGTGGGCTGTGCCTGATATTTTATTAGTGTCTGAAACATTTTAAGATTAGGCTTCCTTCTTTGTGGATAAGAAGCTTATTTCTCTGCTGTTTTGTTTCAGACTCCACAGATCCTGCTGCTTTGGGTGATAAGTGTTTCCATAATGTTAAGCACTCATTAGACCATAGGTGGCTCATGTATTTTTCATTGTTGCATGTATTAGTCCTTTAAACAGCTTGGGAACTGAATTTTGGCAACAGAAATTGTGGGATTAGGTCGGCTGAATTTGATCTTTGAGGGTTGATCACAAGAAACAAGTTGCAGAGTTACAGCCTAGTTTAGAAGTGAAAAAAGCAAGCTATCTCAGTGAACAAGAACTATTTTATAAAATAAAATATAAAATCACCTCCCTCACACTTAGCCAGTAGATAAAAGGAGTATAAAATATTTTCCCCTTTCTCTTTGAGAAAATGGAAGAGATCCTGTGAGTTGAGTCTTTCCTCTTCAGATTTCGCATGCTTCTGTGCATGTATAATTGTTGGCTGAAGAGCACTGTGTCAATGAGCAAGCTGGTTTTAGCTGTCTCCTTTTAACACTTCACTGGGAAATTGTTTTCATATCCCCAAGCTTATTCCTTTGGAAATGGCAATTTATATAGCTGTGTCTGAGAGAGTTAGGACAGCTTGGTTGTTGGAAGGGGTACCCTAGGCAGAACATGGGTCCGAACATGGATACTTGTGTTATGATGTATGTGTTACAAGTATATGTCAGGATACTTGTGTCTGGACGAAATGTTTAGAAGTAGAAATAAAATAGCATTGGTATTTAATTGACCCTAAATGTTATGGTCCATCTCTGCAAACTAACTGCATCTTCCCTTACTAAAACCTCAGGTCAATTATCTTTTATACAGTTATTCCAAGGAAGTTTCTACAAAGCTTTCCTTGTCAGTAACTTCCTTGTCAGTAAAAAGTTGCACCCATAGTAATTCAGCTTGCAAGCACTGATCATCCTAACAAAATCCAGACCTTGGAAGGAAGAAACTGACAGCAAAGCTCATGTCACCGTGTCTCTCCCCCTTCATCTTCTTCACTTCCCTACAGTACCTTTATGGTTTTCACAGCTTTCACTTGGTTAGAAATTGCAAGAGGACCCTGAGGGTATTCCCTTCATTCCTCCTTCTTATTCTCTTTGCTTTTCTATTTGATACACCTTATCTCTAGAGGATGTTCTCGATGGACTGCAGTGTGGATGGATATCTGCTCTGGCATTGTGGGGGAAATCTCTTCTTTGGCACCCACAACACCTCCTCCCCCTTTTTTTTCTCTGACCTGCGTGTCTGCAGGACAGTTTCTTTCGCATGTTCTCACTCCTCTTTCACAGCTGCTGTGCAGTGTTTTTTACCCTTTTTAAAATATATCAGCACAGAGGCACCACCAGTGGTGCTGATGGGCTCAGCTTTGGCCAGCATTGGGTCTGTCAGAGCCAGCTCTCAGTGGCCGTGTCCAGCACAGAGCAGCCCCGTATCCTTTCTCAGAGGGGCCACCCCAGCAGCACCTGCTGCTACTCAAACCTCGACACCTGCACACAGTTCAGGCTGGAAGCTAGGTAGACAGAGTCTCCTACTGACCACATTTGACTCCAGCTTGTTAAAATCACTGTTAACCTCAGCTCCCCAAATGAGCTGCTGTTGTAATGTTTGACATCTGCTGTGTACCATGTATACATTGCTGTCAGCTAATTTGAAATACAGCCATCTGGAGTTTAACCTCAGTTATTTAATACTGCCCATTCCAGAAAGGCCCTTGGGTCCATGGTGTGAATGTATCAGTCATTTCTGCTTCTATCGAGAATGTGATTCTTCTGCAATTTATTTGTCATTAAAAAAAGGGAACACAATATATTTATGTGAAGAAAGGTTGTCATCTCTTCTTTTTCACAGTAAAACAGCCTAAATTTGCAAATGGCTATCTTCATATTAAAACCTAAAATAATTTGGGATAGTGCAAAAATGGGCAGAGCTCCATGGATCCCAAACGGTGCAATTTACCATTTCCCATTTTACATGTATTCTTTTGGTAACATTTTTACAACATGGATTTTGGATTTTCCATTTTACGTTCGTAACTGTTCTGGAAAATACTTTGCCTCTGCAGAAGTAAGACATGAAATATTATTTAAATTTCTGTGATTTGAGCTTTCAAAAGAATGAATCCTGAATGTGAGTAATGATACTATTTACTCAAGCTGTATCTCTCCTTGGAAGATACATATATTACTCTAAAAAATTTAGATAGATCCTTTCTGCCATAATTCATGAGATTTTCTTGAGAGTTTTAGCTGTAATTAAAGACACCGTCTATGTCGTTATAAGTAACATGATCTTTCAGCTCCTCAAAAATGACATTAATGTAGAATGCAATAGTAATTTGTCAGTGTGCATATGAAGAGGAGCTGTAATTTTACATTTAGCATTCAGCACGTACACATTTTGACTGCTTTGAATTTTAGTAATTTCTATTGCATTATGCTTTACAGTCTGGTAATAATTTAAAAAATATATCTACATTTCATTTGGCATTGCTGCAGTGATGATTGTTAGTACTTATGTAAGCAAAAACATCTATAATGTTAAAAGCAGAATTTTATGGTAATTAGGATATTTTCTGTTCTAAAGAAAGCATTTTTTTCCTCCGTATAGAGCAAATATAAATAAAGCTGAGGATATTAAGTGTCACATTTAATGGGTAAGGAAAATGTCATGCTGTGTGACTACTTACCAGAAATTTTATTTCCTGGTATTCATCCTGTCCTAATAAGTCTCTAACATTTTCCAGAGGCTTCACAGCTAATACTTCAGCTAACAGTTTTTGGATTTTGGTATCACAGCCAGAATAATCATTTAGAAGTTCACAAATATGCTTCTAAAATGTCTCTCACCTCCCCTTCTCCAAGGGCTATCACTAGGAAGTGTGTAGTGTCTGTTGTGATGTTCTCACATCCATTCTGGTTTTCAGGATTAGTGTGTACAGAGCCGTTCATAATGGGTATATACTGTGATGGAGAAGGCACAGAGGGATCCACCTGTGGCTTTTTCTGATGCAAGAAGAGACTAGAGACCAGCGTATTTGCAATGACGGCGGGATCTGTTAAAATATATATACCAGTGTGCCAAAAGAAATCCCGAGGAGCAAACTGTTGTCTAAATACCTTAGATATCATTAAGAGTGCTGAAAGTGAAACTTTTTCTGAGGTCCAGCTACCAGAGCTTAATGTGGTGCTGCCACTTGTGTTTTTCCTTTGTGTCAGAGTATCTTGCGTTTCTTTCTACAGTGGCATACTTTACCAGGAGGTTATCCTTTGCCACGTGTTAATGGTGTTCTATATATCATGTGTTAGGTCTGGTAAAATTGCCTCAAAGATATTCAAAAGTGTAAGGTCTAGGAAGACTTGTACAGGGGAGGTTTTTCTGCCTCTCTTTGATGTACGTAATTTAATGTTGCTGCAGGCTATGTGCACAAACCAATAAATTTGAATATAACTCTTGCCCAGGATGGTCCTTCTGAGAACATCATGGGCACGTCAAAGACATGATTTGGCATGACAGTGCTGCATTGTATTCATGCCAGCATGCTGCATGACCTACAGAGGTACATTTTTGAAAGGCTGCTGAAAAATGTCTTCTCAGTTGGGGCCTGCCTATCCTGTTGCTGTAATGTTCTTCTTGTTTCTGATTATTGATCTCATAAATGCTTGTCCTGGTTTCTCATACTTGATAGGAAAAGCAAGGAAGTGTTGTCAGGCTGTGGAGTTTAAATTGAAATTTGTTATATAGGTCTGTTCAGAAAAGACAGCTTAAATTGAAGAACTGAAATGATTTAGTTCAACAATTCTGCTTGATCTCATTTCTTCCTCCTTCGTTGTTATTTGCCCTTGGGTTTAACAGAAATATTAAACTTTCTGGGAGCCAGAAATACCTGAGATTCATTTATTGCTGTTTCATTTAAGCCTACTATTAAAGTTAATGGGTTTATGTCCTTTCTGCACTGTATAGTTTGAATATAGATCTAAAATCTGGTCTGGTGTCGCAGAATTGCAGAAGCTCTCGGGCTGGAAGGGACCCCTGAAGATAATCTAGTCCAACCCACCTGCTCAAAGCAGGGTTGACTGGAGCAGATTGCTTAAGACCATGTCCGGTCAGGTTTTGAAAAGCTGCAAGAATGGAGACTCTGCAAATTCTCTTGGCAGCCTGATCTAGTGTTTGATTATTCTTGCAGTTGGAAAAAAATAAAAAAGGTTTAGTGGCAACAAAATAAGATCAAGTTGTTTTCTCGGTGTCTGAAATCAAATATTTCTGTTGAATTGTTTTAATATATCCTTGGTTGGTGCAGAAACTTCATATTTGGCAGGTGTCTGTGCTGCATTGAGAGGTGTGCCTTTAGCTTCCCCAGTGCAAGTCCACCTCAGTTTGAGTGACTGTAAGTTTCTGAAAATTTTCGTTTGCAAAACCTCCAAAGAACATCTTATCAGGTTATGGCTGAAAGGTGGATACTTCATTGCTGCTGGAAGTATTTGTTCCAGTTGACTTCCTGAAGGTACCAGCTGTGCTCCAAAATATGCTAGCAGGTATTGAAATGGTGGGAAATTGAGGGAACAATGCAAATACACACCAGCAAGCTTGACCATGAGTTGTTAAACACCTGTTCAAATTATGCAGTCATTTGGTGTAAATAGGGTATATAGAGTTTAGTAGTTGTTAATGAAATGCTTTGAGCATGTAGCAAGGTGACAAAGCAGTTAACAAGGATGATTTTTAAAAAACTGCTGTTGTCAGAGGCATATTCATTCCAAATTAAGGAAGCAATTAACATGAAGCAATTAGTATGCTGTAGTATGTGCTATGTAAACTCAAACTGGGTTTTAGTTGTATTTACTTTGCATTTCTTTCTTGATAACAAGTAGGATCTTCTCTCTTGGAAAAAAAAACCAAAAACTGTCTAAGTTATATTTCTTCGATTTCCTGATTCCTCCACTTACCAAATAAAAACACCAAATGTTGCAAATGACAGTTGGTCAGTCACAGCATTTAGTAACGCTTCTCCAAGACTGCTGCTTCTTGTTACACCTCTGCCCTGGAAAACGTGTAATCTGCTGGTGGGAAACTACATGACTAAAAGTAGAAGTTTGTAGCTTTGCTTTAATTGAACCAAACTCAAACTTAGTGAAGTGTGTATAGGAGTGAGGAGAGGTAGGAAAATTGCAGAAATATCTTAAGGCTGAGAGTCAGACATGAACATATTCAGAAATGTCAGAATTGAAGTTGCACAGTAACCTGGGTCCTGGTCTTGGTGTTTTTTTCTGTCCTAGCCAGTAATTGGGGCTCCTTATGTCCTGATAGCTCCAGATCATAGTTAAGGTAGAAGGACTTGTATCTAGTATAAATCAATCGGTGAATGGTAAGTTGGAGAATTTTCACTTTGATTAAGACATAGCTAAAGAGCTATGGTGGGAAGCATTACCTCTTTTTTTAAGTAGCCAGGCTTTATAAATATGGTATGGACAAAGGCTTATTAAAATGTTAAGGCTTCTGGTTTTGTCCCAGGCATTTTGTTCACAAATGCTGATTTCAGCATTTAGAAGCATCAGGTTCTTCCCAATCCTTGCTCCAGGAAGCTTAGTGAGCTGTATTAGGATGGGCAGGGAAAGGCAGCTAAATGTTGCCAGACTTGTCACCCTGACATGCTGAGTGGAAGTATACTATGGGAGACTGTGGGATAAAGGTTAAGTTTCTCAGTACTGGGAGACAACTTTAAACAGTCTCTTAGCATATTCGGCTGTTGGCCTTCTTGAATGTGTCAGAAGAGCTGGCCTTAAGAAGGCAATACCATCCCTCTCTATATACTGATGAAGTCTAGTTTTAGCCTCCTCTCCTAATAAAGTGCTTATTTCTCTACTTCCAGTTTCTGTTACAGGGTGAGATTATATAAAATACGGAAAAGTTCTGTCTTTTGTTGCTGCTTTGCATGAAAATTTAAAATGTCAGCTCTGTCATTGTGAAGACATGTTAATTTTTCTCATATTTATATGCCTGGAAATAGTTTTACTTTTTCCCTGATTCATGTTCCTTCACCCTTTATCTTCTTTCTCTTTCCTCCTTTGCGTTTTTTTCAAGTTAGGTTTTAAAATACTGAGATTGGATGATGCTGGGCATAACAACAGTCAAGTTCAGTTCCCTGCTTTGGAAATACAAAGCCTTAGAGGTCTTTGCTATCTCTCCTATCAACAACTCATTAAATATAAGATTTTTTGGGTTTTGTTTGAGGTTTTTTTCAGTGTAGGGTAACTCTGGTCTGGTTCAGTCCTGTGGACTTGGCACACACTAGCAGTTACTAAGTATGGATCTACAGTGCATTCTTTTGGAAACTTCCTGAAGCATCTGTGTGGTGCCCTCCAGGACTGCTATGGCATATGCACAAAACTGCACTAAGTCAGGATTATGATTACTTTGAAAGCCCTCTCCAGATGTAGAGTAAAATGCTTATGTAGATACACCAGAATTCAGAAGTATCAGAGGCACCTTTGTCAGCCTGTCTTGTTACAGCCCTCTGGTTAAACTCTTCTAGGTCATTGAACTAAGATAGACTTTTACATTAATTGTGTGGATTGGCGTTGCTTTTGGCAGAAGTAACGGGACGTGTTTCTGTGTGTGGCCAAAGATACTTACTTCTTAGAGGATTAGGTTTATTCAGTCACTTTGCTTTGCATTCTGTTAATGCCAGTTTTATTGTCCCTAATTCATTTGATCCGGCTGTGCTGTGTATTTAATGCTATTCTTTGTTACTGAAGCAGCCAAAGCTTTTTTAACAAACTGAAGAATGGCATCAGTATGAGTTTGCTGGCCTTTGTGTATTGCATATGCATAGCTGTATGCTGCAGGTTGCAATGTTGCTGTTGCTCTTATTCCTTCAGTCTTTGTAGGTGTTTGTTAAGCAAATGGAGTGCAATGAATCTTGCTCTTGTTTTGAGGGGTGAAGACTTTGAGGAATGTCACCAGGTCCTGAATATGTTCACCTTACCATCTTGTTTGCATGTATTGTAGCTGTCATGTGAATATGTTTTAAAAGCCCTGCTTCTCAGTACAGTCTCGTGAGAGAAAGACTGCCTTGAGTGGGGCCTTACTACTGGTGAAGGTAGTTGGAAGAACTGTATCTGTAACAAGTATTTCAGTGGTCAGTGTTTTATGACTACAGTCAAGGGTGTCTTAAATGTTTGGAATGGATTTGAATGCAAAATCCCTACTTTTAATATTTCTTCTGTTTATATGTATGCTCATGGTATCCAGTGAGGTGTGCTACACACAGAGGAAATATATATATACCTTAATTCACCTGGAGGATTCTTAATAAAAAGTCTCTCTTGATATTAGAATAGTTCCTTTCTGTAACTCTTCTTTCTGTTGTCCAGGACCAGCTCTGTCTTTTTCCTGTTTTGTTTCTTTTCCCTGACTGTCATGATCTCTAGAACAGCTTCTTTCTATGTTTCTAAGTACCTATATACTTTGAGAAAGTCATGTCTAAAACAAGTCCTTATTTTTTTCCCTTTTTTTCCTCTTCCTCTTGTGGTCTTCAAAGGGTTGAAGTGTACCTCCCCCTGCTTGGCAATCAAGGAGAGGTTACAGAGGTTTGAAATGAAACTGTCTGAATGAATTGAGTCTGTTTCAGGTAGAAGTTGAAAGAAGTGCTTTTCCTAGCTTGTCAGAAGAGAAGATGATTTGGTACTCAATGCAAATGCAGGAAGAGTCCAAATTTTCATAATTTAGTACTCAGAGTTGCTTATTGTCCCTATAGACTACTGAGTGCTTTAGATAGACTGATAACTCTTATTGTTATTGTGCTGCTCCACCACTATACAATGCATGCGTAAAACATTCGAGGAAGAAAGGCTGGCTGTGATAATGGCACCAGACAGAGCAATTGATTATGTGCTTAAGCTGGAGAGTAAGGCACCTCTTTTTTTGTGGTAAAGAAACATGATAGCTTGTCTTTAGCTGCAGTTCAACAAAGTGCATTAGACATGAGAATATCAAGGTCAGTAGGGTTGCTCACACCCATGCTTAAAGTTAAATATACTTTAGAGTGTTCTAGCTATGTTAGTTTGGGGACCTGGAATAGCAATTTTTTTATCTAAGCTTCTCAGTAGTGGAAAAATAAAAATAAAATTTGAAAAGTTCAGATGAAAAGGAAAAGAGCTGAGTTTAGCTTGAAAGACTGAAGGTAAAGGATTCAAGTAAATGCAGAGTGAATTGATTTTTAATTTGCTTAAAATCATCTTGTTGCTACTTTGGTGGCCTAAGGGATTGCAAAACTGACCTTGATGATTCTTCTGCATTGCCAGAACGGAGGAAAATTATTTTATTCCAGAAAGCAAAAAGATGATGGAACTTCAGTATAAATACGCAAAGATGGGAGGACTAGTAAAGAATTGTGATGTACAGAAGGCTTTGTGGCCTTCTGCATGTTTGAAAAAAAGAAAAAAATGGATGAAGTAATGTTGTAGGTGTATATCCCTGGAGCAGAATTTGCTAACATTGTCTGGCCTGGCCTAGTTCCTTCCATAGGCACAGACAGTGTGGTTGTTGATGGCTCTGGAGTATCTGTCTCTCCTTTGTCACATCACAACTTCATGGATTTGACTGCATTCACTTTTTTTTTTTTTACCTTGCTGTTTTAATTCGGTTTAATGGCAGCCTTGATATTGCTGTGACTGTTGCAGTGATCAGCCTTGCCAGAGCACTGCATGAACTGGCACTGAATTGAAGTTACTGGGAATAAGTAATTTGAACCACAGAGTAGTCTGCCCCCTACTTTTGAGCTTAGTGGTTTGCTTTTTTCTTTTTCTCCAAGGATAACATGATTTATCTGCTGTTCAGGGTATTTCTTGTTCTTAGAATACCTATATTAATCCCCATCTGAACTAATAATTCCCCAGTTACCTGCATGGGTAAGGCATCCTGTGTTTTCCTTTTAACAATGGCATTAAAGATTTGTTTGGGGTAATTTACCTTTCTGATGCTGTCACATACTGCATCTGTCATCTTTCCTTGAGAATTATTTTTGACCTGTGTACTTGCCCTTGGGGTCAAGCATGAGGATCTGCAGGTGCTTGAGTTGTTCTCCCCCCCTTAAAAGGAGGCACTGAACTAGCAGTGTCACCTGTTGTGATGAATTTATGGCACTTTCTTGCCAGGTCTTCAGTAAAAATGATGTACTGTTTTCTTCAGTGTTCTTGTGGGGTGCACAGATAGGCAGGTTCATGTTCAACTTTCTTTTACTTCTGTGACATTGTTCAGTTTCCTTTTCTTCGTAGTACTGTTTTTCTTTTCTCTTCATGTTGTTTATTGCCATCCTGATTAAAAACCGAGGCAAAGCTGCTGTGAAGAAAGCTAGTGCTGCCAAGCAGAGAAGAAGGATGTTCTGTGTTCAGGTAGCATTCAAGGCAAGAATGAGTAAAACATTAAAACCACATTATTTCTTTATGAAGGAGTATGTCTTTTCTATCCATAGATTGCAGCTAGTTGTCTGCAGCAATGAAATGTCTGTAGAACTTCACAGGTAAACCATCTTCAAAGAGCAAAATGAAGATGGTGAGGTACCAGTCTAGAGGCAGTGAATGAGCCAGGGGAAGCTGAAAAACTGACTGGTGGTTGATGGCTTCCTTTTTGGCAGAAGAGCAAAATGATTTGTTTCAGAGAGAACATCACAATTTTTCAGGGATTGGGAAAATACAGGCACAGAATTTTACTCTGCAAAGAGTACAAGCAGTGATTTGAGGCTTTTTGGAGAATGGAGGGAATGGGACTGGTTATATAAATGTCTCAGTATATAAGGACTTTAAAATAGTTTACAAACACAGAAAAGTTCTCAAAGATATCTCCAGGAGGCTGTTATTCACAGATAATGTTCTCAAGTATCTATTCTTTGAATAGAAGCTTCACTCTGTGCAGTATTGCACTGCACACTGCATTGAGATAAGAGGACTGACACTAATGTTTTCAAACATTTATTTTGAAATGTTGTCATTTCAGAGCATATTTTAAATAGCTGCCTATTCTGTAGGGTACAGACTTTGTACGTTTCCTTTCTCTAGTCCTGTATTTTCCTTTGGTCACCTAAAAAGTAAGTACTTTACTCTTTTGAAGGCATTTACTTGTGTTTCGTGTTTTCGGCTGTTTCCATAGCATTTTGAGTTCATAGTTTAATTTGATTGTTTATTGGCCATAGAACATCATGGCCCGTATCCTTCTGTGCTCTGTAAATTTGTTTTTGCTTGCCTTTTAGGAATACAAGGTTGTACTTGTCTGTATGATGTTTATTTTGTATAATGGCAAGAACATTTTGGCATAAATTCAGAATTCAGTTTGTTCTTTCAATCTGGGCAGGCACACAGCTCTGTCCTTACTCAAGTAGCAAACTCATGGCAACTTTGGTCTGACTGCCACCTTCAACAAAGCCATTACGTCTTGCTATGTGTGTATGTGTCTGACATGGCCAACCCAGGTGATACAAGTGACTGACAAGGGTGCCAGGTGTTCTCAGGAATAAGCCTAATAGAATTGCTAGAGGAGCTTGTCTCTGTCTAAAAATTAAAACTCCTATAATGCATATCAGTACCTTTGAATACCTCTCAGATCCTCACATCATTGTCTGCCCTAAAGTATCAGCTTCTCATGACAAATGACTGAGTCTGTACAGAACCCCTTCATTTTCTGTATGCAGTCTACTGCCTACTCTTACTTTCAGGAAGGTAACATGGGAGAGGGAGTAAGTATTGAAAACCAAACTTATGATATCATCATATCCAGGGAAATTGGGCTATTAATTTCTAAAAAGCTTTTGAATAGATCCATATAGGGAGCTGGACTCAATAAAATATGCACCTTGCCTTTATGAGCTCTGCTCCTACAAACAGTGGAAAAGGAAGGTAGAGCCCTGAGAATCTTCCCTCTGATTAGCTGAGAACTAAGAATTTATTTTTTGATTAATAAAATTCAGCCTTTCATAATACTTTTATAAGTAATTTTGGATGATCATATTACTCTTGCTACTTCATTATATTAATAATTACTACTCTAATAGACTCTACTTAGAGGATTAAGCACCATGACTTCTGTAGCTAAATACACTTCTGCAGTCATTGACTTGCCCAACGTCACAAGACAGGTTGGTGTGTGTTCTCCTTCTGCCTCATTTCCTGCTGTGGGTTTCCCTGGAGTGCTGGGCTCTCAGTGCCCTGCTCAGGTGTGAGGCAGGGTGTAGGCTGCACTGGCATCTTGACTTACATCCACTGGTAAACTGGGCAGTCAAGAGCTCACTTCAGTGTGTGGTCAGTCTGAACTAACCCTCTTCAGGACAGACTTCCTGCTCTGGCCAGGCCTACTGTAGGAATGTATGCAGGGAAACTACCTTTCAGCTACCTTTGCCTGCAAGGTAAATCTTGCATGTTAAAGGCAATTTTGTGCTGAAATTGAACAGATAGGCTGATGCTGACTGCTGCCAGTTTGCAGAACCATCCAAAAACCTGGGTGTTCATTTTGCAGTTGTAAACAAACTTAGTTTTTTGTTCTTGTTAAGCAAGTTCTTGTTAAAATGTGGGCGAGGCAGACACGTGTGAAGAGACATTATTTTCTTGGTAATATACTGTTTCATGTATGGCTCTGCTGGTTAGACTCTTGTCATCTATTGCCCTGGAAGTGAGGGATTTATTCTATCTGGGAGAACAGACAAAACCTTTTCTTTGAAAGGAGGTGTGCAGATTCTATTTACTTTATAGCAGTCATAGCTGAAAGTCTTTTGTGAGCAGCCTTTCCATTAGAGAAAGACAATTGCTTTCCTATATGCACAAGAAAAAAGAATTGATTATAAAATTAGAGGGATGGAAAGAACAAAAATCCAAACCAGCATTGTGTGTAAGTATAAGATTAAATATACTTGTCTAAGAATGGAGAGAATAACATTTCTGTGTTTTCATTGCTGATCTTCCCCACGAATCTAAAAGATAACTATTTTAAGTGATGCCTTTTCAAATGGTACATTATCCTCAAGGAGCAAGATGAGAACTCTGTTCTAGAAATTGTTGGTCTAACTGTCCTGTAAATCTTCCTCTCCTGGATCTCTCTTCTGTTGAAATCATGTTGAGCTATGCAGGGAAACCTGTTCTTGCTCACTGGCAGGGGAAATGTAGCTCCATCTCCAGAATCTGCCTACTTTTGTCTGCCTGCACTGCTGCAAAATGGTAGGTAAGTGTTTTTCTCCTGAACAGCTAGCAGATCAGAAGGAAAATAATTTATGACTTACATGCATTGTGGCTTCTTATCATATGTGGCCATAATTTCTACATAGGATATTCTGTCTTTGCTAAGGCTGGGAGTAGCATCTTGGAGAAGGTTAGAAAAAGGGGAAGGAAAAGAGGAAAGTGAATGTTGGCTGAGACACTCCTTAGCTGCTGGCTAGGAATCCCACTGCCCAAAATATGAAAGTATCATACTTCCAAGTGTGGTTTGACTTGCTGAAGGACACCACTGAAGGAAATGTTCTCACCATCTGTATGCTCAAGAATTATGTGGGCTTCCATATCTAAGCATAACCTTATATTTGGACTAAAATGGTAACTACAAAAACTGTCTACAAAAACCAGAGGTAGACTGACATCTTACTCTGTTGGACTCCTAGAGAGCCCACTGCCAAGGGTCAGGGCTGCTGGTGTGACTGTTGAATGGAAAAAGAGAATCCAGAAAGTTTTTCTACTTCCTCTCTTTGAATATTTCCTTGTCTGTTCCTTTCCTTGTGTCCTTTATCTAAATCCAAAACCATTTTGATTTCAGTAAAGGATGTTATGGTTAGAACTGTTTTAATGGCACAGTGTGATCCAGCAAGAACTGTCCTTTCTCTGGGCGTTTGTTCCTCCTCCCTGCAGTTTTCGTTGTGCTGCTCTCTGAAGACAGACCCAGTTCTCTTATAACCTGTCTTTGCTGTGCTGAGGGATGCTCAGAGGATGGTAAAAAGGAGAGTCAGGATCGGGAAGCAAGTTCTGTCAGTAATAATCTCACCATTTCCTGCATCAGTAACTGGGCTTTTATAGAAAGGGATAAGCAGGAATGCTAAACTGGTGTTGGGGAAGGTACAGTATGGTTTCTCCTTGATGGTATGTACTCTCTGGGAGGAGTTGGCTCATGCTGAACTAACACACCTAGGGCACAGGAGAGAGAACCTGTGTTAACTCTTGCATGGTCTTTCCTTTTAGGTTAAATGGAGATTTTAAATACAACTTTTACGAAAGATAACAGTGAGCTGTATCTTGGAATAACTTTGAAATAAAGCCATTAGAAAAATAGATTTGTTTAGGAACTGTTGGTAATCACATTACCTAATAAAAGGATCACTTAAACATATTTTCTTTAGTGTTTTTAAGATCATTAATGGTTGTGATGAATGGGGAATGTAGGAATACTTCCTGGCCAATTATATTTTGAATTATTTGACGTAAGCAGAGTCGTTAAATCTAGTGAGATTTCTGAAAGTGAGTGAGAAAGCATTATTTTTTCCTACTTCATGCAGAACACAGTAAAACTGTCTTTTACTGTAGGTTTACACAGAAACCTGCAGGGTTGTCATGCTGAGGATACAAGCAGTTTATGTATTTCCTTTCTGTCTGGCAACAGAGGGAGCACCTGTTGTGGAAGATGCTTTATTTATGGATATACCTGTGACATCAGAGTTCTTGTACTTAGTTTTCCAGTAGCAATAAAGTGTGCATGGTGTATCAACAGTTTCCATTTGGGCAGGATGGATGACTGGTGTCCATAGTCACCTTCTATAGGGTAGGTCTTGAACAGGCAGCCCTGTACTGCATCCGATGAAACTTGCTGGGCATGAATGAAAGTTGAAGAAGGAACGCTCTCCTTACAATAACAGCAGTCTGGTAAATTAAAGCTCTTTAATTAAAAAGTTAGTATATCTTTCCTTCTCTCAGACTTCTTTTTTCTTGTGGTGCTATTTCATTTCCAGTCTTTATAATGAGCTATATTGTCATTTAGGGCAATAAATCACTATTTTGAAGGAATCATATGTGTAATCTTGTTACCTCTGAGGGGAGCAGCTAAGGAATTTGGGTTTGTATAGTTTGAAGAAAAGGGGGCTGAGGGGTGCCCTTACTGCTCTCTTAAGTTTCCTCAGGAGGGGAAGTGCACAAGGAGGTGTTGAGCTCTTCTCCCTGGGATCCAATAACAGGAAGCATAGGAATGGTTTCAGGTGTGCCAAGGGGAGGGGTTTAGACACGTGTTAGCATTTCTTCACTGAGACTGGAAGAGGCTCCTACAGGACGTGGTCAGGGCCCCAAGCCTATCACTGCATAAGAGCCATTTGGACAATGCTCTTAACCACAGGCTTTAGCTTTTGGTCAGCCCTGAAGTGGTCAGATATTTTCAACTACAAGATCACTGTAGGTCCCTTCAAACTGAAATAGTTTGTTTTGTTACGCATTTAACCAGTAAAGCATTTAAAACAATGGAGTTGATATAAGGGACAGGAACCATTTACGGAACTTGAGTTGTGTGTAGTATTTAATTATTCTTTCATTGTAAATAATGTAACCCTTCTCACACCTCCAGGACACTGGCAGTAGATACTGTTATTGCTGTATTTCCATCTTGTGGTATGTTATTCCAACAGGAATAGCAGAAAGTACCTGAGTGAAAATAGAAAATGCGTTTTTTTCCCGAGCCGGTGTTTTAATAGTTACTTTTTAGTGAGGATAGCAGTTTGCATATTTAGATTTCAATCATTTTCTGTAAATTGCAGCTTTCTTTTGTCTTAGAATGTGCCCTTAGTCGCATTAGGGCACAGAGCTGCTCTTTGCCTGAGCGAATATCCAGAGACCCTACCATGGCTCAGATCAGGAGAAGCTTGAGTTGAGTTACTGTGACTGAGCACTGCTACTGCAAACATCTTCAGAAAAGGTGTTAAAAGATAACTTTAAGAAATGAGACAAAACAAATGGAACCATTGTATTTAATTAAATAATATCTATATAATAAAATCTGATGGGGATGATAAGGGAAGGGAAGAATGTTCCAAATTAAGCAGCTGCTCTTTACTCTGGGATACCAGCACCAAGTCTTTCATATCAATCCATATATCCTGTTTCCAATCAGGGCATTTGTCTCCTTTCTTCCCCTGATATGTACCAATTTTTCCCTTATTTTCCAGCTGTCTTTTGGCTCTCAGACAGCAATTAAAAATCCATCAGGAGGGAAAGTTTGGCCCCAGCAGGAACGCAAATTGGTTACTTTTGCGGAGTTATTTTGTTGCCATCTTTCTGTGGCGCAGAAATTCATGTTTTTTCAAGATGTTTAAACTGAGCTGTTGACAGATTAGTTTTGTGTTTGGCGTGACAAAATGGTTCATTATAACAAAATCTATAACCTCTGGTTCGTTATTCTTCTGTTAAGGACTTACTTGCTGTACTTTGCTTTAAGTGTTGCATAAATATATGTTGTCTCTTTCATTGCTGTGTGTTTGACAGGTTTGCCCCATTTCCTCCAGTTATAAAGGAATTCCTCCCTTCTGCTCACTTGTCTGGGGCCCAGCAGGCAAAGGAAATGTTTTGTATTTTTGTCTAGGAGCTAGAGGAGTGATTTAACTGGATTTGAGTTCCTTCCAGGATGTGTGCTGCAGGGCAAGCATGGCAACACACGTGCATTTTTTATGAGGTGGCAGCCTGTGTTTTCTTTCTTGTAGGGTAAGTTTAGATACACAGGGCAGCTTCAGACATACAGAGAAAGGATTGTACTGTTCAGTAAAAAAAAATACTTTAGCACATATGTACATTTTACATCTCCTGTTCATGTTTTAGAAAACATTAAAAATCCCCACTTATTTAAATTTGAACAATTTGTTAGTACAAAATCTGTCATTTTTGCTGTAGCTAAGAGAATATAGATTTTTTTGTTTAAAATAAATGTTTCAGTTTTAAATCCAGCTATGGGTTTTCAGACGCACTGTCCCCAGCTTGATAGCATGTTTTATCTACAATGGGAAAATTGGACAGACTGCAGAATTTAGTCTGGCTATATTTACTCTGGAGTTCTTTTCAGAGAAAGATGAGATGATGAAGCATAATTTTTGAGCTTGCCTTTATATAGTATGGCATTCCTGAGGGTTACATTTTATATTTTTCTGACTAGTTTTTTTTCCATGCTTTATGTCAGTTATAATAGGTATTTCTATGGTTTCTCTTTAGAGAATATTCTGGGGAATTGAGTGATTTACTTGTTTGTGGATATTGTGTGGAAAGAGAGGGTAGGGATATGAAGCAAGGACTGAAAAGGATGTAGTAATGTGAGAGCAGCTTGGCTGTCCACCTCTCCTGTTCTCAAGTCTTTGACAAAGAGAGTTTCTTAGTCTTTTGTCTTCTTCTGGAAAGTTTTTGTAGAAATCCTGGAGAGAAAATGCATATGCAGGCACGTTACAGAAATGAGGAAGTAATTGTGACTGAAAAATGGAACAGTTTATTAGTTATTAATATTGAGCATGGCCAAAGTAGTGTGAATTACAGTGGATGATTGTTTTTGCTGATAGCAGGAATTAATATAAGAAATGCAGAGCCATGGGAATGTTGCTTTTGCTGTAGGCATCGTGGGTAATGGGGAAGGCTCTGGAAAATCCCTGTGAGATTTCTTTTTCATTTGTAATTTCACAAAAGATTTCATGAGTATTGAACTTTGGTGAAAACATGAGCCTCAACCCCTTCAATTTTTCCATCACACTAGTGTGTTTTGAATTGCTGTGGGTTTGGGTTTTCTTCCCAGTCACTTGACATGATATTCGACAATCTTTTTAACTTTTTCAATCTCAGTCTGAAAACATGACAGATGAGAGTGGTGGCATCTTCAAGATAAGTATAGCATTCTAAAATAGTACAGTTGTAGTGAAAATACTAATTTTTTCACACTAAGAATAAAAAACGGATGTGTGTGTGGTGTTTATATGAGTAACATGCACTGAAACTGCTTGTACAGATCCACTAAGGAGAACAGATTCCAGAATGTTTGTCAGATTTATTATTTCAGAAGAAATTATATTGTAGCATGTGGTAGCATTGTTGAAAGTAAAATTGTTTTTTATGGATTACCACATAATGGGTGGTTGTAGGGGTTTTTCGGGTTTGGCTTCATCTTTGTATCTGATGTTTTAAGAGTTAAGACACTTGAAATCCTCTGACAAAGGGACTTTTTTCATCATTCTGCTACAATACAGGAAATCTGGCAGCATTGTTTTAAGAGATAGATCAGCACCACTGAAAAAATGTGTTCTGAGAAACAGAATTGTGTGTCAGATGTGAATTTACTGGTGCTCTAACTGCACATGCACTGAAGACCCATTTTGATACACCCCCTAATCTTTCTTAGTGACCAAATCCCTAATGTGCAATGTGTGTAATTTATGCCTCAATATGAAGACAGCATTTGGTAACTGCAGTGTATTGTATATGCTTATGTAATAGATGTCCTTTGAACTGATGACTTAATAGACAAGGACCTCTTCTATCAGTTAAGACCCTGGCAGAGGTTCTGCCAATCTGCACTATATAAAGCTGCAGATTTTTTTATGTAGTGCTTTCTGCCAGGCTGTAGAAGCGACTTTTTCCTCTAGAGCAGTAAATCAGGAATGCTCTGCATTTGAGCTCTGTCCACTTAACTGAAAGATGCTCCAGGTAGGATGCTGCTAGCTCAGTGGTTTGGTAGAGCTGTGGCCAAAACCAAATTATGTTTGCTTATTTCTTTAACTTTCACACCCCCTCTTAAAACATATCCCTGAAAGACTTCACTATTAGCTGAGCCATTTTCAATTTTTAAATTTCAGTTACAGGTGTTTCATTTGAGTCCACATGCACAGTGCCTGACTCATCTCCTAGAGGAGGCAGAGTTAAGGCACCAAACCTTTCCTCCTTGGTAACATTGCTCCTTGCTGGAGCTTGTTCTTGAAGGCATTATCTTCTGAGTTGTTTTTCTGTCATTTGCATGTGCTAGTGTTGCTTTGGTGTTTTTCATCCGTGACAAGAGCTTAAAATTAGAATCTTGCTGTGCTCCTGTTTGAGCCTATTAGACAGCTTATAAAATCAGCCCATTTACTTGTGAGAGACTGCTGAGTGGAGAAGTGCAAGAGGCATAAGGAAATTAACCCTAAACAAGTGGGAAGTGAAGTATAATATAATTATTAATAAAACTTGTTAAATAAAATTTTTTATTTTTTGCTCCTCTTTATTCTCATGTGTTTCTCAGAGTGCTTAGTTATAAATGCCTTTTCCAAAAAAATATTATTTCAACATATCTTTGTTTTTTCGTTGACTGTTTTCGGCCAGTTAGTCCCACAACCTCGTGCTATTTGGATGGTTAAAAACCTTCTTGCTCTGATTTAACTCCATATTTCAGTTTTACCTGCTGGTTTACATATAAGAAAAGTTAAACGGGGAAGAAGGAATTGATGAGTATTTTAATGGTATGATTGGACCCTTCCAAAAGCAGTCATGTTGAAATTAAAATAGAAGTTTGCTAAAAAAAATTAAAATTTAAACTCCCAAACTCAAAAAACTCATCCCCTCCCAGTAACCCTAGTAGTCTGTCAGAAACACAAAAAGCCTTGTGCTCTGATTATATTTTGAATATTTGTTTAAATACTTAAATATTACTCTGAAGACCTCAGAGGATTAAAAAGGATATGGTGTATTTGGGTGTGTTTCACTGATCACTCATAGGTTTGTGCAGTCCTGGAGTGTAGTGTTAGAGAAAGGCTGTATTTTAATCCACTTCTATGGAGTTTATTTCTTTGCTGAACTCTGGACTGTTTTCTTTGTAGCAATGGCAATCCAAATGTAGAGTTTCCATTCCCCTCCCTCTTGTCACGGCACCACCCTTGTTCAAGGTCTTCATTCTCAGGGACCTGTTTGGGTCCCTGGCCATGGAGCGAGCTGGATGAAGTAACAAATCTGATGGCAAAACAAGTTCTCAACCCTCCCAGATTCATCAGGACTCTGTTTTCCCAACAGCCCCATGCATCCCTGTGCTATCAGAGTATATGGCTGGAAAGGCACCAGAAACATTTCCACATGAGGGAAAACAGGAGATTTTGGTACCTGCTGTCTCTACTACCCTGGTAGAGAGCCTGTGTCCTCTGTGATGCTGGGTAATCATGAATACTTGTTCGAAACAAAAGAAAACAACCTGCTGGACTGTTCACAAAGAGCTTGTCAATCTTCTTGTGGGATGTATATACATTTTGAAGAATGGAAGTTCAGGTTTTCAGGGCAGGCAACCAATAACAAGTGTTAGGTCTGCACATGGTCAAAAGTCAAATGTAGAGCTGCCGTCTTTTCTATTGGAGCCAGATTTCACCCCTGACTTCCAATGCTGCTAGACTGGAGCTGCCACAAGACAACAGGAGATCCTGAGGAGATTTTACCTGAGATTACCATGAAACTTAAGGTGTTGAGCTCAGTGGGACCAGACACAGGCACAGGCACAGGACCAGAGAGCTGGTGGAGTCTCCATCCTTGGAGAAATGTAAAAGCCACCTGGACACAGTCCTGAGTAGGGTGCTCTAAGGTGACCCTGCTTGAGTAGGAGGGTTGGATGAGAGACCTCAAGAGGTCACTCCAATCTCAAATGTTCTGTGATTCTGTGATACTCATGAATTTTCCCTCCCCAGCCTATGGCCATGGTTGCACATTCATCAGGCTCATTTTCTTTCATCACATGACAAAAACAGGGTACCATTGGCTAGCATAAGAATTTTCACTGTTTTTAAGTATTCTGGAGATCTAAATTTATAATTGTGATTCCATGTGATGTACTATTTCATATGGAAAAACCTCTTTAGTTTTTCAGTTTGGTTGAGAAAATGTTAATCCATTTTGTTCCTATTATATGTTGCCATTGCATAATAATGGATTGATTTAATTTGTGTGGCGTTATTTTTTAGGAAATTGTCTTTGCCGTGGAAAGCTGATGTGATAGGGTAAATCAACACCTGCTTTGTCCAGCTTGACATTTTAGGTCTGGCTGGTCTCTGTATTAGCTGATGTATATGGAGGGATAGGAAAGGAATTCACCTTGGATTTGACTGTAGATGCACTGAAAAAGCAGCTGCTAATTTATGCCATGCATTCAGATAGGTTTTTCAGCTTTCAGTATTCAGTTGAAATTCCAAGACTTTTAGGAGAGAGTGAAGCAGGGTTGTCTGTAAAGATAGGTTCATTATGTTATTTTTTCCCAGCTTCCAGATACTGATCTGTTCAACTGCCAGGTGCAAGCAGCCACTGATACCTGATAGTTAATAAGCATTTGCTGTTAATCAGCTACTGCAGAATGCAGCTAGGGCCAGACAGCAGTGGCATTGTAGCGGCAGCTGATCAGGAGTCTTGGAGGCAACTGGTTTTTTCCTGGGAGAGGAACAGAAATAGAGCTAGTTAGTTGCCTGACGCTGGCTGTGATCTGAGACACTGATTATCTGTGGTTAACTGTGGTGACTTCCTAGTTCCAGTATAAATGGAGCAGCAGTGATCTGGAGCTGGGATCAAGTAGAGAACTTTATTTAAAGAATGCTGAGCAAGCTGTAGACAATGAACTTGATCAGATGCAGTGAATGCTATGGAGTGGTTTCTGCTTACCTACCAGCTTTTGTCTGATGAGATAGGAACAGGGACACCGCTTTGCTATGCTGTTCTCTGCTCCCCATTTCACACCTTGTCTTTGCCTTAAGAAATTCCCTGTCCAGCTGTCTCTGAGCTACCTGATACCCTGCAGATGCCCTTTCACAAAACTGTAAATTCTAATCTGCCCAAGGGAGCTCTTTAAGAGATGTTAGCTGAGTTAAAGTCAGTTTGATATTCTTTGAACAGAAGTATTATGTGAGGTTGATGGTCTGTATTCCTGTACTTCTTCCTAGAACTTGAAATTCATCTCTGCCCATGCATGCATGGTTTGTTTTCAAGTGCTTGCAAATGAATATTTTATTAGGTAGCTGTGGCCAATTGCTGCAGGATGGCCTTTGATAAGCTGCGTAGCCAAGCGGCGTTAGCTGTGTTGGCAGAGCCCTCTGGTGGGAGCACAGCCTGTGCCAGCAGTAGTCGGTCCTGCGGCCAGCGCCACCCGCTTCTCCCAAATGCCATCAGCCAGACCCCTCTCTGCTCTGTGGTATCCCACCAGCTGGCTGCTCGAGTGGCCAAGGGGTTCCTCTTCATCCCACAGAGCCTGTGGAGCTCACTTGACCTTTTTTTAAAATATTTTTGGCAAACCTGGTGGTGCGCTGTAAGTGCTGATACGAATTTAGGTTTTGATTTGCAAAACACAGTGGCTCTTTAAGAGTACAAAAGTTAGCCAATTACAAGATAATATTTTCCAAATCCCCATCAGTGTGGGAGAGCCATGATGAATTTCAAGAATTGCATGTATGAATTCCAGCCCTGTCTGTAAATACCTTTTTTAAAAAAGTACTGGATAGTAAAACTAACTGATCTAATTAGACATTTAGGGGGACATTTCTCAATCAAGAGCCACAGCTTTCCTTTTTAATTGGATAGTAATGCTTCTGCTAATCAAAGTGTTAGAGGAAACAGCTTTTGTGTGATAAAATACCAACTTAGTGGGGATGAAGGAAAAATGTTATTACACTTCTCTAGGCTAGTACGTTCAAAAGCCTGGTTAGGACTACTAGATGCATTGCCAAACCAGAATGTGCAAAGGGGTATTTTAATCTGGTTAGGTCTCTAAAGTGTTGATATAATACAGGCCAATAACTCTACTGCAGGAAATCCAGCTGTTTGAGATTGTTGCACAAACAATGCAGCAGTAATAAAGAGTCATTTTTTTTTCCTCACATGCTGGCCAGAGCTTTTCACTTACCATTGATTTGAAACATTCACAACTGTGCCCAGCATTTTATCTTCATTAAAATAAAAAAAGAGGAACATGTACCATGGCTTAGAAAAGGCTGTTGCCTGTGGTGGATGTGCCCCCCTTCTGATGAAGCTGGAGAGTGGTAGCAAGTCAAAGGCAGTCATATTTCTGTGTCATTTGATTTGTCTCATGATGAAGCTTTCCTTAACATAGACGTACATTCTTTCAAAAGCTAGATTAACCTTCCTGGCCTGTATTTGAAAAAAACACTTTCACCTTTGCTTTGAACTTGTCTGCTCCATTGCTGGGGTTCAGCAAGACAGAACAGCTCTGTTAGGAGACCCATCATGCCATGATGGAACTCCTTGCTGCAGGTTATTGTGTATTCCCAAAGATGAATATAATTCAGAAAGCAATTAAATACACCTGTGAAAAATCACCAGTATGATGAGATGTAGATATTGCTTTTGAAAATTCCCAGTCTACATCCAAGGAAATGGTCAGGAAGTGCATGGCTGTGTGTACTCACCCTCCTTATTTCTCTTGTGTGAAGGCAGGATGCTGAAATAAAGGGGATTCCTTAAGGAGAGGGCTGATTTTGTTGTTTGTGGTTCCTGTCAACCTCTGCTGTTAGCTGGAGGAGCCGTGGTGAGGGGAGGACCAAACTCTGTGTGATGGATGGGGACTCCAACCCTCCTCCTTCACGTTACAGCTGTTCTTTAAGGGATGTTTTCAGATGAACCTTCCATCTTACCTACCGTCCAATCTGGCATTTTCCTTGGTCCAGTGTTTTTCCTTACCTGTAATGAGAGTTTCACTGGAGGCTTATTACAATTACACATAGGAGGCAGAACAAAAGGGTTTTTTTCCTTCTTTCATGACTGCTTCTTTTTCCTATTTTTCTTACAGCATTGTGGTTAGAGGCTTTAATTCTCTGGCAGATGGTATACAGTATGTTTTTCAAACCCTCTACCTTTTGGGTCTAGGATACACTCTGTTCTGTGACTGCACAAAGCTGCTAAAAAGCTATTTTTCCAATTTCTGAATTGAAATTCCATTCCATTTGTATTGTACAATGTCATCATGATTCAGCTTTGTAGAATACTGTCTTACTTCCATAGGTTATCTTGTTCCATGCTCTTTTAAAAACATGCAATTTTAATCCTGTGCTGCAGCAACCCTTGTGAGTTGTCTATTTTAACTCAGGACTTCAGATGTAATTGTTGCTTTAACATTACTTGTGGTTATCTCTAATCTCAGAGTCTCGTAACAAAATCTGTTGCAGAGTTCATCCTCTTTTGTCTGTGCTTTTTATTTCAAACGTGTGTTTTGTTGGGAAGTGGCTGATGATATAATACCTGGATTTTTTTTTTTAATAATCCCTGCTTTTCTAAAGAACTTTGTGAAGTGTAATATTACCATTCAAATAGGCAGGTGAGAGCCTTGGAGATCAGTAATTTGTACCTTTTCAAAAGCCGCACTGCCTTGCTTTGTCTTGGAATTTATTATGCTTCCCAAGTATAATGTGACATACTGAATAGGGCAGGGGGTGGGGACATTGTCTTCAGCTGACATGCTGTTATCAGCGGGACTGTGTTTCTGGACACAAGATTTCGCAGTCATTGGTTGTCCGAAGAAAGCCTTTCCATCTGAGGATTGGACAAGAAGATGCGTCAATTTGCTGCCCGTCTCCAAGGTACTGGTGATGCTGCCTCCACAAGCTGGCTAACGTCACAGCTCCATCACCCAGCGGGGTGTGGGCTTTTTTCTCCTCTTCTCTGTTTTAATTCTGTATTTGCTTCCTACTGCATTTCTTAATCTGTCTTCTGCCAAATGCTAACAGCATGATATTTTGCAATCATTTAGGTGAATACAAGAAGGACGAACTCCTGGAAGCTGCTAGGTGAGTGCTGCTTAGAATATAAAACATATTTGGGGGTGGAAGCAGGCGAGGAAAAGGGGTTTTTAAAATAGTACTGTTTTGTCATTCCCTTTCCATGAAATGCTGCAAGCAAACCACTTAATTAGCATAAATCTCTTCAGACTTTAGTCTGGTACAAATGTAAAAGCCTGTTTATGTAATTGAAATCCCCCAGTATGGTGGTTATAAGGTTAATATTGAGTTTTTGCTTTAAGCTGCTTAAATCCTCTTTATTGTTTTGTGACTGTTCTTTTTAGGGGCAATTTAAGTATTGGAATCTTTATTTTCTCTGTGTTTTTACTGCTACCGTAGGATGTATTTTGAAAATAGATTTTATCAGAACAGAGGATAAGGAAGCCTATACAAAAGGTGTAAAGTTCAATTGTATATTGCAAAGGTGCTTTTCATCCTTCCTTCTGACTGCACAAGACCATTTTATATAGACCGTTAACCCTTCTAAAAAAATTTCTGGGTATTAGTATATAGTTGTTTCTAATGTCATGGGCCATATGCTATGAAAATATGTTAAATTCAGAGCATTTATTTCGACAAATGGCTTTCAGAGGATCTGTAAAATTAGAAAAAGGAAATACGAGGTTAAGGAGAGAAATTAAGGTGTTTTTGTATGATCTTTTGCAACACATTTAACTGCAAACGTAGTATTCTTTTCTGTATTTACCATTGGTTTCGAAATGTTCAGAAGATTCTTTAACCATCCAGCATTCTCCCTGCCACAGTACAAATTTCAGTATACTATACTTTGCAAAATACTTGCTAAGGAGATGGATATCAAAGAGCTCTGCCCTTTTTCCACCCTTTCCATAATCTTCTCCTCATTTACAGGAGTGGTAATGAAGAAAAGCTGATGGCTTTATTGACTCCTCTAAATGTGAACTGCCATGCAAGTGATGGGCGTAAGGTAAGCTAATACCTGCTTTATATTTTAATTATTTAAGAAAGGCCAATTTATGCATACTGGTAAGCATAGATGTATAAACCAAAAGAATGTATGGGGGGGGGGGGGGGGGTTAACCTGTGATGCCTTTTCACCATGAAATTAAATGCTATTATACTTGACACTGGCAGTTGTGACAGATAAAGTCGGCAGACGTGGATTTTGTGTGTGTCTTTTAAATGCTGAACCCTGGTCGAAATGTAAAAGAAACTTCAAGACCTTTTGTAAGGAAAACAAAATGCACTGTTGCAGATGGATAAAATAACTAAGGGAAAAAAGTTATTACTTGTATTTAAACACTGTCTGGGTGAGGTGCTTGGTATTCAGCTTAGCTTCTAATACACTGCCACGTAGACTGGCACTGTATTGCTATGTTTAACACCTTCTGCATTTTCTTAAATTTGACATTATTGTTTTGACTTTTACTGGCAGAGATGTTTGAATGAGTTAAATTAAGAATTAGGCTGAAACTGGAGGAGGGAAGAACATACGGAGTGAGAAGTAGATCCTATGATTTTTGATGTTTTAGACTTCGAGATGATAGTCTGTCTAGACTGTTGATTTACTAATGCTGGGATTTTTTTTTTTATGTTTGATTTCTTAGTTGGTTTGCTTGGTATTTTTTAACTGTGTACCAGAATGTTTTTAATATGCATCTGGTAAAGTCTTTCACCTGTAACAGTACATCTCATTTTTGGAGAGAAAAGCATGGGAGTGTTTTCTGGTTTTTTTTAAATTTTTGATGGAGTGTGTTGGAGCACAGTATAAACCTATATACCGCTGCCCATCCTGGACCTGTTGTGGAACAGCCCAGTTCCACTGAAATCAGTAAAGATAGGCCAGTTTACACGTACTTTTGATTAAAAGGTATGTTGTTACTGAATATAAAAAATATAGCTCTATTGTACAAAAATTCCTACTTTTTATACACATTTTAAAATGTTTCTCAGTCATAATGTCTACCATACATATTACGTGATGGAAAACCCAGCCAGTTTTTTGCTTATTTACATTTATCACTGATTGAAAGTTGATGCATCTTCCAGGTTTTGAAAGCAATTGATTTTATGAACTGAGGACAGGCAGTTGAACAATTAAATTTATATAATTTAGCAGTGTTGGAACTGATGAAACTCTCCCCACATTTTAAGATTAAACACATTGCCCTATTTTCTTGAATTTCCTTTACTTTTTTTAAAACTTTGCTTTTAAAAAGTTAAAGTATATTTAGGTATTAATAGCGTCCTGTGTTGTAATTAAACGGGATGGTGTACAGCAGTGCGTTACTGGATAATTGAGCCCCCATCACTGTTGGTCTAAGGCCAAATGCAGAGTTATGATTTCTGTCAGCAGGGCAACGAATAAGCCCTTGCAGATGTTTTTTTTTTTAACATTTATCACTTCAAAGTAAAAATAATAATAATAATAAAAATAATATAAAGATTTTAAAATTCATACTGAGATAGCAGAAAGTATTTATGTATTATTGCAGCCTCTGAATTAGTTATAAAATTTATGTCCAAAGCTTGGAAAGCATATTGCAGTTAAAGCTACTGTGTGTGAACACTTTAAAAACACGTTTGGTTGGTTGGTTGTTGGTAAGTGCTCTGGTTTTTGAAACTCCTTTTAAGATTCCTTGCCGTTGATATTAATTAGCTTTTTAAAAATTATGTCTACCAGATATTTTTTTTCTACCACACACACAACATATGTACAGGCTGTGGAAGGTTTACTAATGGTTTGTAGTAAGCATGCTGTATAACTGTTAAGTATTTAATTTGTAATGTGAAGCTTTCAGGTCCTGTACTAATGCAAGATCACTTGGGGTTTGATAATTTTAAGCTGTGCTGCAAATTAAGTGAAAATGGAAGTCTCCACTGGTGTAGCTGCCTCTAGTTGATCTGTGGTTTACCTACAGATTTACACTAGCTGAGAATTTGTCCATTTTGGAAGTAGTTTTTTGCATTGCTTGATGCTTTTAGTAATCATTTTTTGCAGATCTTCTGAGCATTCAACCCTCACAAACTTAGGACAGTGTAAGGCCACAGTTTTAATGCAGCTCTCAGGACCAGGAATGCAGACTCTGCGGATTGGCCTGAGATTCTCAGCATCACGCTTACTCTGCAGTACAGCTGTACCTACAAACTCTTTCTTCAATCTTTGCGTTCCTTGATTTTCTGAGATGTCCAGCTCTAGTTTAGTGATAAGGGAGCACTTAGCTGTGTGGGTGAAGAAACTGAGTTCCAGTACTAAATGTGTAATTATATTTTCTTTATTAGGAGATGGTATTTTTTTTTTTCCCATACTTTGGGATGCAACTGTATGCAGCTTACCTTTTTTTCCCCTGGGGATTTTTCTGTGTCCCATGCATACTAACATCTGGGGTTCTGGATTTCTCAAACACCACATGTGAAGTTGTGCTTTATAGAATGGGTAGAACGGGTGGAAAACTCGGACAGTATCTTGCTGTTTTGAAACCAGCTAAGGTTGGAAATAAAAAAGATTCATTGCATCATGGGTGCTGCTTGTAGCCTTTTTGTAAAATACTGACAGCCAGAGTCTGATTCCTACTGGACAGGATTCCATGATTCTAAAACAGTTACATCTGGTGCTGATAACCATTGCTCCATCTCCATTATTTAGGATAGAGATCCAGACAAATAGGAATGAAAACCGAACTTCCTTCTTCGCCTCCAAAGTCGCAGTTTAGGTAGGCTGTGGTCATTGTAGAAATGTTCACATTACTGAAGCTTTTGAGCTGTTGTCTGAAGAGGGAGTATATTCTGTGTGACTACTCTTGCCATTATCTTCTGGAGGGAAGTATGAAGGAGTATGCAAAACAAAGAGCAATTTTATACATCATCTAAAGCATTCCAGCACACCAAGGATCATGATAGTCCTTTTGGGTTTTGGTGACCAAAGAAAATCAGCAATAGTATCTCAGAAACTGTGATTTCATTGGGCTAGGTAATGATTGTGCAAGTACTGGCTTATGTGCCTGTTGAATGTATATGAGGGCACAAATAATGAACTGTATAGTGCAGAGCTATATGGTACTGTGTAAGCAAATGAGTATTACACAAGGGTAAATTTCACAAGACCTGTTTTTTAAAAACTATCTTATTTGTTTACTTTTTAGAAAGCAATGCTTGAGCTGAAATATAATAGGAATTTTTCATGGCAATTAGTCTTGCTTTGATTTTTTTTTTTTTAACAAAAGACTGAAAATTTGCACAATTTGTTAGGATGTGGTGTTGTGTGTAAGGCAACATTTACATGTTGCATCACTTCTGTTCACATTGCTTCATGAAGTATTTGCTGTGTCAGAACATAACTTAGACACAATGCACAGCACCTGCGTATTGCTGTGGGCCTGAAATTTCCCTGCATCCTGCCTGTGTGTTCTGCAGGTCTTCTTGGTCTTTGCCTTATCTATAGAAGTAATGACTTCTAGAAGACAAGCCTATGGTGTTGGTGTTAGCAGGTGGTACTGAATTTCACACTGTTAAGAAGCCAAGGCATCTATTCATGTGTCTTTCTATGTAAAGGTATGTGGGCTTTAGAGCCCCTGTTATTTTCCCTCAAATATTTTCCCCTGGGGTTGTCTTTTTCAAGACTTTGCTATGAGTGAATTTTCAAAAAATGTTGTTGACTATTTTAAATCAGCAGGTTCCTCTCCACTGCTGGAAATTAAAGCTGTATTACTTTGTCGTGGGATCTGGATTTCTGACTTGTTACTACAGTCACTGCTTACCTAAATCAGTGGCAAGAGACAGGTTTAAAATCATACATATAATGGCTGCAGATTGAGTAGAAGCTGTTAGTCCACTCATTTCCTTCAGAAAGCTGCTGTGAACACTTGAAAGCTGTTTAAGGAAGAAATTGATGTTGCCTCCATTTTAAAAATGCAGAAATATCTGAGCTGATAAGAAAACATTGGTTTCAGCAATTCAGATAGGAACTCTTTCCTACAAGACTGTTCCCACATGACTAATCATGGCTTTCCAAAGTGATCTGCATCTAGCTGACATGGTAGCTATTAGCAATAGGAGGTTGAATTTTTGTTTTGAAGTTGGATTTTTCGTTGTACATAATATCCTGCTCCTGTACTGCATTAAACACACTCAGATGATGCAGGCACTGAAATACTCAGGTGTTGGTTGAGTAAAACCCTATGCAAGGAAATCCAACTCCTGTGGTTAGGAGTTACCCAAAAAGCAGTTTGGTGGTCTTCTCAAGGTGCATCTCTTGAAGTAGAGCAAATACCTAATAATTTGAGCTCTTAGGAGCATAGAAAAGTAATTATCTGAAAAATAAGATGCTCGCTTTGTACTTTGAAGAAAAGTTTCTGTTGCAGCGGTGTTTTGCATTTACATTTGGTATCAACCATATGAAAAACAGAGAACACAGTGGCATTACGTATGACAGTGTGGTCTCAGGTTTCAATTTGAGGCAGGAATTGCTACCAGAAGGCAGCACAGAATGCAATTCCTCCACAGCTACATTTGTTTTCTGTCCCACACCTTCCCTCCCTGCTTCCTTTCTTGGAAGCTAGAAATGTTATTTCTGCAACAGGTGAATCAGGGATGCTATTAACAACGCACCTCAGTTTTTCCTTGCTTGAGACCAGCCAGTACTGTGGATAATGTAATGATCCCGATGGGGAAAAAAACACAGACAATTAATTAAAATGCCGTTTTTATCGTGCATGTGGTCCTACCTCACTTATTTGCACTGTTGTCTTCTGACTTGTAGTGTCTCTTCCTTTGTTTATTCCCAGTTTTCAGTCCTTAAGAGCTCTGAGTTACCTGTCTTTGGTATTTTGCTTCTGCAGTGCCTTTGTTGTTATACCTTTCCAAACCAGCTGTAGACAGCCTTGGATCCAAAACACCAGTAAGAGGCCTTTTCATTACACTTTGTGAGTCATAGGAGACATACTTGCCTCTTGGGTTTGACTGAAGCTGTTGCTTCAGCCTGTTCTTTCCTGCCATAGGGATGTTGGTTTTTCTCGTGCATGGCATCATTCCGGTTCATTGGCACAGGGCTCAGATGTAAGAAATCCAAGTCTGAGAAAGTCTGCAATGCAGTGCTGAGTAGCAGTATCCTTGGTCTGAGGTAACCACTGCAAAAGATCTTGAGAACAAAGTGCCCCTCAGCTTTTACTATAGGACATCCCTGATACCGAGTAGCACTCTGTTGGATGAAATTGCAGATTCTTTCTCTCGCTTCCTCTGCTTCTTTCTCTTTATTTGAGAGATCAGACTGTAATGAAAGGGCTGGGAAAGAGAAATTAAATTCTAACAAGATCAGGTGAGTTTATGTCTCTCCTTACCCGGGAGTCTCCGATTTGCTGCTGGTAAGTGAATTTGCCTACCCCTGTTCCAGAACTCTGGTTGTTTGCAGCCCTTTTCAGGAAAAATCCTGCAATTGGAAAGAAAATTGGTCTACATTCCAATTTCTGAGTCTGTATGGAACAATCAATCCACATTTTCACAAGCTTTCCCTTTTCAGTTGCTAAGCCTACAGACTTGGGAAGAGGTGTAAATTCCCTTATAATATTCTTGGCCGTAGGAGCTGGGGGTTGAAGAAAAATGCCACGTACTGCAAGATGTGAGCACGTGTGCTAGTGAAACTGTAATCCTTCACAATTGTGTGCATTTTCTTGTGCTGTGGAATAAAAATCAAAAGTAATACCACATAAATCCATAGGTCT
Source organism: Poecile atricapillus (assembly GCF_030490865.1). Taxonomy (NCBI): domain Eukaryota; kingdom Metazoa; phylum Chordata; class Aves; order Passeriformes; family Paridae; genus Poecile; species Poecile atricapillus. Next base: position 32,420,873 of record NC_081252.1, on the reverse strand, counting down.
GTTTGTTCTGTGAATCTACATCATAGAGATTATATTCAGATGGGTGTGGAATATATTTGGAGTAAACTATTTCACATACAATAAAAAAAAGTTGTTTGAGTACTGGGAAAATCTGCTTTTCTACAGACAAAAGCTGTTTATTTGAGCAAAAGACTTGTGAACAGATAGCCAGTGTAAGGCCTTGACAGGCCCAAGGGTATATCTGAATGTCAGTGTGGACTTCACACGTTTGGAGTTTTTTGTCACATGTAATACCTTACCTAGTTTCACAATTTGCATTTCACCTTTCTCAAAGTCTTAAGAACTCTTCTGGTGGTATATGTTGTGTGGCTTATAAATACAGTCTCTATTCTTAAGGCTTATCTACAGCAAAAAATAACTAGTGCAAAGGAGAGGAGCAATGGAATCATGCAGAAAAACAGTTAACTGTGTATTATTCTTGGTTCAGAATGAGTGCCTTCTCCTTCATTAATCTAATAAAATTAAAATATTAAAAATTGTTTAATGAAATGTCATTTTGTTTCAGAAAAAAGACAGCTCCACAAATCCAAAACAGTTATTTCAGAATAACTGGATAGACAAGCCCTTGATAAATCTGCTCACTTGCTGCTTACTAGCATACATAAATGTCAGTCTGGTTTTGATGAAGTGCTATAGACTCAATTTGTGGGTGGGGAATGTGCAGGTTCTACATTTGTGGTCCTGCAAAGATTTACCAGAAGTTTCCTGATGTGTGATTACAGCAGTGTGGAACTGCAGTGATCAAAATAAGTGATAACCATGCAGGCTGTTAGCTGGTGTTGGCTAGTGTAAAGCTGGCTCTGGCTGATGGCTTCTAGACACTGCAGTATTTGTTGGCACTGATCTTGTACATGTTTCATGAAACAGGTGTGTATCAAGGTTATATCTAGGAGTGTGAGCTGGTAGATTGATAAATAGAATCACAGAATGTCCTGGCTTGGATGGAACCTTAAAGATCACCTAGTTCCAGCCTCCCTGCCATGGGCAGGGACACCTTTCACTAGACCAGGTCAGATATTTGAATCAAATATCTAAATCAAATCCTACATGCAAATTTGAAGGTCTTTTCTGGATTTAGTTAATGGCATACTGTAAAAAAAAAGGAAAAAGAAAAAAGTGGCATTTCCAATGTTACAAGAAGATTACAAGGCAAATGTCATAAGGTTTGTGTTGTGCCTTGGGCAGAAGTACCGATTGCCATATACGTACAAACATTCAAAAATGGTCACAACTGTGTTTTGCCTTAAAACACCATTTTATTAGTTATAAAAAAATAGTTCCCAGGCTTCATGCATGTTAGAAAAAGTGACAAGTTATGCACTGTCTGATTCTGTGATCCTATCTTCCTTCATCTGCCAAGCATGGTCAAAATGGGTAACCCCTCTGCAGACTTTGTATGGTATAGATGACTTGGCTTAATTTCTATCCCTGCTGTCACTTAAAGCCTTTTATATCCAAAGATGATACCTTTAGAATAAAATGTAAGACTGATCTACTTGCCTCTAAGTTTCTGTTATGAGATTTTAATATTTTCACTAAAATATTTAAGTGAGTATACCTTCAACTATTATTTGAAGTGTACTCTGTCACGTCCAGAAATAGAAATTGTGCACTAAAGGACTAGAAAGAAATTGTTTACTCAATACAAATCTCGTTGTATTGTTCTCTAAAATTCAGGAAATCTCATTTGTTAGATGTTAATTAATGTGCTCTTTAGGAAGCCTCAAATGTGTTGGAGGCATGGGGGGTTTTTATACCTGAACTGTTTTCCCCTTGATGATTAGCTTCACACAGGAGATGACTTCCTGCATTAGGCTATTATCCATCTCTTGTCAGGAGAAAACAAGTCAAACTGGCAGATTTGGGCAGAGCTGCCATGTAATATTTTATGCACATTAACTAAAAGCTGTGTTCTGGTTTTGGCTCTAACAACTCACAGAGCATGCAGAAGCCGAATACTGATAATATTTCTTCTCCTGTGATCTCAAGAGTGGAGCCCTTTCCTTCACAGAGCTTGCTGAGATTATGTTTTGAAATGCAGCAGCTCAAACCAGGAACTGAGTCCATTTGACTTCTCTATATGGTTGACTGTAGTGTATACTGTAGGTGATATTTCCATACTTGGTGTTGCTTTCCTCTCAAAACCCCTGCATGTGAGCATAAGAAGTACTGAGAAGCAAACTGATCTGCTTTCGTGTTGCTTTTTGCTTTTGGGTGTGGTGTTATGTGCGCTTTGTGGCCTCCCTCTGTTGAGACATCTGCCATTTAGTTGTGTACTGTTTCCCATCTCTCCATGCAGTTTGTAACCACCTAAGGACCTAACATCATCTTCCTAATAAACCATCGGTGAGGATTTAGTTAAAAAAAACATTGAGTACCCCCACTGTAACCTGTGTCACTTGGCTTACCCTTATGCATGTGCTTGTTGACTGCTTCAGAAAACCCAAGTTTTAAACATGGAACTTCTTTTAACAGTATTTGACTCTTCCCAAACAGATTATATTTATGTAGGTGTTCAATAATTCTAGATGTTAAATTGTATTTTTGCTTGTACAGACATCAAGATTACAGGCCTGTATGTAGTTCCCCAAAATATGCATTAATGATTGGTTTGTAACTTCCGTGTCTTCACATACCAAAATAATCTTAAGAGAAGGTCATGTACAACTAGTAATTCACCTGTTTCATTCTCCTGTGCTCTCTTAGAGTGGATCCAGTTTGGTCTTGGCAATTTGTTGATATGTATTTTGGTTGTGGGGATGACTACCTCTTTCTTAATTTTGTTTCAGACAGGTCTTTTGCCAAGCTTCTCCATGCTCCCAAATATGTACATGGTCACTGGCCAGAATACTGGAATAAGACTTACTGTTTCTTCTAAGATGTATACCATAAAAAAATTCCTTTAGTTTTTTACAGTGCCTTATTGCCTGTAAGACATCCATTTCTTGCCCAAGCATCACCTTGCCCCACTGGACTGGCTGGTGTGTTTCGTGCTCCTAGTGGGTTGCAAGAAGTTATGTCTGGTTTGAATTCATTTCACCAGTCAAACTGTTTTTGCCTGTCTACTTGTATTTTCACCTCTAAACTACTAGAGTTTGTGATCCTTGTGTTTTTCTCAAGTTTGTAAATTCAGCTTTTTGAATGTTCTCTTAATTCTAGTAAACTCTTTTAGCTTGCTGTTGGTCATACTGGCTTCTTTTACCATATCAATCCCATCCCAATAGCAGGTATGCATTAGCAAGGTGTGTCCCCAGTATGATCTTCATTAGTAGTTTTTATACTGTCTGTATAATTTCTTACCTACCAATTCTAGTTTATTTTTAAAAACTTGCCATTTTTTTCACAGCTCCACTATGGTGGAGTTGGTGCCTCATGCTGGATTATTTTAGCAAGTATTTCCCCTGTAGATAAGTTGAATCTGAGTGTGTTGTAGCTGCTGTTAAAGACAACTTCTACTGAAAGGTTTTGCTTCAGGTGTCGCTTGGTCCCACCCTAGTAGTTCCATTTACCCTTGTGGCCTTCCTGGCCACTTTCTCTGTAGAAGAGTCACTGATAGCATCCAAACATTTCACCTCTTAGGTCACCCAAAGCCCTTGTCTTTTCTTCCTTTACTGCCTCTTTGATTTTTCCCAGCACATCAGTTATCACTTGCTCATACAACCCCATCACTGATTTGAGAGGTTATATGGATTATTTAGAATGATCAATTTAGTTCTAAATGAAAAGAACTGCAAATACTTATGTGCAAGGAGAGATGTATTTACATAACCATTTCTAAAAGTATTGTTTAAGTTGACTGAGCACACAGTAGATAAAGGATAAAAGGGGAGGAAAATGCCAAAATAAGCCATTGTAATTGATGATGGATTTGTCATTGATGAACAAGAAAATTGAGGTGATTTGATTAGTCTTTTCCAAGTAATACTATATGCGACTACTTAATAAAAGAAGCTTATTTCTTACAGATTAAATTCTTTAGAATATTCATATTCTAATAACCATAACTTTTCAATTGGAATTACAAGACAAATTCTCTGTCATTTTCCCTGTATTTTGCAAGGCTGCTCTTCAAAAGAATGGTGAAGGCTATTTGATTTGATTATAAAGTAATTTAATTCTAAAATTTGTAAATTATCACTGTAATGCAAAAAGAGTATTTTGTGTATTTAATTTTATTAATTATTTTGTATTTAATGTTATAATTAAATATCAAAATATAAGGTATAAATATTTAATATTTGGCACTGGAGCTGAAATGCTGTCCATATGCAAGCATTGCATAACAGTTTATTCTGACCCCAGTTTCAATAAAATGAGTGAAGTGCTGGTTTGAAGCCATGTTAGCAGAGAGAATGGTCAAATTTATTAATTTAATTAATTAGTTTATTCCTTCTTAATAATGTGAAAATATTACAAACTGAAGCCTGGAAAGTTTCTAGTTGGAAGGGGAAGGTGGGGAAGCAAAGTAAATACATAAAGATTAATAGAAGTAGTAAAAATAATAAGATAGATAAAAAGGAAGAGGGAAAAAAAAGATTGTTAGTTGATGATAGTAGGAAAGACATCGATGTCCGTACAGACTGGGGAACGAGAGGCTGGAGAGCAGCGCTGCAGAAAGGCACCTGGGGGTCCTGGTCAATGGCAATTGAATGTGAGTCACTGAGCCCTGGCAGCCAGGAGGGCCAACCCTGTCCTGGGGGCATCAGCCAGGGAAGGGACGGGATTGTCCCGCTCTGCTCTGCACTGGGGCAACCTCACCCCCCTTTCTGGGTGCCACAATGTAAAAAACACTCTCAGGCACGTGGTGTGACTCTTGGGATGTCTTGTGCAGGGCCAGGAGTTGGACTCAGTGATCCTGATGGACCCCTGCAACTCAGTGTATCTGTGGCTCTATTAAGATTCTGATAAGAAGTGGTAAAAGAAGAGAGTGTAAGCAAAAAAATCCCAGCAGTTTTGGTTCTCTGGTAATTTGGTGTGCATCTTCAGATTGCCAAAAATGGCTATGCTGGACACAATGATACTTTAAGTAGTTTCTGTGTAATGTTCTACCATATCTTTCAAGTCAGCATAGATCTACTTTCAGTGTTAAATAACATCAGCCACATTCCCTTAGGAGAAGAGAGTGGATCTTAACTGTAATTTTTTCTTTATGTAGCTCAGCAAGCCACTATTCCCTCAGCTGTCAGCATCTATCACCAAAGAAACAGCATATACTCCTCTGCTTCTCTGATAATCCATCTCAAAGTTCCTCTCCCTGTGTCATTGAGTGCTGCCAGAGACGTAGTCTGTGCTTCTGAATCTGGGAAAACTACAAATGCTATGTTGTGGTGAAAACCCCAGAATTTCTTTTTCATATTGCAGTTCCATCCCCAGCTACACCTTCATCCTATGCATGTAGAAATGGAAGAGATTCTTGTGTAGATCAGTTTTCTGAGAATACTATGGTTTTGTGAGGAGTGTTACTCAGTTTTTCTGACACATCCTCTGCGGATCTGCTTTGCCAAATGTTGTTTGAGATACATATACAGAAGAGTTCCAGGGAAGAGAGGAGGTGTTGTGTTTTAATTCTTGTTTAGCAAGAGGTCAAAGATTACTAGTGTCCCATTTATGTCATCTGCTGTTTGTGAAACCCTTCAGAAATCAATGGTGTTCTGTTTAAAGATTTAAGTGTCTCTCTCAGCCCTTTACCTTTTTCCCCTTAGTCTATGTTTCTAGGTTTGTCTCTGAAAGTAATGACAACTCCCTGCAGTGCTACAGGCTGAGGACAGAGTGGCTGGACAGCAGCAAGGCAGAAAAGAACCTGGGAGTGTTGGTTGCAAGCAGCTGAGCCAGCAGAGTACCCAGGTGGCCAAGAAGGCCAATGGCATCCTGGCCTGGATCAGGAATAGTGCGGCCAGCAGGAGCAGGGAGGTCATTCTTCCCCTGTATTTGGTACTGGTAAGGCCACACCTCAAGTGCTATGTCCAGTTCTGGGCCCCTCAGTTCAGGAGGAATGTTGAGATGATGGAGCATATCCAAAGAAGGGCAGCAGGGCTGTTGAAGGATTTGGAGCACAAGTCCTGTGAGGAGTAGCTGAGGGAGCTGGAGTTGTTTAGCCTGGAGAAAAGGATGCTCAGAAGAGACCTTATCACTGTACAATTGCCTGAAGGGAGGATATGCCAAAGTGAGGATCTGTCTCTTCTCCCAGGCAACCAGCAAAAGGACAAGAGGACAAAGCCTTAAGCTACACCTGGGAAGGTTTAGGTTGGACATGAGAAAGAATTTCTTCACAGAAGGAGTGATTGGTCATTGGAATGAGCTGCCCAGAGGGCTGGTGGAGTCACCATCCCTAGCGGTGTTTAAGAGGAAACTGGATGTGGCCCTCAGTGGCATGGTCTAGTTGACAAGGTGGTGTTCAGTCATAGGTTGGACTCCATCTCAAAGGTCTTTTTAAACCTAGTTGATTCTGTGATTTCCTGCTCCACCTTCATTTAACCTTGCAATGGAGACACTCCAGCTATTTCTGTCTACCCCTGTGCAACATCACGTTTGTCATCCTGTTGTTCCTTCCCTACGCTAGGCATGTAGGTGATTGAAAAAGCTTTTCTCTCATAAATCTCCTGCCCCCTTATTTATCAGCACTTAGCCCAAGTTGCAGTACAACAGGGTCACTATATTAATGTATGGAACTGATGCCAACCCTTGTCATGAGGTCTTAGAGGTTCAGACATACAGTCAGAAAATTATGTTGTCTCTCAAAGGTCAGATCTACTAGAGAAGGATTCAGTAGTTCCAGACAGTACAGCCCCCTGAGAAGGAATAGATTTAAATACTCCCTGGATATGAGGAGCTGGTCTGCCCACCCAAGTAAACCTCTTCCAAATGAAGCATTACTCTGTCACTGTATTTTCAGTATTTTAATCTTCTCTTTCTGTGTTTTTTAACTCTTTTCCTTGAGTTTATGAACATTCTTGCCCATTGATGCTCTGCCCTAGCATTGCTGTGTCTGTGAAATCTAGCTGGTTTTGTCTTTGCTGGTTTACAGCTCAAAACAGTTGGTTCCTCACCACCACCCCCCACCTGCCAAGAGATCATCTCATTTACCAGACCTCTAAATTCAGATACTCTGTGACTTGCAAATTCTGAATTGGTGAGCTATTCAGTTCATTTCCCCTTTCACTGGCTGTTACAAAGCAGTATGGGAAATCTGTGACATGATATTTTTCAGAATTTTACTACACTAAGCCTGTCCAGTTCAATAGTCTAATTAATTATTATTGGCTGTGTTCTGAAGATGAAGCAGTTAAGTTACCACTAGAAACAGTGGAGTGAGAAATGTCTTCCTTAAGCATTTTATAATTCTAGTCTTTAGGAATTTTGTTTGTTTGTAGGAGTGTTTGTTTGTTTCTTGTTTATTATGTTTTTTTTACATAAGGAAATTAGTTTAAGCTCTTCATCCCTGTGCTTATCTCTGTAGTTGCAGCTAGCTCATCTACAGTCAGCAGTCTGACATTACTTGTTTTCCTGAAGCAGCATCTATAAGTTTGTCCCTAAAGCATAATTGTCAATCATGAATTAAATAACTCAATACTGCTATAAAATGACCAACATGGTTAAAGTGACAAGTCGTGTGGCTGGTGAACAAAAGCACAGCCCCTTTCCTGCTCATTAAAAGCATAATTCTTCAGCCAGGGCTAGGGAACTTTATTTCTGTAGTACCAAATGTGTAAGAGCATTATAACAGGAATATAAAATAATTATTTTGAGTTATTTGAAATACTTGTTTATAGAAGGAAATATTTTGGATATAAGTCCAGTCTTGGCATGATACAAATAAATGTTAATGAGCAATTTCCCAAGAAAGCTTCCAAATTCATTTAAAATGAAGGTGTAAGATGGGTGCACTGTTTAAAATTAGAATGCAAGGTTGGTATCTGAGCAGCAAAGGAAAGGCCTGATCATTTCCACAGTGGAAAAGTTTAGGAATGTGTCTGCCAGATCGTTGTGGTTTTGCAACTTGTTTTCGTACCCCATTAATCAGTATGATAAAGTGGTGACAGGAGGTACTCCACTTGCATCCGGAATGTCTTCCTGATGTAGCCTCATGATTGATGTGGTTCATTTTAGAGATGCCTGCAAGAGAGCAGCATCAAGCACAGACTACTGTGATTGGAAAGAAAGATTCTGTCATAAATTCTAACACAGAAAAGAGGAAGTTGTTTGCTTTACCAGGAGTCAGGACATCTTTCAAAACAGTTTTATGCAAAGCTATGAAACAAAAGTGTCTTCTGCGATTAGAAGCCCCTGTGCTCTTCCCTTAATTCGAAGGAGGTGAAACACTTCTCTGAAGGGAAGTTAGTATGACAAACTACAAGAGTTTTAAGATATTTTTATTGCTGTTTTCTAAGAGCAGTATGATCTGAATAAAGTAAAGGTTTTTTTTGAACTGCGTTTGTTAAATGGGAGTTTGCTGCATACCTGCTATTTCCAAATCTTCTAAATCTGAAGGTAATTACAGATATGATATAAAAAGTCACAAATATTAAAGTCTATACAAAACATTTTAAAATCCCTCCTCCTTATTTTTCTTTTTTTTTTTTTTTTGCTGTATGCTCTCTGTCAGCAGGGTGTTGTAGAAGAGTTAACAATAAGTGTACAAGTATCATTAGGTATTTTTTGGCAAGCTTTACTTGTTTCCCCATCTGTGTAAGTGCCACCCTTACTCGTGCATATCCCTGTGGGGACCTTCTGAGCATGAATGTAGCCACATGTCAAGGCCAGAGCTGGCCGTCAAAATCAGAGTGTTGCCTCTTTATTTTGAGAATGCCCTTCCTGTAGACAATTAAATGAATTCATAATAATTCTAAATCACTGTATAGGGATATAAATAAAATGTATGATGAGACATTATTTATGTAATAAGATTGTTGATTTTAGTAGCCTTTGGGATGGCAAGTTGAGAATGAGAGAAACACATAGATTAAGATTTTTATCAGATAGCATTATATAAAGATTTTGGCAGTAGGAAACAAGAACAGGAGATATTAGTTTTTAAACAGTTCCTGCAGCTGTTATTAATCATGCAGATAATGCATAATATAAGATGGTTACATAAGATCCCTCTGTTTAAAGTTGCCCTTAAAATGTGTAATTTGAATCTGAAATGAAACTTTCATCTGAGGCAGTGGCAGCCTTACTGTCTGAGGAGCTGCTGAAGACTCTTCAGCAAAATAGGAAGGGAAACGGATGGTGCTTGGAGCTAACACTCCCACATTGCCTGTGGACAGTTTGTTGAAACAAATTTTCAGATTTTAGCAGAAGCTGCTCAGAGCCTGCAGCACTGGAGATCCCTCAGGGCCCCTTTGTTTGATGCAGGTGAACAAGGGATGGCAAGTCCAAGGCAGCTGACCTTGAGCAGGGGTCATCAAATCAGCTGTTGGTAATGAAGCAGTGCAGATATACCTAAGGCTTGCTGAGAACAGTATCAAATCTAACAAATGCATTTCTTGTATTCCCAGGCAACACATTATCAAAAAGACTGCAGGCAAAAACACCTACCTTACTATAAATAGTAGGTATATAGGTTGACAGCAATTGCCGTCTTGTGTACAGTGATGTTCCTTAAAGTGCTCAGTACTTGCCTTGGCTCAGTTACAGCTGCCATAAAACTTTCAAATAATATGAGCATCCTGCATGATGGTCTACTTAGTAAAAATGAAGTTACATTCTCTTTAATTACAGTAGCACGTAAGACAGTGTGATTGGCCTGGTAACTGTGAATGTGAGTCTTGGAAGGTAAATGCCCTCTAAGGATTTTTGTTAGTGAGTCTTGCCAAATTTTGCAAGATATGGGAGGAGGGGTTAATTGAGAGATGTTTTTTATGAAGTCTGCTTTTTTTATATTAAATAATTAATTTTATATGCCTTTCAGGTGCAGTAGACATTGCTGTGAATGGTATTTAGTTTTTACTTCCCTGATGCTATATAAATAAGCATGTTAATTTTAAGAATCATTCTCTACTGCCACTGTTCACTTCTTTTTTTCTTTTTTTTTTTTTTTGAGGGCTCATAAAGTCATCTGATGAGTATGTGTAGCACAATATTGTCTTACCTAGATTCTGTAATTATCACAGAAAGTAGTAACTCCAGATTAGTATTTTTACATATTAAATCTACAGCATTAATGAATACTCTTTCTCACAAGAAAGGAAAAGAAGTTTTTAAAAATCATGGAGATAGAATCTTCCTGCTTTCTCCTTCCTGAAGCATATGTAAGCACAGCATTTAGAAGAGCCATTTAGCCAAGCTAATAAGCAACTGGGAATGCTGGCTTGTGGATACAGGGGGAGCATCACTGCAGGTTGTCTGCTCCTGCACTTGTATGTGTGTAACTTGTCCTTGCCCATGAGTTAAGTGGTCTCTGGCCCCCTAACTCCCTGCCTCTCCAGCACTGGGTGTTTCCATTTGCAGAGTTGAAGCATGCTTCCTGGTGGAGATCTCAGCCCCATCTCCAGGGATGGGCACAGGGAGCATCAGTTGACCCCTCCTTGGAGAGGTGGCATGGCACACAGCTTCACTGAAGCTGCTGTGGAGCCACAAGGCAAGCACACCAAAGGTCAGGTGCCTGGCTGCAGATACATAATTCTTGGTGTGCTGGGCAAGACAAGATACTCTGTATTTCAATTTGAGGTGTCTGCATGCCCTTGCTTGAGAGGAGAAGGAAGTAGCTCACAGTTCTGACAGACAGGGATGTAAGTTGTCTGAAGATTTGGGTTAACACTGATTTGCTTCATTTATGCCATTTGTTGTGCAGCTATAAACCTGAAAATTTTTGGGTTTCTTCTCTAATGAAGTTATTTAGCAAATGCAGGTCTACTAACCCTAGAAATACAAAGTGCACAGTCCCAGCCAGAGTCATAATAGTTTTTCTTTTAATTTTAAGGAGTGAGCAAGTCTCTGGGGTTATGTGTCTTTATTGAGAACATCTCTGTTAATAATGTTTCCTATGAGTAAAGCATCATTTTGGAAGTGTGCCATCATTGTTTTAGAAGTGGCACGCAGACAAGAATGGATGTAGTTTAATTAGTAGTGAGGTTAAAGGATCCTGCAGTGTTCCAGACATTTAATGCTTGGCTCCAATTTCTCTGGAGTCTAGACCTTTGAATAGACAGACCTTTCTGTAGTCCATTTCAACTTAATTTTAGGTTTTCTGAGTTACTAATTCAATTGGTAAAACTGGATTTAGTAGCCAAATCAAGGCAACTGTCAGAATAAACAGTATTGAAGTATTCTGCTAATGTCAGTAGCAGCATCGTCCTTATCCACATCACATTTTCATTAGTGTTTATGATATGCAGGGGACACTTATTTTATAATAGGGGCAGATATAAAAAGAATATATTGCCTTCTAGATCAGTCTAAGTTGTTAATTCAGTAGTAGAAGCCTTAAACAGAGTAATAGAGCCTAATAATTTGTGTGGTGAAACTACTAAAAGGTTGGACATGTTTGTTGTTACTGGTATTTTGTATCTTGGAAACACTCTGGGGATGTTGATGATAGGAATGTTAGAGGTCCTTATCTTGAGTATAGATAATTCTGAAGACAGTTCTCATGGAAACTTCCATAACTGCTTCCCTAAATTTACTGAGTTTCCCAGGTGTTTTTCTAAGAGATACCCTATGCTGTCATTTCTGATAGTACAACCTGTGTCGTCAGTGTGCTGCATAGGACACTTGGTAGTTGTTAAAGCAGTTACTCTCTCTTAAGCAAAGTAGCAAAGTGTGGAGACTTTAGTAAAATATAATACAGACTGCTCCCAAGTTATGGACATACTAAATACGTGTTCTTGGAAATCCATACTGTTTGTGGATATGTATTACTTGCTGCTGTTCATCACAGATGAGACCGTTTGTCTTAATTTTTTTGTTTTTTAACCTCTTTATAATAGTGAAATATGGTATTTCCCCTTGTAATACTGTATAACAGTGTTTTAATGCTGAAACTAAATCTATACTTGGCATAATACAGTGAGATATGTAAGTTTTCCCATGTTTCAAGCTGCTTTATGTGTGGGGTTTTACTGTAAGAAAATTGTATCATTTGGCTGCATGCCACAAGATAAATTGCAACAAAGATCCCTTTAAAATCCTCAGCTTCTCAGCCTCGGGAGGGAGGAAACAGCATCATCCATTTCTGTAAGAAAGCAGTCCCCCCAGGCTGAGACAGCACATAAAATTTGTTTCATAATAAAAAGCTTTTAAAAATAAACTTCAAGGGGAATTACTGTTGTCAACTCAAAAGCTTTCAGTTAAAATTCATATGAGTTAGCCATGGAGAAAGGTGTTATTACTCTGTTCTTATGCAGCAAGGTGCATTACTGCTGAAGACCTGTATTTTGCAGGAAACTGCAATCTGCATACAGTTTGCTCTTTGTTTTTACCACAGCACAGAACATGTATAGATATTTTTTTGGTGCTGAGATGATGATAATGATTTTTAAAATTAGGTTTAAATTAAGAGGCTGTTACTGCCTTAGGGGTGCCTGTATTCCTACCCACCTTAAGGCATATTCTTTTGGTTTGACAACCAAAAAAGGAGGGGAGGGGCTTGCATGTGCTGTGTATTTGTTAATTCAGCTAACCACAGACAGGTACTTTAACTTATCTTGGCACAATATATAAGAGAAACTAAGAGTATTTCAATGGCAGGGAGTACAGGACTTCAGATTGATGTGGCTCCCATTCTTCATCTTCTTTTGTTTTGCAGTCCACTCCTTTACACCTAGCAGCTGGCTACAACAGAGTTCGGATAGTCCAGCTTCTGCTTCAGCATGGTGCAGATGTACATGCAAAGGACAAAGGGTATGTAAAATTAATTGATATATTGCCTGTTTGCAGCAGTGGTTTTGTATTAGTCAGGATAAAGAATTATTTCTTTGGTTCGTGTTGCAGCATAATCTCAAATAGTGTCTAATATTTGCTTCCAAAATCTGAGTGTCCTTCAGATTAGTTGTGATTGCACTTAAGTTTTAAGTATTTTTCACACCTTTAAAATTTTTCCCAAACTTTGATCTTTACTTCTATTCACAGACTACCCTTTGAAATTACGGACTAGCAGCATTATTTTTGGAAAGGTGATGAGAAGATACAAGGGCTTAGTGAAAGATGTGCATTGAAAAACTTAGCTATGGTCTGTTATCCTGTTTCACATATGTGGATGTAATTCCAAGTAATATCCATAATGCTCATGTGCTCACAACTAGTGGTCCTCATAAATCTATCTTCATTGAAGCTGACAGCAAAAATCAAGATACAGTAGAGGCTAAATTATTCTATTTTTGCATTAAGGGTAGTAGTTATGTAAGATATCAGCAAAGTGCACAGCAGTCAGAAATGTGAAATGATAACATGCTGTGCGTTGTTCTCAGCCATATATTTCTGATCTCTAAGTTGATGATTTTCGTGATGGTTGGATTGAAAGGCTTAGTCCTAATATTGTAGAAATTTGGCCCCTAGTTAAAGGCGTACATTTTGTATTCAGAAACCATAGAAATAAGATATGTGTGTGTGCTGTCTCCAGCAGCAAACTTGAGGTACTTCCTTTATTTTCATTTTCTGCCAAGTCCAGCCTAGTGTTAGATTTTAAATTTTCTTCGTTTCTTCCTTTCTTTCCTTTCTCTCCAACCTAAACTCTTAAAGTTTGACTAATTGTAGCAGCTTTTTTGTTTGTCCGTTTACCCCAATGGCTTTTTTAGTAGTAACAACATTAAATGTATAATGATGTATTATGTATTATGTAAGTCAAAAAATAAAAATACACCCAAAAAACCCCACAAAAAACCAAAACACACCACAATCCCCCCCACCAAAATACAAACCACAATAAAACACCTTCCCCCTTGCGCCCCCCCCAAAAACCCACAAAAAATAAGCCACAAAAGTCCTACAGTAAAGCTCTGTATAATACCTAATTAGGTAGATCCAGCATTATTTAAGCAAGTTGAAGGTATTTTGCACCTTTTCAAAATTTCAGCATCAGTTGGTAGAAAATTCCAGTGTAGATGCTGTAATGAGTTTTGAACAATTTGCTTGGAATGTGTGAAAGGTAGTTAAGTTGAACTTGGGGCTGGAGCAGGAGGGGAAGGAAAGCAAACAAAGAAAGGACAGCCTTTCAGTACTTACTCTGTACTGAACTTTAAAACAACCCAAACATATTTAGAAACATCAAGCTCCCACTTTCTTTTTAGTGGCATCACACATTTAGAATCAGCGTGGTGTTTTGTTTTACCTTGCTGTTTCTTATTTATACATAATTTATAAGTAAATAGGCTATAAATAACTGTCACATTTCATTTAAGGAGCTAAATTAGGCTACATTGATTTTATAGAACTCCTAGTTTCTCTTCAATGGAGTCAGTTCAGAGAAAGTGCTTAGGAATTGTTCTGTATTTTCAAAATGGTCACCACTTCTAGTTACTCCCAAGGAGAAGCCCAGCCAAGGAAGCAGTTCTTTCTCCACTGGTCTCTCCTTTCCCTTACAGCTGCTGTGCTGGAAGGGGGAATGGGAGGGGATGCTGCACAAGTGGCCAGGTGCATTGCTGCAGCGATTGTCTTAGCTGACAGGCCTTAAAGCCCCTTCAGTTCTCTGAGATGACCATCATTTTGGAAGGGGGCAGGTTTTCTAAGTGCTCTGTGGAATGGATAGTCTCTCTCTGTCTCACACATGCACCTATAAGTTGTAATTAAGAAAAGTAATGATGGAAAAAACAGTCTGAAAATTTTCCCAGAACAAATTTTCGTCTCCTGTGACAAATGTATTGCTGCTTCTGAGAGCATCCACCTTAAAATTAAGTTTATTTAATTGCTGTCTGCTGCTTGCTGTCCTAATTCTCTCTGAGTTGGTTTTGCAGTCCTGGGAATTACCCCCTGTATTTTTCATAGGTATTATGGGGTTAATTATGGTCTTCATGTATTATGTGTACTGATCTGTTGAGCCATAACTAGCCTGTCATGCTTGGCTTGAATTAAACTCATTTTGTCCTCTGCAGTAATTGCCCATCTCGCATCTCCTTTTCAATGCATGACTTCTATTACATCTTGTGCTTGTGACTAAATCCCTGTTATTTACTTTGCTAGTGTCATTTTTAAGTATGGCCTGCAGTAATATAGCTCTACAAAAATTACAGGGACTCTCTTAGAAGTATCTTGAACAGTTAAATAGGTTGTACTGTAAAAAATGGAGGAAAATCAGGTCATTCCACAGTCTAGAGCAGCAATTTGAGTCTGCTTTCTATGGATATTTGTACATCTTCATAAAATACCCAGGAGTTAAGTTAGTGTTATCTGGGGAGTTTTGCCTTTCGCGTAGCATTTTAAACAGGAGTTCCTATTTAGGCAGAAGCAGAACACTGTTGAGGAAATTGAATGTGGAATGGGACTTTCCCCCCTCCCTAACAGCTTCAAGAAAGATCACGTCAAAGCCACTTAATGCTAGTCTTAATGGTAGATTAAACATCTGTGGCCTGTTAAGGCAAAAAAGCCCGCCACAAAAAATCCCTCCAAAAACCAAGGAACAAAACCCCAAGTTTTAATGCCACTCTTAAGTAATGTGTTGTTTGGGGAAGTCAGATTTTCCCATTAGTTTGTAAATCCTAATTTTTAAATACATAACTATTTAAATATTTTAGCTTTAATTTGATTTTTTTTCCCCTCAGTAGGGAGGAAATTGTTCCTCCTTTAAAAATGCCACTTTAAAAAAATTTGTCATTTGCTTTCTTTTTCCATGCAGTGGTCTTGTGCCTCTTCATAATGCATGTTCTTATGGACACTATGAGGTTACAGAGCTGCTGCTTAAGGTAAGTACAAGGATGGAAAGTAATTACTGTTGATTTAGATGTGTTAGATGAGATAAGAACTGTTTATATTGGAGTTGAAAAGTAAGATTTTTTTTTCCCCCCTACTAGTAACAGGTTTCAAACATCATATTGTCATTTCAGAAGTCTGCAACTTTAGGTCTTTGTTGGAACAGTATATGTGGCTTTTTCTTTATCTTATTTCTTTGGACTGATAGTAGAGTTGAATCTTTCTGTTCAAAAACTAGCTCACGTAGAAATTCCAGTCTTGTTTTGCAGATTCAACAGTATTTTTGTATATACTGATATTTTTAATTAAATTTTTTGCATATGTGTGTTTATACATGAGTGATTTGAACCAATTTTTATAATAAAATGAAAATTTGTAAGCTTTTTAGTTATTGAAGATGTTTTCTTACTAATCCAAGGGTTTTTTTGCTGTGCTAGCATGGTGCCTGTGTGAATGCTATGGACCTCTGGCAATTCACCCCGTTGCATGAGGCTGCTTCCAAGAACCGTGTGGAGGTCTGCTCCCTCCTGCTGAGCCACGGCGCCGATCCCACCTTGGTCAACTGCCACGGCAAGAGCGCAGTTGACATGGCTCCAACACCTGAGCTCAGGGAGAGACTGACCTGTAAGTGCTTCCAGACTGAAAACACTTGTTGGTGGGTGGAAAGGGATGCTTTCCTTCCAGGCCACCTTCCTCAAGCTTTAGAAGTGGATGCAAAGCAGCAGAGTAGCTGCAGCTGTGTCACACACTTTGAAGTGCACAGGTACCTCTGATACATCATTTGTTATATTGCCTGGTTTTCTGAAGTTTAGAATTACTAAGGCACTGCTGAATCAGTGACTTCGGTGGTTTTCTATGTTTAAAGTCCAGTTCAGTCATACAGGAGCCTCTGTATTGAGGCTCTATATTGCTTACAGGAGGTAGGTAGCTTTGGTGTGCAACCTTGGAGAGGGAAATTCCATCACCTACTTTTGTAGTCTTTGCAATCCTTATGCTGTTTACAAACCAGTATTTCAACTCTGATTTCAATTTGTATGCCTTTTCTTTCCCTCTTTGGGGCATTTGTTTCCTGACTCTTATAAAATGTAGAAGATAATTGAGACATACATGGAACCCCAGAGCATTATGAAGTTACAGAAAGCTTCTTGAGAATTAGATTCTCAATTATAAATAAGTTTTTGGTTTTGTCTCTCACCTTTCCAGGATAGCAGAAGCCCCCAGACACTAATAATGTGATCCTGCCCTAACAATCACACCTAGTCAGGTTTTAGCCTAGTCACTATTCTTTGCAGGGGAAGATGGTGAGATAATGCAAAGCAGAAAACTTTGGTCTAGAAAAGAGGAGAGCATTAGTATCTTTCAGGTACTTCTCTACTCTGAGTAGACTCTGAGTCCTGGGCTAAAGCTTCTGGCTCTGAGGAAGGTTAATTTAGCATTTATTTAAATTAGGTAGCAAAAAAAAAAATCTATTTAAATTTTGGGTTATTTCTGTATTTAGAGTTCCTTAAACACAATGAGGGAAGATTCATGTCCATTAATATCCACTGAAATTTGTAAACAAATGTGAGCATTATGTCAAACTTGACAGTATCTTGATGGGATAGCTTGTATCTGCATCCCAAAATACCATGTTTTTTATGTTCTTGAGTTGTTTGGTCTTAGACTTTGGGAATAAAGTTACATTATATTTTCTAGTTCAAGATTTATTTGCACTTGTGCTTTGAGTTATGGTTTGTTTACAAATAAATTTAAACCAGACATTAAAGCAAAGGTGGGAGAAGAAAGCCCCTTGTTAATAAATTTAGGATTTCAAGCTTGCTTATGAAACAAAAATATTTTTATTTTTAGTGAAGTTGAGGTATTTTTTTTTCTAGTTCCCAGGGTCAGATGTAATTTCTGCTAACCTGCCTTTTGTCTGTACCTTTTAAGAGAAACACTTCTTTTCAAATTCAAAGTTATTTAAAAGTAAAATGAACTAGTTGCTGAGCTAAACAAGATCTGGAAATAGCAAAATTAACAATCTGTACTTGCAAAGATATACTTGCTATCAAAACTTGTTTCATCTTTGAAGCAGACTGGGTTCAAATGCCTAGCTAGGTGGCTTTCTTTAAGACCAATAGTTTAATACTTTATATTTCCATTTTATATATGTATTATTGTTATTTATAATTTTATAGAAATTATATATATACTTAGACTTTACAGCAAATTATTTGTCATACAAATACAATAACGTTTTTGACAAGCAACTGTAACACTTTATTTTCTTAAGAATATCTCATAGCATTGTGCTCATTTGAACATAGACATGGGTAATGTAGAGGTGATATATGCATTAAATGTCAAGTGGGTGGAGGATAAATGGAGGAGAAGCTATAAGGATTTAACTCAAGGAATAACTTGCCCTCTTCTTTAGCGTGTCCCTTTGGTTTCAGCAAAACTTCTTTCATGTTCTGTGTCCCAGGTCAGCTGCCACCCAGAGACATGCAGAAGCACTCCTCTTTCCTCTTAATTGAGTATAGCTGTCTTTCTGCAATAACATTTATAAATGTGACATCTTGCTGAATATTAAATGTGTCTTTTTCCTCTAACAGATGAATTCAAAGGACACTCTCTACTGCAAGCAGCCAGAGAGGCAGACCTAGCCAAAGTGAAAAAGACACTTGCTTTGGAGATCATTAATTTTAAGCAGCCACAGTCACATGAGACTGCACTGGTGAGATTATACAGTCAATCCATTTGTTTCATGATAAATGTGCTGGTAGCCTGGAGTCAAGGAGTTTAATTTCCACACTACAAAAATACATTCATCATCTGAGACTGAGAATTTGGCATTGAACACTTTCTATACTAGAATAAAATCACCATTATAGAAAAAACATCATATAATTTATTTTATCACTTTTTTCCTTCCTTCTAGTAGATTACAGAATCTCTCCAGACACTCTTCACCTCTTCATTTTTCACTTCTCTTGCATTTTTTCCTATAAACCTCTTATTTTGTTGGTCTGTTGCTGTGATTTTTTTATGGGGTTAAATTATATTTCAGTAGCCCAGTGTTTCCTTCATGTTTTAGGTGAGCAAACTTGGGATTACAAATTTGCTTCATAGGATACATAAAATTGTGGTGAAAATAGGTGTACATCACAGGTTTGGAATAGTATTGACAATACCACATTAGCTGTAGAAACAGGGGTCTTTTGAGACTTTGCTGGTATTACCCTGCTCTTATTTAATTGTTTAAAGAAGCAGTGGAAGCAAAGAACACAGCCAGGATCCCAGATGTAGTGAAAACTTTGAAGCTGACACTGATGGTATTATTAAAACCACTATAGTTATGATCCTTTTTTCCAATGGAACATTTTCTTCCCAGTGGCACATCTCAGCTGCAGGCATGCAACTGCATATTTAGTGTAGGAAACACTGTGATTGTGATCAGAACATTGCATGTTGGGTACCAAGCATCCATATGCTCTGTTTCCTCTGTGGAGGATTCAGCATCCTCGCTTTGGAAATTGGAAGCAAGATAGAGAAGAGAGATTTATAGGCTGAATGTGAAGACAGTATGAAATTTGGGATGATGTTATCCTTTTCTTTCTGAGTGTATCAGCTGCTGCTATGTGGCATCTCTTTAGCTGTGTAATGATCACTTCATAGTCCTGTGATGCTCTTTGCTCTTTTCTGCCTGCTGATTCTGTAGAGGCAGCTGGACCAAATAGGATATTTTAGCTCTATTGATGTACTTGGTTCACTGTTCACTAAGTGCTTGCAGTTTTAGGCTGCTATACATGAGATTTCCAAATTGTCTCCAGTCCAAATGAAAGGACTTAGCTTCCAGGATCAGATGAGGTTATGGGTAATCTAACTGAGCTATTCCTGCCCTAAGCATAATAAAATTTCCCATGGGCCACTGGGGTCTCAGCTGTATTAGCCAAAAAGCCAAAGCAAACACTTGACATAGGTATTAGTGTTGCTTTGAAGTTTGGCAGTATTTCAGCATTTGTTTATTTTAGGGCATATTTATCATATAGGCAGGAAATGGAGACAGGGATATTATCTGCAAAGCCTTAAAAATGCTACCACTCTTCAGACCAAAAGTTGATCTTAATGTTTATTTACAAAGTTTGCCTTGGCAAAATCTGGATGTGCCCTGCTGATTAACAACAGTGTGGAAGCGTGAGTGAAAGTTACTTCATAAGGAAGGCTGAAAAGGACAAAAAATGGTTATTGGTACTAGTGCTACCTATGAACATTGAGTTTGGGGTCTGTCTAATTGTAAAGGCTATCGTTTTGCTTTTGGAAAGTTAGAGAACTCTTCCAGGAGACTTTCTACCTTCTTTGGGTTACTGGTTTAAAATGGGGTAAAGATATAAACAGAAAAGTCCAAAAGTTTCTTCTGTTTCTCATAGCCTGCTATCTTGAGAAGTTCAAAATTGAAATAAGCATTTCTGGACTTGATTTTAAAGCTGGGTATTCAGTCTTATTTGGAACCATGCTGGTAATTCCAGGCTTCAGGAATGTGTTGATAGAGCCACTATTGAGAAACCAACAGATGCCAGCCACATTTGGGAGAATAGTTATACCTAGCAAAGGGCAGTGTGGTCTCACAAGGGCGGCATGACAACGAGAAGCCCTTTGTTGAAGGGTGTATCTTTCTCATAGCATGGGAAAAAAGATACTCTAATAGAAATGTATTGCTTGTTTGCTTATTACAAAATCTGTAGTTGGGTGCAAATGGCCATTAACAAGGTCAGTACACATTGGAGAAGAAGGAACAAAGCGACTTTAAAGCCCTGCCAGTTTGACAACTGCAGCAGAATTCTTTCAGACCCCTTTGGAGACCCTCTGTAAAAAGTTAGGCTGTTTCAAACTCTTTGTCTTTCCTTCCTTTGTTCATGATGTGTCAGCTTTGTCCTGATAGCTGGTTAATGTAGTTGGGACCATACTGCTTTTTTCCTAAGTGACAAATAGCTTTAAAATTAAAATTATTTTTCTGAGTAGAATAATTTAGCATTGATCACAAGTCTGTGTTTTGTTCAGTATGATGAATTCGGTTTGTAAATTTTAGCAGAATAATTAAGAGGTGAAGTAATGTATCCTTAAAGTTCTTTATGATCCGTGTAGTTGAAATATGCTTTTTATTTACTTTTTTGCAGCACTGTGCTGTGGCTGCTGTGCATCCGAAGAGGAAACAAGTTACAGAACTGTTGCTCAGG
Organism: Poecile atricapillus; assembly: GCF_030490865.1. Taxonomy (NCBI): domain Eukaryota; kingdom Metazoa; phylum Chordata; class Aves; order Passeriformes; family Paridae; genus Poecile; species Poecile atricapillus. Next base: position 32,399,796 of record NC_081252.1, on the reverse strand, counting down.
AAAGGAGCAAATGTAAACGAGAAAAACAAAGAGTAGGTTTCTGAAATGTTTGAGTTTCCCAAAGGCCTCTGTCATACTAGGAATGTAAAACTAATACATCACCTTTTTTTTCCCCCCTCAAGTTTCATGACACCTTTACATGTTGCCGCTGAAAAAGCTCATAATGATGTCATGGAAGTTCTGCATAAACATGGAGCAAAGGTAAATATACTTGCATGTATTTCATTTAAGACAAAGGATCAAGAAGAAGGGTTATGTTGATTATATACCACATAAGTTTTTATGATAGTTACTGCTTTTTATTCTGTATACCTTGTGCTTCTTGTGTTAACCTTGAAGTGTGTTTTATCTGAAATAAGTACAGGATCCTCAGGAATCCCATTTGAAAATTACTTCTCTCCAAGTAACTGAATACAGGCTTTAGGAGTCTACCTTACTAATTTTTAATGAACCTTGTTATAATTTCTAATAAATGTGGTTATCTAAGTACCTTGTATTGCTTTATCTTCTTGGCTGGAAAATATCCAATGGCTGAGGGCACTGACACTGAGTTTAATATTCTAATGCTGAGTATTCCTTAGCCCTTGCTTGCTTCTTATTCTTGTAGGATTGTTTTGCTGTGCCCTTTAGCTATTATAGGTGCCAACCTAAGTAATTCGTGAGCTTGTGGTGAAGTTTGCTTAGAAGCACATGGTTCAGCAAGTTGCTAAAGGTAGAGGAAGGTATAACTAACTTTATTTAGAATGTGGTTTAACCGTCTTTGAAAAGTGTTTCAGAACAATCTTTCTGTAGGTTTTTGGCAGCAAACTTAATATTCATGGTGATGATACACATCACTACTTCATTTTCTTAGAGACTCTTCTTGATGGATACTTTCTTTGCATTGGCTAAAATATAAAAAGTCCCCTTGTTTTTGCTTTGAATGGGGCTCTGATTACTCTTTTTGAAAGTCTTCCTCTTCATTCAGGGAGCTAGAAATTAGGAATTCATTTTTACAAATTTATTACCTATTGTATTATGTTATGGCCTGTAATAATGATCAAGTGTCACTCTTGCTGTGATAGGAGGTATGAGCAATGTAATTGTATGCACAGTTAAGTGGTTTTTTTTTTTGAAACAATGATTTTAATTTATAATCTAGTATGAGAGCTCACTGCCGGATTTGATTCACTTCCATAACACTTTAATGGCATCATTGAATACCTTAACAACAATACCATGGCAGGGTTGTTTGTATTTGAGAGTCCTAATGATATGGTGACTACTATGTTTTGCCTAAGGAGAAACCAGGGTCAAAGTTCTTGATTATAGTCATTAAAACTATTGGTTATTATTTTCTCAGATTCACTCTATATAGAATACCTATGCACTGAAAGTTAAAAAAAATAATTTTGCTGTAGGAATAGGTATCTCATAATTTTATGGATCTGCTTTTGCACAGGAATTCAATACTTAACGGTATTTGGGTAGGCACTGAACTGGACATGCTGGACTTTCAAATGTACTCATACCAAAGTATTACCTGCTTTGAAATACAAGGAGCTTCTATGTGCTGCTACTGTAGTCTCATTATTTAAATTAGTGCTCCCTTGAAAATCTAGCTCAGTTATAGGTCATGTTAGGAGTAAGCTCAAAGATGGCATCCTTACTAGAATGGACCCTTTTTTTTTTGTCAGTAGCATGTTCTGATGATAGCTTGTAATTCTTTTATCTCCTGAAGCAGGGGTTTCTAAATCATGATCCATGAGTCAGTTGTAGACTGACTAATGGTGCTGAGTGGTGTACAGTGATCTACTGTGAATGATGCTGGGTGGGGTATTCTGTTGTTTATTCATACATCAACAGTATGCAAATAGAGGTACCTAGAGATCATTAAACCTCATTGTTCATTCATATCCCATATCCTATGTTATTCTGAGGATAGGCTATTCACATTTATGATCTAGCAAAGCACTTAAGTGCATGGCAGGAGACTAATCAAAGTTAATATTAAGTGCATCTATCCATACTGCAGTGGATCAGTGTCCAAAGTTTCTTAGCTGTAAAACAGTAAATAGCGCACCCATAATTTTTAATGAGAGGTAGATCATTAAGGCTTTATGAGGCACTTTGAAGTTCCCAGATGGGATATGCTCAAGAGTCTTAGTTAGTTAACTAGGCATATTTAATCACTCTAAAATGTTTGTCTTGCTTGTATATTATCATTTGACCTCTTGCTCATGCTTTGACTGTAGGCATTTGGTTCATCAGATACTCTTGACATTGGTATTTCTTTGTTTCTGACTGTTGTGACATGGCAGCTTTCATTCCTAAAGCACGATACAGGTTTTGATGTTTTTCTTTTGTTGTGTGTTGGGACGTTTTTCCTTCATGTTTTCTCTTTTTGTGTCTTGAATTGTAGTTACTTCATAAGATGTAATCAGATATATTAAAGCTCTTTGATCATGTCTGGTTGTATTTTTTACAAGAGAGGGTTCTCATGAGCTGGTGAATCTAGTCGCCCTGCAATAGCAGCCTCCCAGTGAAGAGCCATTTGTTCTTTGAACTGCACCCTCCTGCTTTTTAAATACCTCTCTTCTTATTTGATGCTTCCTTCAGTGAGGTATTTGCAGTGAACAAACTGATTCTTCTTAGCCTTTGTTTTGGTAGGCTAAAAGCCTCAAACACCTAATCTTCCCTCACAAGGGAATGTTGCCTTTTCCTATTCATCCTTCTAACCCCTTCTCTCTACTAGCACCAGAGGAAATCTTGGAGTTCAGGCAACAAGAATAGAATTCATTCCTCCACTGCCTTTCATGATGGCACTTCATTACCTCTGTTGTAAGTGCCTGACTAATGCATACTGGGATCATATTTGCCTTTTTAATAGAGCTGAGACAGTAATACTAGATCCTTCTTTCAATCTTGCAGTGCACAGAGAGTCTTGATTTTGCTAATATTTTATATTTGTGCCCTTCAGCACTATTCTCATGTGTCAAGATCATTAATGCAAATAGTAAAATAAAATTATCCCACAACCAGCCACCAAGCAGCCTTCTCTTTTTCAAAATGTTCAGTTCTTCCATCAAGTGCTCTTTTTTCTATATAAAATAAAATAAAGATTTCCACTGTGATCTCGTATAAAATGCTTACTGAAGTGTGTATGGATGACACCTACCATGTAGGGTTTTTTTACTTTGCAGCCATTTCTTCTGTCAAAGGAGAGGTACTGTTGAAGTTAACTTGAGTGTCATTCTGTTGTTAATCTCCCTTCTGGAAAGCACTACTTACTGATTACTGAGAGAGTAACAATTTGAAAAAGATGTGTAATTAGGGCTTCAAAGAAAGCAGAACTTTCTTCTTCTGAAATTCCATGACAAAAGGCAGACAACTGATCCACAAAATAACCAGCAATAGTAGCTTTAGGAGACAAAGTCATATAAAGTGCTGTAGACTGAAAATAATTTGTGATTGTTTTAGCATTTTATAGGAAATTCTTCTGTTTTCATGAGGAGCAGCTGTGTCAGACAGCAAAAGTGAGTTCACATACAGTGAAGTATGTATGTGTAGCCTTTTCTTGTTCTATGGAAGGGGCTAAAGCATTATGAAGACTGCTTTAGGGAATTTGGGATGAACAAGGGATGGTCTGTGGCCTTGGAGCTGGATTTAATAATACATAATGTTATCACTGTGTAAATTTGGTATTTGAAGTATGTTAGATGATAATAAACACTTAAGGACTGCTTGAATAACATGTGCTTGATTGAGACTCCTTTTACAGAAAGAACATCTGAGAACATTGATTTTTTCTCTGTGGTGATCAGTGACAGGACTTGAGGGAGCAGCATGAAGTTGTGTCAGGTTTAGGTTGGATATCAGGGAAAGGCTCTTCACCCAGAAGGTGGTGGGGCACTGGAACAGGCTCCCCAGGGAAGTGGTCACAGCACAGTGGTCACTGACAGTTCAGTAGGCATTTGGACAATGCTCTCAGGCACAGGGTGTGACTTTTGGGGTGTCCCATCAAGGATCCTTATGGGTCCCTTCCAACTCAACATATTCTGTGATTTGTATGGGCAAGAATTGACCCTGGCAAGCACTTAATCATGAATTGCTTATTTTGGTGTGTCTTGCTGGTCCTGAGAGCACAGACTAGGTTCTTAATTTGAACTGTGAAGAAGCCCTTGTGGACATTAGTTGTACATCAACCTGTTTTATCTAAGCACACATTCTCTGGAAGATGTGGAAGATGCTTTCATTAACTTGGTACTTGAGTTTGTCGAAGTTGACTGTCAATTTAAAAAACAGGTGAGAAACCTTGGGATTTCTTAGAATTTTCTTCAAGAATGTTGATCATACAGTTTTTCCTTGTTTGCCTGCTCTGTTTGTGTGAGACAGCATTTCACACCACTGCTTATTTGATGTTGAATATTCTCAAAGTACCATATGAAAAATAGAAGCAGAGCATCTTCAAAGAACCCTTAAACATAAAAAAAATTTATTAGACCTGTGATCAAATCTTCAACTGCCTTGATTTTATCTTTGAAGATGATCAAAATCTTTAATTTAAAAAATAATTCAGAGGTGGCGAGCTAGTGAAAAAGTTTCATCCTGTTTTATTGTATTTCTAGATAGTTGAATATTTCATATGACTAAGTTCTTGTCCAGATTTATAGACACGTGGGAAATTAATGTGTTCAGAAAGACACTCAGCTTTCTAGCAGTGCAGAAGTAAAGGATTAGAGTATTTTCTAAACTGGAAGGATTGTTGGAAGGAAAGACCTGCAAGCATGCAAGTTCACCAGTATCTTGGGCAAGTGTGGAGATGTAATGAATGCTCTTTAATTGTGATATGCTGGAAAGGATACTGTTGAAGCTTTTCTTCTGCAAGAGAAAATGAGCTTTTATAAGGTCATGTCAGAGAGATAGTGTCCATATTTGTGATGGTAGCAGAAATGAATTCATTCTGCTCTCCTGGGAGGATCTTGCTTTATGCATCTTTGCATAATGCAGTTATTTCTGTGCGTTTGAGTAGCATGTTGCCAGCCTTTCATGATCATGGATTTGCAAATGTTCACCATCTAGATCCACACAACAAACTGAAATGTTTTGGAATAACCTTGTTGTGTAACACATTCGCTTCAGACATTTCAGGGAGAGGTATGATTTTCTCAGGGAACAGTAAGAATTGAAAAATTGCCTTTCAGAAATGTAGCAGGTTCTAGACTGTGATGGTTAAACATCATAAAGAACTGTGTGGTCTGTTGTGATTGACTGGTTCAACTTTTCTCACTGCTTAGACATCCAAACATCCTGACCTTAATCTTAAGCTTTTATGCAGAAGAGGTAATTGCGGAACATCTGACTGGATCCTGTAGGAACTTTCAGAGTGAAACTGACCCCTTCTTTTTCTGCTGTTTTTCTGCTGACCTAGCTTGAAATTGTCACCAATGCTTCTTCACTCCTATGTTTATTGTTAGGCAGCAAGACACAAGACAATACTGCAAGCTTGTCTTCAGAATTAATGCAGGAGAGCAGTTAGAGCACTTACGTTGGAGGGAAGGGTTCTGTGATACGAAACTGCTGGCAGAGCACAAGTTTCACATGTGATTTTTAGAATGTTCATCTTCTAGAAAGATTTCACAGAGAAACTCCTAGTGCTCGGATGCTGTTGCTTTTTGTGCTGCTGTTTGTAGTGTCAAGGAGCAGGAGGGATATTTAGGGCATTTGATCTTGATAGAAAGCTGATATGAAGTCTTGCAAAAAAATGTTTCCTGAACAGATCCAAGCTGTTGAGCTGCCACAAGTGCCTGGCAGCCAAGGGAATACTGCCATATCTGTTACATTGCTCCAAGAGAGCAGCAGTGAGGGAAGGGGAAACCTCAGTCGTGTCTGATGATATATGACCATTTCCATTTCTCTACTGTGTCTGTTCAGGATAGAGAAAAGGAAATTAAGGGAAAGAGTGGAAAGATCAGAAGGAAGTCTGCATTGGAAAATACGGATTAGAACAGTATCTTTCTCTGAGAACCCTTATTTAAATAACTCTTTTCAATTGATAACTGTATTCTGATTTTACATTGCATTTTGAGCAGTGGAATGACTGCATTCATGCTAAAAGGTAAAGAAATTGGATCAGAGCCAGTGTGCTGTGGAATAAAAGCTTTCAAACCTGTAATTTTTAAGTCCTTGCAGAAAACTTGTCTGTAAGATAATTCAGAGCTACAGCCTTCTAATTTCAGACTGCTTATAAGGGGGACCAAATTAATATTTATCTTTTTTTAATAAGTGCAGCTGGAACAATCTGGCTATTCAGGGCACAATTAAAGCAGTACACCTTGCATGTTTCACATTTTGTCAGACAGAGTTTAGACTTTCAGCTTTGAGTTTAAAAGGGCACATGTTTTTGGACCTGGTATTAAACACTGTTTAACCCAGATACATGCCTTACCAGGTCTGATTTTTATAAGACTTTAATCTCAGTTTTGTATTTCAATTTGAAGTGCAATTTCAATTTGAAGTTGTTTTTCATTTGGAAGTAAGTCCTTTTGCTTTAAGCCTTCTTGGAGTATATCCTTTGGTTGATTTTTTGGTACATTATTGGTGAGAGATCTGCCCCAAAGTGAACATACTCCAAATGAAATTGTCCTGCAAAGCCTAACTCTGCTCCTGAGGTAAAGAGCAGCTGCATTTGGTGCATGCATCTGTCAGCTGCAGCCCTTTTTGTCTCAGAAGAATGTATTTCTTCAAATGGCTGATGTTCTTCTGCCAGAAGAACTGATTGTTGGGAAAGATAATGGTTTAGAGGTGAAAGGAGACCTGGATAAGGCATATGAGATGATGGCTCTGATGACTCTGACAGTGTTCTTTTCAAATGAATATTAACATTTTTCCAGGGACGTAGTCAGTATCAAATTGCGCACACTTGCTGCTATTGCTTCTACAGTTTGTTCAGTACAGGCCTGTTTAACACAGATATTCAGTATTAAATAATACATTACTTAAGATTTTCTTTATTGGATGAACGGAGTGTTATCAGCTACTGTGAGAATCCACAAATTTCATTTAATTCTGCCTTTACCATCACTAAACATGTGTAACCCCAGAGTTCTGCTTACCTCTGTGCCCTTATCAGTGGTGAAAGGTATCCAGTGTCCTGGAACAGATGAGGGTCATCATCTGAGCAAAATGATGGATTTGGGACATTCAGCATCTAGTTAATATTTATGATAGTAAGTTTTTTATTTGAAACAAAACTTTTAAGGCAATCCCATTAGAGTGGCATGAGCTGAGCACAGTTAGAAGAGAGCAGACCTATTCTCCTGTCCATCTTGCTGCAAGAGAGGTTTGTGATCTGAGAAATTCCTGCTCTGACAGTCTGTAAAATAATTTCAGACAATATCGAATCACACTCCTCTTTATTTATTTGGTTGTTCTTTGTTGGTTTTTTGTGACTTGATATACCTATACCTGCACTATAGCAGGTATTTTACTTAAATTTTTTACCCTATCTGGTAGTAGATCTTTGCATAGTTAATTTCATTCAGTTTTAGTTAAATTTAATTTAGTTATAGCATATGTGTCTTAACCAAAATGCTTTTTCACTGGTTTCATGGAAAGGTAGTAGGGTTTTCATGCTGCATTTTAGGTGAGAAATAGCATACAAAACCTTTGTTTGCTGTCACCACAAAGATTTTGAGAAGGTAAAAAGGTGGGTTTTATACAGTAACAAAGTTTATTATGCATGCAGTTCACAGCCTGCAATCTGTAGGCTTGGAAACAGATAACAGGTTCTGAGTTGCTTGCAGAGAATATAGAGTAGTTCTGTATTTCATAAAGTGGTAAAAAGGCTGTTGGGCATTTGCATTTAAATTTGTCATGAATCGCTGCTAGGTACAGAGTATCTTCTTGAAAGGTTATTTTCATGGGGGTGTTTTTCTGCTTTTTAAATCTCTCTATTATTCTCTTCCCTTTTTGATAGTGCACTGGGAGAGATGCTTCTAGTTATTTAGCTGCTCTGTTCGATTTCGACAGACAGATGTGTTTCCATTATATCATGCTCTTGGAAAATGATACTCCATTTTGCCTGTTTATACAGCCTTGTGTTGAGAAGAATTATATCCAGTTATTACTTAACATTCATGTAAAGGCACAAAAAGTGAGGAGGAAATGTTTGTCTCCAACTGTTTTGTCCCCCCACTCCTTCATAGAATTTTTCATTTGACATCTTTGTTTTGCATTAGTTCTAGGTAGTGGGTAATGTTGAATTATTCTACTTCTGACCATGGCAGATGGTAATTTCCTTAAAAGATATAAGATCTTTGAATTGTTTGGTAATAATTTATGTCAAGTTACCTCTTTCTCCTCCTAGGATAGTTTTTCTTTTCTTGCACAAGTTTGGTCTTCATCAAATTTGTTGAAAGCTTGATCACTATTTAAAATATGGTTTTGGGGATCCTCTGTTATCTGTTAGTTATGCAAACAAATAACTTGTGTTGTTAAAAGACAGGAAAACATCTGCGGTAAATTATTTTTCCTTCGGAGTGTGTGCTGGTTTTGTCATTTGGTTTTGTTTAATTGCAGTGCAGAAGAATTGATAGATAAATTTGTATGCCAGGAAATTCTTCTTATTGCTGTTCCTATTTAGGACAGGGAGAGGTGCAGCCTTTTAATTACAACAGTGTTTAATTTTATATTGCTGCTGCTTTTTCAGATGAATGCACTGGACACCCTTGGTCAAACAGCGTTGCACAGGGCTGCATTAGCAGGGCACTTGCAAACCTGCCGGCTGCTGCTGAGTTATGGCTCTGATCCCTCCATCATCTCTTTGCAAGGCTTCACAGCAGCACAGATGGGAAATGAAGCAGTGCAACAGATCTTAAGTGGTGGGTAAAATAAAGGCTTGTGTATTTGAACTTCAGCTTCTCCCTTTACAGCTTTGAATCTTGTTTCTTTCTCAATGCAAGAGACTTGCAGTAGGTTTCTTATCTCTCCTTTTTGCCATCAAGTGCACACAACTACAGTATATATTGTGTGACACTTGCCAAAAAATAAATAAATAGCTCTTCCCAGTTCAGTGATTTTGTGAAAATTGGGAAGAAAATAATCATCTTGTAGATCTAGAGCATGCTGCTGTACAAGGAGATTGTAGGAAGGCACATGTAGGGAGTTTTGGGATTCTTTTGGTAGCAATTTCCAAGGCAGCTGGAATATTGCTGAGCATGTAAGAAACCTTTTTCCCTGCATCAGCTAACCTGTTAGGTACTCCACACTTCAGCAGTCACAAGCAGAGTGTTACTGGCAGAAAACCAGTAATAGCTGCTAAACTGTTTGAACTTTTACTTCAAATCTCTTGCTTGTCCAGTACAGAAAGATTTTATTGTGAAAGTGCTCTGGATAGTGCTTAGATAACAATTTGTTTATATCTGCATTAAAAAGATGAATAGATGTTTCAAGAGGGTGCCACTATTTTTCATATATGTGCTTAAGGGTTTGCATCCTCTTACCCATGTTACATTTGAATTTTTGCAAGTACAGAGAAGAATAATTGCATCAATAGCTACTACAGAGCAAGTAACTCACCTTACAGTGAGATGTGCCTGTAGTCAGACAAAGGCAAATATCCAGTTAGATGAGAAGACCTGTGGTAGCTAGAAACTCCATTTTCTCTAAGTGTTTTCAACAATGTTACCTTAAAACAATACAAAACAAGAAAAAAGCATTTTACGGCAGTGAAGGAAGGACTGTTTTGAAGTGCACCCACTCCTGAGATGTAGCTGGTTATGTGGGTATCGTTACCTGTTAAAATGAGCACGTGAATGTGTGTATGTGGATTGAGAGAGAAGAATGCTGGCAGAATAATGTCAGCTTTAGAATCAAAATCTGACTGATTTGCTCTAAAACTAAAGCTTATTCAAACATTTTGGCAATGTGAACTTGAACATCACAACCCCAGCTGCATTTTCACAAGTAACAACAGACCAACTTCACTCCCCAACTTTGGAAAATATGTTGAACACAAGTTAATACAACTTAAGTATCCTAAGTAATCCTAAACCATCTTTTTCCCTATGTAGAAAGTACACCTGTGCGCACATCCGATGTGGATTATCGGTTGTTGGAAGCATCCAAAGCTGGAGACTTGGAAACTGTGAAGGTAGGTTTGAACAGTTCAAGTGAATTTCCTACTTTGCATTGCTATGCAAGGCTCATGGAAGCCTCTGCTGCATGAGTTGTGAAAGCAGTGCCTAACAGATGGTAAATCATAAAAAAAAATTTTTTTTTTGGGAAGTGATGGGTGTTTCTTTATTTTTCTTCTATAAAGTAGTACATTAAGATGTACTGAGGTGAGTTTCTCTTGAGTTTCTGGTTGTTGATTCTGCCAGTCCTTCACACAGTCATGTCTTTGATGGTCTCCTGTGTAGCCATAATTCTTTGAAGCAAACCCTGTGATTCTCAGGATCAAAATTTAGTAGAAACAAGCCCTCAGGTGCATGATTCAATCAGATGGCAAGCAAATACTATTAATAGGTAGTAGACTTCATATTTTAAGTCATCCTTAATCTGAAGGTGAAGGGTCAGGCTGTGGAATCCCAGCGTCACAGGAAGGTTTGATCTTGTTTTTGATACTTGGTCTGTGGACAAAACAGCCTTCAGATGGACTGTTGTGCATACTTTCCCACCTTGAACTTCAACATGATATATGTTAATATTCAAACAGCAGCAGTTTTGTGAACCAGCAGCTCCTTTGACTGCAAAGCTAAGCTACATGGCCTTGAACCTGGTACTTGATGATGTTGAGGTTCATCCTTTCTTATACATTAGGAACATCTTCACACTGCTTCCATCATTTAAGTCTTGTTTGCTATAGAAGTACTTTAAGCTGTAAATTTAGAGCTGCTATTTTTTTAACTTTGCATAAGTGGAAAGAAATTTCCTGATACTTAAAAAAATTTTTATAATGTAAGTGGATCACATTTTGTGTTGGGGTCTTTGAAGGTGGTTGTTTAATTCTTTTCTTTCGGGTCGGTTTGTTCCATGTTTTGGTGTTGCTGTTTGGTTTTGGGGAGTTCCTTATTTGTTAGTTTTAGTTCTGTACTAGATTTTGGGTTCTTTTATCTTCACAGCAACTTTGCAGCCCTCAGAATGTGAATTGCAGAGATCTGGAAGGCCGTCATTCAACACCACTGCACTTTGCTGCAGGATATAACCGCGTATCAGTGGTGGAGTATCTCTTGCACCATGGAGCAGATGTGCATGCCAAAGATAAAGGGTACATTTCATTACATTACATGTTCTGCTGTTCTCCATTAATGTGAGACTTATATCCCACCTATTAATTTTGCTTCAGATTTCAGTGACCATCATGTTTTTCTCTTGAAAATTTTTCTCTTTCCTTCTCGTTCTGCATTGTTCCTGTGCTATAAGGAGATTTACAGACCATTACAGCATACTTTGCTTTCTGGAAAAGCCATTATCAAGTACATACCTGGCACAGTAATACATGATGCTTCTCTTCCCCTTTTTGCCTGTTTTGGAGACTTCGTTTTGCTTAAAAGCAGCCTTTAACTTGTTTTAGGTGATCTAAAACTAGTTTTGAATAAAATGGGGTAAAATAACAGGATTATCTCTGGTCATTTTTCTAATTCTGTTAACTTTTATTATTAAGTTAGTTATTTTTACAGTTAATATTGAATTAAATGATATGAACCATTTACAGGTTTTTGCATTAATTGTGAAGCAGCATGGTTATGTTCACTCTTTTACTTCATATATTAGTTCAGGGTGGGGAATAATAAATTTCCAATACTGGATTTTTAGGCTTACCCTGGAAGAAGTATCTTGAATTGGGTATCTTTCTGTATCTATCAGATATGCAATACTTACTAATAACTGCACTTCAAACAAATTATATAGTGTTATGTCTTTGTTGAAATTTACACTCAAATATCCAAACTTGGAACAACTGTGAGTCTTGCAATTTATTTTTTGTCTGTTATTAACAGCATTGAAGTTGCTGTGGAAGTTGTAACATTGGGGGCTGTTTAGTATTTAAGTCTTGTGGATGAGAACTAAAGGAGGATAATTAAGTTTTAATGGATTTTTCAATAGAGAAATAAAACCATGAAAACTGGAAAGACTGAAAGATAGAAATGATGTCTGGTAAAAGTGAGACTTTTATCTACTGATTGCATATAGGATTTTATTCTCTAGCTATTAATGCTTTCTCTTTGATTAGTGGCTTAGTACCCCTGCACAATGCCTGTTCTTACGGACACTACGAAGTGGCTGAACTCTTAGTGAGGCATGGTGCTTCTGTCAACGTGGCAGACCTGTGGAAATTCACTCCTCTACATGAAGCAGCAGCAAAAGGAAAATATGAAATCTGCAAACTGCTTTTAAAAGTATGTGCTGGAGATCTCAGATGTGTCTTTTAATGCATATATATTTATTTTTTCTGAAATTCAATTAATGCAAAGTTAATTGCATTCATTGAATTCTTTGTAGTATCTTTGAATCAATTTTCATCTTGCAACTGTCATATGGTTTCTTGTGTAATTTCACTGGATTAAAAAGAATCATCAACAAGTAATATTTCCAGCACGTGTATTAATACTGTTAGCCAAGCAGGACAAGACTCTGAAACTGGAAAAAACAGCTGAATTAGTGTAAAAATGTGAACTCCCTACCTTGTCCTATCCATGCATTTCTGAAGTAGTTACTGCATTTAAGTAAATTTTGTTAATACTTATGCAAGAGTGTGTTACAGAGCGGAAGGTGGGTCCTAAATGCTGTTTGGTATGAGAGAAATGTAAAACTGTTATGTTAATGTATAATTTATCAAGCTCCTGGAGGAAATGCATGTTAATATGCTGTGGCATAAATATTCATTATACTTAGAGGAGGAACCTGTTAAAAGCATGAGGTAATGCAAAGATGGTTCCAGTGAGAAACATGAGTTTGAGAAATTTAACATAAGGTCACATCCTACCCTGGGAGGGTGAAAGGGGATGCTAGATTAGAATTTCTTGCCAATCCTATTTTCTCTTTCAGCCTTGCCTACTTATGTCCCTCTGAAGCACAGCGTTTAAAACAGGAGAAAGTCAGAATATGGATAGCCTTAAAATAATGAGGACCTTCTCCAGCCACTTTTCATTTGCTGCTGCAAAGCCCCACTATTTCCCTCCTATATCATTAATTATTTCACTTGATTACCAAAAAAGCAGAGGAAGAAGAATGATAGTTTGAAGCACATCTACAACAGAAACCAGGAGACACTGAGAGATGTCTGTGGCATAGTCATGGTGTGGTGGCCTGGAAGTGACACCCTAGTAGAGATGTTAGCTCAAGCTATAGGAACACTTGTCATCTCTCAAGCACTGTGTTGCATTATAGACACTGGAGATCTCTGGCCTGTTCTGGTCATTCCACAGGAAATTTACCCATATCTTGTCTTCAAAGGATCCTGAATGGATGTACAACAGGAAATAGAAAAGTGCTGAAATTTATCTTTTTAAAAATCATTCTTTCACAAGATAAGAGCTAAATATGCCCTTAAGGTGACGCAGATGTAAAGTCTCTGGGTGTCTGTGGATATGTGCTCACACTGCAGTTTACTCAGGGTTTCTCCTGCTGTGTCTCCTATGCCAGCTGGCAGTATTGTCAGTTCTGCTGAGTTGTGGATGTTGAGCTTGACTCCTCTTGACTTGTGCTCTTTCTCTTCTGGTCTGTTTGAAGAAGGAAACAAAAATAAACAGGCATTTTGGAGCCAGTGTCTTTTTTAATCACTTTTCTTTGAAATTACCACCTTCATTTTTTTCTGTGCCTTGGAAGGGGTCTCAGAAGACACTGCCTCTTCATTCAGATATTTATTTTGGGGCATATGTGAATAGTTCCAGTTTTGATGGGTTTTAAATTAAGGGATTTCAGCTCATATCTTAGAGAAGTCATTGCAGTCTAAAAAGCTTTGTGCGAAGAATGCTCTCTTCCTAAAAGAACCACAGATGTAGAAACTGATTGTGTGTAATCAATACTCTGTCCCTTTTTGTCCCTTGCTTTTTATCCTTTACACCATGAGCACAGTTGTACTGCTTCCAAATACAAAGCAGTTAGTTCCCTCAGTTCTCCCATTGCTGTTCTCCCATTCCCAGTCCAGTGGGAAATGGCAGGGTAGACTTGCTGGCAGGAATTGGACCACTGTGTTTGACTGTTCCGAAGGGGTCAGCCAGAGAGCTGTAGCACCAGCAGCTGCCTCTGCTTTATCTGTCTTTGTTTTTTCCCACTGCTGCTGAGAGTGAATAGGGAAGGAGCTGTCCTCCCACAAAACTGAATGTGGATGTGACTCACTCCATATGCTCAATATAGTTGTATGTTCCCCTTCTCAACCCCCTGTGCTGCAGTACTGTGTTCTTATCACTCCCTGATCTATGTGTTTTACCAGCACAGATACACTCCAGCACTCATCCAACTCCACTTGTCCACCAGAATTGGTTTTCACTTCTTCAAATGACCTGTAAGATGGTTCTGATATCTGTTGGAAAGTGTAGAGAAGAGTATTTTGCTAGTTCCCTCCTGAAACAAGTGCCTTTTGATATCAGGGTGACATCTAGTAAAACTCAGAGCCTGGCTTTGCTAGCTCAGAAAGTTGTGCTCTGGAAATACCTCTGCCAGCCATTTGATTCCTGCCAGTTTTCAGGAGAAGGGGAGGACTGGGAGCAAGATACTTGCAGTGGCTTTCCTTTCACGCTGCTGTGACAGTAAGAAATAGCTATATGCAGGAAATGCTCCTGAAAATACTTCAGTTGCAAGTAGAGCAGGGACAGCTCTTGCAGAGGGCTGCCATTCTTGCCTGTGGAATTGAGATTCACACAGCTGTGTTTCAGTCTAGTGCTTTGAGGCCTCAAGCCTTCTGAATTTATTTGCACATGCCTACTAATCTATACAATGTTACTTCATTATGGTAGGTGTGCCATCTTGTTTTGCAAAATAGTGACACACTTTTGTGCACTGCTCTGCACATGGTTGTGACACTAGCATTCCATTTGCTCTTTGCAGCACGGAGCTGATCCAACAAAAAAGAATCGAGATGGGAACACTCCTCTAGATTTGGTGAAAGAAGGGGACACAGATATTCAGGACTTACTGAGAGGAGACGCTGCCTTGCTAGATGCTGCCAAGAAGGGGTGCCTGGCACGAGTGCAGAAGCTGTGTACTCAAGAAAATATCAATTGCAGAGACACCCAGGGAAGAAATTCAACACCACTGCATCTTGCAGGTAGGTAAAGTGCCAGGTTTTCAAGGTTTGTATATTTATGGTAGGTCTACAGATGTAATTTGCCAGAATCAGGATTGGTATGGGAAGAGTTTCACAGAGAATTATCCTGTACGAAGAGTTAACTATGGCACCTGTACTTCAGGAGGTAATGCAATTATTAGGGAAGAGGAACTTTTGCAGCTGAAAAATTGCCTCAGCTTTTCTGTCTAATATTTTTCTTTAGTTTAGCTCTTCTAATACCTAATTTCTTTTCCTGTGCTTTTTCTACAGCTGGTTACAACAATTTGGAGGTAGCTGAATACCTTCTTGAGCATGGTGCTGATGTTAATGCCCAGGACAAAGGAGGATTGATTCCCCTACACAATGCAGCATCCTATGGGGTAGGTGCAAGCAGTCTTGGCATGAGTAGATCAGCAAGGAACTCCCTGAAGTCGTATCCAAAGCCAGTTATTTTGCAGCTGTTTTGCTGTGAACACAGTTCAGGTTTTGATGAAGTATTTGTTGGACGAAGTTGCTGTTGTGAGTCCTGTTTGCAGTCCGACACATTAAGTAGGATGCAGATTCAGGTGTGGTGTAGCAGTTAAATGCTGCAGTTTGGAAAGATCACTACAATGTAGCTTTTATGCAGGCAAGCAGATGCACAAGATTGAACGGTTTGGGGTGATATTTGAAAAAGAAAAGACCTCAAGTTATCTCTGGAAGACTTAGATGGAAGAAAAAGAAAAATACCAGGGGATTGTGTGCAGATGATGACAGAGAAGTGGAGGTGTGTTACAGCTGGTGTTCGGTGGGAATCTATTGCTAGAATTGAGGGACTACTGTGTTTCTAATGTGGTTGTCCTCCAGGGCAAGCCATCTGCTTGCTGGGGGGGTGCAGTGACAGATTCAAACCATTTTGGATGAGGCAGGCCCTCCATAAAGGAGCAAGCATCTGTGTCCCAGTTGCACAGATGCCTAATAGATTGCTTATAAGCAGCTGTTGGTTGTGGATTGGGTAAGAAAGAAGTCTCTTGTAAATAATGGTACAAAGACAGTGCTTGAGAAGCTCCTAGCACTGTGCTTACCATCAGAGAGAGGATCTGAAGCTCAGGAAGTAATGGATTTGATGTTCTCATGATATGCTTTGTCTGTTACTTACCTGGGCCTGGGACAAGTACAGCAAAATCTGGGAGAGGTGACCATGACAGCACCATAATTTCTTTTGTTTGAGAGCAAATGAAATAAAAAGTGCAGTGTTCACCTTGTTTCTGAAAAGATCATCAATGGAACTCAATCTACACCATTGTGTATTGGTTCTTTATATCACTATGGGATCCCAGTGTCCCAAAGAGCAAAAAGCCCCAAATCCTGATGAAAGATTAGAAATGCAGCACAAAATTCTTTTATGTTACAGGTTCCTAATACCAATTAATGTTGTTTATCAGCATCTGCCATAAGCATAAATTCCCAGGAAGTTGCTAAGATCTAGAGATAAATTCTGTTGGAAATACTGTGTTGTTTTCTTTGTCGTGAGAAGACAAAACACACATTTTACGCAAACCCAAAACATTTCTTACTGGGATAGAGAAATGTCAGAGATTAGTTTTAGCTGATTATAATTTCTAAAAATCATAATGCCAATCTAACCTGGTTGCATGCTTCCTCTAGGAAACATTAAAAACACAGTGTTTGGTGCTTTTCCATCAGCTTATTTAGTTAAGAGTTGCTGCATACCTTTCCTGGCATCCCACACTTCTCTCTGAGCTGTCATCAGTCTGTTCAGATCTCTGTGATGGGATGTAGAGAGGAGATGAGTACTGGTTTCACAAGTTCATAGCTGGCAAGTTTCACAAGCTCTGCCTTTTCCTCACAAAGTTTCTTCAGTTCTCCCACCCAGCACTTCATGCTGTGAGTCTCTCAATAGGGCTTTCTGTGGCAGAAAAATCACAGGAACAGCAATTGCTTTAAAAGTTTGGCAGAGAGAAAAAATAAACTTGGCAGTATTTTCAAACCACACTTATTCAGGGACCAAGCTGTTTTATGGGAGCTGCAAAGAGTCACTTAATTGCCATTGAGAGGCAGAAGGAAATCCATTGGCAATTCTTTGTGCTTCTGCTTACAATTTAAGTGTTTCATGCTCCTACCCACTGATTTTGACTACCTGCTTTTTTTTTTTCTTTTGCTGTCTTGCACAAGAAAGCTCTACTGGTTAGAGGCAGGCAAAAATTTCATTTGTCAATTTTCTCTTATTTTTACTTGGGAGACTTCAAGGACAGTGTATTGATGGAAGCATGGGGTTATAAGTTCATTACTTTCATAACCCATGTAAAACAGCTGTTCCTTGTGACACTCATAATATGTTTTATCAAGTACAGCTCTCATAAAACATGATTGAAGATAGAACAAATCTGTGCTGCCACAGATGAGTTCAAAGTCTTGCAAGAAGGAAAGTACAACAAAGATTTCTGTGTACACACAGGGGTGGCTCAGTAGCACAACACATTGATCTTCAGAGCTTCTAGTATTGTGTCACAAAAGTGACATTTACTGCAGCCCAGTAAATTTACCAGTTCAAATTCATACACAATTTTTTTTTTTTTGTGCAGGGTTAAGTATCATATCTGGTCCTGCAGCTAGTACAAACTTCATGCTATGTACTTGGGGTAATTTGACAGAAATCTGCTTCTGTGCCTGATCCCAGTTCTTCGTGTGCTGGTGAATGATCTGGTAGCTCACAGACTCAGATGATTGTGGAGCTGCAGTATAAATTGGTGTCTGGAGAAGTGTGCTGCTCCTGTGGCACAGGAGGCAGAATGAGTTATAGGAAAGAGAAACCACAAGTGTCTCTAGGCACCATTACCTCAAGCATGGAAAAGGAATGTATGTTTTACCAGTGTCATGTTGATGAAGATGTTCTTGTGTTTTCCAGCATGTGGACATAGCAGCACTGTTGATCAAATATAATACCTGTGTAAATGCAACAGATAAATGGGCATTCACACCTTTGCATGAAGCTGCACAAAAAGGAAGGACACAGCTCTGTGCTCTGCTGTTAGCTCATGGAGCAGATCCAACCATGAAGAACCAAGAGGGTCAGACACCACTAGACCTGGCAACAGTAAGTTCATGTTTGCCAGACACAGGCTGCTCTGAATGATGTACTCTGCATATTAAATTCATTTCTATGTCTCAGTGGCACCAGCAGTCCTCAGCTTCCATTGTGCTGAGGTGGAGAGAGAAGGGCATCTCCTGAGTTACTCTTTGTGGATTTTTATCCATGGGACCAGGCATTTTCCTTTGGCTGAAATCTTAGCATGGCTAACGATTTAAGGTTTGCTTCTCCTTAAGGATTCACTCCTGGGATCAATCTCCTCATTCCCAGAAATAAAACTTTCTGAAATGTCTCTGATGATGGTCAGTCTGTGTACTGTTGGTGATTATTTCTTTGAACCTAAAGAGGAGCACCAGATGACCCTTGAGAGTAATGGGAACATTTAGTGGGTTATTACACTCAGTGCCTCCATATTATCCCAGTTCCTTTTTTTAAAATTAACTCCAAAACAACATTCCAGAGAACTCATTCCACCTCTGAAATTTGTAGGTGGCTACCCAACTTCTTCTAAAACTAGAATCTGAAAACTTTCTTGTAAAGGATTTAAAAGCCTAATAAGGCTATATGAACATGTATGCCCCAGTTTAAACAGTCTTGATGGAATAGATAATGCAACCAAATTGGATGCTGTGGCTGGTCTCAGTGCAAGTATCTTTTAGGGTTATTGATTTATTTATGGAGAGTTCAAGAAATATCCTCCAGAGTAATCTAAGCTCTAGAAAACTTGCTTTGTGATGAAGGATATGAAAATTATTTGATATCCTGAGGGGAAATAAGGATGTCTTAATCATGTTCTACAAGAACTGTTAAGGAGGAAATTCT
Source organism: Poecile atricapillus (assembly GCF_030490865.1). Taxonomy (NCBI): domain Eukaryota; kingdom Metazoa; phylum Chordata; class Aves; order Passeriformes; family Paridae; genus Poecile; species Poecile atricapillus. The sequence goes on along the minus strand of NC_081252.1, from coordinate 32,380,633 downwards.
TGAAGATGAGCATGTTGCTTAATTTAGTCAATAAAGGCTAAATCCAACTGTTAGCTAAGATCATACTTTTCCTGAGCTCCTGTCCTTGTTTTTTTTTCTGTTCTAACCCAAGAGATGCAATTATGGCAAAGGCAGTGGTTGTCTTTCCACTGAAACCTTGTTCCAGTGCACCTGAAGTTGAGCCTGATCGAGAAATTAAGAAGTAGCATTTCCTGTCCTAGATTCTGAAGGATTTCAAATAAAGTTGCTGCGGTGTTCTCCCTGGCTTTAGCACTTATAAAGTCTTTGTGCCAGAAAAAAATTAAACGTAGCTTCTTACATACCTTTAGAAATGGGGAGAACCTGATTCAGCTATGTCTTAAGTGGTGAATCAAAATGTTCTTGCAGCTGTGAATTCCCCTTAACAGAAGCTGACAGTTTTATTTCTAATGGGGAACAGAACAATCAAATAAAACAGTTAAAAATTATTTCCAGAGATCAGTGACTTGTGATAGTAGGACCTCATGCTGGGTGTTCTTTCTGTTTTTCAGGCTGATGATATCCGAGCTTTGCTGATAGATGCGATGCCCCCAGAAGCTTTGCCTACGTGCTTCAAGCCTCAAGCTACTGTTGTTAGTGCCTCTGTGATCTCGCCAGCATCTACACCATCCTGCCTGTCTGCTGCCAGCAGCATAGATAACCTCACAGGGCCACTGGCAGAACTGGCCGTAGGAGGGGCATCAAATGCTGGAGACGGAGCAGCAGGAGCTGACAGGAAGGAAGGAGAAGGTGCATTTGCTGCTGGACAAGTTTACATTGCCAAAAGTACAGTAGTTTAGTATCAGAAGAGGCCTTGTTTTATCTGAAAAGCATTTCTGACTAGCCAGAAAATACTGTGCAGTTTGAACTGTTACCTGTTAGCTCTGTTTTAAAGTGTCTGATGCTTGTTAACTGTTCACTGTTAACTGTTCATCTGTATTTGCTGTCAGTCATTAGGTCTGACTACAAATGCAGATCTGATTAGGTGCCCAGATGTTCATTGACTTTATAAAGAAAATCCAACAAGAATTATTTTGATGAAGGAGTTATGGTTGTCATGGCTGGGGGATTTTGCCAAGAGTTTTTAAACCCTTTGATTAATATCTGGGGTCCATGCTTTAGGTCAGAATCTAAGGGGGTCACATAGCAAAAATATACCCACCCTTCTTTTCCTTCTCTTTGAAGTATGAGCCTGTATTTATCACAGATGGTTTGTGCTTTTAATAGTTGATTCTGAAGAGGGAATGGTGATGAGCTTTGCAGAGAGCTTTGACACAATGGAAGTAGATTGTTACAGACATAGACAAATTGATTGTAAAAAGAATCAGAGTTTGGAATTTTGAGAGAATTAGTGATACTGCTTAATTTTTTTTTTTAAGGTGGTTGGTTTGGTTTTTGTTGCTTCAGATGTATAGGATATAAAGACTTGTTTCTTCTCTTACAGTTTCTGGTCTTGACATGAACATTACCCAGTTCCTGAAAAGCCTAGGTCTTGAACATCTTCGGGACATCTTTGAGACAGAACAGGTAAGTGGCAAGGCACATCTCTGTTTCTGTGTTTAGGAGATAACTGTAATAAATTTGAGTGACATTTTCATTTTCTAATTGAAAAAGGGAAGGAAAGAGCCCACACATCACATCTACAGAGAAACAAGTGTGTTCAAGTTTTCTTTCTATTTTCTGCAAATGAATTGCCAGATACAGTATGGTGAAGTCGGAAAACCTATGAAAATACCTTTCCTTGTTGGATTCAGGTGTCAACTAGCTTTCACTTACACATACACTGTGACCTTGGCTTGTATTCTGAGAGTTATTTTGGACCTTGTGAACTTTGAATGTGATGACTATAACAAAGTTAGGTTCAAGTGTCACCTGCTTTTGTCCTCCAGCAGTGATGACAGCCAAACAAGCCTTTCGCCACCTGTAGTGCCACATATACTTTGGTTAGATCTATGAAACCCTGCATTTTGACTATATGCTGAAATAAAAGCCTAGCATGGGAGTAGTCAAACTACAGAATACAGAAGCTACATTTCCTGTTAGGTTAGGACCATAGGGTTTTGCCAGGCTAACTTTCAAATGTCATTGAGAAATGGGAGAACAAAACCTGCAGATTTATCAATAATTCATATATATAAAAGAATACAACTAATGTAAGTTTCTCAAGCTTACATTACATTTTATAGCAGAAGTACCTGTAATGTATTTGTAGATTCCTTTTATATACCATTTCTTAAATTTAACATGTTGCAGTTAAATAGATCTGTTTACATGACTGAGATGGATGTACATGTGGAAGTGAAAGGTACAAGTGCAAGAGACTGGATTTGATGATTATTTTTTCCTCTGGCCTCTGCTGCTTATCTTTACTAGGAATCAGGAAACAAAGGTTTGAAATGTTGTTTACAGTTTCAGCTGTTTCTATAAAATGTTCTAGGAGGTATCTCTTCAAAGATAAAACACCATATGATGTTTTCTGATGTATGAAGCATAAGGTCTTCTCTTTAATTTGGAACTGTTTCTATTCAGAAGGAAACCAACCTCAAACCAACCCATACACTTCTCAAATTTTCTTTTTATTTTTCACACCTTCCTTTGCCTGGCTGGTCTTGTTCTACTTTTGCTTCCTTAACTCCTAACCTTTAGAGATCTTCTCCTGCTAATAAGATTTAACAATGCAAATCGGATTCAATATATTCATCATTTTAAAATCACCTAGCTCTTGTAAGTTTCTCTGTAGAAAAAACAAGCTCATCTTCTTTAAGCTTATTCTTTTAAGCTGATTTTTCCAAGCACTTTTTCACCTTGGCTCATTATTAATAAGCTTGTAGAATATTAATTTCTGCTTGCATAGTGAAAATAATGAACTGTACAATGCTGTGAAATGTTGAATTTTTCAAAAGCACTCCCATATTAGTGCCAGCATTTCAATGCATCCACCTTCTTCCTAAGTAAAAATGTTTGTGAGATCATTTTTAACTGGTTAACTGGTGTGGGTGAAGTAAAAGTTTTGCACAACTTCAGGCTGTAGCAGTTGGGTATGGTCCTGTGATAGGGAGAGGTTTGCCAGAAGGTGGCAGCAAGTAGAAGTGAAGCAAAATATTATCTATCTTTATGCTCTTCGCTGCACCTTGAATACTTTCCATTTTCTGAAGTGATAGGTCTACAGCTTTGAAAGTCAGGCCAGGTTTGGCAAGTGATTTTTGTGATCTTTCACCTTTCCAGATAACCCTGGATGTGTTGGCTGACATGGGGCATGAGGAGCTTAAAGAAATTGGGATCAATGCGTATGGACACCGCCACAAATTAATAAAGGGTGTGGAAAGACTTCTAGGAGGTCAGCAAGGTAAATATGACACTTTTACCGGCTAATCTAAGTATAGCACACAACAGGCTCCCATAAGTCACTTTCTCTAAATGTAGGCATTGTCACCAGGACTTGAAAGAATCTGAATTTCAGGAAAGGGTATTTGCTGCAGTGGGTTGTGATAGCTGAAGAATATACTAAGGAGATACAAGACCAAGTGATCACTTGCCTTTTCAGAGAATGGATACCCCTGAGGCAGCTTTCGAAGTTGTGCCCATTTCTCAGGACCCTATTTTAACCAGGGAGGAGCTTTTGGATTGATTTGCCCTACATATCTGCCCACAGGCCGGTTATATCCTAAAAGACAGGCCTGATAGGGTTTTAGCTACCCCACGCTTCTGAGATCTTTCTATGGAAAGAGGAAGCAATGAAGGGCAATTATGTCCCACATGCGTTTTTCTTTTCTCTTTCAAAGCCTCTGCTGCTAACAAAAGCACTTTCATTTTTTTGAGGTTGTGCTTATGCCTTGTGTTTATTTTGCATTTCCTGCTGTATCGGGGTTGTTTAAGAGGAGCAGTGATAATGATGGATACAAATAGAACCAGTATTGGTTTTTCCTGTTGATTTTTGCTCCTTTTCATTTCTTCTCTTTGCAGGTACCAATCCTTATTTGACTTTCCACTGTGTGAGTCAGGGGACCATTCTCCTTGACCTTGCTCCTGATGATAAGGAGTATCAGTCTGTAGAAGAGGAGGTAATCCAAGTCCCTTTCTTAATGCTTCAGGGGCTGTATATTTTAGTTTCCACTGATAACCTGTCAGAGCTTAAGTGTGCAATACATGTTGAAAGTACTAAAATAAGCTTTGGTGTATGAATTGCATAGATCTGTTGTGAAGTTTAGGGTTCTTTATTTGTCCTTTCATGTAGAACAATGATAGAAATTATTTTGCTATGTCCTGCCAATTTCTTTAGTAAGTGGTCTCTGCTCACTTAATGTTATCCCAGTTTCTTTTGCTGTTATGTTTTGGATCTTGTCTTGGATATTGTCTCATAGGGAGGGTGTGCACAGCTTTCTGTAGATAGGTGAACCTGTGAAAATTAAAAGCTTTGTGTGAAACCAAGGCATCAAGACCTTGCAATTCTCTAGGCATTTTCTCTGAAACAGCTTGTTTTCTCTTGTCTCAGTGGTTTAGTTAATCTGTAACTCAGATAAACAGCCCTTGGATAATTGAGAAGTGACTGTAATTTTGCCTCCCCCACACACTCATGCTCTTTTTTTTAAGTAAACTACAGGCACATACCATTTTGAAAGCAAAAAATCATAACAGAGAAGAGACTTCCTGAAGAGTCGTCTTTGGTAGAAACTCCATTTTACCATGCATTTGCTATTTGTGTCATGTTCCTAAACTATAGCACAGAAGTATTTAGAGTCTTTTAAATAAAAGTCTAGATAATCAGAATTGCTGCCAGCTTAGATGGGCATCTTTTTTATTAGTAACTTCATAAACTGGAGTTTGTGCAGATCTTTTTTATAAACTTTTCTGAAAGAAAGGTTCACTTGTCTGCCATACTAGATTGGAGTATTTTTTTAATGTTACAAAATACTATTTCTGTACCTATAAATACTTCTCTAAAAGACACAATGAAAATATTTCTGAGGGAATCAGAAATGCTCTGCCAATGACATAAGAGAATTTACAATGCAGGTGTTTCCCAAATACTAAGAAATGCAAACAAAACTCATTAAAATCATATTTGTTATCACTATGAAGTGATCTTTTTGTATATTAATTTTCAAAGATTGTTTTTTCTAATTTAAAGAAGGTTTTGTAGTTGTATATCATTTTGATAACAAGTACCATTATCCTCCTTTTTCTTATGCTGATTTTTATTACAAGATTGCATAATTGCATCACCTAGCTTCCCTGTTGTGGAACAGCATAATGTGTTGGGTGCTTGAGAAATTAGGGTATACCTCAATTTAAAATTGAGATTTTTTTTTAACTTTTTTTTTTACACCTTTTATTTCATTTTCCATCAAGATGTTGTTGGTAGTGATGTACTGAGACATTGCATGGATACTGTGCCTTGCTAGGAAGGTTTGTGTGCTAAACATTCGGTTTTGTTTTTTTATGTAGATGCAAAGTACAATCCGGGAGCATCGGGATGGTGGAAATGCTGGTGGGATCTTCAACAGATACAATGTCATCAGGGTAAGTTTTGAAACATTTCAGTTTTATGCAGTAAAGTGTGTTAGTACTTATACCAGCAGGCAGAATCAGTTTAATGGTTTGCCCTTTTATATTTAAAATTCTTTGTTGATATTCAGAAACAGAGTTAACGCAAGTGCTAAAATGAATGCATGCTCTGCACAGGGAATGAGGGAGAAGTGTCCACTTGGGCTCCTAAAGGAGTCTGAAGAACTGATGTTGAAGACAGAGGTGGTGAAGAACCTGACTGAATTTGAGAGACCTATAACTTCTGTGTTTGACCCTTGCAACACATATTATTTTTTTTTTCTCATTGTAGTCTTTTCTTGCTATTTTAAAAGAGATTTGGGGGGTGTGTGTGGAGGGATGATCATAACTTCTAATAAGAAGCTTCTGTCTCCCTATGCAAGTTTCCAGCTGGACACCACCTCCTTTGCCCTTGCCAACTAGAAAAATGCATTTTCCAAGCCAAGGTATTCCAGAAGATAGTGTTGTCTTTCTGAGGGAAAGTACACTTTCTGGTTTCTTTTTCTGGGGAAAAGGAAATAGAGGGAGTCAGAACAGAACTTGGTTTCTGAGATCCAGCAAATTTCTGAGAAGTAAGCCTTTGCAACTTGATCCAATAGATCATGCATCCTGAAGTAAACTCTGCTTCCATCCTACTCCCAACCAAAGGTGAAGTCCTTTACAGAAACCACAGTGGTATTAGAGCGTTTGACTGAAATTATATAGATAGATTAAACAGCACATCTCATTATTTTTTATGAAAAGCACCAGGAGTGGGTTCTTTCCATAAAAAATAAACCTAAACTAGACAGAAGTTTCAAAGAGCTGGATGAGATCAGTCAGCAGAGCTCAAAGCAGAGAGGGAAGGAGTTTCAGGCAGTTTGTAGTTCTTTGTGGTATTGCAGGCTCTGTGAGAAGAAGACTGAAAATTGTCCTTAAAGCTGAGAACTTAGGCTGCAGTTTCACAGTAGTTTTAACCATTTGTAGGTGTGTGCTACAGAGTCGTTTGAGAGACTTCAGCTGTGTGTGTGGAACAACCATGGGGTTTCTTCATAGCATGCACGTGTTTTGCCGTCAGTTTCCCTGTCAAATTAATGTGAACTCCGTGAAACTATGTTTCATTTCAATTGCAATTCAAATAGATGTGAGAGATTGAAATGTTATGGTAACAGCATGGTTGGATCTGTTGCTCTACTGCAGATTCAAAAGGTAGTGAACAAGAAGTTGCGGGAGAGATTCTGTCACAGACAGAAGGAGGTCTCAGAGGAGAATCATAATCATCACAATGAGCGCATGTTGTTTCACGGTAAGGAAGTAGTGTGTCTTGGTGTGTATTGGTATTTAACAAAGAAACTCCAAACCTTGCAAGGACCCACAGGCAATGTTGTTGTTGCTGTATCACCATCCTATGCAAGTAATCGTGTTTCTGGAAATGTAGGGGGAGCATTGGGGTTGTGGGCGTGGTAGAGTTACTCTGTGTGGTTACTGCAATATAAAAACCTGCACTAGATAAGAAATACTTTCCTCATGTTTCATTTTTTTAAGAAAGAGGAAGGTTTTCTGCTAAGCCGTATCTTAGTCATTTCCAGTAAAGCTGCTGGGATGGTGTTACATTGCTGTGAGAAAGACATGGTGTCTTCTAAATGAGGGGAGCAGCACACAATAAAAGCGTTTTACCCTGGTGCTTCAGGCAAGCATCAGGGAAAGGAATCAAAACTAACCATGAGTTTCAGCAAGATTTCTCTAGAAATGCCTGCAAATGACAATTGCCTGAAGGTCCTTTTGCCCTAGATTCTTCTATGAATCTGTATAGGAAATTGGTTTTGGGTATGATTGTCCTGACACCTTGCCTCACCTTAACCAGTGCTGACTCCTGGAGAAAGTGTGCATTGACAAGATAAATTGCACTGAAATGTGAGTGGGGGGAAAGCCATTTAATGAGATCTGAGAAATGAGTAAGAAATGAGTCACACGTGGGATTTTGGTACATAATGATAAATCCCACACATCACTGCATCCTGCTGGGTATCGCCCCCTTCCAGCTGACTGAGCACACTTTCTGGTATTTAATGGTCTATTTGAGGCAGATAAACTCCTCTTGACATTGAGTCTTGTATTACTACACAACTTAACAAGTACATGTCTTTTTGTGTCACTGTTCTAGGGTCTCCTTTTATTAATGCTATCATTCACAAAGGATTTGATGAAAGGCATGCATACATTGGAGGGATGTTTGGAGCTGGAATTTACTTCGCTGAGAACTCCTCAAAAAGCAACCAATATGTCTACGGAATAGGGGGAGGAACTGGCTGTCCCACACACAAAGACAGGTCCTGTTACATCTGCCACAGGTAGGAGTCCAGCAGAGTTCCCCACACAGCATTCTGGCTGTCCTGGTTTTTATGATCCTGACACAGGATGACCTGCGGGCAAAGAATGGCCACTTGAGCTTGGTCATGGCAGGAAAAAGGCAGTTTTTCATTTATCTAGGCTTAACAAAAACGAATATAAATGCAGCAAGTCCCACAGGAAGGTCAAAAATTACGTCTAAGCATGCAATGAGTATAAATCAAAGTGAGCTATGGCTCAGGAAAGAGGCTTGAAACAGCAAGATTGAAAATGAAGAGTCAGGGGAAAATAGCAATTAAACTCCAGGCACTCTCAGGACAAAACTGCAGTGCAAAGCGGTGGTCAGCAGTACAGTGTTGTACTGTGGATCAGATAATTTTGGAGGTAGATAATTTTGGAACAAGACTTAATCATAGCTTTGTTTTGTCCTGGAGTAGATCAGTGTGTTTCTCACACTTTGACACCTGTCCATTCCCTGCTGATAGGAAAACAGTTTCAGCTTCTTTCAATAGCTTTATATAAAATGGACTAGAACAGGCTTCCATGTGAGAGCTAAACAAACTGTGTGTTTTCCCTTCTGTGCGTCATGAAAGATTTTTTGTGACTGGTTTTATATAGTCTTAGAACTGGTTTCTAAAAGTGTTTCTCTAAAACGCCTTGAGAAATTAATTGTAATGAAATAAATCCAAAAGACTGAAATAATTCTGGAAGCATACAACTCCTAGTAAGATATTTAAAAGGATACTCTCTTCCTTCATTTTAGACAAATGCTCTTCTGTAGAGTGACCCTTGGAAAATCCTTTCTTCAGTTCAGCACAATGAAAATGGCTCATGCCCCTCCGGGGCACCATTCTGTTATCGGCAGGCCAAGTGTGAACGGACTTGCTTACGCTGAGTATGTTATCTACAGAGGAGAACAGGTAGGTGGGTTAGCAGGGACTGGCTTTATAGAAGGACAGAGCTTGGAGCTGGAGATGGGGTGTGGCTGGTTTCCAGACCAAGTGTTCTGTGATAATGCTGCTGATTAGGTTGTTGGGTTTTTTTTTCATTTAAATGGGGAAATAAACAGTGAACTGCACCTAGACAGCAAATGGTACTCCTATCCACTGACCTGCTCTGATTTATACCATGCAGAATTGCCTAATTTCCCCTGTGCAGCACTGATGCAGTCTATTATGGATTGTAGCTTCTCTCAGTATACTGTCTTTCTCCCATTGCATTTTACCAGTATTACTGCAGTAGCAAGGACACATGCATTTCAGGGGTTCTAGTACATCTTGAGGATTCTGGACTTTTTACCTGTAGATTCCCAGCAGTGACAGAGACTACTCTTAAATAACAGCTGGAGTAGCACAGGAGTCTTCAAAAGTTGATTGTTAATCTGAATAACTCAGCTCGACCTTGACTCTAGAAAAATGCTTTGCTTACTACCATGGGTGGCTCCCAGATCACCTGATGAAACTGAATAACCACAGATTTGTGGGGCCTGATGACAAACATTCCAGGTCTTGAGGGAGCTGGCTGATGGTGTTGCCAAGCCACTCTTCATCATACCCTGAGATTATCTTGGTTGGTTGGAGCATGCTGCTAATAATACCAAGATCATGGGTTTGATCCTTGTATGGGCCATTCAAGAGTTGGATTTGATGATCCTTACAGGTCCCTTCCAATGCAGAATATTCTGTGGTTCTGTGACATTTGAAAAGTCATGGCAGTCGGGCAAGGACGCCGGTGTATGGAAAAAGGGAGACTCATATTCACTCATATTTTTTAAAAGGGGAGAAAAGTAGCCACAAGAGAGCTACAGATAGGTGAGCTTTACCTCTGTGCCTGGGAAGCTCATGGAACAGATGTTCATGAAAGGCACATGCAAGACCAGGAGGTGATTCAAGACAGCCAGCACAGCTTCAGTAAGCACAAATCATGCCTGACCAGTCAGGTGACCTTCTATGAGAGAATGACAATGATGGTCCCACAAAGCCTTCTCTTTTCTGAACCAAACAAGCCCATCTCTCTCAGCATCTTCATCCTGTGCTCTCTTCCCCTGACTATCTTATTGGTCCTTTGCTGAACTTGGCTCCAGCTTGCTGGCATCTTTCTTGTATTGGAGAACCTAAAAGTTGTGTGTGGTTTTCTAGATGTGGTCAAGTGAGTATTGACTAAACAGCAGTTGCTGCTACACCTGGTGATTTACCCCAGGATGCTCGTAGCCTTTATTGCTGCCAGAACACACTATTGATTCTGTTTTAGTTTGCTGTCACCCAAGGACCCCATCACTTTTTCAGCTGAGTGGCTTCTCATCCTGCAGTGTTACAAAGAATTAATCTCAGGTGTCTTTGCCCTTGCTGGATTACATGAGCGTTCTGTAGGCCCAGTCTCCTCTCATCTGTCAAGATTCCTCTGAAGGAGGCACTGCCCTCTATCAACTTTAGCTTTGTTTTGGGACTGAACTGGCTACCAGCTGTCTCCAGGAAACACTGGACAGATGGACAAATGACTGACTGGTCATGTGCTTTGGGTGGGCCAAGTATTTTACTGCCAGTAAAGGCATTTGTGGGATACATTGCAAGTTATTGACCCTTTTGAGGTCAGACTTTATCAGTCATCCGAGATTTTTAAGTAACTTAACAGGCACTGACCGATTTGTCAGGATTTAGGATTAGCTAACAAGAGGAGTGACTCTGAATTCCTGTTGCACACAATTTCTGGCAGTGACTGTGTGGAAGAAGAAACATCTTTCTTTCTATCTGTGTATTAACCAAGGTGTTAAGTACATCCAGCATTTCCACACAGTGCTGGCTAGTTTGAAATCCACCTTTTTTTGCATGCTGTGAACATACAGCTGATTCTTGTGCTGTCCTTCCTGGTCACTGTTTAGTGAAATGCAAAAGCTGCAACTTGCTGAGTTACCTTTGCATAAACCAGCATTTTTTTTTTCTTATTTTACTTTCAGGCATACCCAGAATATCTCATTACATACCAGATTGTGAAACCAGAAGCTCCATCACAGACAGCAACAGCAGCAGAACAAAAGACCTAGTAGCTTCAGAGCAGTGGAGAAGGATGTGACTTCAATCCTGGACTGGATGGATACGTGTTTCTGAAAATCAGTATCACATAAAATTCTTAACAACCTGGAAATAAGCTGTATGTCTTTTATAAAGTATTGCTGTCTTGATGAATATATGAGTAACTCTTGCATACTCAACTGCTACTGTTCCTCTTGAGGAAAGTTTACAAGGGACTGCCTTTTAATAACATATCTCAGGCTCCTAGTCTCTGCAGTTACCGTGTGTAAAATAATATTGTTTTGATCTAGACCTTTGGGAACATTATTGTGCAAATGGAAATCTTTATTGGTGCCATCTCACATGTTAAAATTTCAGACACTACTTTTCTAGTTATTTTATTTGCAGATAAATTGCATTAAGCCCATCATTTTCTTTTCAGCATACACCATTCATTTCCTGTTTCAAAGAGATCCTATTTATTCTCCTTTTGTACTCTGAAGATGAGCCGGAACCTTCTTGAAGATATTTTGCACAAAGTCAAGTCGACTAAAATCGTTAACAATGCAATATAAATTTCATCTGAGGAGGGGCTAGGTCAAGTTCTTCAGTATAGGGGTTTTTTTTCACACTTCTGAGCAAACAATAGCATGAGTGAGTGTAACTTTAGAGTGGAAACAAGTGATGTCAGTTTGCTGCCTTGTCTGTGTGAGTTTTCTGGGGGAAGCCCTGGGAAGTGTTTGCAAGGGTAAAACCAGCTCTTGTGCTTAGAAAAACATTATGAAACCAGTCCATGCCCTCTGCTGGCATCTCTAAAAGAACATTTTATAAGGCTCCTGTTACGTGCATGCAGCTTGTGAAATGTTCTGCGGTTACAGCAGTGTATGGTTTTGCTGGGAGAAGCAGGTGAAAAGTCAGAAGATTTCATACAGGAGGGGCGTATCTGGTTCATGTCCCTATGTAAGATGAGACCCAGTAAATGGGTTTCAGGCTGGTAAGGGAGAGTGTATTACAGCAGTTGCCTGTCACATCTTTGTGTGTGACATCACAGTAGAAGAGCTTAAGGGATTTACAAAAGTAATAATTTTTTTAAATATCGATTTTACATTTTGATGAGAATAAAATTTTAAAGTATCAGTTGGCAAGTGGATTTGTTTGCAGGTATACCAGAGAACAAAGTTAGGATTTATTCACTTAATACCCTTCTTCCCAAATTCCCAGGTTTATTTTGCTGGGTAGGAAAAAGTTATTTTTAAGCATTGCATAGCACAGCATCAAACAGTTTCAAAAGTCCCCCTCATGGTGGATATGGATTTAATAAAAGTAGAAACTGTTTCTTTTTTGTGGTGTTTTACAGTTTCAGAGAAGGTTGAAGATCAAGACCTGTTAATTTTTTTCCTAACAACCAATATCAGGAGATGTGCTTCAGTGTTGACCATGTAACAACTGGAGGAAAAAAAAGTTCCTTTGGACACAACACATTGTACATTTCCCTATCAACCAGCACTGTTTAGTATCTGATGATCCAGTTCATGCATTCAGGTTTTATCCCCCTTAAAGCAAGAAAGCAACAGAATAGTGTGCTCTTAGTTGATAAGAATATACGTGCTCCCCATAAGCGGGATTTTGCTAACATGTTTGTATAAAACAGACTTAATCCTGAAGAGCGTTTCACTTTCAGCATTAAGACACAATTTTTATTTTTAACGTTAAGGATTAATGTTGAAGCAAGTCATCCTCACAAGAAATGTCACCCACTGTAAAATCAGTCATTTGATGCAATATGGCTACCTGAACATCATCTGTTTGTAATATCTCTGAAGGAAACCTTAGAAATAGCAATACTCCAACAGAACTTGAACTCTGAGTTTTACTTATCTTGAGCTGACAGTGGATATATGGTTCTCGCTTCATTTTGTGACCTGATTAAATATGTAGCTTTGAAGTCCCAGCGAGGCTCTAGCCTAGTTGTCCTTTTAAACAAGTTTCATTGATAAAATTGGGTGCTTGTATTTTTGGCTACTTGTTTCATAGTGTTAGGATTGCAAAGATCACCACTAGGCTTTGAAGCTTTGTATTCACCATTTAAGTTTGGGGTTTGTTTTTCATTTAGTTCATAATGGAGTGGGGGGATGTGCCTATCTGCACTAGGGTTTCAGACTGCGACCAGAGCGAGTGCTGTTCTCCATCCCCAGTTAGACATAGTTTTAAATGGTGAAACAGCTGTGCTGCTTAAGTGAGAAAAATGGTTAATGTGGGTGTGAAAGTTAAAAGCTTTACATCTTTCAAAAACAAGAACAAATCTAAAATGTAAAACCCCACCAAGCCCACACCGGATGCTGTTCTTGCTTGTTGTTTCCTATGTGCTGGTTGAACTAATGGCTAGTCTGGATTTCTTTTACAGCCTGAAACGTCTAGAGGATAAAAATACCCTGGAGGAGACTGAGGGGAGACCTCATTAGGGTCTTCAACATCCTCACAAGAGGAAGTGGAGGGTTGGTACCAATGTCTTCACTCTGTGACCGGTAACAAGAGTGGAGGAAGCAGCATAAAGCTGAGTCAGGGGAGGATTAGGTTGGATATTAGGAGAAAGGATTTTCACCCAGAGGGTGGTTGGGCACTGGAACAGGCTCCCCAGGGAAGTGGTCACAGCACCAAGCCTGACAGAGTTCAAGAAGCCTTTGGACAATGCTCTCAGGCACCTCGTGTGACTCTTGGGCTGTCCTGTGCAGAGCCAGGAGTTGGAATCATTGGTCCTTATGGGTCCCTTCCAACTCAGCATATTCTGTGAATCTACTTTCCAGTATCTTTGAACTGCCAGTGTTAATGTTTCTGATGTTCTGTGCAGAGTAAAGGTGCTGTGTGAGGAAATAATTTTGCAGTGTTTTTTGTCTCGTAATGACGTAATCTCATATCCGTTTGTGGCCAGACACAGAGGAATACCCAGGCCTGATGATGCATCTGTGTGTTGTAGACACCTGTGCAGGAGTAGCATATGTTGTCATAGTTCCTCTTACAGTTCAAAACAAAGTGAGGATCTGCCCATCAATATCAAAGTTACCTGTGAAAAACCCGGTTGTGGTTGTGGTGGTAGAGCTGCATTTGGCAGGCCGTTAACGGTACAGACGCTGCTGCTTTAGCTGGGGGAGTTAACTACAATGGGACCTTAAAAATGCCATGACCCCATAACCAGGCAGTTGCTGCCTCTTGAGAAATGAAGCCTTTGACCTCCTGAGAAGAGCAGTCCCCTGATACTGGGATGCTCATTTACAGTATCGGATCACCAGTGGGGGGCACATTAGGAGCTGACATAAAAACAGTGGGCTAAGCCCTCATAGGCTTGGGAGACCAGGGACAGAACTTGGTGTCTGCTGGCACAAGGGACAATGTGTCTCTCAGGCCTGTTGATTTTTGTCAGTGTCCCTTCGAGGCAGCATTTTGAAACTTCTTTGTAGTTTTGCAACAGGACCTTAATAGGCAAAACAGAAAGAAAAGTCACCATCTGACAAAGGAGGGAGGGTTCTGCTCTCCATTGCTGAAACTGTTTCCATGAGACTGATGGCTTAGATACCTGGTGCAGAGTGAAACTGCAGTCTGATTGCTGTCAACAAAACTTCTGTTAGGATTAAAAGCAGACAGTACAGTACCTTAATAAGGTATATTTTATGTTCTCGTTCTTATTTTTATCTACCAGTTGTGTTTGATCCCAGCTCCACAGAGACTGTTACAAACCTCTTATACTAGCTCCACCATCTTGCAGTCACTATTGATTTTCTAACCTGTTTCGAGTGGTTTGCGTGTGATGCAATTGAATCCCACTGCATTATGTAGCAGAAATTTATTTTGCCTGCAAACTTAAACTTTGCTTGTCTGTTATGGGAGTACCCCAAAAGAAAATTCTACACTGAAGCAAAGAGAAAACCCTGCAAAATGTTCTGCACTGTTTGCTTTGGTGGGCAAAGACACAGAAAAGGCATCTGGTATATGGGAGGGAGCAACTCCTGGAGAAGGGCATGTTCTTGGTTCTGGAAACCAGCTGTTCCTGCTGTTTGTTGTAGGTTAGAGGAGGTGTCTGCTCCCTGTGAATGTGTCAGGTGATGAGGGATGCAAACATGTTGTGCCACTGCGTGGCCTGTGAGAGCTACTAAAGACAGTGGCAAATCTCAGAAAAGCCTCCTGCATCCCTGCAATGACATCAGAGTTTCTGCACTGCCTGCAATTTCCATATGGGACTATTAACCAAAATTGTCCTGAACAGGATTTTTCAAGGTGGGTAAAAGGAAGGGTCCAGCCACAAAACAGATTAGTTTTGCTAGTTGCTGATCATTCTCAGAAACTGAATGTCAGAAAATGTGTGAATTTATTTTCAGTGGTATTTCTCTGTTTCCATGCTGCTTTGCCACAGAAAGTCTAGCTCAGAAATCTAAAAGGACGTGCATCTAATGCATGCTTCAGTTATGCTAAGCTGAATATTTGTGCAGGATTGTAAGCTATGCTGCAGCCCCCATAGGGAAGACCTGGGAAAGCACATATTCAGTTCTCATGTAGCAAGGGGCTTGTGAGCCTCCAGAGACTTGAATCCATTGGTGATCAGAGGTGGTGGCTTGGCACAGACATGTTCTCCTGGTCTTTCTGAGAGTGGTGGGACAGATGTACAGAGGGGGAATGGCAGTGTTCCCACCTCTGAACAGAGTCAATGTGAAACCCAAAGGATTGGGGAACACAGTATGTGTTAAAATCTCTGAAGCAAGGTGAATGAGCTTGGGAGTCTGTAGAGGACATGGGAAGCAGATGCATTTCCATTACACTGACACATATGCCTGTCAAGTCACATTATCTGACTGGGTTTGATGTATCGGTCTTGCTGAACCTGTTGGTGGCAAATTTTAGTGCTGGTCCCATTAGTTACTAATGTAGATTATTAGAATCTCTGTTGTTACAAGATAATTTTGACACTTTCTTAACATCTGCAGAACTTGCTTCAGCTTTGGAAATTGAAACAGGGATTTTCTGTGCTGCAGTCCCATGAGCTTGTGCTTTGTCATTCCTAATTGCTTTCTCTGGCAACCCAGATGGCAATGCAGCTGGGGGTTGAATTTCTAGACCTTTTTTTGTGTAACTTGTTTTCATAACTAGCCCTGTATGTGTCCTCTCTTGGTTGCCAATTACCTGGAGCTGGGATATCATTTATTTATTTCTTCTTTTACCTTCTCTCTCAAAGTTGAAGACGATGGGCAGTTTCTCAGCCTACCTACATGGTGGACTTTAGGTAACATCTCTGTAACAACTGAGTTTGATCTATTAATGTGCTTGGCTAAATGTCTGATCTGCAATACTTGTAATAGTTTAAAAGTCAATAAATACATTTTTAACAGTTGCTCTGTGAAAATGGAATGTGTGCACAACCTGCTTTTCTGTCTTGGTCTTAGGACAAATTTGCTCCAGCCAAACTGTTGAAAACAGTTTTATTTTTATTTTCTTCAAACAGTGTTTTCTCCCTCCCTCAGGCAATAAATAAAAAGTTAATCTCTAGAAAAAAAAAAGAACAAAACCATACATATGTACATCAGCCACACAGGCATCTTGTGTGTTGGACTGGAGGGAAGGGCAGAGGTAGGGTGGGAAATAAGGCTCCAGGTGGGTTGAAGATGAGGCATTTTCAGAGCTTGGACCAAAAGCTGCAGAAATGTTGCACAGGTGAACAAGACTCAGCACAGGAAAAGGGCTGGTCACGAGGTGGGAGAAGCTTGAAAATGCTGGATGAATGACACCTCTGGGCCAGCCTGTCCTCCACCCCACAGCTTCTCTCTCCGCGATTATAGCCCACCCATGTCCCAGGACATCTTCTTTTGGAAGAAGAGCAGCAGTGGGCCCGTGGAGAGGAAACTGAACAAAGTAATCAAAAGCAGCCCTTCTTTCTCATCTTAAAGCCACAGGAGATTGGACCTAAGTTTTGTAGAAACCAGTGATCCACAGAGGCAAGAAAAGAGGCATTTCAGGCTACATCTCTCCCTCCAAACTACTTCCCAACCACAGAGATTGCTTTCCTCCATTGGAATAGGCTCAGCTAGTGACTTGGCAGCTGCCTGCCAGGTCCTGCCTCATCTCCCCAGCCATTGGCAGGGCTGGGGTTGAGTGCAGGCAGCCTTGTGCCACCACTCCTGCTCGCCCCAAGGCCCTGCCTGCAGCTCTGCTTGTCCAAAGCGTACCTGGCTCAGGTAAGCAGCACCCACCACACACACACAGGTCTCTCTGCAAGGGGGAAGGCTGCTGCACAATAAAAACAAGGTATGTTCCCATGTCAACCTAGATGAGCTGGGGGCAGAAACATGGGGAGAGGGGCAGGTGTAAAAAAACAAGACAGTAAAATTAGGGATGGAAACACATGAAGACCAGGCACTTGAGGAAACCCAGTACACTATTTTTTTCCTCCCCCAAAGAGCCTGGACAATGTCAAGGTTTGTGGCTTTTACAACTTCGTGCTTTCAAAACATAACAATAAAAAGCAAACAAACCAAGATGAGGTAAGAAATTTCTCTACGAAAAAGATGTCGAGTCCAGCGTGAATGGCAGTGTCCGGCACTATTGCTTAACATCACAGGGCTCCACGCCCCCTGCACGCCTGGCACTACCTGCCCGGCTGGCCTCGGCCCTGAGCTAACAGCTGGGCGATGTGGTGATGGGGCTGTGCAGGTAGGGGAGGCTGCTGGGGGTGGCATGGACACCGACAGACACTGGGAAGCTGAAGACAAACTGCGAGGTGGGGGTGGAGGTGGCCTTGCCCCGCTCCCGCAGCGTCCCCGAGGGGCTGACGGCCTCCACTGCGTATGAAGTGGCCAACACCTGCGACTCGAACTGCAGCAGCTGCCCCATGAAGCTGAAGTTTGGGGAGATGATGCTCCGGCGCTGCTTGACAAACTCAAAGGCCTCCTCTAGCTTGACACGCTTCTTCATCATCAGGTACGCCAAGCAGATGGTGGCTGAGCGGGAGATCCCAGCCTGGCAGTGCACCAGGACCCGGCCACAGCACTCCTTCACTGAGTCTGGGGGGCAACAGGGGTGAGACGTGAGACCCAGGCCGTGCCACCAAGGCCCAACCCCTCACCAAACCCACAGGTGGTGGCTGATCTCCCTCCCACCATGGCAACCAGTGCAGACAACATCTCTGCACAGGCACTCACCAATGTACTCAATTGCCTCCATGAACCAGGAGCTGATGTCAGCTTTATGGTTATCCTCCACAGGGATACACTTGTACTGGTAGTGCCCCTCAAAGTGGTTGGGGCAGTCTGAGGAGACGTTCAGCAGGGCTGTGATGCCCAGGGCATCAAGCATGTCCCGCCGGGCTGCGTGGTAAGCGCTGCCAAGATAGAGGAAGGGAAGGATTTCCACAGGTCCACCCTGTTAGAGAGAAAAACAACAGATATGGGGTTGACCAGGGGACAGTGCCAGGCAGGACACATATCCAGATGGCATGGAAACATCAAGTTGTGCGGCAACCTGGCACCTGATCCAGGGCCCTCAGAAGAGGGAGCAGAGGCTGCCTTCCTGAGGTGCTAAACCTATTTCAACCCTTCCTCTTCCTCTCCTTCGCCTGTTCAGAAACAGGCAGGTGTGGGTTAACAGGATTTGGGCTTGTCCACTCTTTGGTGCACACAAACACCCTGGGATTAGGAGGACCACCACGTTTTCCCATGAGAGGAAAGGAAGCAGGACTCTGGCTCCACAAGCCCCAGCTGAGGGAGAGCAGAGACTCCCATTGGAGCAGGTTGCAATGCTGGAAGTGCAGTCTAAATAGCTGAGCACTGGGCTTTTAGACATACCTGGTCATGAAAGGGGGTCCCACAGGAGCTACAGCCCAAGTCCAAGGGCTCAGCACTGGTGGGGGGTGACACATTGCTCAGGGACTTGGTTTTTGCACAGAATTCAGGGTACTCCGAGGAAAAGCGCTCATAGCCCCCTGCAAGAAGAGAGGCACAAAGTGTTATCCCAGACCACATTCACAGGACTGCAGAACGGCACAGCCAGAGATGCCCTTGGCCACTAGATGATGCTACAGCGATGGAGAGTGGCCTCCTGCCCCAGGAGGAGCAGACAGGCTCTCGGCAGCAAGGGGGGGAATCCCTGCGGCCCCATCATTCCCTTGGAGTAAGAGCACCAAGAGCAATGATCTTGGCCACCCAAAGTCTCTGGTCCCCTGCTTTCTGCTGGCCAAAACCCCAGACTGAGGCCAAGGCTGCTCTCTGAGACAATGAAGAGAGGATTTATTTCCAGCATACCCAGACTTAAATGGGAAAAGCTGCTTCGAGGCCAATGACTGTTCAGTTCTCATCTTCCCTTGACACATAATTTTGTCGCAAAACATATGCAGGTCTCCCATTCCCAGCTTGACCCCCCAGCTCAGAGCTCCCAAAACAACAGACCAGGAAAGCCCTGGCGCTGGCCAGGTATAGCCAAGATGGCCCCACAGCCAAGCTGCCCTCAGAGAGAGGCACAGAGAGCTGCCTCCCAAGGACACAGGTGCAAGCTGACATGCAAGGACACATGGAGAAGCTTGTTTCTCTGACCTGATAAGCACAGGGGCCATCAGAGCTTCGTTATGGCAGGTGAAACAAGAGCAAACCCTGCTGAGTTCCCACAACAGGGAAACCACAGTGTTGGCTTGCCAATAAACACCTCTGGTGAGATTTCCTTCTCTCACTGAAATCAAATCAACAACCCTGACACCTTTGTAGGGTCTAACTTTGAGCCTCAGAATCAGTAAAAATCAAGTATTTTACTATCACCACAAGACTTCAGCTAGATCATGCCCTGACTCCCAGCACGGTTCCCGAAGACTCAAACCAACTGCAGGACCTATGCCTGCAGATTTTGGCTTACCAGAGCATACAGCAGCAAACATCTTTCTTATCCAGCCTTAGCTCTGAGACTGCCCTGAACAAGGCTGGATATTCAAAACAATGGATGCAAGCGTCTCAGGCAGCCCAGGAATCGCTAGGCAGTTAGAGCCCGATAGTGCCAGCATCCCCGTGTCCTTTGTGATTTCCTCCCCCTACAAAAGGAAGGGCTCTAGTACCTTAAAGCAGAGCCGTGCAGATGCATCACTGCGTTTGCATTGTCCCTCCCACGCAGCCAGGACAGTTTGCAGAGGCTGCATTTCCCTGGCCTGACATCCCTTCACAGTCCTACTGCTTCGATGTGAAAGAGCATCCAAAAAAAAAGTCTAACCAAGAGCCCTGGTTAGACTTGTTCCAGAGATCTGGTCCTAAAATCCCTGGATTGCACTCCAGTGGTCACAGCACCAAGAGAGGCAAAAGCTGTCCAGGGTGATGGGCAGAAACAGCTTGGAAAGAATGGTTCTTGGAAACAAAAGGAGACCTTTTCAAATGTTTCTCTTCAATGAATCTCATCAGATTCATTGATCCAGCAGCTCCTGGCTGTGCACACCAGCCCTGCCCAGTGCAGGAGCCAGGCAGAGCAGGTGCCCATGGCCAAGCAACACCCAGTCAGGCTGTTTCACAGGGAATCTGGCAGCTGCCAGACCTGCACAAAACACATCTGGGTCCCCATTGTGACCTGCACCCAGCAAATGTGCACTTGGGCATGCACAGCTCTGGGTTAGTGTAGCTCTCATGGAATCACAGCAAGATCACTTTAGCAGCTCTGTGGTACGCAAGAAGAAGACTGTAGTGCTGAGACCAAGTCTCTCGGAACCCCTTCCTTAAAAGGGCTCCCATTCCAACCAACCTCCCACGAGAACCACAGAGGCACTAGAAGCTCTCAGCTGACAAAGGCCACCCTTGAAGCAGAGCAGCATTTCCTGCCACATGCGTGGCTCCAGCACCACGCTGGCTCCTGGTGCAGGAGCTTGCTCCTGAGCGAGCCCTTGCTGTGCAGGCACTCCCGCAGCAGCACATCGTATCACATCCCTGGAACAGCTCCTGCTGCTTTTACTGTATCTAGTACAACTGAAGTGCTAGCTCCTCCATCTATCAAGCCTCTTAATGGATTTGCTACTCTGCATACACATCCTCACCCCTGCTGTAAGTAAGCCAAGGAATAAATTGACTCTCAGGCTGTAAACAGAAAAGAAAAAACCCCACAGAGCTCATCCAGGAACCCCAGCTGAGCATCCCCCGCCCCTAAATCATCTCACGGCAATTCTCAGGACCAGCAGCTCCAAATGCGCACAGCTTCTCATTTAACACACGGCAGAGGGGGGAAGCCCTGATCCCGGCTGTAGTGACAAAAGGAGCAGAGAGTTTTCTCTGCCCGCTGCAAAGGGACATGGCAGTGACAGCAGCTATTGGACCCTGCCCGAATACCTTCTCCGCACCGCGGGGCTGGGGGTGAACTCGAACAAAGCGATCTCCCCACGCACACTCACTTCTCTCAGGTCCCAGGCAGGGCCACGGGGCCCGCTCGGTGCCCCTGAGCCGGCTCAGACCGCCCGGGCACCCACGCCTGGGGCCGATGGCCGCGCTGCCACCGCCAGGGACCCGAGCTCCGGGGCAGCGCGGCCCCCGCCGCTCCCAACTTCTGGCAGGACAGCCGGGGGCGGGAGAAGGGAGCGCCCTGCCCGGGGCGCGGGGAGGCCGGTCCCCCGTTCCCGGGCGGGGGCAGCTGTCCGCGGCCGGTTCTTCCCCCCCCCGTCGTTCCCGCCGCCCGCTCCCCGCCGCCGGTACCTGCCAGGAGGCGGATGTCGGCGCGCGCCGTGTCGCGACGGAGCGCGCGCACCACGAGCGCCACGGTGCTGTCCTCGCGCAGGGCCTCCGCGCGCGGGCTGCGCTCGTCGTACACCACGACGGCGGCGTAGAGCCCGGCCCGCAGCCGCGCCCGCACCTCGCCCTCGGCCGGCAGGATCTGCTCCAGGCTCACGGCGCCCTTGGCCCGCCGCCGCACGATCGTGTTGCAGCGCACGTTGAGCGCCCCGCGGATGTGCCCGGCGCTGTGAGCCAGGAAGGGGCGGCAGTCCAGCACCAGGCACCGCGCGGCGCCGCCGGCCCCGGCCTCGTCGCGGCCCACGAGCCGCCGCAGCGCGCTGCCCTCCATCTCGCGCAGCCCCTCGGTGGCCACCATGGCGGGGGGAGCGCCCGCCGGGCCCCGCGCGCGCCGCGCGCCGCCTTTACTACCCGGCGGCGGCCGCTCGCGCGCCCCCGCCCCGCCCCGCCCCGCCCCATTCACCGCGCGCCGGGGCCGCATGAATGGAGGGGAGGCGGCGCGCGGGCGCGGCGACGTCACCGCCTCCATTCACAAAAAAAGAAAATCCGTCCGCGCCGCCGGCCCGCCGCGGGTTGTGAATGGAAGAGAGCGGCGGGCCGCGCCGAGCCTTTGTCACCGCCGGGCAGCGCCGTGTCACCCCCGCCGGGACCCCGCCGGGTCCCACACGCTGCGGGAGCACACGGCAGTCTACACACGCACACAGACAAACACACATAGAGAGACACACAGACAAACACACATACACACACACATACACAGACACACACACAGACACACACACATAGACACACACACACACACACACACACAGAGACACACATACAGACACACACACACAGACGGACACACACAGACACACACACTCAAGCACACGCTGCGCACATTCCTCTTCCTTTGTCCCCTTGCTACTGTTTTGCTTGGACCGCTTGCCGCGGCGAGGGGCACTAGGCGGGGCCCGCTGTCAGCTCTGCAGGGTCCCTCTGGGTCCTTCTGACTGCATATCTTTCACAGCCACGCTTCCTCTGTCAGAAGATGGCATCTCATTAGCCGCAGAGCCCTAAAAACACTACACCACCCTTCTTGTGATGCGACTGTGGATGGAGCTCTTCGGTTTAATTCCTCCCACAGAGAAACTCTATTTTCGGCTAAAAGCCTAAGGAGTAAATGCACAGCCCTGCAGCGTCCCAGGAGGGTCTCCCCACAACCACCACCCAAACATGCAATCATTTCACCCCAAAGTCCCGTTTCGGACTGCTTTCAAACAGAAGCAGTGTCGCAAACCACAATGCCAGCGGCCGTGCTCAGGGCATTTCCTGCTGGAAACACAAGCTGGCCAGTCTCAGGTAAGTCTGCTTCAGAGACCTGAAGGTATTCAGCTATCCCGACGTGGACCTGAACGTGGTGGGTGTAAGGTTAGAGGCCCGGGGGTTATTCAAGCCCATCTGCCCCGTCACTGCTTCTCACAGAGGGCAGCACCTAGAGGCAGCTTGACTTCCCCTGCCCTGCATGCCCGGTCACTGTTTACCCGGGCAAGGCAGGGGAACACCTGGCTGTGTGTGCCTGCCTGGGAGGAATCCAGCCTACCACTGCGTTCTGGTGACACTCCTGCATCCCGCTGCTGCCTCTCCTTTACACTCTGCTCTCTGACCCCCGCTGGGCTCTCCCCTCGGCCTGAGTCAGCCCGATCTTTGCACCTGTGGCTTTTGTGCCCCGTGCCAACCCTTCACCAGCCAAGTCAAATCAGATGAGCTGGGGGGAAGACACAGCTGCCATTGGTGTAATATATCCCACTTCAGGAATGCATTAGAGCCTGTTGCCTAATACAACAGGGGTGGAAGGCTAATTGTCTCCCATTCCAACCCGCATCGAACACAAGAAAAGCAAAACCCTGTTTCTGCTGAAGTAAACCAGACTCTGGGTGGCCAGTGACATACCAGAGACATTGTTTCTTCCTTTAGAGAAAGCTGTCACAGACAAAAAACTCAAACTGAGAATTTGATTACAAACTAATGGAAAATTACACTCTCATATCAACAATACTTGAACTCAAGCTGGATCATCAAAACATCCTAAAAAGTTTTGCGTGAGGCCTGATGCCAAAATACGTTTTCTTTGTTCTTCTTGGGCAGATGTTGGCCACCACCACAGGATGAGCTAGCCTGGTGTCTCCAATGCCTTCTGCACTATTCAATCCAGCTTTTACACTAATATTGGATACCCAAGGGCACAAAGTGTACGTCCTTGGAGACAGGCTTATCATCCTAATTTTTCCCTCTCTTGTCCAGCATGTGACTGGGACAAACTGATCTGAGGTTGGAGACGAGGGTGATATTGTCATGGGTGCAGGAAGGGGCATTTGGGCTGATGTCCCTGGATGTTTGCAAGAGCACTGATGGAGGAGATTATTTCAGGGTGGAGTGTAGAAGGATGTGTGTGCACGTGCAGATTTTCAAGTATTTTCATGTGCCTGAACCATTTCCCCACTCTTCATCCCTTCCTGCTGCCTATCTAGAGGTGGCAGGTTCTTGGCTCTTTCTTCCTGGAAAATAAACTGCACCCAGCCAGGCTGCTGGGAATCCCACTGTGCGCCTACACTGGGCATTGTCACAGCTGTGCTCCTGGCACTGGGCATTGTCACAGCTGTGCTCCTGGCTGGTCACATCTGGAGCTGGTGCTGTGCTGGGGATGGTGGCCCACAGACATGGGGAGAAGTTGAACACAAAGGCAAGAGTGCCCAAAGGGAACCAAGTCAAGGCCACCCACCCAGGATACACCACTGGAGGAGAAGAGGGATGGATCTCCCTCACTGCAGCTAGCTCAAGAGGAGATCTAATTAACCTTATTTATAGAGGTATTAAGATGTGAGCCCCCAAAAATTCTTGCAAGGCAGAAGACACAATCAAAAGAAGCAGCACAGTTACGTGGGGTGGAGGCACGGGGCATATGGAAAGGACTGAGGAAAGGGGGTGGGGATTGGAGAAGACCACACTGCTTCATGTCCTGACTTTGTAAACCCAGGGAAGTGTGAAAGCTAATATTCCTGTCAAACAGCATCCTTACGGTGCAAACTGAAATATATCCCGCTGGAAAACAAGCATCCAAAAGCAAAGAGAGAGAGAGAGCAAGAGACATTCATTTCCTTTGCAGCAGAGTCAAGGAATCATCTTTTATATGGCCCTGGCCAGAAAAGGCAATTGGTGAAAGAGGCTGAAGGGAAATGAATTGTCAAAGGAGGCACATGTTTGGATGATTAAATGTCAATATGTACCTTGAATTAAGAAAAAGGAATTTACACCTCATCTCACTGTGGCAGCAAAAACCAAATTAGAGTCAGACTCTAAATTTTCCAGCCAATAGATACCAATTTGTTTGGCAACCTAAAGGCTTTTTCTGCCCAGAGAAATGCTGAAGAATAAGTTCCCCTGGGTGGGCAATAGCTGCTGTGGGCAGCTCGAAGCTGCTGAGCTCTGTGAGCCCTCTGGGCTCCTCTAGGCTTTCCTGGCTCCGCTCCCCTGGCTCCTGGCCCCAGTGTGCACTCATGGAGTTCTGGTGTGCTGTGTCACGCTGCAGGTCTCAGCTACCTGACAGATGTGCCTGCCTCTGTGCCACTGGGCAGGAACGCTGGCAAGGACTTTGTTATGCTAAAGTTTTCCCGTGAGCTTGGCTCCCTCCATCCTCCTGCTCAGCCAGTGCAGCTGTGGATGGACAAAGCACAGATGTACCTCCTCACTGCTCCTGGCACGTGACAGAAGTTGCAGCGTAAAGATGCTGCCACCTTTCCCTGGCTGCTCTCAGCGGTTGGCCAAAGGGTTGAGTGGTTTGCCCTGGCACGTGCAGGAAGCTTTTGGCAGAAATGAAAGGCAGAATCAAGATCTTAGCAACTTGCAAGTCTGCACTTACCGACAGAACCCGTCCCTCCCGGAGTGCCACAGCAGCATGGTTCCCTTCTGTCCTCTTGCAGCACCTTACGGTTCTCCTTTCATGCACTCTCCCTTCCTCACAGTGTTCCAGGCTGGGGAATGCACCTCCTGTCCACAAAGGGAAGTGCAGCAGTGAAAGAGTTAAAATATTCTTGTTAATAAATTCAGGCTGTCTTTTCCTCTAGGGCATATTTACATATTAATGGAGGGGAATTGTAATGAACCTGTCTAGGGAGGCTAAAGGGGAAATTATACAAGGTTGGCTGCAAAGGTGGAGGAGGGGAAAATGTTCATTTTCAGCGCTTTCCAACCCCTCAGCTGCAAAAGCATGTGACCAGCCTAGGCTCCAGGGCAGTGCCTTGCCTGGCATGGGACACCCCAGAGTGAACACAGAACCAGAGGGCAGGTAGCTTTTTGGACCCACTTGTGTCCCTCCTGCACTGGCTTCTCCTAGCTAAGCTTCACACTGCTCCAGATGTTATTTTAAGCCCACGGTCACAACAGCATATTTCAGCAAGCATGTCCCAAATCATCACCCCATCCTCCAAGGCATCCTGACAAAATGCAGCTCCTGGTGGGCAGTCACAAGAGCAGCTCACCCACAATTAGTTTTCAGCAGACAATCTCTCAGGGCTTTTCCACAAAACTGTGCTTGGAGCAAGAGGCAAGGGAGCTAAGGAAGGGAATTTGTCCCAGGCTGGGCTGAAGTGCTTACCTATCCCATCCCTGCTCCTTCACACCAGGCTGCTTGAACCCTGCCATGATCTTTGTTGCCTCAAGCCCCAAAGCTCTCTGCATGCCAGCCCAAAAGCCTTTGACAGCACATGAAAGATGCCAGGAGCTTTGCCAGGTCTGTTTTCCCTGCTCGCTGCTGAGGCCTCAGTGTGTAATCCCCACTCCAGTGAACTGCCCTACAGATTTTATCTCAAGAAGAACAAATAATCTGTTGCTTTTGCACTGCAATATCAGATAGAGCTATAAATCACTAGATAGGAGACTAATTACTGGGCCTCTGATCTGATTTAGATTGGAAGATGGAAAAACCAGCCTTTATTCCTGAAAGCAAAGTAGCTTCTTCAGAACAGCAATGGGTGCTCCATGTACCTCAATAGCTACAAATGGTTTATGCCCATGCAAACGAGATCAGGGCAGGACCCACTCAAATTAGCAGGATACAAAGTGGCCTGCAGATTTTCTGCTGCAGATTTGGTTTCCCCCCACTTCTCTCTTTCTCTCTCAACCCTCTGTTTTTTGCCACTGCTTCATCTCTGCTTGTAAAAATCAGCACAGCTCCAGTTACCCTGGGTGAGAAATGTGAGGTCTGATCCAGCATGGTTAGTGAATGGGAGCAAGATTTTAAGATGATCAGTGACTTCTGCTAGGGAAAGGCTGTTCTGCCACAGCCCTAAATGTTGCCTGCAGAAACAGGAGCCTTCCAAAATCCCATGCTGCTTCTTGTTGACCTGCCTGGGAAGTGTGAGGGGACACCAACTGCAGGGTTTGGAGGTTCATTGCTGGTGGGACTCCTGAGGACTGGATGGTAGGTAAGGGCACACAGAACTGATGCATCCGTCACTCCTGCTCTGAAGGACTTAGGAGCCCAATGTTCCCACAGGTGTAGCAGACTTGCCCCTCAATATCACTCCTCGACAACAACCAGGACCCAGAGACCAGCGCTGATTTGGGTCCTGGCAGGTGCAGAGCCAGCCTGGCTGTCTCCTGGGAACTGCATCTTCCAGCACCTGGTTCAGACTGGGTGGTGGTTGGTTGGATGCAGGGTGATTGCTGAATGTTTCTGCAGCCTTGGTGCACCAGGGTAGCCCACACTGGGAAGCTTCTTCCTGACATAAGAATCTGGACTTGCTATGCTTAACATTTTGTCATTTTTTTCTACAAATGCGGTGCTGTGCCCACTGTCACACCCCATCAGCATCCTCCTGCCTTCCACAAAAACCCCGAAGCTTCCCCCATTCCAGGTGTCAGGACACACATGGTCTGTGGTCATATTATTACAATCAAGGATTATAAAGCAGATGTATGTGAGGTGGATAAAACAGGCACATGGGTCCCTTAATCCCAGAATTTTAAGTGCCATGGGGATTAGTTTTACATCTTTGGCTGCAGGATTTGGGGATGCAGCAGAGCCAGAGAAGTGAATCTGTGAAAGCAAGTTGATCCCCTCCTCTCAGTTTGCTGTAAGACAAATGCAGTGTAGGGGAGCTGCTTTGAGAACTAGATTGAAGCCGGTAAGGGATGTGGCATTTTAACCTTTAACGTAGCCTGTGACATTTTGCCTTTAACACACATTATATCCCACATGACTGTGAAGCCAGGGATCACTCCTGAAAACTCTCCAGCCCTGGTGCAGTATTTAATCATGGGCATAGAGATCCTAGCAGCTGCCTTCTTTGGGGACATCAGTGTTTGCAAGTTGAAAGAGAAATGCCTCGCTTGAAATTCCCAGTGTTTGGTTAAGCATCCGGCCTCAGTGATAGGATTGAAGCTGAGCTTTGAATGACGTTTTTTGCTAGGAAGAAAGGGCTGGGGAAGAGACATTTTTCCCTTGGGCTTAAGATCATAAATAAGGCAGTGTTATGTAAGTGTGACTATAACCTATTTATACATAGTGTCAGACTCAGGCACTCAGGCTATGAATGACAAATCTCCCACTAATTTTTATGAATGTAGCAGTGGTACCTGTATGAGTTTTGAAACAGCAGTGGAAATGCAGGCTGTTCTGTGCCAGCAGTAACTGGGACACCCCTTCAAGTTACACTGAGGGAGGGATGACTTGTGTCTGGCATTTCCTCTTCTACAGACACAGAGGTTGCAGTTGGCTTCAGGCAGCTCCCTTGGACCCATTCCTGATCGCAAGGCCCAAGTGGCAGGCACCAGGGGAATGGAAACCTGCCGCTCTTCCTGGGACAAACCCAGTCTCTTGTCCCTCAAGCAGTGGAAAAGTCAAGGAAACATCTTGCTGCAGGCCCTGCGCATGCTGGGAGTTTACAGGGCGTCAAAAGTAAAAGGATCAATTCCTGGAAGTAAAGCACATGGGTGGTTACTAAACACAGGGAGATTACTGAGCTGGAACTGTTCAGAAGCCGGAAGTGTAGCTGAACTCCTTCTGGCAGACACTTGTGCTATTTCTGTGTATCTGTCCCTCATACTGCTGTTGCTCAGTGTAAAGTTGCTGAGCAGAGTGGTTAGAGCCAAAGTTCTAACCTCACATGGGCCAACACAGCCTTAGCTGTGTGTGTCTAAATGGGTTGGCATAGCCTGATGCCTGCCTGGGACCAAGACGATGGCAACTGTATATAAAAAAAATCAAATTAAGATTTATACCCAGAAATTACTCCTGAGGCACAGAGAGCCAGTCATCGCAATTGTGACAAGACAAAACCCCAAAGCAGCTTCAAGTTTAAAGACAGGCTTTTTCCTTCTCCATTGCCTCCCAGTCTGGGCTCTGCCTTGAGCGCTGTCTCAGAACAGCAAACAATCACACATCCCTCTCATGGGCCCTGTGCCAGCAGCTATGGACCCCAGAGACCTGAGCATCACAGCCATCCACAGGAGGTTGTGGCAAGAGGAGAAAGTCTGAAATCCCTGTGGGGCTTCTTTGTGCCTCTGGTTAATCTCCCTTCTCTGCTCCACAGATGATCTCAGCTCCCGCTGCGACCTGATCACACAAATCTGGCAGGGACACGTGGCCCTGGCTTGTCATGTCCTGCTGTCCCCTGCCAGAGATGAGGCAGACATAGGGTCAAGTGTGGATGGCCCAGGGGGTCAGAAGTGACCGCAGTTGCTGTGATTTTTTCCTAGACACCCCCTGTGACTGATTCACCTCCTGTCTTGGTGCATCAGGCATTGACTCACACCCAAAATACGTCAGATGATTGTGTCCGTGAAGGTCTTCATGGACTTTGCCCCAGGCTTCCCCACTGAACTTTAAATCTGGGCCTTCTTTGAGAGGTGGAACAGATGGCAGACCTTTACTGGCGATGCTCTGTACCTCCAGAGGAATGTGAAATAAGGCTGGACAACTGTCCCAGCCTCCTTCACCTCACTTCTCAGTGGTTTCCTGTGCCAGTGCGAGGTCTCTCTTGTTTAAAAAAAAAAACAAGACCTCATCTGAGAAAGGCCTGATCCTGCTGCCTTTGCCTTGGTAGCTCCATCAGGGACAGAGGGAAGCAACAGAGACCTCGGGCTCTCAGGCTGCTGCCAAACATTCGCTCTCAGGGCTGAAATCAACTTCTGCAGCAGTTGGCATGCAGACAGACAGGCACATGCCACAGCCTCGCTGGCAAGAGTTTATGCCCTTGAAAATCTCTCCCAGAAGCTCACTTCTTCTGCACTCTGCTTTGCCCAATGCGCTCAATAAAGGGAAAAGAAAGCCCCAGCAGAACAAGAAACACTCCGACAGACTACCTGCCAGCCAGAGCCCATCCCTGACCTGGTGACTCTCTGAGCAGCCCTTTCAAAGGGCTTAAGCCACTCCAGGAGTGCTGTCAAGCACCAGCAGCAGAAATACAGAAAAAACTCAGTAAAGACAGTAAAGTAGTACAACAGCAGAACAGCAAAACCAGTAAAACTATGTGCTCAAAAGTAATGTCCCAGCCAGTCCAATAACATAGGGAGCACCCAAAGGCTGTTCATATTCCAGCCATAATAAACAGATGTAAAAAGTCCACCTGGCTGCAAGGGCAGCTAGCCTGCTTCAGGCAACTTGGAAACAGCATGAGCCTGGGCAAGTGAGCCAGTGCTTCCCAGGCAACTCTTCCTATCCTGTGCAATGTGCCTGGGGGACTTCCTGAGCCAGAGCTGGGATCTGTGCCCCTAATAACCCCTAATAGGTATTTCCTCCATGAATAGGCCTGGGTGCTTTTTGAACTCATGCAAATGTTCAGCATCCACAGCATCCTGCAGTGAGGAGTTCCACTGCTTCATTATGCCAGAGCCATTTCCTTGGGCTTGCTTTGAACCTGACCCCTCCTTGTTTCACTGCCCCTCTCCATTTCTGTCCTGGAAGAGACTGTCATCTTGAACCCATCTCCTCTCAGCTATGGGAGCAGAAGAAATGGCATCTTGCTGCCCTATTTGGGGATATAACAGTACTGCACTGAGTTACCTAATAAGATCAAAGCATAATTCTGCCCAACAGATTGAAAAATATTGCGCTTTTCCAGGGCAACTTGCTTTGTCACACGAAGGATACATTGACCTGTTTCAACTCAGCATTTGTAGATTGCTCTTCTCCATCAAGACTTGCTACATAATTGTGTCAGGAGATCATCTCTGAGGCCAACTGAGTAGAGCAACATGTTCTTTTCAGGGATTGAAAGCGATTTATGGCAGTGAGGGCTCCCCAGGTTGCTGGCTATTCAAGCTCTGTCATTCTGGGCTCTGAGCTCCAGCCCAGTGAGCTCATGGGGTGTAACACGATTAGCAGAGAGGAAGTTGTGTTTTTGTGGAGTGTGGCGTGACATGGGAGCCCATGCACATTTGTGCTGGTCTGTGCTGCCAGCACACCTCACCAGTGGCTGATAATAAAAGGAGATGTGGTCAAACAAGCTGCTCTGAAGGCAAAGATGAATGAAAAGGAAGACTCCAGCAAGCTTTGCATAGGAGGCAAAATATAAGGGTGTGACAAGTCACGGACATACACAAATGGGTATGTCAGGTCTGGGGGTTGTTCTCACCTGTTTTCAGCATCAGTGCTGAGAGCCTTCAATACACAGCTCCAGAGACAAAGCCATCTGTTTTGCCACGACAGCTGGCAGCTAGCAGAGGCTGCAATGAATAATCTGCCTCCTCTGGAGTCAAACTTGCTAAGAAAAGCAATTTCAGCCATGTCAGATGAAAGCCACCTGCTGCCCCAGCCAAAGGCATGGCACATGTGGGCACCATGGCACCGGGTTCTCTCAGCTTCCCACCACATCTCTCTTGTGCTGCAAGGCAGCAGGATTCTGGAACAGAGGAGGTTCCCAGCAAGATCTCTTCTCACCCTTGCATTTTAGCAGGGAGAAGCTACAGTAGAGCTGTTTGCCCTGGGTAAACTTTCCCTGTTAGTTTGGGGTTTTAAATTTTTTCTTTTGAAAAATGAAGGGTTTTCCTCTCTCTTCCAGAATCCCTGGTGTGAGCACTGCTCAGTGGCTGAGAGAGTGTGGTGAGTAACGGTGCTGGGCATGAGGAAAGACTGACATAGGAAATGAAGTGTGCAGAAGGAAGGGGTGCAGACAGTGTGGCCCCACAGACTCTCCAAAGGGCAGAGCAGTGCTGACAAAGTGCACAAAAGAGGAAGCAAAAGAAGAAATGGGGAACTTCCAGCCCTCAGCTGGGCATCCTCTGGGGAAGATATGCAAGACACAATCCCCAGAGTGAGTTCTGCAGCAATGTGTGGCCAGCTGGTGGCTATGGGTGTCACAGCTGCCTGCTCCAGTACTGTGACACCTCTGGAAGACTTCTAGGGAGACACTGACCTTGCTACACCACAAACCTGAAACCCCATTTGGTTGGTGTTGATCCCACGTTCCTTGCTGCAAGGGGAGAGGGGTGGTGTGTAATCACAAGGACCCCTGGGGGTGGCCCGCTCTTTCCCAATATTTGCTAGGCTTCCTCATGCAGAGAAAGGCACCCCTTCTGGGAGACACAGCTCCAGCTGCTGCCTCTGCAGCATCCGAGAATCTTCTGAGCATCCTTGGGGCTCTCCTGCATAGAGGAACACCCAGCTGGTGGGCCTGGCCCAGTTCTGAATGCGCTGCATGGAGAAGTTAATCTGAGCTACAATTTCAAATATTGCCATTTGAAATTGGCCAAATGTTGCCATTGAAAGATGGCCAGACACATTTTAAGAGAAGTAGCCTTGAGATTATCCCAATGGAAGTAGGAATTTTTGTGAGGGGGGATAGGCCCATCTGTCAGCACCAGTGATGCCACCAGGAGGTTTTGCAGATGGGAAACTGAGACAATTTTCCCAGAAGCAAGGACCTCAACAAGGTTGCCACCACATTAAGAGAACCTCATTAATCAGGATTACTGCCTGGTAAATCCAGAGGTGGAATTGCAACCCATGGCAGTCCATGCAGCCCCCTTGTACCATGTGGTGGTTTTGGTTCCACCCAAACACCTTCTGGGCTACGTGTGTCACGTAAGCCAGAAGAGGAAAGGAAAATTTCCAACAGGAGGGTTTTTCAGAACTGTCCCTTGTGTTCATTTGGCATTGTAAAAAGTCACTTTTATCTGCAAGAAAAATTTCCGTAAATGTGGTCACAGAACTACCTTGCAGAAAAGCTTTGAGGCCCACAAGGGCATCTCTCCTGGGCCAAGGGAAAACCTGCCTGGCTTCCCTTCCCTGTATTTGGAGACCAAATTAGCAGGGATATGCTTTTCCTTCCTTACATGAGGGCTGGCCTCCCTCTTTCTGTGCTTGGAAAAATCTGAAAAGGTCTCAGGACAAAGCTGAGCTTTCTAACTCTCATCAAATCTGTTGTGATAATTTTCACTTTTTCCTCCCTGAGTTATACCTGTCCCTATCAGCTTTGCTGCCCTGTCCTGTCGGTCAGGACATTTCTTATACCCCTCATTCTTTTTTTGCTGAACTTCCTTGATTGAGCCTGTTGGAAGAAAAACAGCTGTGCCAAATCATCAGAGACTGTAAGGAGCTTGGAAACACCAAAACCGTGAGGGCAGAGCATCCTTCTCCCCAGTGCAACCAGAGCATGCAGCAAGCACTGACATGCCCGTTGTGTCGGGGTCCCATGGGGAAAGGGACTGGGACAAATGAGTAGTTTTAATTGTACGCACAACTTTTTGCCCAGTCTTACCAACTTAGTGCTGTTTTGGGGCACACACATGCTTAAGCATCACCGGCGCCTGTTGCTTGGGGAGCAAAGGCACACTTAGCCGACATGGATTGGTTCTGCATTAGTCCATTTCCTTTTCCCTGACAGAGGAGAAATTTGTCTTGCATTAGTGTTGTTTCCTACCCACTTGGAAAGGAAGAAGTGGGTGGTGGCCACATCCCCTTCCCTGAAGGCCGTCCCTGGTGCAGGGGGCCCCTGGCTGGAGGGGAGGGAGAGGAGGGGCCCCAATTCCTCATGGCATCCGCTCACAGCGTCTCAGACTCAGTTTTTAACCTGCCATCGCACAGCCAAGGGTCAGCCCTGTCTGCCACACACCCTCTTCATCCTCATCTGACCGTCACAGCAGCACAGATGGCTCCTCACTGCCCAGCAATGCTGGCTGCAGACCTGCCCCCCGCCCCAGCATCTCTTCCTTAGTATGAAATCCCTGTCAGGAAAAATGTCCTCTTTGTCCCTTTCTCCCCCAGAAGCTATGCCATCCTGCATTGTTCATTGCCCAGTGGGAAGCTTTCTGGCGTGACTGCAGGCACTGGCAGGGAGGTTGTGTGGCTGCTGTGGCTGTGGCTGTGGCCATGAGACACAAAGTCCCAGCAGGGAAGGCTGGCCAGGCTCATGAATGACCGCTGCTTGCTCGATGTAATGAGCAAATATTGTTAACAAGCAGCTGTAATCTCCTGGCTTTGTGTGCACTCCCCCCACTTCACTGCTCTGCGCACAGGAGGTGATGTCAGGGTGTCAGGGAAGACATGTGTCTCCTTGACACCCTGTGTGCTTCCTCCCTGGGATCAGCAGAGATGTTCTCTGGAACTACACCAGCCAGTAGTCCCTTTCCACCTTCCCTTGGCCCCGCAGCCCCTGGGCCAGCACAGGAGGGTGTGAGGATGCATCTGTTTGTCCACCCCCCCAGACCATTGAATGCCCCTCTCACTCAAGTATGGGGTAGGGGTGAAGGGGACAAACCCTTCAACTCAAGCAGATATTCAGCCTTTCTGGCATATTTAGGCCATGGATGCTCCCTCTGAGGGACAGTGCTCTTTGGCATTAAGGGCTGACTCCAGCATTATCATTTTGTTGACGGAAGAGATGTTAGGATTAGGGGCACAGGAAAGAAAGGGTTGGAAACGTGCTCTATTTCCTAGAGACGGCTGCTGGCTGCTTTTTTCTCCTCCCAAATTGCCCAGCCAACCACAAGATGAGTCACTGGTCTCCCGCATTTCCACCTGACCCACTTTTGGCTTGTCAGGGCTTACTGCAGAGCTTTTGTTTCTGGGATGCACATATGCACAGCCATGGAACTGTGATGCTTTGGGCTTCTCCTGTGTGAAATAAGCTGGAAGCAGGGAAGTTTTTCAGCCCTGGGCTTCCCTTGAAGGCACAAAATTATGTCCATCCCAGGCCACCATCATCCAGGCTCCTCTAGGAAGGTCCTGGGGGCCTTGCCTGAGCTCTGCAGGGAGCTTTGATCCCGGCAGCTCCAAGCTGAGCCTGGGGGTCCAGCGCTGTGGAGCCGTTATCCCATAGCTAGGTTTCCCTCTGGGAAAAGCTGAAAGGAATAAACAGCAGATGGGACAGCTTGCTCTGCTTGCCTGCTAATGGGTTTCAGTAGGCTGTTCCCGATTTTCATGCTCCTGTCTGTGAAAAGGTACTATGATGAGTCAGGACACTCACACAGCCCAAAATAAAAGCACCTCAGAGGTGCTCAGGTAACTGTGCCCACCAGGTCGCTGTTTGCCTCCTCAGTGCTGTGCCTGGCATGGACCTCCCCTCTTCCAAAACCAGGAGCAGCACTGTGTCGAACCACAGTTGAACTGGAGAGATGAGAAACACAGATTAGTGGCAGAAAGCAGAAATGGTATTCCAGGCACAGGAACAGCCCTGGGCAGCAGTATAAATAGTCAGATGCTTGCTCCATTTTGTGCATGGTGGTGTCATTTTTTTCCACGACCCAAGGGAAATTCCCAGGGGTGAGATGTCCATCTCAATTGTATTTTCCATGTCCCACTCATTGTACTTCCTCAGCCTTCACATCTTGAAGGATGTTGCAGGGGACTTGCCTTGCAATCAGATCATGTCTTGCTTTTACCTCCCTTTGCTGGCCAAAGGCATAGCTTGTTCCTCTGTCCTGAACTATAACTGTGTGCCTGTCTCTCTCTGACTCCTGGTGCAGAACCTCTGTGGCTGCTTGAAAGGGCTTTTGCCCAGCCTGTGGTAGCTCTGGTACCTGCAGCCAGTCCCTGGCTTACCTCCCTGTCACCATGCTTTGTTGCAGTGTTCAGCTGTCTCAAAACCTCTAGCCAATGGCTATGGCCCTTATGGCTCAGGTGCAGGGCAGCAAAAAAGCCAAAGCCTACCCACAAAGTATGGTGGGATCTCAGGAAAAATCCACTAAGAGAAGCAGCGAAGTGGAAGGGGAAGGTTATTTGGCTGCCAAAGGTACGAGGAATAGTTGTACCTTCTACCTTAGGGCTGCAAAAAGCCCCACTTGACTCAGTACCTGTCCTGCACATGGCAACATCCTGGTTATCCCAGACCCAATTCTAGCTCCACTTGTTCTGAGACATTTAGTGTTAGACTGAAAAACCTTCCTTAGCTGGCTGCTGACAGCTGAAGGAGGCCCATGTGCATGCACTGTCTGTTGTGTGCCTCAAAGATGTCCACAGCCCCTCTAGAGAGGGGCAGCCATAACGTGGCACCTTCTTTTGGCTGTCCCCCACCTCTGGCAAACCCTAAGATCAATGGAGCCAGCAAAAAAATAATATTGCTCCTGTTCACAGGCTGCAAAACGTGGGAGAAGGAGCCCACACATCTCAGCGAGCGGCTTCCCAGGCATCTGACCACAGCGAGGGCTAAGGGCTGGGTGCTGATGAAATGGCCTGTTTATGTTTTCAGTGCACATGGCACTAATTACTGGTGTCTGTGCTCTAATCCATGCTCTGCGGGCAAGCCAGGAGGTGAGGCTGGGCACACCTGCCCAGAGTGTGGGACCCAGCCCTGGCAGGGTCTGGCAGGGTGGTGAGGTGCCCGTGCTTTACATGTGCAAGGCACCCGACCTCTGCCTGGGCCCTGTCCACCATCCCGTGCAGCAAAGCCGTGCTGCCCAGCATTAAACCATCCAGAGCCACCCTGAAAGTCTTGCCAGGCCCTGTCTCCCAGATTCTGGAAGGATTTAGGGTGCCAGGGGTTTGCCTGTGCTGGAAACGTGCTGATCAAGGCAGGGCTGTGGCTAAACCCGTGCTGGCGTTGGCTGCACCCTGGCTCTCATCCGAAGAGGTGGCTCCCTTGGCCAAGGTACACTCCTCCACAAATGCTTACAATATTTGGCACTGGCTAAGTCCCTGACTCTCTGCGCCAAGATTTTGGGTGGTGTGACAGCTATTCGTTACACCCTGGAAAAGTGGGAGACTGCATTTGTTTGGAAATCAGGGGTTGTTTATTCAAGTCTTCCCATGATCATCTCTGACAAATGAGAAGCTGTTTCATGAGGCTTTTTCTCCTTTTTTTTAATGGGAACTACAACTTCTGATGTGACATTTCTCAAATGTCAGATTTCTCACCCTAGTACCTATGATAAACTGCAGCTACTTGCAGCCTCATAAACTCAAAAGAACCAGGCCCTTTTCATGCCTTTCCCTCTGCCCCCAAGATCAGCTTGTGTTAGAGTCCAATCACATTCAGTCTATTAAGTTTCTTTTCACTCCAGAGCAGGGCACACAGACTGCTGACCACGTTTCCTTCCCAGCCACAGCCTAACACTGTGCCCCATTGCTGATGTCCACATCTGGGGAACTCCTTCCCAGGTGACTTGCAAGGATGAAACCTACTCCTTGTTTCAGGATCTGAAAGGAGATAGCAAAGTGTTTGCAGGAGGTGCAGACTTACCTAGGGTCACTGACATACGAGGCACTGCACTCAGCCATGTCTGGGAGCATTAATGAAGCTGGCCTGGATTTACACTGGCACAGCAGAACAAAATTTAGGCTTTGATTAAAAAAGAAAGGAAGAAAGAAAGAAAGAAAGGAAATCCCACATAAATATTAGAGGTTTCAAAGGAAGATGATGGTTTTTCAGTGGTGAGAAATATAAAATTGTACTGAAAGTCAATTAAGTGAGCAAGTCATATGCTTTTCTCCAGGCTTCAATTTTGGAATCGCATCAATTTGCTAAATCTCCCTTTGGAAAAGACTTTTAGCTCCACTGTTAAATAACATTACTGAAACTGCAATGAGAAGAAATCAGAGTAATTCACTGATATACGGACCTGACAGAAGAGAATGGGGTTCATCTGAAAATGTGGTCATAATTCTTCTCTTTGCATTATTTCCTGGCTTCCTGCACTTTCCTGCTTCTCCCTTTGTACATT
Source organism: Poecile atricapillus (assembly GCF_030490865.1). Taxonomy (NCBI): domain Eukaryota; kingdom Metazoa; phylum Chordata; class Aves; order Passeriformes; family Paridae; genus Poecile; species Poecile atricapillus. Next base: position 32,342,874 of record NC_081252.1, on the reverse strand, counting down.
AGCAGTCCAGGCTGAAACCCTCAGCTCAGCTCAACTCCCTCGATTGCAGCAGGAGTGGGTTATCTCCACAGAGACGAGTCAAAGGGACACCCATGAGGGAGACTGAGCAAAATTTGGGCTGAAGTCAACTTCTGGGGCTCTCCTCAGTCTATAGGGCGTAGCTGTTGAATACCCAGCACTTCCTTAGCACAGCCCCCAGACCCTGGAGCACACCCTGCCTGCCAGTGTCTCAGCTCACTCCACTCACCCCATCCCTGGATGATGCCTGCAACACCCAGCTATTACTCATTTTTGGCAAGTAATTTAGCAGACCCTGGTTGCTCGTAGTGCAGCAAACATCCTGTGAGTGCCAGAGGCAAGGGGGAGACCACAGGATGTGAAGAGCAGAGCTTATCAGAAATGCCCCCACAGGAAACACACTGATGAATATAGAAACCTGATCAAACCACAGCCGGAAATGGGCTGCTGAAGACTCGGGGAGATGCTGAGCTCTCCTGTGACCTGCCAAATAGCTGTCTGCTTCCTTCCAAAAAAATTAAAAGAAGGGGTAATGTTATCTGAGGAGGAAAGTTGAGCACACATGGGAAGAAGGTGTCCAGCCCAGCAGAAATGCACGTGTGTGTGTGTGTGTGTGTGTGTGTGTGTGTGTACGTGTATGTGTGTGTACCTGCTTTTGCAGGAGCCTGCTGAATTATAACCTTTCCTCATACACAAGCCAACTGTGCTTCTTCACTACCTTGCTGGGTCAAGTCCCCAAAATGGAAGGCTATAGCACACCCCCAGGGCTGGCCCCAGCCCCAAGGTGCTCCACCCCACTCTCACCCATCTCTCACAGCCTATGCAGCTGCCTGGGCTCCTGCACGTGCCTGGGGCAGGACCCACTCATATTTGGCAGGGATGTTTGGAGCCGGTCCTGCCCCACAGTGGGTGTCAGCTGGTGACCTTCCAAGGCCAGTGCCTCGATGGAGTCCAACAGGTGCATTGCTTATGGCTGAAACACAAAGAGTGGGACTGCCTGCAGGAATAACAGCCTCAGCTGACAGGCTGGAGGGCCCTGCTGCCATGCCCCTGCTCGCTGAGTCTCTGCCTGACTCCACAAGTGAGATCTCCATCACAGCATCTTCAGTACCAGCTGTTGCCACTGAGCCAACCCATCTCATTTGCCCTGAGAGCCCCGGACTAGAAAGCAAAGGGGAAAGAGATATCCTGGCAGTCTGGGCTCACAGGAGTCCATAATATGTTTCTTAAAATGTCCCCCCTTCCTGGGGATAGTCGATGTTGAAATTAGTTTGAGTTAGCTATTTTAAGCACTGGCCTCTTTCTCCAAAAAGCCCTGGAGCTGGAAAGCTTCTTGAGTTACTTCATGCACTGCTCCTCTCTAGCTCATGCCAGTTCCTAATACTTTCTGCCTCTCCAGTAAAACAAACAGGTTTTGCCTGCAGATCCCAACTTATCCATTGCATGCCACACAGACAGGCTGGCATTCGTCTTGCTCACAGTGTTGTCTCTGCTTCAGCCGTGGAGAGCCACGCAGTGAGCCCCCACACTTCTGCACCTGGGCCCAGCAATGAATCAGCTCGTAAGGGCAGTGGTTAAATGGCACTCAGTCCCATACACAGGCACATAATGGCACGATTAAATCCCCTGAATAGATGTCAAATGACTTCCTTAAGGTAGCTGCTAAGCTCAGGCAGTTCAGAGAGTATTTAATACCAGATGCTAATGGTCTATGCTCAAATATAAGCCTGGGTTAATTAAACTGTGCCGTATCAATCAAGAACAAATGCAGCCTAGTTGGCGTTTCCAGTTTATTGTTAATATGTGACCCCCAATAGGCCCAGAATTAATCAGTACAACCAATTATTCTGCCTCTGCCAGTGACACCAGTGCTCACCAGGCCCCCTCATGGCAGGCACAGACCAAACACAGGCTGCCTGGTCAGCCGGTGCTGCCTCTCTGCCCGAGAAAAGCAGAGTGAGACCCTGCAGGGCTCACCCTCATTTCAGGCACGGACAGCTTGGAGAGGACCGAGAGCATGCTTTGGAGACAGGCGCTTCTGCAGTGGGGAGGGGCTGGAGAGAGCCCATCTCACCCTGAGGAGCAACACGGGAGGAGGGTGACCCAGGGAATGCAGCAGAGATGGGCAAAGTCTGTGTTCTGCCAGAGGACTTGAAGCCACGTGTCAGCAGGTCTTTCTACACGTTTGTTTCCCCATCTGTAATAAAATAGGTAAAATAGCACTTAATTGCCTCATAGGGTGTGTGAGCTGTACTTAATTGATATGTGCAAACGATTTAAAGGTTCTGGGAACACGGGAGCATTGAGAGGAGCTAAATGGTGCTCCTGTTGTGTTCTTGTGTGCAGCACCCTTCCAAAGGTGAAGTGTCCCATGTACCACTTCCCTTTAGCAGTAACCCCCACTTTGAGGCCAGGCAGAGACAACCTGCCCTGTCTTGTCTTGAAACACGAGGTCTCTTTGTGACCTTGACACATCAATCATCAACATGCAGGGGTCTGTCCTGACCCAGGGAGACAGGTGAGCTTTCTGAATGCAGAAAAACACTGAAAGTTAAGTTGGATTTCAAAACAAAGCACCTCAAGGCATCAGAGCAGTGGGTTGGAGATGAACCAAGAGAAAATTGGAGGGAATCTGGGTGTACAGTGTGCTGCTCCTCTGTGCTCTGCACTGGTGTCATGAGGCAGTACAAACATACCACCATTTCTGGGATGTGGCACTGAGGCATTGGTAATGTTACTCAAGGGTCACATAAAATACAAAATAAGCACTCTTTTCCAGGTGTCATGGTACTCAGCCTGTTTGCTAACACTGTCTTGGGCTGCACCCTGAAGTGTTTTAGGACACCCTCTTTTTCCATGTGTTCCATCTCCCTGCCTCTCTGGATGATACCAAAGTTTAATTTTCCTTTGATTTTGCCTCATCCTGGCCTCCAGCAGCACCAAGACTTCCCAGCACAGGTTGCCTAAGCCACCAGAGTTGCTGGCTGCAGGCATACCTTCACAAGGCATTCCTTGGACACACCAGCACCAGCTCTATCTGCAGCAGACCAGGCTCCGGTGTGCCTCTGTGACCAGGCAAGATGTGCACAGAAATGTGTGCACAGAGACAAAGCAGAGCTTTTGGGGGTCCTTCCTGCCATGGCTGTTCCTGACCAAAGGAAAATACTTGTAGTGATAGACAGCACTACTACAGATAGTCACTGGAACAGTCTCATTGGGATGATGGGAGAGCTGCTCTGTGGGCTGGATGAAGTAATGATCATAAAAGAATCCTGTAACAAGATAATGGGCCAAATTAACCAGGATTGCATCTGCCATCTCCTTATGCAGCATGGAGCCACACAGTGACACATGGTTCCTCACAGAGCAGCTGTGAGCCTCAGAAGCAAGACAGAAGAAGAGAAAAGCAAGAGAAGGTGATGAAGAGAAATAAAATCAGCTGATTCAGCTTGAGCCATCCACAGGCAGCGTCAGTCCCTGCCACAGTATTGACTCAAAGGTGAACAAGTGAAGGGACAGGGCTCCTGCCAATGTTCTCTGCACCCAGCCAGTCATCAAACTCAGGAGGGATACTCTTTTTATACATATGAAGGTAATTAATTCAGATCTCTGAAAAAAGTCAGTGGAGAATTACTGCTCACTTAATTAAAGAAAATAAAATGCTTAGCCATGTCTAGAGATGTGCAGGCACTGGTAAAGGCCCTGCAAGATACGGAGCCCTCTCAGTCCTGTGAACTGTTGGTATAGGAGTCAATTCATCCCTAATTTTATGCTTCCTTCCCTTCAAACCCTGAGGTGTGCTATCCCTCTGAACCCTAGGATGGAAAACACAGCATGGGGAAGAGATCTCAAGGTAGTACACAGAAATTAGTGATGGCTGGTACCTCTAGGTTGCTGTTGTCTTCTAGGGCAGCAAAGCACAAGTGGTTCAGCCTGTGTCTCAGGAAACCAGCAAAGCTCCATCAGTGGATGTGGGGGACACTGAAGGCCACCTCACATGTCATCTCACAGGCAAGAGAAAGAGACCCAGCCGCTGCCAGCCAGTGACTCATCCTCCTAAGACTGTTCCAGTGAATCATCTGATCCAGATATCTGCTCCTCTGCATCAGCCACAACAGGACTTCAGCTGTCCTGCTTTGACACATTGGCTCTTTGGTATTACCCATCTTATGTGAGATCTTTAGCAAGATCAAGTCTAGATTTACTAAGCATCTAAGGAGCTACTGAAACCTGACCTTCCCCACAGGCTTTCACACCAGTTTAAGGGGTGTTGAGCCCTGGGCTGGGACAGAGGGTTTGTGATGTTAAAACGGCTTAGCTGAAGGTTTGCCTTTAGCATATCCCAGTTAAGCACCACCACTCCTCAGTGAAAGAGGGCTGCACAGTGGATGGAGGTGTTACTCAAGTTATAAGCCACATTGACCTGCCAGGGAAGACGGGCCAGGAAGAGGTGGCTAATTTAGCATCCTTCAGACCAGAAGAAAATTCATTCACTTAACCAACACTTTGTTTTCTATGCAAGCCTTCTTTGAAAGTTTATTATTAATGCAATTAAGCTGGCTTCTCTGGCTACAGCTGGGGTATCTCTACCACTGGTCTGTGTCACTTTGGGTTAGATAACAATATAAACAGCCAGAGCTGGTTTAAATTAGAAGTCTTGGCTTATTTGAAGGTAGCAGTATGGCTTGCTGGGTGTTTTCAGGTCAGTCATACTGAGTCTTTACCAGACTTTCCCCATCTGTCCAGTAAGGGCTCCTGCTCCAATTTCAGAATTGCACAGAGGCTGAGGATTGTTCTCACAAGGATTGTCTTTTGTCCTGCCTTAGCAAGAAAAAATTTCCAAGCACTGTTTTTAAACTTCAGTGGGAGTTCAGCAGGAGCTCAGGGGGGCAGGATTCTCCTTGATGTGCAAGGTGGGTACATCAGTCTGGCCAGGGTACAGGAATAGGAAATCCCCAAACTGAACATAGCTTATTCTCCCTGCTATAGCTCATCCCATCTGTGACACTGTTTAGTCAGCACAGTATTCACAAACCTATTGGAAAAACAACTGAGTCATAAAAAAAGAGAACCTAAAATCTCTAAAACTCAAGCCCACAAAATGCAGTTATCCTTGCACAGTTCTCTCAGGCTCTGGCAAAGGGCCCTGTACCCATCAAATTTCACAGGCAGCTAATATCAGCCATGCCTATGGAGAAAATAAACAATTTGTTTAGGCATTTAAAATGGGGAAAAAACCCAACAACACCCCACCACCACCGCTGTTCCCACAGCTAATGCCATTGTTAAATAAAAAAATACATTTTTAAATAGTTATTGTGCAGGTGACCGTACAGTGGAATGAGTTGCTCAGAGAAGTTGTGGAGCCTCCCACACTGGAGATATTCAAGAACTCTCTGGACACAATCCTGTACCACATGCTTTAGGATGACCCTGCTTGAGCAGGGAGGTGGGACCAGATGAGCCATTTTCAATTTGACCTGTTTCTGTGAACATGCAGAGCAGCTGATACATGAATAATGCAACCAGTTAGAAAACCTCACAGAAGTTCCTTGCCATTTCAGGACATTGATCATGGGAGATGCTACAGACACATTCAGCAGTATGGATCCACTCTTTCCTCTGCAACTAAGAGAAACAAAAAAATGCAGGTAAACAGGGCCTGATCCTTGAAGGTGTCCCCACAAAGCCCCCAAAAGCCCATATGGTCAATGAATCATCTTCAGTGACATGGTAAATGCTTTTGAATTGTGCAAAAGGATTAGGCTTTGCAACAATTTTTCTGTAGAACCATGCAACAGTTTATAAGATAATGAAAGGGCAGAGGAGCTGTGTGGAGAGGAAGCCATGGACGTGCAGGACATCAATGTATCTAACAAAGGCTACCTGTGAATGCCAGGCAAATTCTTTTAACTACATTAAAAAACTACTTTTTCCAAAGAGAATGGGTATTTAGATTTTTTGAGAAACCTCCTTCTTAAGCAGGTCTTTGCCTGATCCTACTCCTGATGAAAACAGGACAGGGTATTGCAGCAGCTTAGCTGTGCAACAGGCACACAGGGCATTGCAGGTAGTGTCCAAGGGTTGCTTGTAGGCCCCAAAAATGTGTGAGGTTTAGTCTGCAAAAAGAGGATTAAGCCATAATCATAATCATAGTCATAATCATTATCCTTATCAATGATTTCAAATCGCCTACCATGTACCTTTTCAATTTGCCATCAGCAAGCCATGGATGTGACAACTCTGACTCATGTTACAGCTATGGTTATGGAGTCTGTAAGTGCAGTGACCTACGAGGGGTCTCTGTATGGTCCCAGACACACGACCCAGGAGCAGGGCTTCCTTCAGAAGGGACTGTTCTTAATGAAATGTTCCATCCCAATTCAATTTCCTTCACGGCTCAAAGATTGCCTCTTCTAGTACCTATAAATATTCTGGTGATCCTGTCCTTGACAAGCTCATTCCACAAACTGATTGCTGTTGCAAAAGCTGACTTAGGCAGTAAGACCACAAAAGGAAAAATTTTAGACTCAGACTCTTAGCACTCAACTGAATCACACCCACAGTGATGTCCAGCTCCAAAGCTGGCAAAACAGATCAATTGTCTTAAATTGACTTTCCCTGCCATATCAAATTTATCTTGGATGCAGCAGAGTTTCTTGTGTGTGTGCTTGTGGCTAATCTCTTAAAGAAGAGTAGGCAGGAGGAGTGCCAGAGGGAGGAGCAGGCCTGGGCCTGTGCTCCTTGGCTCACATGTTGATGAGCTGGATGGTGCAGGGGTCGGGAGAAGCAAATGACACCAGCTGACAGTTCCCAAAGAAGGGACATCTTTGCACAGGGCATAGTTAGAGCATGGACGCACTGAACCACAGGATGTTGTGCATGCTAAAAGCTCACACAAGTTCAAAGAGCAATTAGACAAATTCATGACAGAAAAATCCGTCAAGGGTTATTAATTGCAAAGACAGAGCCTCTGCTTCAGGAAATCCCTCAGTTGCACACACCTGGGGGCCAGGACAGTACCCTGGGATAGCACAAAAATATGCTTTTACTTCTTGCTAGGCATTTGTTTCCCAGCCCTTGGTAGAGAGGGGATGGATGGGCTGAGAAGTGCTGCTCTCATGCCAGTGTGTGTGGCTGTGAGGTATTGGCCTGGGAATACCACATACCTACACAGGACTTCCTGCCTGTAAAGAGAAAAGGTAGCAATATCATAAGACTCCAAACAAAATTGCACAGAAGAGAGATATTTCTTGTTTTCTTGGAGCGTATCTGTAAGCTCTATGGAAGTCCCCGGAAGCAAGATCTATTGCTAATGGGAGGAGGCAGAAAGTGATGCCATTTTGGCTGAGCTGCCCCTCGGATTTGAAGGTACCACCCCTACCTCCTGTTGATTTTTTCTTCCCTGAGGCTAAAACACACATGAATCATTAATAAGCTTGTAGAGTCCATGCGTGGTATCACAGCTTGCGTAATTAATCCTGAGCCAATGTGATTTGGTGAATTAATAAAGCTGCTGTTGCTGGGGTGGAAATTCCTGTTACCTGCAGCAGGGCTGGATTTGCTGTTCATCTGCATCTGCACATTTGCAGATGCCTGTGATCACAACAGCTGGAGTTATATACAGGGTATGGTATACCGACGGGGGGAAATATGCACAGAGTAGAAGAGAACGGGAAGAAATGCATCGTGATCCACGGTTTTAGTGGCTCTTCTTTCCAGGAAGGAGGGTTCATCATCACTCCTGCACAGGAGATCAGGTTTGTCATGAGGAGCTTGGGTGTCCATGCACCAGTTCTAGAGCCTCAGAGGAAATCTCCAACACTTTGGTCTTTTGCTTTTTCTAGCTATTCCAGAGGGTTTTTTTACTTAGCACCTTGTCTTAATCACCTTTACCTGAGAGATCCTTCTTGAGAGGGGCAGAGAAAACTAGCCTGGATAAAAGGGAGAAACTCTTTAATCCTGGGCAGGAGAGAAGTCCATGTCCTCTCATCTCCCTCCATTGTCCATCCAGCAAGTAGATGAGATGCTCAGGTTTTATCTGAGTTCCAGAGCTTGGTTTGATTTCAGAATATTCAGCATGTGCAAGTTACACGTGCTCCAGACACTAAGTTTTATGCAAACCCCTCTTCAACGTTTGGCCTGTGATTCCTGCAATAGCATTGTCCAGGTGAGCTGTCTGCATTTGGTCTGAATTTAAGATTGCTGAATTCAAAAATCTGTCCATATCTGAGGACATCAAGACCCTATAGGCCATCTCCTCCTGGAGGGTAATTTTGTTAATCCCTGCTTGGTAGCTGCTAAGGTAAAAGTCCTGGTCCTGCCAGTGATCTAGCCAGATATGAAAGGTCTCAGTAAAATGCTGAGGATCTGGGTTGGAAATGTTGAATTTGATGATACCTCCCTCTCCCCATGAACCTAGGACACTAGCTTAGACGTCTGTAGCTGTTCCTGATCTTTTGTTTGCTCTTTCTTGAGAGTCAGCAGGAAATTGTCCATGTGGCCAGAAAGCATGTCTGGCACAGGCCGAGCTGCTGTCCCTCCTCCTGGGTGCAGAGCCCACCTGTGCAACACGAGCCACCCCTGCTTTTCACACCAAGGCAGCTCTACTGGGTCAAGAAGATGTTGTGTTTTCAGTGAGTGAGCAAGAAAGGAGTCATATAAATACAGTCACACAGCTTCCTTTCCCAACACAGGTTTCACAGACTCCTCAGTCACCATTTGCCAGATATAGTCAGTCCAGTCAAGCAGGAAGGTCTGAGTGTACACAACTGTGCACTGCTTGAAGTGCCCTTTTTGCTCTTTTTCCTTTTTCATCTTTTTCTTTTTTCTTTTTTTCTTTTTTGCTTTTATACATTTTGTTTTCTTTTGCAGTCAAAAGTGAAACCTGAACTTGAAGTATTGAAAAAACAGCACAGAAATGGAGAGCTTACAAAAAAACAGAGCGGTAGATTCTCTATCAATGCTAGACTTCACACTGGTATCTGGTAAGTGATAGAAAAACTCCACAATATGTCCTGAGCAACCTTTTGCTCACCATCAAAGGAAGGAAAAATGTTATTTGTCCTAAACAGAGATGTGGTAAAAATAGAAATCGAATCCTAGGCCATATTTAGCATTTCAATTAAATGACCTCATTTTTAACAAGCGTACCTAGATGATTCACATTTTAGAAAAATCAGGCTGTATGCAGAGCTGTCCAAATGGGAAAATTTAGCTTGCCTAGATAGAATTGGAAGATTAAATGTGTCCTGTGTTCAGATCTTCACACCACTGACCAGATTTTAGTGGTGGTCTGTCTGCCATTCTTTGCTTCTGCTTTTTCCAATAGATGTGGACTGCAATCTGCCTTGTGCTACAACAGCTTCATAGCTGTCCCCAAAGCTAAGAGAAAGGAGGTGAAAGGCAGCCCAGCCAGAGCTGTTAGATCTAGAAGAAAAGGGAGCAGCACATGCTTGAGAGGCCATCTGAGATCAGGGAGAAAACAAGAAGTAAGGCAACCACTGACAAGGTAGGAGGAAATAAATCTGCTGCAGGAGAGCAGGACAGTCCTGGATTGGGGCCTGGAGGCATGGTGGCATCTCCATCCTTGGGACCCATCTACCATGAGACCTGACCTGAGTGTGAGGGTGTGAGGGAGAGAAGGGGCAGAGAGACCCCAAGACTTCCCACCTAAACCCTCTGTCATTTTCCAAACCTGTGAACTTCCCACACCTACCCCAAAGGATGGGGTTGAATGCATCAGAAAATGAAACCTAGGAAGCAAAACTTTGGCCCTAAAATTATCACAGAAGTGAGCTGTGGAAACAAAATGATTGTATTAGCAGACTGGCTTGAGCATTACTATCAGCCTGTCTGACAGAATGGACAAATATTTCCTGCAGAGTTAATAGAGCTCTACCGGGTGGCTCTTAATAGTTGTTTATTTTATTTTTCACTGTTCATAATAAACCTCTGTGCATCTGAAAATAGCTCTCTCTAATTATTGTGTGAGTACCTGTGCATTATTAGTGTGCATGGGTGTGTTTGTGTGTGCTGATGGTATATGTACATATACCTCAGGTATATGTAGAGAGCTACTCAGCTTCATTGAAAAATGTGTATTTACTAAGAAATCTGAAATGTTCCTGGTTCACAAGAGTTTCACCAAATCCAAAACTGGGTTAGCACATGATTGAAAACCTTGGTAGTCACTGCCAGATCTCTGCCTTTGGGGGCACATGTACAAAAGAAATCTTTCAAGGAAGGCACAGGACAGTTGAATAGAAAAATTAAAAAATTAGTGTGGGAGGGGAGGGCTTGCTGTGATTCATACCAAAATCAACCCTCAGAAAAATGATGGTTCCCCCTGAACATGTAGCCTTGCTGTTCTTTTACAGAAAGACTCCAGTCATATGCTCTGCCATCTCTCGAGATTTTTGTCACAAGTTGCCCTCCTGATAAGATTCAAGATCCTGACATGTAAAATGAGACAAAGAAGATGGATATGGTGGGCTGGTGATTTCCAGCAATAAATCTGGGTGCTACATGAAAGTGTGTTAAGTAAAATATGGCATGTCTTCTAAATGAGCTAGTTGTTTTTCATTTTGGTTAAGACATTCCAGTTCATTGAGCACCTGCACAACAGCTGGGCTGACTTAGAAGTAACATGTGCTCAAAACAAGGATTCAACTCAAGAGTGGTCAGGGGCATGGCGTGACCTGAGTAGCAAATTTGACTCGAAGTTTTGCACAGAGTTGGGTCAATGGAGAGAAAATCAGTGCTGGAGAAGGAAGATGGGTGAATGCTCTTCAGTGGACAGCAAACAGGGACCATGTATGTTTAACTGAAGGTGGTCAGATATTTTTAAAGGAAGCCTGGCTGAACCCCACATCTTTACTTTTTCCTGGTTGAGTGCAGCTGAAAAAGTAATCATGGACAGATTTGCACCTCATGCATCCCTAGGAGACTACACCAAGGACTGCCCCCATTCTGGGTAAAAGCAAATTAAAAGTCAGGGCCAACTGAAGATCTTTTCCAAGTCCAGCACAGTATCTGGATTTTATCTCTAAGCCCACCTTAAAGCTAGACTACCCCCTTAAAGCTAGACTATCCATTGCATAGCATTAGATGTGTTTATTTCTTTCCACTGCCTTTTTACAGGTTATTTATCTCTGGAGGGACCATCTATGCTGGGGTGTACTGCTACCTCTTTATTTTGTCCAGGGGTGTCAGCTGCAGCATGTTTTCACCTTCTTGAGCTCTTCACAATGAAGTCCAGGACTGGAAATAATGATGCCTGCTGAGAAATGTGGGACCAGCTGACTACATTGTTCAATGTGGCCTTCATTGTCTTTTTTTTCCTCAGAATTAGGAACGTGAGCGTAATGTCAAAATGGATGAGTTTCTCATGGGATAATTCTATCCAGCTCTGAAACACCCTTATTTGTGTCCAAAATATCCCTGGTCTTTTAGCTGTAGCATCAACATTTCCTTCCTACTGAAAATATTCAGGATTTTTTTTGGAATTGCACACGTGGGTTTGAACGTGTGGGTCATTTGGGTATGGGGCAAGTCTGACACTGCCAGGGACGTTGTTTCCTGTTTAATGAGTTTCTGTGTGTGCACTACTGTACCTGAGAAAGAAAAGACAGAAACGTGATCCTAACTCTGGTGGGGCAGGACACTTTCCATCTCTGTAGTAGGCTGCAGTGTGGGTCACAGGCTGCCTTAAAAAAGCCTTACAAAAGCCTTACAAAAGCTGTCTCTTGTGTCTTTTCTCTGGCTGATGTGCTTTAAGCACCACCACTGCCAGATCACATTCTCTAGAGGAAGCAGAGAAATACCAGCAGCCAGCTCAGCATTCAGGATAGGTAAGAGCATCCTTGTTCTGACTAGACTCAGACAACTGAAAGCCAGAATAGTAAAAAATAAAATGAGTGCCATCCAAGTCCCTGTGACCTGCAGGCAAACACTGTTCAGTGCCACTGTGCTGCTGGCAGGGCAGCACAGAACTCATAATTTAGCCCCAAAACTTTGTCTAGCAAATCAGCAAAAGTGCAGGATGCCCAGCTAAAGGATCTATAAGGACTGGGGACCTGAAAAGAAAGGACCTTTCAAAACAAAACCAGGAGCATTTATGTAATGTGGGTAACAGGAAGGTCTCTAAATTTTAAAGGATGCAAATGGACAGAAAGAAAATCACTTCTTCACCTGCAGGAGTGGTTCTGTGCCCAGCAAGAAGGCTAAATCCCTTCCTGGTGTGATGTTTCTCTTAATTTTCACCAAACAAAAGAAGCTGAGCTGGTGTTAGTCTGCGCTGTGTGCATGTCTTGGGTCTCCTGCACAGTCTGGAAGGGGCTGGCAGAGGAAACCCAGAGTCAGTTTCTTGCTCTCTCTCCCCTAGCCCACTGCTGGGAAACACATCAGCTTTTCAGGAAATGGAGAACTGGTCACTGAATGGAGAAGAGATGTTTGAAAGAGGAGACTGGTACGACAGCACCAAACCCACTGAGATACAGAAGCTGGCTTCTTTTTCATGTAGTCGAACAGCCACACAGGAGCTGACTGATGAGTTTGTAAGCATCTTGAAAATCCTCTTAGAATGTGCCTACCAGTCTGCTCTCCTGAAATCCACCTGGCTGGAAGCACCCCCAAGCACTTCTCCACTTCCCATGGTGAACTGCTGCCGCTGCCAGAGCACAGGTGAGAGCAGCAGCCATGCCCCAGAAACAAGGTGCTGGGGAGGCAAAGTGGAGATGAAATTTCCTCTGACCTATTCATGTTGACTGTGAGTGAGAGGAAGGCCCAGCCCTTTGCAAGCAGCTCCCCAACAATCCCAGCTTCTCAGATATCATCCCTTGAGATCTACCACTGGCTGGTCCAAGCACTGAATCCTGTGCCGCACAAAAATACATAAATCATGCAAACAAATGACACAATCCAGCTCACAGCTGGTACTGCACCTTGCTCTGTCCTGCACTTCCCTGCAGAATGGTGTCAGGTCAGTTAAGCACCATTTCCCCTTTGTAAGTCTGTGCTGATTTCTCCTGACCACCTTCTTGTCTTTCATGAGCCTGGAAATTATTTCCAGGATTAGTTGAGGTGAGGATGACTGGCCTGAAGTTCACTATATCTTCCTGAGGATAGGTGTGAGTGGACAGAAAGAAAATCATTCCTTCACTTGCAGGAGTGGTTCTGTGCCAATCAAGAAGGCTAAACCCCTTCCTGGTGTGATGAAGAAAGCATTTGCTTTCTTCCAGTCTTGAGGAAATGCTCCCAGTAGCCACAATAACTGACACACTGAAGGTGGGGGATGCAGTGGACAGGCCCTGGATGTCATGCTTAGCGGTTCCTTACCTCTTCACTGGTATTTCCTCAGCCAAACTACACTAAAAATCAGAGCTGCTGAGATCTTACACAGTTTTGACCTCTGATACTGAGGATTTTCTTGTCCTGTGTGCTGCTTTCTCTGCAAAGCAGAGAGCAATGTGACATGTCACTCCAAGCTCTGCTGGGATAGGGTTTGCAGCTCATTAGAGCATGGGTTTGTCTTTAATTGACCCAGAGGCTTGAATTTAAGCTCACAGTTAAGGACATTACTGGATTTGGATCTAAGGGAGTTAGAGACATTGCTGCTGTAAATGATGCCACTGCTTCTCCTGGCCACTTCTACAGTCTCTGTTCTGACCCACACTCCTGACTGCCCCTGTACATATGTGTGCCCCCCTTTGCAGAAATAAGAGCGGCACTTTAAACCTTTAAGGTAATTATTGGTTTAGCTTCAAAGCATATACACCCTGCCTAAAAGAAGAGTTCTGTGCTCACACCCAAAGCAAGAAAAGCCACATGGGGATCTCCGGAAGAGCTAAAGGAAAATCTCTTTAAAAGCCTCAGGTTTCAAGAAGATTAATAAACATAGGAAATCAGCTGTTTGGCATTCATTCTGGCCTCTCTCTGTGTTTTCTAAGTGCCTACCAGCCCCTGAGGATGGAGCAAAGGCTGACATGTCTGGAGGGGGTGCTGAAATGATGAAGCTTTTACTTCTACAGAGAATTACAAAGCTACGGCCATGTGAAAAACAAACATGGGAAATCTAAAGAACAGAAAAAGAACCCACAAAATTTGCAAGAAAGACCCTTTCTATTTTGTATTTTCCATGAGCCACGATCCTGCATATTACTGCTTTTTTAATATATCCTCTTGATCCCATTTTTGGCATCTACTGGTTTCTGATAGACCTTACAATCCTCACTCCTCCCGACAAACCAAATCAAAGACCAAATGCCAGTTCTACCCCGTAGAGTTCCTGGACTGGACAGATATTTTGGATCTGAAAGCTGATCCATGGGCCACAGAGCTTGGCAGGCATTGGTGGGTCTCCTCCGCACACAGGGCAACACGTGAGGAACAACAGGGCTGGGCGAGAGGGAAGGCATGTGGCAAAAAGACAGTCTCCGTGACCCATGTGGGTGGATTTGGCTCCTTTCTTTGGAAATGCTATTGACAGAGGCAGACACTCCCTCTGGATGCTGCGAGCCAGGCTACCAAACCACCCTCACATGTGCAACGTGGCTCTCTCTGCTTCTACCAGCCAGAGGCTCCCATGGGCAGTTTGCCAAGGATGGAAGGGATGGGAAGCAAAGGTGGCATTAGGGTCCTAGGCTCTAGTCTGTGGGGTAGCAGTTTCAAAAAAAAAAAACATGGAAAAAGCAAGGTTTGGACCTACTTTTTGTCCCATTTCCCACTGGTGGATGATCTTTAAGGGATTTTGTACCCTCCTGCCAAAGAACTGGGAAGTCTTTGGGAAATATGCCTACACTATACAGCAGTGTCCAGATGCACACTGTTCAGAGCAGCATCTGCCAGGATGAAGGTCCCTCATGCCCCTCTGATCCCCCAGCTAGGATTTGACCTCACCTTGGTGATACAGCCAGCAACACATGTGTTTAAAAGCCCCAGCAATTTTACCCGTGGGAGACAGCAGTGATCACCTGGGACAGGTGAGCGCATCCTTGTGTATTTGCTTTCTTTCTGAAAGTAGTCATTAGAGAGGGTGTCACTTGCTTTCAGCTGACAGCAAGCAAGGCGTTGTTACAGCAGTCTTCTTTGCATGTCAGAACTTTCTCACGGTCAGAAGTGCTCCTGGGCATGGGAAGGGTAGAGGAGGGAGTGGTGTTGCCCTCTGAATGTGTGTCTCATGCATTGAGGAAACACTCACACAAGCCAGGAGGAACAGGAACTCTGTTGAGGTGATTGCATCAAGGCTTCTACATCAGGGTGGTGTAAAAAATGGCTCACCACCATTGGCTTTGGCTGCTCACCAAAGCAGCCATTTCTGTATGTCTTTCTCTATCTTGACTTTTTTGTCTTACATTGAGGCATGTTTTCCTGTGGATTTTTCAAGCTCTGCTGCCTGCTTACAGGGCACCTGGTGTTTTGACTTGAACAAGCCTGCCAGGTCCCATGGTACCATGGGAGCTGGTCTGCTTCTAGCTATTTCTGACATTTCAGAGCAATGGGAGCACCCTACAGCTGATCTGGAGAGGGCAGCTCCAAGGGACAAGTTACTGTACCTGCCTCCACAACATGGAGCTTTCCCACTTAGGGGTACCACAGACACTCCTCCTCCAAGAGATCTTCGTGTTGCTCTGCTGCGAATCCTGACATGCTGTCCCTCTGTGAAGCCAACTCTTCTTTCCAAATTCTGCTGCATTGCTCCCAGGCTCTCCTCCCACCTTCCTTCAGCACAGCACACCTTTCTGGCCAGAATCCACCCAGTATCATCATTAGAAGGTTTGTTGATCCCCAGAATAACACCTGCACGTTCTTTAGCAAGCACTGAATTTAGTTGATGGCTGTTTTGCCCTACGTGTATTTTCACTGAGTCACACACTGCTTGCTGACTCACAGAAAGCATTGAGGTGGAAAGTGGCAAGAATGGTAGGATGCATCCTGGATAGACTCTCTCCCAGTGGGATGTGGATGAGGCTCATCTGTCTAGCTTAGAAAGAGACCACACACCTCTACATGCACCCATATCGAAGGAAGGTTTCTGACATTTGAGATTTATAATTTTATAGGCAAACACAAAACAGAGGTTGGACATGGACAATGGACAACTGCAGGCTGAAAGAAGGGAGAAAGGTCACAATGTATGAAATCTCAGAAACTGTACTGCCATTGTAATTAAATCTTCTTCCTTCCTTGTGTTCTAGTCGAACACTGTTGTTTTATCAAAGACATGGTTCCTGTGCTCTAAACCACTCCCAGAAGGGATGAGGCACTTGCAGGACTCAGGGTACACCAGCCTTACAGCCCTCCATCCACACAGGCATCACAGCTCTACCAGGAGTAAAGAAGAAAAACACCTCTGTCCATTCACATGTACAGAAGGACTGGCAGACTTCCTGTGGGGTACGTCTGTGGCACTCCAACAGGGACAGGCCAGCCCGGTGCTGCTACTGTTCCCAGAATGCTCAGTCTGGGACCATAGCACTGTAGCATCTCTTGCAAGTTCCTTTCTGACAGGGTTTTGGCAAGACAGGACAGCCTCCACCAGAACGAAGGCAGGAGCCAAGACCAGATAAAGCAGGTGGAGTGATTTATCAAGCTGGAATCGCTATTTCATAGTTCCTAGCTCACTCCTTTTGCATGGAGTCCAGATATGCACCGTGGGTGTGTGTTTCAAAGTCCCCTATGCCTGCAGAAGTATCCATGCAGCTTTAAGGAGGTCCTTAATCAAAACATCAGAAGCAAAGTAGATGTAATTTCCCTGGCTAACAGTGCTGGACCCTGAGGCCTCTGCAAAACTGTAGTGAAGTCCCTACAGCTTTTGGGATGAGTGAGGACCATGTTACTGGCACTGAAGGGGTGACAGTGAGCTGTGAGATTTTCTGGCCGCACGTGTGTTTACCTCATTCATTCACATCTCACATGTAGGCAGCTGTGGATTCAATTAGAAAATAATACCCATTTGCAGTTGATTGCCTGAGACATCAGCTTTAATAGCAGCTGGAGAGAGTTAGACGCCTGAATTGGTTCTGAGCTGCACTTCCTAGTTATTATGCTTCTAATTATGGCAAACCTGCTATTTGTCAACAATGTTTTATCAAAGGTGGGGAGACATGACACTCATCTTTTGGGAGGTGGCTCAGACTTTCTATTAGGTATTACGCAAGATGGAGTCTGCCATATACCTGTTTGCCTTTCAAAGAAGCATCTGAACCTCTTTTTGTGGCAATGTGCATGTGCAGACAGCCCACCAGCTGTCGGTCTGGAAACTTTGTGGCATACGTGTTTCTCTTCTGATATACAGGAGCTTACACATGCTTCAACATATTTTTTCACTCCATCTGGACCAAATCTGTGAGAAGATCTGTTCTAGAAGTCATTAAAATTTTCTTTCCAATCAGGTCAGCTGACAGCTGTGAAATGGTCTAGAGCCCAGGACAGAACTTTGCTAATAGGTTATATGTGTGTAATGAGAGGGCAAACAGTACTGCTTGTTCCTGCTGCAGCACCTCAGCAAGGACTGGTCAGTGGATCCTGGTAGCTTGTTCTTGGGGATGCCCCAAGACACAGCTTTGTGCATTATATGAGAGTCTGATATGCACTGTTTGGTTTGATGTAGAATGTACAATAGGTGGCTACAGAGCAATTCCAGTGCTCTTAAGCAAGCTTAAGATTGTCTACCAAATGGATCCATGCCAAAAGCAACAAAAATCCCTACTCCGGGAAGACAGCAAGATGAAGGTTTTTGCCAATGTTCTCAGTGCCTGCAAGGGAGAGAAATTTGCTAATTAATCCCATGGGTGCCTAGTGAACATCCCTGTAACAGAAAGCAAAAGAACAACTAACCTAACCCTGCTTTTGCTATCCAGTTTTACTTCAAATACCTTCCTGACTCCACATTTGATTGTTTAACTCTAGTCAAGACACACCAGCTGGACGCTTGAGAAACTTGCTAGCATCCAGAGATGCATCATCATCCTCCACACTTTGCTGTGGTCAACCTCCAATGTTCAAGCAGTACGTGCTTCACATCTTTCTTTCCAGCATTAGCTCTGCTGGTCTTTTTCTTGTGGCAGTCCTAATTATGGCCAGTGCCTCAGACACTGACAAAGAGTATCTCAGGACATGCAAACACAATTCCTTTTGGTATTGTCCTTGGTATTGTACCCCTCATAAATTTAATGATGAACAAGCATCTCACTTTTGCAGAGGGATATGGACAATTGGTGATACTAGACTCTTGCAGAAAAAAGAGAACAAAAATCCCCAGGGACTGGAGCTTCAAAATAGCAGCACTGACACTCCCCAGAAAGCTCTTCCATGGAGAAAAAGTGCCCTTCCTCTGAAAATCACAGGAACCAGTTCTGGTCAGGGCAGAGGCATAGTAAACAGCTTTCACCTTCCTGTGACCCTACTGCACATCACTGTAGCCCATGTGCAATATATTTGGGATATATAGTAATCCCACAAAGAGCAGATGACTATAAAACCAGAAAATAGCAAAAGGCATGTAGTTAAACTATAAGCTTAATTGTTAACATGTAGTGAGGTCTCATGGTATTTCCTACAACATCCGAAAGCCTGAGGCCTCAAGATCCTGTGGCTCTAAAAAAAAATCTCAATACTTAAAATATGTCCAGAAGATAGATATTTCTTCCCACTTCATGAATAAACCTCTTGAGTTTGTTCTGAAGGCAATTGTTACCTCTTTTAGATCTGAATTTTTAGGGGATAGAAATACACAATCTTGTTCATCAGCTGAATTTATGAGATTGAGCATACTCTCTCTCCAGTTTCAAGGATGACTCCAAGTTGGGGGAAACAGCTGATGCTGGCAGGAAAGCAGGGCTGTGATTCAGGGGGACTTCAGTGGGCTGGAATACTGTGCCAGAAGGAACCTCACAAAGTTTAACCAAGGCAAGGGCAGACTCCTATAGCTGGTATGAAATGGCCTTTTGTACCAGGACAGGCTGGGGCTGGATGGCTGGGAAGAAGCTCTGCAGAAGAGGGTCCTGACCGACAAGAAGTTGAATGTGAGTCAGCAGACTGATTCCACAATGATGAAGCCCAACTGCTCCCTAGTTAACAGCTAAAGCACAGCCAGCAGGCTGAGAGAAATTATTATTCCTCTCTGCTTCACACCTATAAAGGTGCATCTGAAATGCTGCATCAAGATTTGAGTCTCTTGAGTGCGAGAGAAGTTCAAATAAACTAGAGCAAGTCTGGCAGAGGCCACCAAGATTATCAGGGACTGGAGCATGTGTTGTAGGAGGAGAGAAGCTGAAGAGCTGAGACACTTGTCCTTGTTAAGCATGGAGAAGAATCTGAGTCTGTCTTTCTTGCAATCCCATTCAGCAGAGAGAGAGGGCAGCTAGATCCCTCCCCTACACACATCTTTCTCTTCTCCAGGTTGAGCATACCTGGCTCCCTCAGCACCTCCTTGTACATCATCCGCTTCTTCTCATATCCCATCTGACTTCACCTGCCCTGCTTATGACAGCTGCCAGTGCTGAGTTTGTGAAATATCTCCACGGGGCAAAGAGCTTGGGACTAGGGTACAAGGGGAAGAGGAACAAATGAAATCATCAAGGAAGGCTGATGGCAGTCTAGCACCAGGGTCCCTTTGCTTTGCAGAAGCTGAGAGTTATGACTAAAAGAGTCAGAGAACCCACACTACTTCCTCCAGCCCCATCACTGATGTGCACCCACACAAGCTGCCTTTCAGAAGACAGTGAGGTTTTTTTCACTGTACTTCAGGCACACCATGAGCTATGAGCAATCCTTTGGACTGGAAGGCTGTTCTGCAATCCACTGCCTACTCTGGGGGATTAGAGTACCTAATGAGTCTCCTGCCTCTTCTAATTGTTGCCCCTATACAATTGCTGAAAAACCTGCCTCAACATGACCCAATATTCTCTCCCCACACTTGCTAATTGCCACAGGTCCTTAGTGTTGTGCACGTGGCTGTAGCTGCTGGTAAATGTTCTCTTGCTCAGATAAAAATTGTAACACAGGTATTTAAACTGGGTGGCTTTGTTTATTCATTCAGCTAGAAAAAAAATAGCTGAGGGAAGAGCCAGCTAAGCAAACAGCTTTAGATAAGCTGAGACACCTATGTTTGGTTTAGGCCATGCAGTAGGGTCTAGAGGACATGTTCCTAGTGAGGGGACCCAAAGGAAATCAGTCCTAATTAACCTGTGGTCTAAGAAGTGCTTTGGGATCCTGAGCATGGACTGTCTCCAAGAGAGCAACAAAACTGTAGGTGTGAAGTTCCTCTGAATGAGCCTAAGGGATGGCTGAGTCTACTTGTGGCTGAGAGCATTGGCATGACCGAGAGAAGCTGGAATAAGTCCTTGAGGTCCAACACAGGTACTCCATTCATGGGTACCTCTATTAGGAATTGTTTGCCACAGCTCATTTGCATTCTGTTTTGTCTACTGATGCCCCTGCCTAAATTCCTTAGACCTGGCTCTGACCAGTTGCTCCCCAAGGCTGAGAAATGAGAAACCACCTGAGACATATCCTCTTTCAGCATCCTCAGATGCTTCTGCAGCCCTAGTGCTGAATTAGGAGATTGAAACAGGGATGAGGTTCTTTGGTTTATACATTTAATTTACTGAGGGCAGTAATGAGAAGAGACAAGCATAATAAATTCTTTGCTTACAATAGATTTGCTGCTGGGGTGAGCCAAGCCCCTGAAAAGATGGAAGTTTACAGACAGCACATCACACAATGCCCTCTTCTCATCAAGTTATGTTGGCACCAAGCAGCAACCTTAGATTGCAGACCCCCAAAGCCAGGTAGGATGATTCCCCTCTCCTGCATGTGTATCATGAGATTTATGTGAAACTGAATCTATCTCCTGTCACTCTTTTTTTTATAATTTGTTTTTGTTTTTGTTTTGTTCCATTTTGTTTTAATTTCATTCAGGCTTTCAAAGGAAAAACAGTCAACTCAGGTGTACCACCAGGTACCAAATATGTTTGTAGTGCACCATCCTAGAATCCTGGTCAAATTAATCTGAAAATTTCCTTCTACTCCCCTAATAATCTGGACACCAATCAGATTTGGTAGTACAAGTATGTGCAGAAACACATATGTTTCAGATACTAAGAGGAAACAACCAAACGGTGCCTATAAGAGGAATCACTGAATCTCCATTGCACATGGATATGAATCTCCCCTTTCTATTTCAAAGGACTGTCAACTTTTACACAACAGGCCACAAGCTCACAAAGTGCAGCACCTTGAAAAGCAGGATGAAAAGTACCCTTTTTTGATCTGTATGAGCCATATTGAACACTTCAGTGCATGCTGGCCACCCATGTATCTCAGCAATGACTGTTCAAATTACACCTTGAAGAGAAAGTAGAGCCAGAGAGTATGACTCCTACACTGAACAGGCTGCATCTAAACACAGTAATTAAGGCATTGTGCAACCTCCCTGGTACTTAAGTATCTGTAATAATTATGCGCCAGGAAAGTAAGCCCAACACATGTTCACAGTCTTCTCCTACCATATGGATTGTTTACACATTCAAGTTCCCATACGATCTTCTTGATAGCTTAGGAAAAGCAGAAGCTAAATACGAGGCCACTTAGCAAATATGAAGCCATTTAATTCAAAGGCTTTTGAAAAGGAAACAGGAAGCTAGGTTCAAGATTCAGATACAAGGTTCTGCACTTGTACATTCCAGTAACTATCACCACTCCATGTAGACCAGCATCAAAATCCCTTGCTGGTGTTTTAGTCCAAGTCTCGCGCTCCTGTTTTCCCAGTGATTGTCACACTTGCATTCTCAAGTGAGAAGTCCCAGGGATCTGTCTTGCAGACTCCAGGATCCTACTATGAATCAAGTCTGGAAAAGATGGAAAAGTTCTGCCTTCCTGTGAGAAGGCTCAGTCGTGGAGAAAGGGCAGCCAAGAGGATACAGAGACTGGGCTTTTACTCAGGCCCTGCTGTGGGAAAGCAGAACAGCCATAACTAGCCCAAACCAGCTGTGGCCATCAACTGAAGTCTGCTCAGATAGCTGGTCAGGGTTAGCCAAGGTTTGGCTGAATCCTTTGATTGATAGTCTGGAAGCTGACAGCTGGTACAAACAAAATTTCTTCCTTGTTTTAAGCCTGTGGTTACTGAGGTCCTCCTATTATCACCTCTCTCTCCTGTTTGTGATTTTGAGGTCCAAGATTTAACACACAATTTTAATGTGAGAACATATCCAAAAAGATCACTAAGAAAAGATTGCCATATACTGCACCAAAATTACAGAAGGCCTTGAATGACAAATACTCCTAAGGTTCTTATACTGATCTTTAAACATTGTTCTTTCCTTCACACACCAGCTATTTAATTCGAATTTCTTATGAATCTTTCCCATTTCTTTTTCAAGACTGTTTCACATAGGTGGATTCACGCAATGCTGTAAGCAGGGCAGAAGGCATGAAACATGAAACATGGACTGCACTGTTTAAGTAATCAGGAAGACAAGGAATGGGGCTTGCTGAATTCCTTCCAGTGCAATTTCACCAATTTACTGCTTGTGAATTATCTATACCACTATCTTTTCCTTCAGCCTGGTATCTGCTGGATGTGAGTCTGCCAGTGGATCCTCAACTTCATCTGAGTGCCAGTGTATTTGTTATTGAGCTGTATGATTGGTCACTGAAGTAGTTCCATAATTTCTTCCAGCTCACTGCATAGTAATAAACCACAAATAAGAGCAGTTCCTGCTGAAACAACCTGAGCTTGCCCACAGACCTGAGGTTTTTCAAATAAGACAGCCTCTCCTCAGGGGATACTTGCTAAGCTATGACCAAACCCCTGCAAGCTGAGCACTGAGTATTTTGAATTTCCAAAGATGTGATGCCATGAGCCTGAGCCACAAGATTATAAAGAAGCAGGAGGAAACCCTTCCTGGAGAAGTGGCCTCTGAAGAGATGGTAAGGAGATGAACCCATGTCATGCCAAAAAATGTGCCTGTTGTTTGGAAGGACATGGGTTTTTCTGGGCTAATATTTTGTGTAAGTTTGGGCTTAACTGTGGAGTCTGGAGGTTAAAGGTATATTTATACTTAACTACCTCTTCAGTCTCTTAGTTATTAAGAAGGAAGGAGAATATTTACGTTGTCTGGACTTTCATATTCTTGTCACCATTATTATTATATATAAAATAGGAAAGGAAGGATTTAATTCTGATTTTCCCTGTTCATTGTTGCTGTTTACAACATCAATGGTAAGCTGGAGGAAAGCTACTGGAATATTGCATCATTTGGTGAATTCAGGAACAACTCAATGTCCCTGAGACTCCGCAATGGCTGCCACCACCCTCTTTGCTTGCTGCATGTTCCATGCTATGTGCTGCTTTGAAAGCAAGATGGATTGGCCACACAAAGAGGATGCAAAGTGTCCCAGACAAATCTAGATAAACTACCAAATTTGGGAATGCCTCATGGAGCCCAACCCACATTCCAGAACTTGTTGAGGTGCACTCCTCTTGACTCATAGCGCAAAGTTGACAAACTACCCACAAAGGGCTCTGAATTCTCTCTGTAATTAATTAGCCACAGGAAAACCTCAGAGAAGGGAGAAGGGAGCAATTTAACACAGCTCTCAGAATGACACAGGATGCTGAAATGATGAAGAGTTAACCTGTCCCTTCTTCTGACCAACCTGCCCCTTAACAAGGTGTCCCCAAGGCCATCAGTCTGAAGGGGAAGCGGAATCTACTCCAGAGCAGATGGTGATTCTGTGGTTAGTTTTCCAAGTAATGAGAATGGCTTCCTTCCAACCTTACAGGTTTTATATTGTAGATGACACAAACAAGCAACATTACTCAGTGGAGATCTTCCCACTAACTTCCATGGCAGTTGAAAGAGGCCTCATCCTACTGCTGATCTTCCTGAGATGCCACTGCTGAGATATGGTCTGTCCCTTTGCTGCTCCAAACACCTTCTGAAGTCTTAAGATCCAGATCTAGATAACAACATGTCTTGTGTGCCAGACTCCCTGCTTCTCCCTCCTGCATCCATCCCATGGCCTTATTCATGATACTAGTTTGGGACATAACAGGAGAGTTTTCTTAAACAGTTCTTCATTGATGGGCATCTTTGATCACATCATCCTATTTGGTAGGTATTTTCCTCAAAAAACATCTGCTTATAGGGTTTGAGAATAGGTCTGCTGAGTGAAGAGGAAATACTAAAATGAGGGGAATTCCTCCTCTTCCCTTCAGCCTAGTGAGTGAGTCCACCTCATTCTGGGATTTCATTTGTAACCATCTGTGACATTTAAGAAAAAGCTGAAAGAATTCATCATCACAACATGGTGTGCAGCAAAGAGCTCATAATTTCCCAGTCATTTACTTAAATTACTATAGAATAAATGAACTAAACTAAATTACAATGTGGAGAAATGAGAAAAAGGCCTTGTTGTCTTTGATTTCAATACTCCACCTAAGTGCCAAATTTACTACCTCATTACATCTTCTGCTGTGTTCAATAAACAGGAAGGAGAGCAACATGCATACGCTTTAATCACTTATCTAATCAAACTTTCTGCTACTTTAAGAGTGGGGAGGTTGGGAAAGAAAAGATATATTTTCCCCTCCCAGACTTGCACTGCTAAAATGGCGCTTGGTGTACACTTCCCTCCCGCCCTAGACCATTTTTGTGTCACCCAGGTGTAACCCTCTTCTCCATGGATGTGTAAGTCATCCTCCAGCACACTGTCCTGCCAGACATCCATCTGTGCCTTGGCTGCTCTGTGAAACCAGCCTCCAGAAGAGAATGCACCAGGACAGATGTGGCCTTCCTGTCTGGGCTGTGAACGTAAAACTTCTGAGACATGGCTCAGGTGTGGAAATGGAGAACTGCAGCCAATCCACCAGAGAACAAACAGCAGGATGGTTTCACCCTGGATGGTTTCTTCTAAATTTCCTGTGTACAGCCCCTGTTTGTGGTACTCTGATTTTTCTGTCTGACTCAAGCCACCCTGATTCTTCTACTGCCCTGCCACACAACAGCTGTGTGGACATCCAGCAGGTTTAATATTGGTGGATTATTCCAGACCTTTGCCAATATACTGCTCCAAGCCAACCTAGTCTCAGCTGCCTTTCTACAGATTTCTGCAATTGTGTAGAGCAGCTTAAAGGGCCAAACTAGAAGGGCACATTGCTTGTTGATTTCCCAGAGCCCTCTTGTGGCAATGAGGGAGAGCCAATTAAAGGCCCTCGCCTCCCTGAAAAACATGAAGATTTTGGGAGGTGCCCTGCATGGATTTTTTCATCCTACAGTGGCACACCAAGGGCTGAACTCAGAGCTGACCTTAGCAGACACATCTTTGCTTGGCTGGAGCAGAAATGTTTACGCCACAGGTTGGTTGATGCAAGACCCAAAAAAGTCTGTTCTGAGAATCTGTCTGTTGCTGATCCTTTCTTGTTTTGACAGGGAAGATGTTCCAGATGATGCTGCCAATGTCTTTTCATGTCTTCACATTAGAAAAGGTGAAGCAATCCAGTAATTTTGAATGGGTTGGGAGCTTAAAGAGGCTCATAAATTTTAACAGAAATGCCTCATCCACTAAACATGGATTGTTCGCGCTTCCAGGTTGACTTACGTGTCAGCGCAGCCAACCAGGACTCAAAGTTTACTTCATCCAGCGATTAACCTAAACTACATCCCAGATTTTCATCCAGATCCTTTCTACAGACTGACATACCATACCTCAGGTGAAAAGCAGATCCAAGACACTTGACATCAGCTCCTGGAGCTGGTACCAGAGTAATATCATACAGCAGCATAGGTGATGTCACTGAGAGCATCCTATTGCTCCTGAACCATGCCTAGGAGCCTCTCAGGTGTGGTTCTCAAGGAAGGTATCGATTCACAGCTCTTCCCCACCTCAAGACACACATCTGACTCCTGCTTTTCTGCAGCTTACACTAAAGTGGCTGTGGGGTTTTTTTTAAGGTTTATCGCTGCTGTTAAAAGAGGCAAATTCTCCATTGCTAGGCAAATAAAGCAGAAAGCAGTGGACTTAAAATTCACCTTTCGCCCCAAAAGGCAAAATGTCAGTGCCACAGGAATTCCTGCTCTGCCTCATTATTGTATCTATGTAATGCCAACCAAGAAAACCATCTTTAGCACTGTCTAGAAAAAAATATATGTGATCAAAAAATACCCTCACAGCTGAAGTACCACAAACCTACCATTTTTGTACACAGAACAATTTGATCTGCCAGGAAAGGTACGCACAGCACAAGCTGTTATCCTTGCACTCAGTTCTGAAGAAATCCCCACTGCAGGAAAACCAGAATCTTCAGCTGGAGCCAAAGGTAAATTCTGTTTGGTCTTGACTCAAAAAGTCTACATGACAAAGTGTCCTTCAAAGTGTCCTGTATTGGTGTGGTTTCTGTGACTAAATATCTGTGTTGTTAAAGATGCAGGTTTGCATTTATTTTTATTGTGCACATGACTTTTTTAACAGGATTCTTGTGATTTTATATTGCAGGATTGGAGACATGCGAAGATATCCTTAGTTTATTTAGTCCAACCTCCATAAGCCACAGAAATCCCATCATAATTTGATCTTGGGAGGAGGGAAATTTTACATTTAATGAAGATAAGAGGATAAATTTTCCAAACAACATTTTATATTCTTCCTCTTGAATGATAGTTTCTCTTTCCTTTGCCTCTTCAGAAACTCTAGGTAGAAGACAGACAATGATGCTGTTAAACCATCTCTGAGTCCTGCCTTGTTTTTACAGCAAGATGACACTGACCGTTCACATTCAGTCTGTGATCTTCTACAAGCCCCACGTTTTTCTGAAGTACTGCTCAGACAGTTATTTTCCATTCATATAAAGATCATAGCTCACATGATCACAAGGTTTTTAATTCTGTCCAGCTAGCATGACATTGGGAATTCAACTTCTGAAGTGCAAAGTGTTCACCTGCCTTTTATCAAACTTTATATCACTGATTTCAGACCTTCTCTCCAGTTCAAGAGATCACGCTGAAATCATTGCTGTCAAAGTTCTTGGCCTCACAATTAAACAGCATGCCACTTGCTATTTAATATGTCCAATTTAGTAACAGAAATTTGAAATTGTGATTAGACTGTGAAGATGGATCCTTGAAGATGGATCTCTAAAGCCCTGCCAGTTTGACAGTTACCAGCAAACTACTGGTAACTACTCTTTTTATTTTATTTTTCTAATGAAGACACATAAGGAAGGCATATCCAGTATGGAGTGGCTTTGGGTTTGTCTGATTTAGAGAAAAGGAGGCTGGAGGGTGACCTCATTGCTCTCTACAGCTTCCTGAGGAGGGGAAGTGGAAAGGGAGGTGCTGAGCTCTTTTGCCTAGTACCTGGTGACAGGAAATGTGGGAATGGCTCAATGCTGCACCAGGGGAGGTTCAGGCTGGATTTTAGGAAGCATTTCCTTACCAAGACAGCAGTCAAACAAGAGGTGGTCAGTGCCCCAAGCCTGTCAGTGGTTAAGAGGTATTTGGACAATTACTTTAACAACATGCTTTAGCCTTTGGTCAGCCTGAAGTAGTCAGACAGTTGGCCCAGATGATCATTGTAGGGCCCTTCAAACTGAACTAGTCTGTTCTGTTCTATTCTATTCTATTGTGTATTTTTAACAGTACTCTGTGCCATCATTCCTGACTTGATCCTGAGTCTGTCACCTGGGGCAGTATCAAAACATCTGTCAAGGCATATCACACTTATCATGCGCCCTGATTTAAAGGGCAGCACACCTACTATAGGAGAAAGTTTGGTTAACTTGATATTATCTCCCAAACTAGCCACAAATGTATTGTCAGCACTGAACTGTTTCCACAGAATTTTGGTTTCATGCAGCATTTACTATTGATGGCTTTTGATAGTCACACTGATTTTCAGTGAATGCTTTGGTGGAAGCATAGTTTTGGATTTCGACCATGCCCATTCTATAGGTGCATTAAATGGTAGGACAGAGCCAGAGAAAAATACATTATGCATTTGGTTGCCCACATGATAGCCACTCGTTCTCCCTCCCATCTCAGAGGCCACCAACAACAATGTCCCCGCAGAAAGTTGCACAGCTCTCCTGTACAACATCTGTGGCCACCACAGGCCAGCAATGAGCACAGTGCTTCTTATCCCAACATTCTTTATCCTCACATCAAAACATACCAAGAAAATAAAATGTGAAAAAAAAAAGTAAGCTTGGTTATTTTCCCATGCTGCACCATTTAAAGGCAAAATTATTTTCCTTTCCCGTAACAGATGGAAATAATTCCTATGGTTTCCATCTGTTAGTGAGTGATACTGCCCTGATAATGCACAAAACCACTCCAAGACAGAGGCATCAATTGCACTGAGAAGCACTTCTTAGAAAATAAAAATAAAAATGCTTCCCATTTTTATGATATAATTAGAGCATGAGGGGAAGTGGTTTCTAGTCCTGTTCTATGAATTAGATTTTTCCATTTTCTGCTAGATTCAGGGAGGCTTGGGAGGCTGTTAGCATGCAGATAACTAAAAAGACAGTAATTCAAATTTGATTCCATCTGATGCCTAATTCTCAGAGAAGAAGGAAGAAGCTGCTTAGAGCTTTCCCAGTTGTCAACTCACCATTTTTCCTGCCAGATATCCACATATTTTGAAACCTTTATGACAACTGTTTCAGATGTTTGCAACTACAAAGCCAAGACCAATAACAAACTCAGCCATTGGCAAGTGTTAAAACACTCCAGATTCTCTTCTGAAAATTCCACCTACCTGGTTATACTTCCATTCCTTCTGCCCCAGCTCATGATGTTACTGAAAACAATCGAAGGTTTACCAGCCAAAATCTCTGTGGGGACTAGAAGAAAGTTCTTTCTGAGCACTTGAGCACAGAGGTCTCCCAACAGTTTATATATTCACCTATTTTTGGATGTTTTTTTCACCACCTTCCTTAGAAACTGCAAATTGCAGCAAAAACCTTGTAAGTTTTTAATTTGCTTTTTAGCTGAGGAAAGACAGATTTTTTTCCTGAGGGGTCACAAGTCCTGACAGCAAACCTGCTCCAGTGTGGGTTTCCCACAGGGTCACAGCCTCCTTTGGACATCCACCTGTTCCAGCAAGGGGTACTCCAGGAGCTGCAGGTGGATCTCTGCTCCCCTGTGCACCTCCATGGGCTGCAGGGAGACACTCCTTCACCACTGGCATCACCACAGGCTGCAGGGGAACCTCAGCTCCAGCACCTGCCCCTCCTTCTGCACTGACCTGGGTGTCAGCAGGGCGGCTTCTCTCACATATCCTCAGTCCTCTCTCTGCTGCTGCTCTACAGAAGTTTATTTTCCTCATTCTCAAATATGTTATCTCCAGTATCACTGGTGGTCTCAACCTCAGACAGCTGTGCATCCATCCTGGAACTGGCTGGCATTGGCTCTGGCAGACATGGGGGAAATTCCTGGCAGCTTCTTACAGAATCCACCTCTGTAGCTAAAACCAGACCTTAAAAACCAAATATGCTCTTTGTGGAGCTGCTGGCACCTTTTTTTTTAAAAAAAGCACAAAATATTTTTCTAGTAATTTGTTCTCAATTTTTCCAAAGCGGGGATCTAGTGAGAAGGAATTTAAAAGACAGTTCAACTCTCAGTGATCAAAGACTGGCCTCATGACCCCCACACTGCATTTGGAGTTCATGGCAGCCTCACAGGATCAGGTAACATGTAGGCACCACAGGGACGTTCCCTGTTCATTTTGCGCACAATGTAGGCAAGATCTAGTCTACTTTACTTGGGAAACAGTTGCTGAAAGTGTGCCTTCAGTCTCTGCCAGCGGGTACCCAATGCCCCATCTGCTCATGAAGCTCAGTCTGTCTTCAGATGCACCACTTTTTCATTACCTGCTCTTTCGTCATTGTCTTTTCCATGAGCAATTCCCAGCCTTTCCAGGGAGCTATTCGATCTGTTTGCCATCTGTCCTTCTCCTTCCCCTGAGAACACTTGGACAATGTTTCATTTACTGTTGGTTTTTTTAAGTAAGTTGAACATCTTTTGATAATAAATTGCTTTTGGTATCCCTTGGAGCCACTTACATCTCCTTTAGTGACCTCTTGCTCTTTCTGTGCATTACCATGCCTTAATGTACACTTTTGCCATTTCATTGGTCCACATTTGACGCCAGAACAAGTCATGATCCTGAGTCATGATCCTATTATTCTTCTGGAGAGTGCTTACTACTACCCAAGATTATTTTTCCCCTTAGCACTACTCTTTTTTTCATTTGCATTCTTTTTTCTGTGTGTGCATGTGTGTGTTCTCCATCTCATTCCTTGATGTTTCACATCTTTACTTCTGGCACTCCCCTTTCTTTTGCCCTTCAAAAACAAAGGTAATAAAACTTACTACAGCTTTCTAGATAAGATTTTTTCCCCTAATTAACTTTTTATTGGTTTTGTTTGATAGAATAAGAAGTATTTGTGTATACTGAATACAGAAAGGAATAAATATGGATAAACTTAAAGACTCATCTAGGTTAAGTTAAGGGAAGAGGTGGATAAAACTATATTTAAGGTGATGCACAGAGAAAGAGAGAACAAGAGCAAATGAAAGTGGAATCTGGGAGTGTTTTCACTTAGCCAATTTCTACAGACAAAAATAAAGCAAGGTTGTAATCTGATAAAAAGTAGAACTGGGCAAACATATCACTTCATCTAAGACTAAACTTTGCCTCTCTTTTTTTTCCACGTTGGAATTGACAGAATTTTCCAAATTTCCTTTAAAGTATTATTTACTTAAAAACAAAACCCAGCCCACCAACCAACCAACCAACCAACCAACCAACCAACCACCAACCACCTGAGATGGTCTCCATGGATGATAGCAGTATACAAACAGGAAATAGTCTCATGGGATTTCTAAACTCATCCTGGTTCCTGGACTGACCTTTTCCTTTTTCCACTTTCTTTTCTTCAAAGGCCTGCTCCTAGCTTTTAAATGGAGCTAGTGAGAGCTATATGGCTTGAGTCTTTGCGGGGCATCAATGTACATGCTGCCCACTCCCCTGTGCAACCCCCTTGCCACTGAGAGCTGATATCTCCTCAAACAGCAAACAAAATTTAAACTGGCTGCCCAGACAACTCTCCCAGCCTACCACACCAACACAGCCAAAACTGTTCCTCAGCTATTTCATTTCTGTAGGGAATACAAACTGTACCTTGCATTTTTGTCTGGGATTGTGAGAGAGTGGCTTTCTTACAGGGTGAGGGAATACACCCTGTAAATGTATATTAGTGTTCAAGCACTGAGCTGGTGAACTCCTTCTGGCTCAGGTGAGTGACAGAGAGAAATTCTGACTCATTTGCAACCAGGAAGGAAGCAGAGTATACTGTGTGCTCAGAATTAGGGACAGCCAGCGAGATTATAGCTGGAAAGGCTGCCTGCTGAGAGCACAGTGTATTTAGAAGCATCTAAAATTATTTGTGTGACTCAGTACTGTTTTCCTAACACTGGCAGCAGCATGTGGTAACTCTCCCCCTTAGGATGCTCTTTTTATCCTCCTTGGTTTTTAACTTGTGGATGAGGAGGAGGAAGAAAAATTAAGAAGAGGGAGACTTTCTCTGCTGTTTATCAAAAACAAACAACACTTTGCACTTCTGCAGCAATTCAAGGTGATCTGCAGATGAACTTGGAGGTGCTGGACTTGGACCTGGGTCAGTATCACATAGTATCTGCTGTTGTATACAAGAGCAAAGTTGTGTGATTATCTCTAAGCTGTTCTGATTGAGCTGAAGGGTTTGTTTGTCCTGGAACAAATCCTTTCTTTTCTGCCAAAGAAAATTTTACACAGTTAAAACCATGGCAATGTGTGGGTGGGCACCACTATGAAATCTGCAATGTCTAATACATCAGTGTGAGGAGCCAGGAGGACCCAACAGTAGCAGCACCAGGAAATGCTACAGGGAGATTGTAAGAACTCTACTAACAATTAGTGTTTGATTTTTGTCCCATTTATGCCAGTTGCTCAAACACATTCTCCCATCACTCATAACAGTGTTTTTCAGAAATCTTCAGAAAATTTCATCTGATGCCATTATGTAGAATATGATACCTGTTCTTTGCTCAAGGACTTTGAAGAATCTACCACATGAGCTGTCCCAGGATTTAATCTACTTCCCAGGCAATAGAGCTCGGTACCTCCTGTCTTTTCCTAAACTGCTTCACATCTGGATCCAGTCACTACATTTGCCTCTGCCTACTGGATCAAGCAGCACTTGACAGTCAGGACTGCTCTGCAGGTTCCCAGTGGTTGGAGATCATGACTGAACTACCTCTTTGCCAGCTCATTTGTGCCCAGAGCTTTCTGGGAAGCTTAAAGGAAAGACAGTTTCATGTCACAGTGTGTCTCTGCAGGTCCAAATGGACCTCATGCTGGGCGGGTGAGTAGGCACAGAAAATGCTGTGCAGTCGTGATGATAACATGGCAGTGCCTGAGCCAGCTATTCCCTTCAGTGATTCATTCTTTCCCCTCTTATCTCCTTCCCTAAAACAGCTTTGCTGACAAAATTAGCAGCATACCTGCTGTATGCTTAGTGCTGCCGTTCACAGCACAGAAGAAAATATTAATTCATCATAAATAGAAGCAAATGGACCCACATTAAGCAGAAAGCAGCTTATAGTTGTATTACTGCATCGAAGTGAATGGTATGTTTTGACTCATCTAATGGAGGCCATCACAGAGAAGAGCCTGCTAGGCAAAAAGGAAGTCCAGATCTTGATGAGAAAGCATCTAGTGACACCAGGAGACATCTCTAAGGCTGTGCAAGTGTCAACCACAGCATGTTTGTTTCTTCCAATCCCCTTGCACATCATGTAGCTACCTGGACTAGAGCTCCCCCTGATCCATCCAAACCACAGAAAAGGCAAATGAGCCCACAGCAAGACACAGTTTAGTTTTCCCCCTCTCTATAACCACCTCCAGTGCCTAGCACTTGTACTCTGAAAACTAAAACTGAGGAAAGCAGAAAATCCAGCTGACAAAAAACATGGACTAATGTGTGAGTCATGTAGCTGGATACCCTACCTGACTTCTTTTGGATTCTGTTTTTGTCCAGGTACTGCCAGCCACCCAGGATCTACTGGTTGAAAGAATCTCCATTCTTGAAAAGGACTCACCCTAGTTCTAAAGAGAAATGAGTACTATTTGCCAGCAGGGAAATGAAGTCTGTCCATGTGTTCAATTGACTGCTACACACTCACAGCCAGAACATCTGCACAGAGATCATTGCACCAATGAGTGAGGACTCAGTTCCTCTTCCAGCTGTCTTTCAGTTACACTGCAGAGGACACAAGGAGTCAACGAAATGCTCTTCTTTAGGTGCAGACATACATTGATGAAGCAATTGTTCCACATCCAAAATGCTGCTCCCACCTTTCCCCCTTTCCCTAAATTACTTTCCCCAAAATCAGCATCCCAACAGAAACGCATTTCAGCCCACAGAGACAAGCTCCAGACATGATGGATTTTCCTTCTTCATTGAAGGTCAGCTTCAGTCCTAAAACACTGGCTTACTTTTTTCAACAAAGCATTACAAAACCATGGTGATGGGATCGACCTCTGCCTGCAAGCTGCTAATGACTTCCTGGGTGAGCACCCAGGGAATGGATCCACTCTGGTCCGCACGCCGCTGGGGGAATTAATTCACTGGAAGAGCGTTACTTAGCTGACTTTTAGCACTTCCGTGGAAAAAAAAAAGGGCTCGGCAATGGCTGGCTGAAAACTACAGCTTGCCAGGGGGGCTGGCTGTTGTCAGATGCTGTTAAATCTCACAGTGCTGCATGGCCACGGCATGTCCCCAGCAGACAGGGTGTTTTCGTTCAACAGTTATTTGGGAGCAAAGTGCACCAAGTACCTTAGGCAAGCATTATTATTAACTCCGATTATTCATCACTGGTTTTGCTATTACTCTACACCTAAGAGAGGGCACAATGACTCAGATCCCAGAAGGCCAGTGAAGGAATGCACAGACCACAGAGCAGGCATGAGCTCGTGTCCGAGGCAGGCATGGCAAGGCAGGTCCAAAGCCCTTGCATGCTGCCTGTGGTCCAGTGCTGACTGCTGAACCCTCCTAGGCCATAAGGCAGGAATGTCAGAGGCTGCTTCCCTTGTTTCAAGTGATGCAGATCTGTGAAAGAAGAGAAAGGGAAAAGTGTTTTCCTGACAATACACCACAAAAAAGATTGGGCCAGACTTGTGTGTTAAGCTGCATTGTGAATAAGATCCAGCAATATAATTGTTTCTTCAGAAAAATAAGCAAAATGCATGCTGAAACCAGGCCTGTTCTTGTTGGCATTTTGGCCCCAGCTCCTTTCTGAGCCCTAGCTTGCAGAGACATTCTGTAAGTCTAGAGGATGGAGGAGATGAGCTTCTCCACTTCTAATTGCTCTGAACAACATGATGCAGCAGTTAGGGTGGGCCAGCTTGATGCAGATTTTCGAGGCAAATCTCCAGAAACTCTGTTCCACCTAAATTGCTTCATGATTCTGTGATCTTTCCTGCTGGAAGCCACATGGAGGGAAAAACACAATTCCTCCAAATTTGCATATCTCTTTTTTTTAGCACAGGTCTCTTTAGCCGCTAACAACCAGCCAGGCCTCTCAGGAAGCGTACTCTCCTCTCCAAAGAAAGATGCATATGCACCAAGCCTTCTATCACTGCTCATTAGCACCTTCTGAATGCCCTGTGCTTTCCAGAATTACTGGATAAGCAAAAAATCAATAACAGTTTCTCTTGTCCTTCAGCTAAACTCATAGAAGGATCACTTTCACACCGGAATGACTCAACTGGCTTCGCAGCCATCCAGCTGCACAGGGATTCCCAGGGACCTACAGAGAAGATCCAACTTGAATATTTCAAATCAATAAATATGGGAATTCAGTGCACTTCATTTTCAAGTTTCCTGATTTATTAACTCAACAGTATGGTCCAGCTGCCCAAGAACAGGGCTTCCTGACTCGACTGCATATAAACAAAGTCACACCCAACGCTTCCATTTAAGCCCAGTCCTGGATTTTCCTTTCCTATTTGAGCTGTGCTGTGATTTTGCCTGGCCACAGACCTGTGGGTCTGGCCTTTCAACTGCCTGCTGGCCTCCTGAGCTGACCTAGGACATGTCTTGTCACCAGGAACTTGCCCGATGATCTTCACTCCTGGCTGAACCTGGCCTCCCTGGGGACCTGCCAGTATGGAGCCAGGGTTTGCAGAGCCCCTGCCTCGCAGGCTGTATTAGCACTCTTGGCTCCTCCTTTAGAGAGGATCTAAGGCTGGCCCTCACTGCTCCTGGATGCTAACTTTGCGACTGAGGTCCCACCTTGTGGAAATTGTTCTTAGCCATGCTTGCTTTAGCACTGGGGCTCTTCGGTGTGGCAATTCATGATGGATGGGGACTGCAGCCCAAGTCTGAGCCACCAGACAAGCCAGACAGGGATCTGGTTGTCCTCCCTCATGTGGTTGTCTTTGGTTTAGCATTAGATTATATTTTTGTTCAGGATTTGTCATTGGCTTAGCTGTTGTTCACATGGTGCAGAAAATGGGCTTGCCACATCTTGACCCATCAGTAATGGGGAGAATCAGGAGCATTAGAGTCAGGCTGGGCATTGTGAGCCAAGCTCCTGACACCAGGAGCCTGTGAGCAGCTGAGAGATCTTTTGTAGCAACACATAAGGTGGGCACTGATAGAAGTGAGACTTCGATTTCACCTTATCTGTGGTTTGAAGATACACAAGCAATTGTGTAGTATGTAGTTTTGTGAATGTGCACCAAATATGTGGCTTTCTCAAAAGAAAAAGATCAACGTTAAAAAAACCTCAAGATCACAAACCTGGTTTTAATACTGCTTCAGCTTTCAGCTCACCAGGTAATACCTTTCCTCCATGAAGAGGTGGTAGGTCTTTTGTGCATTGAGGTTAAGTTTCCCAGGGCTGGCAGATTTCTCTCAGGGCTAAGAGCCCCGTCCATCTTTTCACCCATCAGTGGAGACAACATTTACAGCTGACAGATTTTTCAAAAACAGAAAGAAAACAGAAAAGCCCAAACCTAGATTGCTATGCTAGTGTGACAGCTGTAAGTCTGTAATATCAGATTTGCTTATGAACCTTTTCCCTTGTGTCTGATGGATCATCTGACATGGATGCATCCAAACTCAGGGAGCTGATGCAGCTATTTCCAGATGGGCTTCATCTCATCCCAGGATGGATGTATAAGCTGCACCGATGATTCATTCTCTGCAGGTCTTTACAGTCTTTATAGTCCTATCATAACCTTCAGAAATGGTGCTTTGTCCTATTCCAGCACCTGCTGAAAGGAAGCAAGCACGAAAACAGTAATGCCTCATTTCAACAAATCTCATCAAATTTAGATTTGAGATCTTACAGCAGGGAGATGTAGGTGTGCTACACTGCCTTTCTTCTGCCACTCAGAAAGTGGAACAAATCAGATATTAATGCTAACATAAATGGGGGAAAAACATCTTCACTGGAAGAAAAGAGTAAATTCCAGTAGAGTCAACCAAAAAGAAGGACCAGGGTAACTTTTTAAACCTTTTTTTTTTTTTTTTTTTTTTTTTTATCTTCTTTCCCCAAACCTTTCCCTGACTCTCTCTTTCTTCATTCTCTTGGAGAACAACAATCTTTTTTCTTGATCAAGGAAATAATAGCAAAAGCAAAGAACTGCCTTAAATTGCTTGGGCAGCAAGAATGATTGGTTCAATTAATTGCCTTAACTTTGCAGAAACATCTGGCATGCTGTTTACACCCTGTAAGAAGCAGACTTCCATTAGGAACAGAGTAAAGAAGATGAATGAAAATTGGAAAAGACTCACCCACAGACTTTGGCAAGCAAAAGATCTTTAGCCTAGTCCTGCTGAAATCACCCTGCAAATGCATCTGCCCACACAGGCTGAAAGTCAGGGTAATACAGCTTTCAGCTGCTTCCAGGAGCTTTGATCCCAGGAATGGCAGCAAATGGGGATGATAAAAAGACTAATTATGCTTACAGTTATTGCAGGGAGATGATCTAACACTGGAAAGTGTTCCTGGACTTCATCTAGGTACGTTCCAGCAAGAACACAAGGACCAGAGACAACATGGTGCAAACTGAAGGACAGGCTTGAGCCTTCATGCAAAACCTGGATCTCTGTGAGCTCATTGAAATGCGTGACCAGCGTGGCACAGAGGGCATAATGGGGTTTATTAGAAAGCCTCTGTGTGTGACTGAGGCAGGAGAAACTGCATAAGCAGCCAGAGAAGACAGTGAAGAACCAGAGCCATTGCTGTATATGACTTAACCCCTGAAAAAGAGAAATTTACTTTCTTGGTTGCAGTACTGGCAAAAAAAGAGGTTTCAGCTGTTTCCTGACTTCTCTTCCCAGAGACAGGATGCTCTGTCCACTTCAGAACAGCACTGCTCATCATCAAATGGAAGGGATGATTTCTAAAACCCAGTGGTGCTTCAAAAAGTCTGGCCATATTTTCTGGCCTTGGATGTGACTTCGTATGCACGTGGTACTCTAAAAGGTAAGGTAACAGGCAGGTGAATACCTTTTCTCTCTGACTGCTAGGAAGCTCCAGGGAAGGTAACTGGCTGGCTCAGAGACCCCTTATGGACCCACAGCACATAAACTGGCTCTCCTTTTTTACAACCAGTTGTGAAACACATTCTCCCACAGACTGTGGATGATACAGCCGTACAGATGCAGTAGGAGTCATTCCCAAACCTTCTAATTGTTTAAAATTCTTCGTGCTCACTATTTCCAAGAGGGCAGGGAAGAAGCAGATTAAAAAAAAAATAATATTGTAAATAATTTATTTACCAGTGGAGGGACTTTCTCCCTGCATCTGGCTTTGCTATTATCCTGAGCAGCCCACCAGCACAGAGCAAGCAGAGATGTGTAGAGTGGGTGGGTTGGAAAAGCTTGTCTCATACATCATCCGCAGCTCACTGCTGGCACTGAATGGAGCTTGCTGGCTGCAGGAGATTTAATTAAGAGGAGATGTATGATGCACTGGGGACAGGGCTCTTGCCTTGGCATGCTGTGTTTCTATTGCACACTTTTGACACGGAACATAATTGTTTTTCCTTCTTCCTAACATCAATTCTTATTCCAATAAAACCAATGCCTGACTGGTCCTGTGAGAGCACAAGTCCCAGTGTATTTCCTTAATGTGATGGGGAATCCATCTTGAGACTCTCAGACCCTCTTGTGCCTTTGTTTCTTGACAGGAAGGCTCATGCTGTTCCCAGAGCCAGCTTCAGGAGAGAGCAGCAGGGGCACAGTGAAGCCTGCTGAGGTGTGGAGCCCTGATGGGAAGGCCAGGAACACTGCTTGCTGGGTCACAGCCACTGCCTGAAAGCTACCCCTCCAGCAAGCATCTGCTTCCCCATATTCCAGAGCACTCCCACACAGGAACATTCATCACGTGCAGGCAGCAAAGCTGAGCTAAAATTAGAAAGAATAATATCTGATAGATTAATAAATTAAGGGTGCCTTTGTAGGACCTTACTCTGTGCATGTTAAGGGGTGTTTTGGCTTCAATTTAGCCATGACATATCAGCCATCTCACCTTGTGCTTTGCCTGATATTTTCCAGCTTTGCCTTCTTTGTCTTTCAGACCATTCAGTCACCTTCTTTCATTACTGTTATGGCCTAATTAAAAACAATTTTAGTCCTCTTTCTTGAGGGGGCAGCTCATGTACACAGCTTCTTCATCTGGCTTGTTTAAATGAATATTCAGAGATAAAATTGTTGTTTGGAGTGAATACAGGGTAGTGACACCCTGAGAGGACTCTGCTGACACCGAACACTGAGGCCATGGCATACACAGCTGGAGAGCATTAGCAGAGCCCATTCAGAGGTTTGCCTCTCTCAGGGCTGGTTTCTGCTCTTTTTATTGGTGGTAAATTACTTTCAAGCTCCCCTGTGAACTGAGAAGACATCACTTAATTTTAAAATGATAGATGGTTTTGATGTCTCTCATTTCCTCTCTGCTCCCTCCCAAAGGAGCAGAGTGGAAGCCCCAGTGACCACCACTTTGAAGGCTGTGTTGGCCCCCACATTAAGGTCTATCTTGATCTTGCTATCAAGAGATTGATTGAAAGCAATCTCTCATTCTC
This sequence comes from Poecile atricapillus, assembly GCF_030490865.1. Taxonomy (NCBI): domain Eukaryota; kingdom Metazoa; phylum Chordata; class Aves; order Passeriformes; family Paridae; genus Poecile; species Poecile atricapillus. The sequence goes on along the minus strand of NC_081252.1, from coordinate 32,303,715 downwards.
TGAGTGGACAAAGGTCTTCCACCGCCTGGGGGTTATTCTCAATGCCATTTTTAATGCAGTTTGTGCTCAGCCAGGGTATGGCAGCCATCAGCTCAAGTTCAAACACTGTCAGTAACACTTCTTAGAGAGTCTGTAGCCTGCTCCCCAAAAGGCTGGATCTCAGAAACCTGTCCTCGTCTTTCCCAAAACCTTCAGTGCAAATGGAGTGCCACATTATTCACCAGGGTGATGGGGAGTCTTCCCACCTGCTTTCAGCCATCTCCTTCAAGCTCAGTATTGTGAAGTCTGTGGACAGAGCCAGGTTTTTCCAGATGGGGAATCTTTCTTCCTACCTGATATCCACGAGAGAAGAATTGAACCCCTTCAGGAGATGAGGTATTTGGACTAAAACCTGTGCCTATGCTGTTCCAAGGTACAGATGCCATTCCCTGCAGGAGTGACCTAACAGCAGTGAGTCCCCTCTTTCCAGAGTCATCTTCTGGACAGAGACTAAAGGATGAACTTTGCTTTGGTTCCCTAAGGCCTTCTTCCAGCTAAGGCTGGGCTCTGGGACTATGTCAGGGACATGCTTTTCACAGGTAGGGAACCTGAAAAATCTCCACTACTGGAGGCAATCTCAACCTCATCCCAATCCTTTGGGCTCAGTGAGCCCAAGCAGTGCTGGACTTCTGCCTCAGTTTACTTCCCAGAAGTATATACAACAGAGCCACAATGTATAGCCCAACTGGACTAATCTAGTTATGGCAAGCATTTTGGTATGTACCCCTTGGTACCAGCTCTGACCTCTTTATCTCATTCTCATCAACCCACTCCTCCTAAAGCACAAGCCAGAAATAGACTGTGGCAGTGACTCAGAAAGGGAAAGAAGAGTCATTCTGACTCAAATACCGAGGTGGGCCTCCAGAGGATGGCACATGGGACCCTGCACCAGCACTTGCAGCTCTCCATGTCTCAGCTGCCAAAGTTCCCTCCCTAGAGACTGCAGCATGTTGGAAATGCTGCTGCTTATCCCTCCAGCAGCGGAGGTGATGCTCTGCTGACTCTATAGTGTGACTCAAAGGCACCACTGCTTCAATAGGTCTTGACCATGGGCTGAAATCTGAGTAGCTTTATCTGGGCTAGGAAATAACATGGGCCAAGATTCCCACTCTGGCCTGCAGCAGCACAGCGGAATTTACGTCCATACAACTAAACCCTTCTCTGTCTGTCCATCCAGGGAGTACTCCCTGACTGTTGTTCCACCTGAACCACAGCCAGGCAGTGCTGAAAGCTGGGACAGTCAGAGCCAAGACAGAGATATGGATGGGCTCACAACAATCCAGTTCTAATTAGGAAAGCCAAGGTTATAGAGCACTTGTATTTAACTTTCCTAAGCAGGTCTGACTCTTGTTAGCACCAATGGCCCTGCTAACAGGCGTCTTGTCTTCAGACAACATTATTCCACTGCCCTACTTTCTGAAGGCACAGCTGAATGGGAGGCTTTTCCTTGGGAAAGAGAAAATAATTTGCAAAAAGATAAGCAGACACATTCTCCTAGAAGGAGAGAGGAGACCTCCATTACCAGTACCTAATATTCTCCCTTCCTGTTTTTCTCATGTTCTGTGCATTTTACCTTTTGTCCAGCAATATAGCTCAGAGAATAATATCATGTGGACTCTCTGAGTTCATAAGTGTATATTAGGTGATTGAATAAAATAAGGCAAAGCATGACCAAACATAGAGATGGACAATCCCAGAGACTGGTCCTGTGTCACATCACCTCCACATCACCAGGAACAGTGGGATCCCTTCCCAGCCTGCTCAACACATCAGCTGGTACTCAGTTCTCCCATTTCAGGCAAGCTCACCTGGAGGCAAGGAAAGCAGATCCCCAGAGGATGCAACTACATTCCCACCTCATACAGGAACACAGATGGTTTCTCTGGCTTTCCTCACCATCTGAAACACAGTCCACAGCACTGTTAGTTCCTCTGAAGTCAGCCTATGGGTGAAGGAGATGAGGAGTCCTCTGGTTCCTGGATACTCATCTCATCTATTTAAATGTCCTTTATTTTTGCAAACTGGAGACCATGACTGAGGAAGTATCTGCCCCAGCCATCACTTCCCTTCAGCAGAAGCCGAGAAAATTTCTCCTTTGAATTAGTTACAGCAGTACTGAGACTAGTTTTGTGCCCATGACCACCTATAGCTCCTTCAGCCCCTTCCACCCCGGAATTGCTCTGCCCAAACATTCAGAATCAAGATGCTCTTTGCATCCTCCAAAACACTAAGACATCTGTGGTCTGAGCTGAACAGACTTACCTGCTCTCAGTCTCTATATCTATGCTTGGCATTTTGCAGCAGGAAGTTTTGACTCAAAAAAAATGATAGCTTTGATCAATGCAACCCCTAGCTAGAGCTAGGAAAGCATGACCCTGAGCTGACTTTCTTCTACCAAATATCACATTCTGCTTCAAAGCAGAAAGAGTCCTGAAGATGTCAGATTTTTTTTAATCCATCATTTTGCCTCACCTTGTTCTGGGAAAGAGGCAACTCATCCGAGCCGCAATTTTGCAAGTACATCAAGCCTGGGCCAAGCAAGCACCACGGATATCACTGCTTGAGTGAATAATGTATTCCTAAAGATCAACCCCATCTTTTAAATGGAAATATCAAGGAAGTACCCGTGCCTCTTTCTGCAATCAGACCAGTGTAGCTCTTTCAGGGAAAGAAACCAAACTGCTGCCGAGTTCATTACTTTGTGCAGAACCACAGCCAAAGGCTTTCCCAGCTGGCAGTCCACATCCATGCAGGCAATGTGCAGACAATGTAATTGCTCTCTCATGCTTGTTTTTCCTGACTTTTCAGAAGCGAGCAGCATCTAACATATCTCAAAGACCAGGTCCTCTGATTTATAAAGAGCACCTGTCCAGTGCCACTGTTCTTTAATTTAAAAAGCCATTTAGTGTCTGATCACAACAAATCAATCAATATTTTTAAGGTGCTGATGAGTAACAACAAAAAACCCAGAAACAATTTGAAATACAGACAGATCACTTTTCTCAGGAAATAAGAGAGTTTCCTGAAGTTTATTTAATTCAACAATTTTGGAACAGTATTCCTGGTCATAGCAGTGGTGGCTACAGATTTGTTTCTGACCTTGGTTATGCCAGGGTTAATGCAAGCTCATCCATTGGTGGCCAGGAGTGGCTTCAAATTGATGCTGTGATTACAAGAGTTTCCTCTGAGAACCTTGTCATCACGTAAGCAGCACACAGCAAAGCAAACACCACCTCTCTGCAGTGCATTTGTCACCCCTTGTGACAGCCTGGTTTTGAGCATGAGCCAAGCCCTCATCATGGATGTAGTTGACTCTGCAGTCTATTCAGATGGACGTATGCTTGCTCTTGTTACCGTTATCTGCAGGTTAGCCACAGCTGACCCTTAGCATTTTCCCCTGTGCTCAAGGGACTTTCAGCTTCTGTGGTCTGAAAAAAAGTCTTTGTGACACAAAGGTTTGTTGCTAAATGGAAACTAAGCCCATCTCAAGGCTCTCAGTGCCCAAGGGAGCACATCACTCCTTCTCCTTACTCTCCCACTGCAGTGGCTTATAATTAGCACAGTCCAATTAATAAAGAGGTGTCTGATTGCAGCCAGGCTTCTGGAAACTATTTATGGCTCGCACCACACAACTACCTGCCCTTCCTTCATTCTGTCTGATGTTAAATTCACTTACCCCACGCCATTTCTCATTTCAGCAGACCAACACAAAATGTTGGTAACGTGTTTGGCATCTCAGCAGGATGTTAGAAAGTGAGGGAGGTGGAAAGAAATCAAAACCTTTTTACTATGTGTCTAGGGGTCACAACAGCAAGGGCCATCACCCAAGACATCATGGGAGGGAGGGTTGATGACCCCCTGTAGGTGCCTCTCACAGTCTGGTGCAAGACTTCCTTCAGGATTGTCATTTTACCCATGCAATGTCTTCCCCAATCATCCTAGGAAATGGCCATCACTCAATCCGGACCCACAGGTAAGGGAACAGACTCCAGGGCAACACACTGGCTAGCGGAAGAACCAACCCCTTCCCTAGTTTATGTCTCTCCCAAGGTTTAGACAGCAGCTGAGCAGGATGGTTGAAGGTCTGCCTGATGGCATTTTTTGGTGTCTCTGCTTTTCTTACTTCCCTCTTTACTTGCTTGCCAGGTGGAAGATGCTATAAGGAAGGAAAGGGAAGGTAACTGAAGTGCTGAGATCCCACAGTAAAAGGGGCCATGCCCATAACTCAGGCAAGCAACTTCCAAACCTCTCACGTCTAAGGAACACCCCTGAGCCTATTTATTTGCTCCTCACACCAGCCCTTTCTGACTGAAAGCCTGAGTTGCTAGTTGGAAAAGACTTCCTGACAGAAGATCTTCTGGGCCACTGGGCAGCACCTGGGGAGAGGAGAGTGAGGCTGCCAGGTGGCAATGTTCATGAAAATTGTCCTGGCTGAGGCCTTGACATGTCATGCCTCTTCCTGACACAGACTTCACATGCATGTACTGTTGAACCATCGTGGACCACCAGCCCAACCTGATACATGCAGAAAGATGTATGTCCCTGCTCATCCCTGAAACTGGCAGAAAATTGCACCTGGAAGGACCCAAGGACTCCCTTACTTTGGAAAAGCTGCTTAATCCCTTTTGTTTTGTGTGATACTCCTTACCAAAGAAAAGGCCTAAAATGAATTAACTTAAAAAAATCAAAGGCTGAAATGTCTAATATCTCAGGTACCCATAATGCAGGCTGGCATGTGTACTTAATGGTTTTTGAATGTATCAGAAAAGGAAAAACCACAGGGCTGATATCATTAAAGACAATAAATCCATCCCATGAAAGACAACAAATTTAATCTGGTTCTAATATTTCTGATTAGCTTTTCTCCTTATGAACACTTTGATTATTGGAATCTTGCCCTTTTACTTACTGATTATTTAATGCAATTAATACTCATTTCCACTTTGCCATTGAGAACATCTTTTCATTTGCTTTTACAAGCAGAAAGCTGATGTCTGCTCTAATCAAAGGATGCACTCCAGGCATGTGAAATACAGTACTACAATGTGCATTACAAGGATCAATAATAAATTACATGAACTCCTTATTCCCAGGAGGGATTTATTACTGAGGTAAAAGGAACAAATGGTTATAGCAAGGGATGGTTTGTTTTCTCTTGCTGATTTATGCAAAAGGTCTGTCCTGGCACTCACTTAAATGAAAGTGTGAAGGAAAGAATACAGTGTCATATGAATTCATATAGAGAAAAGCTGTGCTGCGTATAGAAGGGATGCTAACAATGCTGCTTTCATCATTTGGTTCAGTTAGTTGCTTCTACTAGACAAAAAAGTTGGACTGTTAAATGTGGAGGGAAATCAAACGATATAAAAAAAAAGTAATGAAGAAAAAAAAAGTATAAAATATGCTTTTAAAGCAATTAAAAGCAAAGAAAAAAAAGAATGGATTCAGTTACTCTAACGAATTTCTATCTCATCATAACAATTTTCACTTCCTTCTCTCATCTTTAAGGCATTTTCATTACCATTCCAATCAAGTTGCAAGAGAAGAGCAAGGATTCACCATAACCTGGTGAATCATTGCCTGATTTTCTCCCCTTGTCATTGTTCTCAAAAGGGCTTGAACAAGAGCACTGATACCTTTGGTTAAGACCTCTCCAACCTTTATTCCCACCACGGGCACCCAGAAGAAATCCAACCTCTCCCTCAGCTGCCTTGCACGTGTGGGCAGTGCCTCAGGGCAGTCCTGGTTGTTGGCTGCATCTCCCTGGGCTGCAGCAAACAGACAGGTCAGCTAACACACAATGGCCACAAATGCAATAGGATATTAACATCTTGGAGAGATCACACCTACTTGTAGCTTTGACTGGGGAACATGAAAAATCCAGTTTTTGTTAGGCTCAACAGAGCTGTCACACGGGGTAGGGAAAATCAGTATATGACTTCTGTTCCATCTCCCCTTGAGTCTTCATATGCCTTTCTGAGCCAGCCTTTATTTCTGCTGTACCTCATCGTTTTCTAAATACTGGACTGGACATTCACCTAGGAAGCCATTCCTGGCTCCTCCTGGCTCTCTCCCTGTGAGAGTTCATTTTGCAGTAATGAACTCTCACATAGGAAGTTGTCTCAGCCCCAGGCTGAGGTCTCTCCTGGAGTAAATTCTGCCTTGTCTCTTAGATGGCATCAATCATTCATAGCTGTGTCCTGCCCCAAGCATCTGCTTCCCATTCTCTTCCTTAGCTTCCTCCTGATTAATTGATGAAATTGTTAAGTGTGGTTGCCTCGGAAACTGCCATTTCCTTAAGCATTTTTGGCCCCCTTTATGGTGGAAAGCAGGAAATCTTCACAGGAACCCTGAAGGGACAGAAAGGTTGAATAGGACTCACCCTTCATCAGGACAACACAGGCTAAGACACTAAAATAAATCCTGGCTGTTCCCAGGCTGCCATGGTGTCTAAGGGCAGACAGCACAAGGAAGGGAAGAACCGTGTGCTTTTCCTGTTATACCCAACATCCAAGTGACAAACATGCCATTCTCCAGGCAGTTTTCCCTTCATACAACATCTACAACAGCTCTCAAACTCCTACCCTTGGCATCATGTGGGCAGCATGAATGCTGGTGCAAGTGCAAGTGGGCAACATTGCACAACCACTGCCTGCCCTCTTCCACTCACTCTGGTCAGCACCTGAAGTCCCTGGCTGCAGGAGCTCAGTGCTTCAGGGCAGCTTGCATGTGACCAGCCCTCGAAACAGGGAAAGGCATCACCTGGAGAGATGCAGCTGAAGTGAGCACAACAGCATGGCAACTTCTCCGGGAGCCCATGGCAGTGCTTCCTTATTGGAGTGTATAAATTCTCGCTCGCGGTGAGAGACTTCTCCAGGGTCAAGCTGTTCAAGTATAAGCAATTTATTATAAGGGTAAAAGGAGGGGAGACCCGTGTCCGCCACCAGCCTCGGCGTCCACGTGGTCCGAGGGAGGGGAGAGAGAACAGGTAGAACAGGGGAGCAGAGGTTGGATGAGGGAGGGAGGGAGAAAGAGAGCGAGGCTCCTGTTACAATCGATTATATGCTATCCTATAGTGAATATTTTAATTCTTAGTAACCAATCACCATGAGACACATCCACTAAAGAATTTACATACAGCCTATGAGGTTCCCTATTTTAACATACAGTGTTGCATTTTACACTTCACAGAGCTTTACAAGTTCTATCCTTGTTTCTTTACCTCTGGACTTTCCTATCAACAGGACATTGGTTTGTCAGCAGGGATTCTCCTTCAACTGGGTAGGCTATTGTCCTTTGGTCATATAGTAACCAGTACTCAGTATCTTATGACTCAAAGCAGGCTTTCATTTCTATCTCAATTCTAGGCCTCATGCCTTCAGAATCTTTTGTTAAACAAACACATTCAGATTTCCCTGCTTCATCCTCCCCAACACTTCCTCTTCCAAACGAACCCCAGCACCAGCACAGTGATGGTTTGCAAGGAGGAGCTGGGGGCAGAAACAAGGGTGATATTAAAGGCCATCTTCACCTGCAAAGCTAGGAAAGCAGCCCTGGAGAGCCTGAGCCTCAGGTCTGTGGTGTTTTCTCCCTCTCCAACACTCACACATCATGCTCACTGCAAAGTCCAGGCTGCACCAAGAGGACTCTGCAGTGTAAGCCAAATTCTGCCTCCCAGGATTGCCAGGGGTCCTGTTCCATCCAACCTTTGCAAAGGCAGCAGGCAAGCCTACCCTGTGCTGAAGAATGAGCATGGGGCTTAAGGACATGTTGAGATAACAGGCAACATGGGGACTATCATAAAACTTGATTTATGGGCAAGGTTCATACAAGAGAGCAATAGAGACAAAACACAATGAAGACAACTGTCTTGTGGCAGAGCTTTGTAAACTCATGAGAGGCCTGGAGAACCAAAGTACCTCTCTGGATGCATTCTGGTTTCACTCCTGCATGGAACAGAACCAGTGTCAGGAAGACCCCAGAGCAGATGCAATCTGGGGGCCCTCTCTCCTTTAGCACAAAAGGGAGGAGCTTTCACTCTGTTCATCTCACTGCTAAAATTAAAAGCTATTAGTGCCAGTGCTCTTCTGCCATCCTTCCTTTTCAGGAGTGTTTGCTGATCACTGACAAGGGCTCATGATATGTTGTTTTATTAGACTGACTCTCTCTGCTTTTATTTGGCTGAAAAGAAGAGCAAACAACATTCTGGCAGCCTAGAGATGCTTATGGTCCCACTAGCTTTCACTCAGAGAAGCAGAATAATCATTAAAAAAGGGGCTTACTTTCTACTTGGCATTAAAAAGTGAGTGCTACAATCACTAGAGGCTGTTGAGAGATGATACAAGATAGCAAAATCATTGAATTGTGGTATTAGTCAGCAGAGATATTGCAAATCACAGAGTGGGTCAGGTTGGAAGGGACCACAGTGGCTCATATGGTCGAACCTCCCTGCTCAAGCAGGGTCATCCTAGAGCACATTGCACAGCATTGTGTCTAGAGGGTTCTTTAGTGAGGAAGACTCTACAACCTCTCTTGGGCAATGTTTCACCTGCACCTTCCTCATGTTTCAGTGGAAATTCATATGCATTCATCACTTTCTGTCCATTGCCTCTTGTCCTATGGCTCAGCACCACTGAGAAGAGCCTGGCTCCATCCTCTTGGATGTCCCTCATCAATTTTCTTTCTCAAGCAGGCAGTCCTTCAACCATAGGAGACCTCTAGATGAGTCTCAGAAGGCGCAAGCACTGATAAGTCACATGTCATGGCTGCCTATGGGAGGTGGCTTGTACCAGGGGCAAACCCAACTATTACAGCTCTCAGGAGCAGCTCAAATCAGTGGAGAGAAGCCTCATTCCCCTTTCAAGGGAAGTCAAATTAAGTAGCCTGGTGTATGCACAGGGAGTCCTGGCTTGAGAACCAGGAGTTTAAATTTCTAGTTTTGCCTCTCACCTTGGTAGCCTTGGTGTCTTCTTGCAGTCTTTTCTCTGGCTGCACAATCTCTGGGCAGAGACTGCTTCCTACTCAGCATATTTATTCCCCATAGCACTCTGAACACCAAGATGCTAAACCTACTGCAAATTGAAAACAAATAGGAAAAGACTTGCCAGAGCTCCCCTAACACCCAGCAGCTGTAAGTGCTCAGTCTAGGGGACAGAGGCTTGCTGAAGGAAAGAAGAACCTGCCTAGTTTAGAGGAAGAAATCAGTGAGAATTCTCTAATGAGGATTTCACTGGATACAAATTGTTTCCTGGGCAATGGCTAATGACAGCTAATAGGGACCCCAGAAACAACTCACGACACCTTATTTCCTGTGGCCTGTAATCACAGTGTTCAGTTGTTATTTTCATCCTTCTAAGTAGTATAATGGACAATTGCATTCACATTGCCACTTACTATTTTTTTTTTGCCAGAGATGCTACCACTCCTGTTTTTTTGTTCTCTTAACACAGAAAAGCAAGATTTCTTCCCCCCTCATTGCTTCAGTCCTCAGCTAATGTAAAGAGGCAGAATCCAGTGAAAAGTTTATTAGCTAACCTCTCTGGAGAATCAATTTAGCATAGTTATGCATGATAAAGCTTTACTTCTTTTATTTTTCCTTAAGTAAAAAAAAAAAAGATAGGAAAGAGAGTTGTTTTAAATTTATGAGCTGATGCGACAGTGAGTAATGGTGAATCACTGTTTAATATTTTAGTCAACCATCTGCAAGGTGAGCTGTACTCCTATTTCATATTTCTGGAGCTAAGAAGTCACCTCAAGTTTCATGAATAGAATCAGTCTACCCCAAAAAGCTGTATTCAGCACCAAACCCAATCATTGTCCACCCAGGGATCTCAAACACAAAGCCTTAGAACACTGAAGAAAACAAGCACAACTATAAGCCAAAGTGGGAGGGTGAATAACACACTGAATAAAAAAAGCTGCAAGATGAAGCTGGTTTTTTTTGTGAGCTCTCAGTGATTCTGCAGGCAGAGTTGGAGGGAAGAGCACCTTCCTGGCTGTACATGGAGGACTGTGATTATCACTGTCTTTGTGCTGGCTTGCGATTGTCTTGTCTTCTTCTACTTCCAACACCATTCCTAGCACTCCAGAGGCACTAAACCTCAGGCCAGCTAAGGATTTTCCAGCCAGCTTCCCAGGGTAATGGGGACACAAGCTTCTCTCTCTGCATACTTTTTCCTCCAGTGATGCAAGCAGCATGTCTCTGTGTGTCGGTGTCACAGCCACCCAGGAGAAAGCAGTGCTTGCAGGAAGGAGGAAGCAGCGTCATCCTGTGCAGAGCAGGTTTGTCAGCAGTCAGGCACCTGCAGCTCCACGGAGCCAGGGAACACACACATGGTGCAGATCCATTACCTGCCACACCTGCAGGGACAGCACTGGAGCAGAGAAGCTGCAGAACCAGATGAATGCCTTCCATGGGACGTCTCCCACTGGGAGCAATCCCAAGACACTGACATTCCAGGTGGCTCAGGAAAGCTTCCCTTAGACCTGCTGTTTCCAAATCTCCCCCTCTTCCTGCTCCCAGTGCTGAAATCCTCATCAGCCTCTGGGTCTTAGTACTGTTTCCATGATAGCATGGTCTCTCCAGACTGGCCCCTGAACTGTCTCTCACCCATTGCTCGTGCCCAGCCACCAGCTGCCATTGACCAGACCTGTCTCTCTAGCATGTGCCACCAGCAAAAACAGGCTCTAGACCCAGCCTCTCAGTCTGTCTTTCCCCAAGGGCATCTTCAAGTTCCTTTCCATGATTAATGCATGTTAAGACTGACTAATTTCATACCTTCCATCGCTGCAGCTGCTTTACAGTGGGGAAAAATGCAATTTCCTCTCACTTGTCAAGTGCCATGAGTTTGTGAACCGTGACAATGTACATTGCTACTGCTGCACACAGCCTGTCCCTCCCTCAATTGAACAGAATATGAATAGTAGTTTTGCAATAAATGTGAGTTATTAAATGACTACAGGGAAGGGTACCAAGAGCCTCTGTGACCCTGCAGAAACAGAGCTCTCTGTGCAGCCTGGGCAGAGCACAACTGCTCCAAAGGAATCTGTATCAGTTGTCCTAGGGCTGATTTCTATGGATAGGGGAAACCCCTCACACTTTTCACTCCTCTTTTATATCTGGAGTAAGACCTCTTATGCCCGCTGTCTTTACATTATAGCAAATGGCATTGCAAATGACAGAGGAACTGACACATCCAGCTCCTCCACAGTGTTTTATACATATGAATGAGCAGTTTAGTCTCAATATTGGTTTGCAAACCATTTTACCACAGCACGTGCTTCAACCACAATGCAGTGAAAAGAGACATCAGCATGAAGTCAATGGTCCTTCCTTCCCTGCTTAAAAATAGCCCACTTCATACTGTGTAATAGAAATTTTGGAAAGCTTAGGTGAGCTGACTTTGACCAAAAAGATGTCTCCCTCACCTTTCATGCCAGTGGTTCACCCATCCACCTGATAAACAGTACACAAGCTTTATTTGCCACAGCTATTTCTCATTTTTTTATTGAACCTGACCCTATGAGCTGAAGGGCATGTAATGTCCTGTCTCTTACAGCACAAGGAACCACCATGTTCAGGTCACTTTCTAGACTTCTCACCTAACTGGTCAGATTTGGCACTGGTCTAGTGCTAAGTTCCTGATATTATGGCAGGATTTGCACCTCGGAGATATTATCTGGCACTTGGGAAAGTGTAGATTTATTTTCTGAATCCTCTGGTTCCTCCATAAAAATTCAAAAAGCTCGTTCATAAGCTTGAAGGACACATTTTGAAGGACAGTAACAGAACAAAACCACATATTCAAAGAAGTACTTTCTTTTGTGTTTTCCAGGTCTTCCAAGTGAAGTAAAATAAAGAACAAGAGAGCTTTCCACCCTCTCAATTTCTCAGACATAAAAGATCTCAAAGCAAGTACATTTTCCTGTTTTTTGAGGTGAGAGAAGCAAAGGAAAGAGTTGGTGGAGAAAAAGAGAATGTGTTCTCTATCTCTTTAACGTGTAGGGGAATTAATTTTATGGATTTTTAAAAATGAACATGAAACTCTGTATCTTTGGTCCATCAACCACACTATATGTGCCTTGGTGTACTCAAGAGCTTCTTGTCAGAGTCCTCTGTTGAGCCACCCTTAACTCTCCAGGCATTCACACACTCTTTGGTGCATGGTGTGGGTGACAGTGACCACACAGTAAAAGAAGGGTCCCCATCCTCATGCCACACCAACCTCCTTTTCTCACTGAATCCACTACAAGGCAGGAGTGACAAAAAAAAAACCCAAAAAACAAATAAAAAACCAGGGTGAAAGCACTATCATAACACTGCAGTTCTGCCAGGAGAGTCCAGCATGTGAGTGGAAAAGACATCCTCCTACCGTCCTACCAGCATGTATGGTCATTTTGTTCCTTGCATTTGCCTGAATCTCTTATTGTTCCCCTTTCTCCACTCACTCGTTGTAACACACAGAGCTGCGATCTGAGTGTCTCGTGTGTATTCATCAGTGCTTCAGAGCAGATGATTCACCTACCCCTCTTTATAATTTTATCTCCCATCAGCTGCAAAGTCAAAGTCTGAATAATGCACCATCGTTGTTTCCAGGAGCGGGCTTGTCACTGTGATAGGAATGACACCAGGAGAAAGGTATGATTTGAATCAAAACATTCAGGTAGGGCTGGCAGGTAGCATCCTAAAGCTCCGGAACTGGCAGATTAAAAATAACAACAATGAAATCGTGTCTTCTAACAATGGGGAGGAAAATAATAATAACAAATACAATAGCCCTGGCTGTGGCACTGCGTGGGAAGGTGAAGGTATATTGTCCATTCTGGGCAGGAAGTAAACAATGCTGCTTGTTTTACATCCTTTACAACCAATTGTATCTACAGCCAAGCTCTGCCTCCTCCCTGGCTCCCCCCTGCTGCATCTGGGAGAGCTTTCCAGTCTCCAAAAGAGGAACTCTGAGAGGGGCACCTGCCCTGAGGGCCAGCAGCTGCCCAGCTGCAGCAGTCAGGGACAGGGAACGAGAGTCTCTCTGTGCCAGATCCACCTCAGGCTCTACCAAGGGCTATTAATCCCTGAAGGGCATCAGGCAGGCATGCAGAAGAATGGATTAGCTCCTGTGGCAGGGAAATCTGACATAGTTCTGAGCAATGCACCAGAGACTGAGTTTTTCTGCATGTTTAGCAAACACCAGTGGGGTTTGCTCTACATCAAAGTGCATTTCTGTCATAGATGGTCAAGGAGCAGCTCAGGTATCAACAGTAAATTATCAGCAGTCAGGTATCAACACCACCTTGAAGCTCTTTGGAGCCAAGCTGTGCTCCCCCAAGCATCACTGTGCTTTCTGTTTACCTCAGAGCATCTCCCCAGGTTCAATAGTAATATCATCTTCTGCCAGCTCCAGGAAGTTCTAGGCTGGTCCTTGAAGGCCAGAACCCCCAAAGACGGGCCTTCAGATTAAAGACCTGGCCCGGCTCATGGCTTCTTTTAACAACGGTGACCACTGCCCTGGGATGTCTCTTCCTGCCACCATTTTCATTGCATTAATCCTGAAGTTTGTGAGAGGCCGGGAGCAGAACCAGGGAAGTGATACTGCTCTGTGTGCAGGTGTGCATGTGTGTGCTCCCCAAACTGTGGTTTGGTAAAGAGAGATGAAGGGAAGCAGGAGGACATACTCAGGGGAAAAGGAAATCTTAGCTAATTCAGGCAGCAAGACTTATCAAACTATTTCCTAAGTTAGAAAGTGGCCCCTCAGCTCCACCTATAGTTAGAGGAGGAGAAAGTGATGTACAATAGCTCCCAGGCTGGGCTCTGGCTCACAACCATCCTCCCTGGAGGCAACACATGATAAACATCTCAAAAGAAAGAGGTGGTGTGAACATCCTCCCACAGTGGCAAGGAATCATTCCCTGCTCTGAGATGTGGTTCTGCACGGGCTGGGTTGATCCATCAGTCCCATTACCATCAGCACAACCATAATCCCCTCCAGTATGTGCCAGCCTTAGTGACTACAAATCCTCAGCAGTTCCCATAGGCAGCTGCGTCAGGCACCCCTTGCTGCTTTGTGGCATGAAAGAGAGAGTAACCTGAAAAGCAATGACTCGCATGACCACCTGGTGCTCTTGGAAAATGAAAGCTTTGAAACACAAATAGGCTGCAGAACAAACATCCCACAAGGATGTCCAAGAGTTGGCATGCTCCTACATGAGGTGCTCAGGAAAATATAACAGTGCGTTTTCCTGCTCCACACAGCCCAAAATTCATCCTTAAAAATATAACAAATACTACTCTAATAAAACAAGTTCTGAAAGCAGTTTTTCTGGTATAACCTCCAAAATAGTCATCTTCTAACCTCCTGTGTCCATTGGGATCACTTACTGCCTTCCTAATCATCAACAGAGCAATGCAGTCAAGTGTGTGTAGACCATGTCATCTCCCAGACCTGGCCAAGAGAAATCTGAAACAGGCCAGGTGAAGCTCCATCCACTGTTGTGACTGTCGCCTATTCTCCTTAAAATAATTTCTCGCTTTGCCCTAAAATTCTCAGCAGACTTCCCCTTATTCTTTGATTGGTAAAGCCAGTATTTACTGCTCAGAACACACTCTAGCTAAAAGCCTCCCTACACTTCATCATCAGGTCAAAGCGTCTCATAACACCAGCATTCCAATGGAGAGCCCATCATCCACTGTTTTCTAAGGTTCCTCTGTCTTCTGTGAGAAGTCTCTGTGGCATGGGAATCCTCTGTAATGGAAGGATCTGTTTCTGTTCTTTTGGCTGATGGATGTGGTGCTGATCGCCAGCTGCAGTTCCCCTGCAGCAACTGTCTCCAAAAACTACTATTTTTGGAAACACAGTCTTCTGGGACAAAGTAAATGGGTTAATTTTTCCTGAAAAGAGCCCACCAGCAGATACAGACCTGCCTTAGTTTACTGTCTGCTAATTCACCTCAAATCCATAGGAAGTTCAGCTGACAGCCAACAAAGACTGGCATGAGTAGTGAGTGGAGGGTTTCCAAGCCATGCCACAGAGATAAATAGAGATGCCCAGAGATAAATACAGAGCTGTCCTGAAAACACAAGGATTTTGCAGTTACTGAGTGAGCAGGTCAAAGCACATCCCATCTGTGCTCCATTTTCTGCAGAGAAACTCCAAAGCAGTGCTACAAGGTCTGAAACCTTCTCCGTCTGCTGCCCGCGATGGCTGCCTGGACTGCAACGAACACGTTGCCACTTCCAGCACCCAG
Organism: Poecile atricapillus; assembly: GCF_030490865.1. Lineage (NCBI taxonomy): Eukaryota > Metazoa > Chordata > Aves > Passeriformes > Paridae > Poecile > Poecile atricapillus. Next base: position 32,288,436 of record NC_081252.1, on the reverse strand, counting down.
CAGTGATTGATGCTGTGTTAAGAGGACACCAGTGGTTCCGGTCTATTTACATTTCCAAGGAGCTTGGCTGGGTTTTGTGCTGGCGTTTTCTTTTGGTATACCAGCTGTGGGAGACCAAAGGGGACAAAAATTACTGCGATACTCAAGCGAGGAAATGCTACTGTTGAGAAAACATCCTATTTATGCCACATTTTAAAAGGAGCCCATCTTTAAGAGTTTTAAAGAGCTGCCACTGGCAACAAATGAGGCTGCTAATTTGGCCTGGCAAGCAGCGTTTGCTAAACACCATTTCAGGTTTTAATTCATCACATGTAGATTTGGAATTGGAATTCTACTAGCAAAACCATCATCAGTGTGTTTTTGCAATTCCAGATCCCTTTCCTTTCACATCAAGCCTCCCTCTTTCCCTCTGTCTTCCACAGCTGTCAGCTGTCACCAGCCAGGAAGGCAGATGAGCTAGTCACAGCCCTCAGATCTGATCCAATCTCCTGTGAAACAGATGCCCAGGCCCCAGGTCCTCTTTGCTCACCAGCTCCTTGTTTGACTACAGAAACTGCATGTGCTGCCTGCCCCCCGCAAAGTGGGGAAGGATAATTGACTTCCTGGGAAGCAGACTAGGGATTTAATGCTTTGCACATCTGCTGACGCTGAGAAGTGAGGTCCAAGAGCCTGCTTGTGCCGCTCAGATGAGGCAACTCCTGTGTATCCTCCCTTTCACCCAAGCTGCCACCAAGCAGCTCCCACAGGAAACTCTCCTATTTCCTATCAGTTTCACCTCTGTGAAGTTGCTTGGAGGTTGATGCTATTGATGCTAGCTTGCTTCCAGCTGAGTCAGAGTCATGGCAATTTGTAGGGAAAACCTTGAGGAGTTTGCTCCTTTCTCCAGCACAGATCTCTTCTCCAGGGCTGAGCGACCCCTGCCAAAAGCTATGTGAATAAAATTCTACTTTCTCCCCACACAGACACCACAACCACGGCTTGGGGGAAGGCTGCAATGGTGCCAGCATATAAAAGGTTCCTGTGGAAAGAGTTTTGGTACCAAAGAGAGATCTCTGAGGAAATGTGGCCCTGTTTGGGTTGTCCTCCTACGCAGCCATCTTGATACTCTGATTGACCCAGTAGCTTTCCCTGATCTGCCCACAAGCAAAAAAAAAACTTCTTAGCACCTACAAAATAGACATAGTGATGTCCTCTGGCTAGGAACTAGATAAAGGATTCCTGATTCGTTCACACAAAAAGGGTCATCCAACATGCCATGCTGTCAGCACCCTGCCTCCCACAGGAGCACGAGTACATCTGCGTATACAGCGCCTGCAGTGGGACAAGCACAGACCCACCTTTTCCCTGGCATGTCTTGCCAGGTACCTTAGGGCTATCCTGGGACAGAATTTATATGTTTAAAGCCAGCAGTTAGATTAACCTTGCACCAGGCTCTCATCTTCATGTAGAAGAAACCAATTGTTTAACAGGAAAAGAAATGGAACCAGCAATCTCTTTTGTTTCATCTTGCTTGTATTTTTTATGTCTGTTTATTTACTGTTTTTCATGGCTTGCTACTGTATAGCACAGGAGATGCACATTGGAGCAGCTTCCAAACATCAGACCACAGCTTTTTATGCAATTGGGCTTTTGAGAATTAGGTCCAGACCAAGGAGTGGAGGGTGCCTGTGCCAAGGCACTGAGCCAGAGGCCCATCAAGAGCTGGAGGAGGGCAGGTTTCCCATCCTGCCTGTGCTGACTGGGGCAGGTGGGCTGCTGTTCCCAGGGAAAAGAGCTGTCTAAATAGAAGAGAAGGAGTTGTGTTTTGAAAACTGCTTTCTGAATGAGTCAGCAGAGCCATCTCCCAAGGCACTGGAGCCTGCCAGAGGGAGGAACAGATAGTTTTGTTGTTTTTTTCCCTTCTGCTGTTGAGGTCGATCACTCACTATCTCAAAGTACGTCACCAGCCTTGGGAAGCCTTTTTCTGAGTAGAATGCTTCTTGACTTTTCTATTTCTGAGGAAGTTTTCCAGCCTGCCTTGCTTCTGTTTTGTCAAAGCCTGTATGTGACAGCAAGTTCTGGAGGAGAAAACAGAGCAGGCTAACATGTTATCCCTGCAGTCCTGGCCTGAAGGTGCTTTTTACTTCCAGGCAAGGAAAGCCGCAGACATTACAACCCTCTTCATCAGGACACATGGACATCTCTCTCCCTTCAGAGACATTCCCTTCTGCTCCTCTTTTCCCTCCTCTATTTCACAGGTATCAGACACCTTTTCTTGCAGAGGTGACCTCTCTAGTACACACCTAATGCAATACTGAGTAGCTTGGGTTTAACCTTCCAGTCTGCTGCTTCTATTTCAGACCTGGGGAAGGACAAAAAATGTGTCCTTTATTGAGTGATACCTATTGCTTTAAGAAGGGTGTGCTCTTTCTTCACTTGTGTTTTTCCAGTCAAGGTAACTGACGTAGATAGAATGACTTTCAAGGGACACAGTAAATGCTTCAGCTCTTCAAGTTAAGAACACATTTGGAAGAGATGCTTGAGCCAAAACAGACTCTCCTGTGTGCTATTCCTTCATCCTGGCTATGCAGATTTATGCCCCTCGAAAGGTTGGCTTTTCTCATCTGCGCCACAGCACAGGGCTACAAGGGCAAACCTCTCAATCTTGGTCACATTTTGGCCTGTCATTCTCCTGATGACTTTGGACCCGTGGCTGTACCAGGCACAAATCCACAGGTGAAAGTCAGCTCATGAGTAGCTGGTGCAGAAGATAATGCGCTCGCTCAGGTCAGTGATATGCATGACAGTTTGGCTATGAGATGATCCAAATGTGATCCAATCCCCCGGCTGTCATGATGACAAATGTGAAATGATCCCAGGGATGAGCTAGAGCTTTCTCAGTCAGCGTGGGGAGAGGGCAGGGACCTCCTGTAACACAAATAAACAAGGAGCACTGATACTGCATGCATCTGCCAGCACCAGCTTGAAGCAGGCAGCAGCCAGAAGAAGCTGCATCTCCATCAATATACCTGTTCTGCCTCATGGCAAAGTGTGACCTCTGGATAAGCCTAAAATCTAAAAATCATAACCTCTACAACATCTAAAGCCATAGACAGAATCGGAGATTTTTATATCAATCTTCCCCACCTCCTCTACTCCCTGCCCAAACTCAGGTGATTGCTAGCCCAAAAGGGCTAGCTACATCTTTGTCCCCACAAGTCAGCATTTATCCCTCTAATTGCTTGATTGATTAGCATAATTAAATTGAACTCACAGTAGTGAGTAGTGAGAACTCCCTGACCTGCTTCTGCTTGGAAGAAGCATCTTCCATACCTGACCTGGGAAGGGACTTGTGTGTTGGCAAGCCTGTCTGGCCCCTTCCTGATGTATCTGTCAGCCTGGTAAAAGACAGGATCTCTTCCTACAGACCACGCTCCAGTGGCTTCCTAAAGCAGAATGCTCAGCTGCTTTTTGTAGGCCCTGTGCCATAAATAAATGTACGTCACTAAGGAACAGCTTGATAGTAAAATGGTCAGAACGGCAATGTATGGAAATTGGTGTCTGGCTGCACTTGGCTAGGATTAGCTCCATCAGATGAAGCACAATTAATGCTAATTAGCTGCTGCTGCAGCCAGCTTTCCTACCTCTGATGTTCTGTGGGAGCAGGGATTACCATTGAGCTAACAGGACCATCTAAAACCAGTAGTGGCTTGCTCCTGGAAACAAGTTTTACACTCAGTTCTTTATAGTCCAGTGCCTCTTTTTGTGATCTTTTTAAAACTAAGCAGAAATACTGTGATCTCCTATTCTGATCTGCATAGCACAAGGCCAGATAATTTTGGCCATCAATTTCTGCACCAACTTTATTAATTTATGATTGCTTTGGAAAGCCATTACCACATTATTTCCTGCAAATGACTATTTTTTTTCATAGAGTTCAGTTACAGAGGTGTCAGATACTCTGCAGTATCACTCTCTGACTCTAATCTGTACTCAGACCACCTTGATTTGGTCCGGAAAAACAGCTGAAGGTGTATTTTTTCCACAGTTCCCACTTCTCTGGGCTCAATGCACCTGCAACAATCAAAAGCCACAGAAACAATAGATATAATACTAGTATCCAAATTCCATTATAGCAGAAGGCTCCTCTCAGCTTTTTCCAAGTTAGCATGCAATGTCGTTAAAACCCACAGCTAATGCATCCTGTGGGCTGCAGAGGAAGGTTCTGGGCACACTGGTATATCTCAGGGTTTTTTGTGGTTTTTGTTTTTTTTCTAGTTTCTCCTTCCTGGGATAACCTTTCACCCCAGGCTTTGTGCTCTTTGTGTGTTTATCAGCAAAGCACATCCAGATGCCCTTCAAGGGAGAAATGACTCATACCTGACTCACAATCGCTCAAGCAAAGCTGCAACCTTTAGTTCATTTCCTGGGAGAAGCATCTGTTAGATTCATCTTGGAAGATTAAGCATTTCTCACTGTCATTTTACAGATGGAGGCATTTGTGACTGGCTGGGGAAGGGTCAACTGATTCTCTGCCATGGATGGAAAACAAACTTCGCTGGGCAGTCGAAGCAACTCAGCAAGGACTGTGAAGATGCTCTTTAGCAAGTGCTGTGAGTCCCTTCCCAGTACTTCTCACCTTGCAGAAAGACCTCCAGTTTCAATGTACACCTTCAAAAGGAATCACCCTTCCCACGACCAGCGTGCAACTGTGCGGAGCCGGCAGCTGGCTCACTCCCTGCCCGCATTCACTGCTGCCACTGTCTCTCACTGGCTGATCCACTGACACTCAGGAAATGCAAACTGCCTCCCTGCCCACACCCCTGACTGCAGTCCCAGCTCCTAAGCTACCTGCCTGGCAATAAATAACAAACATGCTGGGAGACCACTGCAAAAGCCCCCTTACTTCACACAAAGCCAGCAATTCCTCACCCCAAAAGGTTTCCCAGCTGTTTCTGTACAGCCAAGGCCCCTTCATAATATGACCTTTCATTCCCAGAGGACAAAAATAAGCAGATCCAACAGATACACCAAACAAGGCTGTGCTGGAAATCTATTTTTTTTTCCATCTCCCTTTGAATAAATCTTAGTTCCCCATTAGGTTAAGTCATATACAAGATTGGCTTCACAAAAATTTAGAATTCTAAAAGATATATATGTATCTTCCCCTACCCCCCCCCCTTTTTTTTTTTTTTTTAGAAACAAAGACCCCCTAGCAATGTCACTGGCCCATCCTTTGGGTGCACAAATCTTAGGATCAGAAGAAAATCACCTGTTCCTCCCCAGGAGGACTTGATCACGTGGATGTTTACACACAGACATCTCAATGAGCCCTGCCATAGTATATGGTATTGCTTTCCTCCTTATGCTTCCTCCTAATAGTATGGAAATGCTAATAATAATGTGTAGCCCTTGGTGTGCACATTCCTCTGCTTACCACTGTCTCCCTTCTTGGCTGAATAATCACAGATAATTCACTTGTCTGGATATGACTCACAGCTACTTTATTTCACACAAAGCAATTTCTAATTGCATGTTGTATGTCTGTGTTATGAAATCCAGCGCTAGCTGTTATTACAAAATTAGTGCAGAAAACTGAAGGGGAAGGAAAACCACAGTGAGAAAGAGAGTAACAACCCACAAAGGGGCAGGCCAGAACCGTGTCAGTTTTCCCCTCTCTAGTACAGGACATTTCCCCAGAAAGAGCCAGGCATTTCCTAGTCACTCACACAGTAACTTACAGGCAGTGAGACAACTGGGGTCCTCCTTTCAGTGGGCTGAAAGCACTTTGGCATCCAAACACAATGGAGATATGGCCTGACTCTGCTTGTCCTTGTATCTGTGCCCAGTGAGCCTTATGTCAAAACCAATACAGCCACGTGTAACAGCTGTGAGCTACCAGACAGGCAGGTCCTGTCCTTTGCCTGGTGTCCCAGTTGTTATGGCACTTTCAGGGAAGTTTTATGCATCTCTGAAAGGACATGGAGCCAGTGAGAACATATTTTGGCTGGAAAAAACACAGTCGATGCACAGCCCTGGCAATTTTTCACATTTCTGGGTAGGGCCAAGTCAAAAACATATGGATTTTCAATTTTGCACAGCCCCTAGCTCCATCTGCTTGAGAGACCTCCTTCAGAGCACTGCCACTGCCAAATGCTTCAGACAAAGTTGGGTGAGGCCTGGTAGTAAAGAAACGAGGGATAATCCATCCCATGGGCTAAATTTTACCCCCACTTCTAATGCCGTGGCTCGACTTTTATATAAAATAGAGTCAGGGAGAAAGATGAATTCCAGAGTCCCCATCATCTAAACAAGCACCCCATTCTTACACTACAGGTGTGATTTTGGCCCATACCAACTGTGTTGTTCCCAATGACGTGGCTCAAAGGACAGCACCCACCAGTGACCACTCCCAACACCGACATGGACAAGGTCACTTCAGGCTCTGGGACCCTGTATGCTCCTCTGACACAGTTCCAACAGGCTGTACTTCCTCACAAAGTTCTACAAACCACAGGCTCTCAATTTTGTGCCATGAAAATATTTCTTTTGGATGTTGAAACACATCCATGTTATTACTTTGAATACTTTGAACTAGAAAAACGTTCTTACAAAATGAATACAGACATGTCTTGCTATCCACTGAGGATTATTTTCTTTTCTAAGTATCCACAGTGAGATGTGGACAGAATTTTGAGCTCGGGGAAAATCATCAACCATCCATATGGGTCCATGGGTACTTGGAAGTATCCAAACTCTGGGTGAAGAAGAGAGCTGCTAGATGCCGTAAGAAAGTGCCCACAGGCAATCAAAACCATGAAAGAGAGAAGTAATGCCAAACAAGACTCACCAAGCATGCTGGAGAAGCGGATTCTTAAGAATGAGGGGTGCTTAAACACCTGGGAAGACTACCACGGCACAAGTGTTCGCCATCACTAGTAACATATTATTTAGAAAAAGATGAGATGTCTTCTGACAAGCAAATCAGAGCTCCACCAGAAGCTTTCAGGCACAAAGCAGAAGCCATTGGAAGGGAGTCCCTGATCTGAACTATGCAGGTGGCCAGTGTTGAAGAGTTAATGGTCCTTTCTGGCTTCAGAGCCAGAGGAAATATTGTGATTTAATCAAGCACAAAAAACCCACATGGGCAAAAGCTCAGCTCTGGAAGACTGCCAAGACTCTGCAGTTGGACACAAATGAAGTGCCCAGTCCTTTCCTTGCAGCACTGAAAATGAGAGGAGCCGGTCCTAGGACCCCAGAATAACACAGGTTCTCAGGATAATCAGGATTTGACCTAAAAGCAACAAATGAAAAAACAAGATGGTTATGAGGCAGACTTTATGTACACAAGAAAAACAAAACACGGGCACAGTGCTGAGCGATCGTTCGTGCCTACAAGGTGACAGGCGTGGTGGAAAACAGGCATTATCTTTCCTCAAGTGCCTCTCTGCCTAGCCCCGTGATTCCCTCTGGTTTCATTCATGTAAAACACAAGGATATGAATGAGAAACCCTGTGAAGCGGAGAGGAGGAGGGGGAAAGCAGGAGAAAGGATTTCATGCTACCAAGGCAACCGTCACCATGGCAACTATTTAATTAATGAGCTGGTGATGAACCCTAGCAATATGGTTCTAGTGAAGTCATGCTGTAGTAATTACCAGAGTTTCATTCATGCTGTCCTGGCAGGGGCTGCGCAGGCAGCCCAGAGAAGCCTACGAGCTCTGACAGACGGGAGCAAGCAGCCTGCTGAATCAATGGAAGGCCAGCGCGTGCCTGGGAGCGTGCTCCAGTGCTGCTCCGAGCCAGCTCCCCGGGCACTCGAGCACGGAGACCACATGCCATCCAATCCATCTTCCAGTCCCACACTGCCAAAGGGCAACCCGCCTGGCCTCGTGCCGCCGACACAGGCAGCATTCACAAGCAGTCTGCAGAGCAGGCAGCCTGCACAGCTACTCCCCCTGCTACGCCTTCAGCCTCCAGAAGACGATACTGAAAATAAGCAAATAAGCTGGTGATTTGCCTTCTCTGGCTGGAGGATTTCTCTTTTCACCCAGCAGACAGCAGCGTAACAGCTGCACGGGTATCCCAAGTGAAAAAAGAGCTCCTGATAAACACAGTGGGGTTTTGACAGGCATATGTACCAGGGACTCTAAAGAGACAAGGAATATTCCATACGGAGGGAAGGTAAATAAAATGCCACAGGTGAGGTACTTAAAACAAAAGATGCTACTAAAGGTGAGCGTGAGGTCAGCTAATTCACCTGTTCTCATGAGACGAAAAGATGCTCCATGTTGCTGCAAGTGCTGAAACACATCTCACCACTACCCTGTGGTGTTGTCTGCTCCAAAAAGATCCTCAAGCTTTGTGGGACATGGATATGATTTGCACTGATCATAAGGAGAGGACATCTTACAGTCATATTTGATTGAGAGATGAGGAAGTGTACAAACTCGTGCTGCAGGGCATACCCTATTTTAGCACTTGCTGTCAACAAGCCCACTCCGTCCACTTCAGAAAACACAAATTATTCTGTCAAATATTTTCATGGCAACTGAGAGAAATCACAAGGTTATGCATCCCATACACCTAAACCTCAGCCCTCAGGATTAGCTGTGCACCTTGGAACTGTCACCACAATAGGAACAACTATACACAATAAAGAAATACACCCTTTATGAGTACACAGCAATTATCTGTTGGCTGACACAAAGTGGTTGGGACAGCATGCTCTCCAACGAAGGGGACCCAGTGCTGACTGCCTGGACAGTCAACTCAGTCAGAGGAAAAAGGATTAGTTTTTGCCACTCGTTCAAGTGGGATCTGTCTTCATCTTGTTAAGCTTCATCTTCCAATTCCCTCCTGCTTTTTCTCAAGGTTTTCCCAACTTTTCCCATCAGTATTTGCCCACTGGAACCAGGAAAAGCCAACATAGCTTTTTGCCCAAAAGGCAAAACTCAGCTGTTTCCCTGTGCTTTATCAGCCATGGAAATCAGTGAGTTCCCAGTTTGTATTGTTACAGAGAATATCCATTTTAAAAGCCACCTAGAAACATCAGTGCTCACAAGGTGGTTCATGTTGTCTTTCCACCATAAGAACCTGAACTTCCATTGGTGTAACATCTGTAACTCATGTCTCCCCTCTGAGTTAGGGACTGGATACGAGAGGGGAGTTATCTCACCTGATTTTAGCAGACCATGTTAGAACGGGACGAAGTGCTCATCTCTCCACAGCCTTTAGAAGGAGCTCAGACCACTAGTTCAGGGACAGAGCACAGTACTGGAGATACTGAACAAAGTATGGATCTGAACAAGGCAATCATAACAACAACAGACGGTTACATCGAGCAATGGATGCAGGCAGGCATTGCAATGCTTAGGTGAAAATGAAGTGCCTACATCCACACTTGGAACCCAAGATCTCTAGCCAGCATCTTCCTCAACCCACTGACATTTAACTTACCTGCCAATACTCAGCCTCACTGGACCACTACTGCCAAATCTGAGCATGGTCTGTTCAAGACCAGATCTACACCTGAAAACAAGGTGCTCTTCTAGATGATGTCCTGAAAGGTGTGGGCAGAGAAGAGCATTAACAGTGTCTGTACCACAGTGCCTCTCTCCTGTTAATACTGCGCACTGCTGGTGCTTATACAAGAGTCTGGTTGCAATATTGCTCAAATCCCACAAAACATAAATTCAGTTTCCTTTAAATTTTATTTTGGGGCTCTAAATGAAAAAAATCTCAGTCCTTCTGATCCTAATCTGGAACCACTGCCTCAGTCTTTATTTCTCTGTTTAAAAAAAACAAAATCAGAAGGAACCTTTCATCTAGCTTCGAGGATCATCCTTTACAACATTTGAAAATGAGGCAAGACAACAGTCTCAAAAATTTCTCTTGAAGAAAAGTAATTGTTTTCTTTTTAAACAAAACTCTCTCATCCATGCCAATACTAAAACATCCAAGATAAAGCACTGCTTTGAAGCAAGAGCCACCAGGACCCCTCAAAACCCAGCACATACAGGGTCTGCAATGGAGGTTTGCCATTTCTTCCCTAAAAGCCCTTCTATTTATACTCATCTCGGCAGGCTTGAAAGTACCTGCCAGATGGACAGAGATAACTGACATCCAGAAAAGACACTCCAGCAGCTGCTGTTAGCAGGGGTTGGGAAGCATGGGGGCTGGTTAATAAGAAACCACTTACTTCCTCACGGCTGCTAGCTGCCCGCTGCCTTCCCAGGGCTTAATGGAATTTGGAGAGAGTATTTCAAGTCAGACCATCTGTCAGCACACACACAGAGATCAACTCGGGCCCAGCACCTTGCCTGTACGTCAAGCAAAAGCTTTGTTTCCTCACAGCAATCTTTGTTGGTGCACTCTCCCCCATCTCTCTGACTCTGGCAGTGATTCCCACACGGCAGGGCTTGGCCATGGGTGGTACTTGCTGCTGAGAGCCGCTGAGCTGAGACCATGCCAGCAGGCAGAGGGCTCCTGGCGTGGCTGCAAGCAAGGGACAGCTGTGCCCAGGGCAGAGGTAAGAAGAGGGAACCAGATTTCACTCCATGCAGAAGCTGTGAGCCCTCAGAGCACAGGTGGTCCTGGGTGGAGAAGCCCTGGGGATGACAGCTGAGTACAAAGCCCAAGGAGCTGGCAGAGCACAAAACAGAGCAAACTGTGACCTGGCCTACAGTAGATGAGTGGCCAGCAGAGAAAGAAGAGTTGTCAAAAAATCATGTCAGTTCTTAGCACCACAAGAATCACAAAGTTTAAAATGCACCCATATTTGGCAATTTTCTACAATGTTATTGATTTTACGCTCTTTAGCACTTAGTTTTGCTAAGGATTTCCATCAAGCAACCCATTATTCAGAACATGTTCATTAACATCCTGAAAGAAGATTTCTTACACCTCTCCGTGTTCAGATTTCTCTTTGCAATTTTAAAACCAAACTCACCTTTTTTTCAATTAACATAAGGAGTGAACCTGGCATAATCACAGGGTTCCAGGAACTGAGGCTTCAAGACCAACCGAGCCTTGTGTGAGCCTCCTGAAAAATTCACAGGCATTTCCTAACTAAAATGAGTTTGACTGATGCACCGATTTGCAGCTATATTTGTTCTCCAAAAACCTAGAGCAAGGTTTATGGAGCAAGTCTTCCCTTCTGACGCAGTAACATGGCACTTACCTGTCGTTCAGTCGCTGCGAACATTTCTGCCTTATTAATACATTTGCCTGCAGAGGAAGAATAAATGGGAACAAACATTTGGGTATTTCTTCTTCTGGGCCATGTTACTTCGGAGATCTGCCTCATACGAGTAAGATACGTAAGTGACAAACATTAAAGCTTCTCTGTATCTCTGATCTCATTTATAAGTAGAACAATCTTCAGTAACTGCTGAAATCAAAGGAGCTGGTGCTCAGGTCAGAATACACCCAATGCAATACCAGTTACATTACATTACAGTCCACTCCTCCTTCACAGTCGCAATTTCACCCAGGAGTATAATTTTCATTAAAGCATCAGACTTTAGAGCCCTAATCTTTCCTTTTGTTTTCCTTTTTTTTTTTTTTTTCCCATTTCAATCCCATCGAGTTAGAAAGAAGTTTGAGATACTCCAAGGTTAAGAGACAATTAACAACAAATTATTTTAGATAATTTCACATTCTTCCAGGTGCTTCCACCTCTCTGAAGGTGTATTTGAGTTAGGAATTTAGCCAGAAAAAAAAACCTCTGAGTTGCTGCAAGTCAAAAAATCACCACTGCTGACCTCTTGAGAGTAATATTGTCAGAAGCAGGGGCATCAATATCAGCTACCTTGGACAACCTGGCAATTTAACAAAGCTGATGATCACACTTCAAAATTAGTTTTTTCAGTACAGTGGGTCCAAAAAAAACCCAAAGCCATTCTTTGTCTCTCACCAGATCCTGCCTTGAAAATCAATTGATTTTAAATTCCTTTTATCTGAGAGAGGTCAGGGTTCCATTAAAAATCACACACTGGCACTGATTTGAAGCTTTAGTTTTGGTAACCTTACTACACTGACAAAAGGGGACATGTGGGGTTAAAACTCATTATTTCCTTGTGGTTTGTTTCACTCACATGTTTGTGTCTTTCCTGCTGTAGCAGAATGACCTTCAAAAGGCCTTGCTGCATCCATGTGCTGTCAGAAACCCAGTGGCCACATTCACCTCCTTCATGCCCAGGAGGACACTCTGGAGGGTAAAAGGAAAGAGCTCCTCACCCACAAGATGGCAAGGGATGTCTGGGATGGCAAGAGTTGCCCTGAACAGTATGTAGCTGCCTGCCTGTTAGGGGAACTGTAGTAATATGTGGGTGAGCAACACCACGTGAATGATACTCTGGGGGTAGGAGCCACAAGAATGAAATGGGAAAAGACAAACCCAGCCCCCCAAGTGAGGAATCACATTTTAAGGTGGATCAGCTGCAAACAGGCCCTGTTGCTGAACAGTGCTGAGTGAGAAAAAAAACTTGGGTTTCCAGTTCCTTCTGACAACATCAGCTACTGTTCAAACTTGGTTTGTTTTTACATTCTGCCTCTGCTTTTCAGCTGTCAGCACCACAAACACACTCCCGTACTCTCAGTTCTATTGCAGCATATGGGTCAATGAGAATCTTCCACTGCAGGGTCGGTCTGGGAAAGATGCTGTAGGCACTCACTAGGAGTAGGGTATAACCATTAAAAGTTGCTGGTTCATATAATTTCCACCCATTTTGGTGTGAAATTTGCCATAAAGGCAAAATCTCAAGTATTCTGGAAAAATAATCTACAGTGCTGCAATTCTTGAAGATCTCTTAATGAAGAGAAACCCTTAAAGTTAATGCTTGGCTGCTAGAGGAATTGACCAGTTCATCAGGGCTTTATTGCTGTTAAAATATTATCCTTCCCACATAATGTTTAATTAATGCAATAAGAGAAGAAAGAGCGGCACAAGCAGCAGTAAATCCTGAAATGCCAAAAGGGAAGTCATCCCAGACTTGTCCTGGACTGGGACTGCTGAAAGAAGGTAATGCCATGAGACAGTCAAATATCTTAAGGTATTTAAAAATAGGTATTGAACCTATTTTTAAAACAGTTAAAATCTCACAAGAAATGTTCCTTACTTTGAGAGTTAATATTTCAAAACAGTCCAGTAGAAACACAGTGAAGAAGATAGTGAGAGACTATATATCAGCCCTGGAAGATGTGTTCACTTCACTTTAGGGTGTTTTGTATTCCTAAACTCCTGGAATTCGAAGGATATTCAACACAGAAAGGTTTGTTTGGGGGGTTTTTAGCAGCTGTTTTATTTATGGTGGAATTGTTTGCATTAGTCTGCCTTTTTTTCTCTGTCATTTTGGCAATTTTGGAATGTGCTGTTGATTCTTTAAAGGAATATAAATCTATCTGCATTCAATACACTTAATTTCATCATAGAATACACAAGAGTTTTTAAAATCCTACTTTTTACTGTGAAGCAAGCAACATTTCCTAAGTTTTCAGAAAAAAATTTGTATCTCAAAATGATCTCTTGGTTTCTGCAACAACACCTGAAGTCATCAGAGAATCCCTCAATATACCTGCACCTTTCCTTTGCAAAAAAAGGACTCTAGCAGGTCAAATTTCTTCTTCATGAGTATGTGCATCTCCCAGTTTGTCAGTATATATAAGTGATCAAGAAAGACCACTGCTTAAAACTGCCGTTCAAATGGATTTTGCCATTGCCTGTGTAGGAAGGTGTGAACAGGCCCTTTTGTATTTGCATAGACTTGGGAGAGGGAAATAAGGTCCAAAATAAAACTACATAAGCACAGAGATATTCAAGGACAGTGTGTTGAATGGAACTGTCATGGATGGAAGTGCTCTGGACAGTCATGATGGTTCCTTCCTTTTGGGAGTTTTTTTGGGCAGAGAGCAGTCTGCACTGAGCAACATACCCAGGTGAGGGGCTAGGGGGCTAAGAGCAGATCTGGTGCCCTGATCCTACAGGCTTCTGCCCACAAGGGATCAAGCTCTCAAGTTCTCACAAGCAGAGTCAACACATTAATCCATGAGAGCAAATGAATTGTATGCTTTGGTTCAAATAGAGTTGAGTCTCCTTTACCTGCCCCTGAACAGGATTTACACAAAAAGTAATTATTATGCCAAACTCATAATTCAGTTAAATTACTTGCTGTATTAAATTGCTGAATACAGTGATTTATTGATTCAGTCTTAATTGTGACCTTATTTTCATCCTTGTCTTGTTCTTCTTTAATTAGTTTCATGAAACTGCAGTAAATTAGCTTAATAATGTGCTTGATAAGCATACACTTGTTCATTTTTTTCTTTTAGTAAAATCCATAAAGAGTACCTGGGGCTGGTCTATCCCTTCAAGTCATATGAACATCTAATTCTGCCTAATATCTAAAGCCCAAATTCACAAAGCAATTGTAGCACCCTAAGCCCCATGTTAATAGAACTCACTCTCATTCATTTATTTCACTATTTATCTGAATGAATCGAAGTCTATTGCAGCCTTCTCGGCAAAAGTGCAAAGCCTTCCCTCACTGTAGGGCCAGTGAGCCCAGCATGAAAAAATTAGTGCTGCCTCATTCCACACAGGACCCCTGCCTGCCTGTTAGTTGTGCTGGCAGTGGCTGGTTCCCAGCCATCACACACAGAGTAGTGCCAAGGGCTGCTGCATGATCTGCACAGGCTGCTCTGGGAAAGGTGCGAGTTCTGTGGGGAAACAGTCCCAGCACACAGGCCAGAACTAAGTCTGAATTTTACAGATGGGCTCATTATCAGAACAAACCAAAATGCTCAGTCTGCAAGGTCTCTAATTCCCAATATGTAAGAGCCCACCCCTTTTTGTCTGTGCTGGACTTTCTGCAGTAAATCAGAGTGAATTCTGCTATGCAGGGTCCATGACCAGCTTGCCTTCTTTCCACTTCTACCCTTGCCACCCAAAGGTTCCACTGCCTCTTTCCAGATATTCTACTGCACTGCACAAGTACAACAAACCATGTCCCTGAATTCCAAAGACTGGGGGACTTGCAAAGGGAGCCTGGAACACCAAAACCCTGAAAACGTCCTGTGCCCCCTTCCACTTCCACCTGAAAAATACTTCCTAGTCTGCAGGAAGAGGAGAGTGCACATATGTCTGTGCAGACATGCAACCCAGCTCCAGAAAGGAATGTACAGTGATGAGTGGTGCTCAAAAACACCCTTCATTCTTTGACCATGTCAGCCTGTGATATAGGTTATTTTCTGTGTCCAGAACAACCACCCTAAATACATAAAAAAAAAAAAAAAAAAAAAGGAAAGAACAAGGTTCCTAAAGAGTTTCTTTAATGAAAATCTACCAAGCATTGCCAGAAGGGCTAAATCATGTAGTTTAAGTTCTATTTCAGGAAAGGAGGGTGTTTATTAGCTTTTATTCCAACTTTTTGTTGTTGTCTAGTGCCTGCAGGAACCTTATGTCAGACGCCCATAGCAGAGATAAAAATACAGGGCCAATGTTGCCTGCTTTTGCTATTAGTTTAATTCCACTGCCATGTGCTCTCTAGGTAAATCTCAATAAGAACTGTCTCTTCCCCCATCCAAAATGAGTCCATAGCCTCACTCTGTCTGACTGCTAAGCTGAAGAACAATTATTAGCAGAATGATCCCCAAATGAGCACTGAACAGGAAGCAGGGCTGATTAACTAAGGCAGAAAAATCTCCAAACCTCATTTGAAAGTCTTTTTGCTCACTTAGGGCTCTGCCTGGCACCACTGGGACCACTCCAACACAGTCACATCACTCTGGTATAGGAGGGTATAGGAGGTACCACCTGGTAGGGAGGTCTCTGTTTAGCAGAAGGGAGTTAGACAAGGGGAAGCTGATCCCTAATACAGGCACAAAATGAGAGACAAATTTTAATAGTTTGAAATTCCCAGGTGGATCTGAACACCTTGGGAACCATTACTTGGAGTTTTTGACTCCGGGCTGAGCAGCACACACCCTTAGGGAAATGCCACATAGGGAAGTCTCATGATCCAGACCACTGCAGTCCTCTCAGACCTTCCAATCTCTTTCTGTACAGCCCTCACAAAGCACTGTGGCCGTTTTATTTCCTTCAGAAACTGCACTTCTCTTTCTACATCATATTACCTTGTGATGGGAGAACTCCTGAGGTCCCTGGGCAGTGACCACAACCAGCCCTGGGAACTGGACACAAAGGCTCAGCCAGTCAGGAGTTTTGCCTTCCAGGCAGAATTATGCAATGACAATTTAGCCATTTATTGCCGTAAGCAAATGGTCACCTCTAGCAACAGAATGATTGTGCCAAACAGAATTTCCAATTTGTGAGCCTTCCCCACAAATGAATCAATTATCACTTCTAGCTGGGATCATTGCACAGCCTTGTTCCCTTCTGCATTGTTTGCTCAGTAATATTGCTGTGTGTCTTCATTAACTAGCAGTGATTAGAAAAGAAACAACCATAATTCATATTCCAAAAGTCATCCTCCCATGTACCCATTCACTCACCATTCCTAATTAAGTTCATGAAAGATTAATTCCTTAATGGTTATGATTTGTAATGTTAATTAATTAGCTGGTTTTCCATTAAACATTCAAAGGTTTCCAACATTACATAGATTTCTTAATTAGCCCATGGTGAGTGTAAAAAAAAAAAAAAAAAAAAAAAAAAAAGTTTGAGTAACTTCTCTTTGTCCCTTAGGCAATTTATCAGCTGCTTGGTCTTCCAGTCCGTGTCCTTTCCCACTCTACGCAGAATCCCTTTCCTTCACTGCTGCAAATGTACCTCCTTGGCTCATTCATCTTTCTCAGAGGATAACATAACCCAGGAACAGGCACAGCTGACTGATCTCACTCTTAGCCTGGGGAGAAAGTACTTTGATATGAACTTTGCCTCTCTTTCAAGTTCCCTAAGGTGTGCAGACCTGAAACTGAAAAGCTGCCTAGGATGCAGCTTGGGATGAGCATCCCTGGGATTGAGCTCTGCATGATGCCAGCAGTGGGACCGGTATTTACGTTGCAATTCCAGTTAGCCTGGCAGGAGCTCCGTGCAAATTCAGCTTCGTCACAGTTTCCAAGGTAACTTCTTTGGCTCCTGGTTGTGATAGGTTTTGAGGGATGCCCACAGGGGGTTTGCAAGCTCAGACTGTCCTCTCTGCTCTGATGGCAGTGACTGGAATCTCCCACAAAGATTACTCTGAGAGGCACAGACAAGAGGCCTTTCTTCCCCAAACTCTTCTGGAAGTATAGCGGAATGGGGGACTTCTCTCCAGCCCTTCTTACCTTGTTCCACATGGCTTTGAAGCCTCTGGTCACCATCTGCTCAGACTCAGGACTGGGAGCAACCAAAAAAAAGTCAGAGTTGTGTTGTTAGGATATATCCATGGCCCATTTCCAAAGCCACTTTTAAAGGTATCCCTGAACCATATTCTGCTAACACCACCATTCCCAAAACTTCTCTAGCACAGGGCTCTGAGAGAATGTCCATACACCAACATGGCAGGCCTGGCCCAAAGTAAAATGGTTTTTTTAGAGGTCAGAGCGTTATAGGTGAGGAACGCTGTAATCTAGTTTTGGCTTCAGCTCTGCACCTCTCCATACACCTACTCACAGAAAGAAGGCTTCCCACATGCTGGATGCACCCAGGTGGGCTGCTCCACATGCCAGGTTGCTCCCTGCCTCTCCTACAGGCGCTGTAACCACAGTCCTCAGGGCCAGCCTCAACATTAATCCCCAGATTGCTTCCAGAGTCTGGTAGAGAAACCCGGTAATGTGCAAGGAACTAATGGCAATCACAGTTAAAAGAGGAAGCATCCCATCCTGGACCAATGCCACAGGGTGAGGAGCTTGCTCAGTTGCCACTTACCAGCAGGAAATGCTCCATGCTGAAGTAATAGCAAATACATGACTAGGAGGCCACAGCTTCTTTGTCCTTCGCACTTGAAAACTCTGCCATTAGCAATTGCAGTCCATTCCCAAGCTCCCCACTGATGTTATCCTGTCATTAGTTACTACACTACACTTGGTTCCTACAACAAACTCATCTCATAGCTCCAAGCCCTCCACTTGAAGCCCAAAGCAAAATTAGATCTGCTGCAAAAGGTCCCCCCTCAGTGTGATAAACTATAAAGGAAACTCACCAGTAGATTTTTCTACTGTGGTCACTATCATGGGGTCAGCAGCTGCAAGCAAAAGGGTCTCTAAATGTAGGAAAATTTGGATTAACAGGATCCCACAGTAATGGCAATGTGCCCACAGGGCACCGGGGCTCAGTGTAGCACATACATCAGAACCACAGCAAGTGTGGAGGGAGCAGAGCTCCCTCATTCCACAGCCTGGCCAGCATATATTGCAGAGGGAAAAACACAGCAGTAGTCTTGTATTCCTCAGAATGCAACCTAGGAAATTTTTCCTACCTAATTACTATCCCATACATTCATCTCTATCCCATACATTCATCTCTGATCGGAAATGGCAGTGAAAGCCAAAATTATTGGTAAAAAAACCAATGTTGCAAATGGCACACCTTCTCTCTGCTGGAGCTCAGAGAGGTGTAAACCAGTTTCAGCAAGCTGTCATCTCCATGCAGGTGCTTTTATTACAGCAGTGCGTGGTGTTCAAATACCAGGGGTTTGGATCATTTCTAGTCCAGCCAGCTTACACTGAAGCAAATGTCCCTTAGGACTGCCACATCAGTCTGATGAGATTCGTGGTGGCTAGAGAAGCTGACAGGTAGGAAGTTCTCCTGTAAACATCATATGCATCTGCCAGGAAGTCTCCACATCATCTGGTGACAGGAACACCAGAGGATTCGAGACAGAGACCACAGCTGAGCCATGTCCCCAGGTTGCCTCATCTGACCTTTCAGTTTAGATGTTTTCTGCCATTCCAAGTAAACCTTGCCCCTGTGTTTGGCTCCCAGCAGGAAAAGCTGAACAACTCCTGAAGCATTTCTCTTCTCTGCTTCCTACTGTCATTATTACTTGGTGACTCACTCCTGAGTATGCCCGCAACCTGCTCAGCCATTGCTGCTGGAAAACCCTGCCAAACACAACCCTGCAGCTCAATCAAGATAAATGCCACCTGTCCCCTTTCTCCCCTTGAGCACCAGCACAGGCACACTTGTGAGCAGAACAGATCCCAGCCCTCCCAAATGGGGCTCAGAGTGAGACACGGTACAGACAGAAAAATCCTATGTGAATTAGCAGAGGAAAGAGGAAGAGAGTCAGCTAGGAATGGCCATTTCTACCTGCTACCAGTCCTCTGTCACAGCTCCTGGAAAGCTCTGGGGTTGCCAGGCAGGGATCTGAATGGCTGGGTGAGATCTCACATGCCCGAGACATGCTCATGCCCTCATTCCTGCACAGCCCTATCACTCCTGCAGCGCTGACAATGGATGCTGAAGCACCGAGCCTGATGGAACGGGCAGTTTTACACTGAATTATAGGTGTTTCCAGCACAGCAAGGAAAAGAAGCAATTCTGCACTGCTGATGCTGTGAGGATGAGACCACTACATTACAGTACCATATTATCCAGCTGACAGCATAAATGGACCATTGAGCTCTTCACCGTAAAAAAATGCTGCAAACAAAACCAGTCATGCAAGCAGGCAAGACAGAGCACTTACCGTGTGCAAGGCTGCCACCACATGGCACAAGGACAAGCCTGTAGACTCCTTGAGCCAGAGCAGGAGAGGGGAAAACTATCCTCACACCTCCAATCAGCCCTTGCCTCACTAAGTAGCCATGGCCAAATCCTGATGTCTCAGCTGGATCAATTACTTTGGTCAGGTTCCGCTTCCACCCTTTCATCCACTCTAAGTCACTAAAATCTCTTGTGAAGAAATCACCTGAATCTTGTAAAATAGGAATTCCTAAGACACGGATGAGATCTGGCTGTTCTCACTATGGAAAATTTCAATTGAGCAGAATCAGTTTAACTGTGCCCCACAGACCATAAGAGTCTGGGCTCAGCAGAGCCTGAGAGCCCTGAGAGACAAAAATCTAGCAAGCTTTTGCAGTTCCTAAACTCGTATTGCTTGTGGCACAGAACTAAGGCGAAAGCATGATGCTTCCAAAAATGGCTGGGCAGCCTTGGCCTCTCGAGTTGAACTACAGAGTAGTTCAGGTAACTGTGGTTCTGCTCTGCAGTAACAGAACCAAAACACAAATGTAGGAGTAAGAGGAGCAGGAGAAATCACAGCTTTGTGTTGGAGGAGTACAGGCCAAGTCAGGCCATAGAAGGATGACAGGGAAACAAAAGCTGAGATTTACCTGCCTCCATCATCCTCAAGCCCAGGCAATGTTTTGGGGTTTCCTGACTTTTGGAGGTCTTCTATCCAGCAGAACCACACAGAAATGGTGCCTCCAATAAGTCCCACACTTTGTCACCCCCTTCTCATTTTTGCTGTTCTCCTCTCTTGACCGATGGCAGGTCTCTGATGAAAATACAGACCCCAAAGTGGTGGCTGGCAGTGGTTCAGACAGTGAGACACAACCAGACATGGCAAAGACATGCCTCTGTCACTGGCTCTCACAGAGAAGGGACAGCCTTCAGCAGCACTGAGCCTTCACAGGGATGGTGCCTGCTATCTTTGCAGCAAACTCATCTCCATTTCTAAGCCATCATCATCTTCCCTGGTGAGTAATTTTATCCTCCATTTTACCAGGCAATCCATCAAGTGGACAGGCAGCAAAACCTGACTGAGATAAATCAGCTAACTGTGAAATCCTTATCTGTAGCTCATCCTCACTCCTGGAGACCATAAAGTACATTGAGTGGGTTCTTCAAGGTAAGAACACCTCTCTTTATAGGATCAGAGAGAGCACACAGTGCCATGAAACATGCTCAGGGCAAGGTGCTGCATAAACAGAGCACTGGGAAAATGGAGATGTTGAACACACTCTCCCTCCCCGCTTTCACCTGCCCTCCCTCTGCCCTGTTCATAGCTCCTGTCTATCCTTTTCCCCCAGCATGGACCAGGTAAAACATCTTCTCCTACAAACCCAGCCCAAGGGCACTAGAAGTTGGACAGAAGCTCTGCTGGAATAGAGATGGGGACCCCATTTCTTATGTGATCACACAGGTCACAGAGCTTTTTCCTGGAGGGTGAAGAGGGCGTGAGGCTGTCACTGAAAGCAGATCTGCATAGGAACTGCTCTGGCTGAAACCACTCTGTGATAAATAGGTGGGCCTTAAAGAAGATGCCTTTGACTTTTTGAGGTGTCTTCTCACACAGAAGTAAGACAAGTATTGCTGGATCAATTCACTTTCAAGCACTGTACTGATGCAGTAGCAGCTTTGCTCCCAGGGACACCCTCTGCCCTTTCACAGCTGGAAAAAGTTTCTGCTGACCCTCCAGCCAGGCTGTTCCTCTATCGCTGCAGGTCATCTATGGAGTTTGGGTTTAGCCTTAGCACCCAGAAAAAGGTGAGCTGCCTTCTGGGTAGGTTCATTTAACCTTGTCTCCTTTAACAGCTTAAGCAGTTAGAAGCAGCTTTTACAGCCTGTCTTGAAAGCTCCTGCTCTTTAAGAAAAGCTTTTACATAAGAAATGCCACTGGGATCAGCCACCTTCCTCCAAAGGGGTTATGATCCTGGGCAAATCACTAAGACTAAGTGTGTGTCCCCTTCAGCAGGATGGTGGCCCAGCTCTGCCATGAGACATTTGAACTAGCACACAGACAGCAGAAGTCAAACCAGCACCTGTAAACCTGTCCATGACAGATCAAGTAGACAGATGTGCTTAATTGAGCTGAAAACAACAGCAGGAAAGAACTTCTGTAGGAGAGAGGAAAAAGAAAACGATGTTGATTTCTGCCCATAAGGACACCCTTCAGGAGCTTTCTGGAGGCTCCAGGGACTACTAAAGCCCTTGTTCAAGCCTGAGCATTGCAGCAGTACACACACATCTCTCTGCCAGGCAGGAGGCTGCTGCTTTGTGCTGTGACAGTGACTGACAGCATGAGCAGATCCAAGAATGAGTGGCTACCTGCTGGCAGCCCTTTCCCCACTGTCCCACAGCACATGCAGCAGTCCTGTCCCAAAGCCCACAGATCAGCAATTCTCCTCAGGGCACAGAACACTGCAGCACCTGCAGCCACCCCTCTTCAGTGAGCACCCCCCATATCACACATGGATGGGAAGCAGCCACAGACACAAAGTGGGCAGCTGGCCAGCCAGTAAATTAATTTCAAAGACAGGCAGGTGATAGATGGGATTCATGTGGGAAACAGGAGAGGATAAATTGCCCATCTGTGACTGATACAGCGGAGAACAGCACATGATGGAGCAAAATGAATGGGCACAGAGGGATCAAGGATGGAAAGACTGAGTGGAGTGTAAATAATTGAATCCCTGAGGCCTGGATCCTGTCTTTGGGACTACGTGGGATTGCAAACGTAGGAGCACAACTGGAGGGAATGATTCATGGGCTGTGTGTGACAGATAGGACCCCCAGAACAATCTCTTAGTGGTGTGGAGGTGGGAATGCCACTGACAGGATGGTGAGGGAGTGTATGAGATGAGGAGCTTCCTCCACATCTTTCTATGAACCTTCGAACCCAGCCTCTATGGAAACAGCCTGGAGGAATCTACCAAAATTAGAGGTGATGCCACAGCTCACACTCAGGACACTGTCAGGGAGGCAGCCTGTCTACTGGAACCAATTCCCTACACACAACAAACCCAGACTTATACCAAAAGTCTGTTGGTCTGCTCAGTGCTGCTGACTTCTTCCCTGCAGGAATCTTTGTCAGGGAGACTAAAACGTTATAAAAATCAGCTCTTCCCCCTCTGTCCATCTCTGCCCTGCTGCTTTGCAGGTTCAAGTCAGCAGAATCAGCCAGTAAGTGCGTGCCAAACCATTTCTAGGGCATTCCAGTCTCACAGGAGGCAGGAGACCCCCAGTAGCTTGGGAAAGAGGCTTTCAGCAGTGCCACCCCAGACTGGTATGCCAAAAGGCAGCTCAGAAGCATTTTTGATTGTCCTGTGCTATGTTGCTTGGTCTTACCCCTGCAATTACTCAGGTGGAAAGACAAACTCCTGTTCTTTTGGCAGGAGACCCACAAATACACAGCACAAGTGCACTTGGGATGTGCCCAAGCATTGTGCCCAAGCACTTGTGCCCTTCTAGACCACTTGCAGCAGTGCAGAGCCATCAGTGCACTGTCCTGCTGCTACAGTGGATTTAACATCCTCCCCCAAATGACTGGGGGCTGCAAGAGGACATTAATTGCAGGTTATGTGTTATCACAGCATCCCTCTCACCAGCCTCCACTCTCCAAGAGGCCATCAACAATGGCCAAGAGAAAACTGGAGCAAATGCATACCCAGACTTCCTGTGTTAGCACCTTCCTGACTTCAGCAGCCTGAAGGAACCTGAAGTGGGAGTTTTCATGCTCTTAAGGCCACCTATGGTTTCTTACCTTGCAACTCTATTTTTTTCTTCCAAGTCTAAACCTTTAGCATCCACCACAACCTGTGGCAAAGAGGATATTTCATGCCACACTGCTGAATCCTAGAGGTAGCCGGCAATCCAGTTCCTTAGTCCCAATCTTCCTGGGACTACCTGTGATGCCTAGAGATGGCTGACCTAGAACAGAGACTAGACAGAGTAGAATAAATAAGAATAAAGAAGGTATTTATTAAAAAGCCTTAAAGGAAACACCTTGGGCAGTATAAGAGCCTGGCCAGGGCTATATCCACTATGGACCCAAAATGGTCACAAAAAAATGGATGACTGGTCACAAGGTCTCACACTTTTATAAGTTTTGGTCCATCTGCATATTTGGGTTAATTGTCCAATTACAGCTTCGGATTATAAAGTCCCATCCTCCTTGTTTCCTCTCTTCAGTCTACTGTTGTTTATGCTTTTGGGGCTGAAAGCTGTAATGATTGTCCTTGGTATCAAGCTGGAAAAGGAATTGTTTTGTCTACCTACGCTGTGAAGAGAGCTCACTAACACTTAACACGAAGCTCAGAACTACACACCTAGGCAGCGCAGAATCTGAAAAATATGAAAGCTAAAACTTAAGGCATCACCTGGACTTCTTCCTGTATGTTTTAAGCAGGTGAGGTGATAGATAGCTTTTTTGTTTTGTTTTTTTTTTGAGATTGTGAACTAATTTTATGCTGAGATTTGCTGTCTCATTTCCAACCTGCCCTGCCACCTAAACCCTGGGAAGGGTGGCTGAAAGGGACCTTTGGGTCCCTACTCCCCTCACACATGGAACAGGACTACTGGCAAAAGTAGATCAACAAAATTAAAATCTTGTCTAGTTGAGTCCTGAAAATCCCCAAAGATGAAGATGTCAAAGGCCACATGTCTTCAACACATTTTATTTCCAAGAAATGCCAAGAGTATGGGGAAGCTTCAGATTTTCACAAAGAGACTCAGCTACCTAAAAATGAACATCAGATAGACAGAATGGATATGAAGTGCAGCCCTGTGGAGAAGGACTTGGGGTGCTGCTGGTTGAAAAGTTGGACATGTCAGTGTGCACTTACAGCCCAGAAAGCCAGCCATATCCTGGGCTGCATCGAAAGAGAAATGGCCAGGAGGCTGAGGGAGGAGATTTCCCCCGTCTACTCCACTCTCACATGACTCCATGGAGGTGGAGGTGGTTACAACCAGTGTCAATCTTGGCAGCACCAGAAGAATTTGACTGAAGTTCAAATAAATTCTAGCTTCCAAGCACAGAGGGTTATTCCACTAAGCATAAAGGAGAAAGACCTGCTCTGTATGGATGCTAACTTCTAACTATGCATTGTTCCCTGCAGCCTATATGCTAGGTTCACTATTATCTTCCATGTTTGTTAATCAGCTACCTGATTTTAACAAGAAGATAACTTCTAGGAGATATGCAAATAATTCTGCAATTTTCCTTTTCAATGACTCAGCATTCGTATCAGAAATGTATTAACAGAATACAAAAGCTATTAAGAAGCTTTCTGCATAATTATACTCCTCCTTGCCTCCAGTTCTTAACAACTTATGAAAGAAAATTAGTGTCTTGTAATAGACACTCAACCTTGCCAGAAGAAAAAAAAATTAAGTTATCTTTTCTTCTGTTTAAAATCTCATTTCTACAATTTTCCCTTCTCTAAAGACTTGTCTCTAAAATTTTACTTAAATAAGGCAAAATTAAATACTCTCAGTACAAAAATGCAAGAAAGTGAAAGAAAATGCTTTCAGACTTGAGGAGATTGGCACCAGTTTCAAATATGGTTGTCACACTGAGAGTCAATAGAGGACCTTTATTTTACTTCTCCCTATTTTCTCCGGGACAGAACACATGGCTGTGACTGAGTTCATATCACTGTCACAGAAAGGCAACTGAAATGAATGTTTACCCAAATGGTCTCATTCAGGCCATTTATTTGTGATCATGGAATTAACATTAAATATGTTGTAAAACAAATCAGTGTACGTTTTTTAGGGGACATCTATTCTCTTAGGTGGCATGATGACAGTACACACACGTTTAGTGCTTGTTGTGCAGGAGTTGTTCAGGAGAAAGCTGGTTTGGGCTACCAAGAGGTGGAACACTGAGCTCGTACTTGGTTCATGTTGTTCAGGCTTTTTTTTCTGAGCAAGAGCTCTGCATTTAACTGTTCAGACGAACTTACAAGATTCACAACCTAAGAAATAACTTCTAGCCTTGGTTTTACTTTCTTCACCTTCCGTGTTGTTGTGCTTTCTTCGCTTTCAGCTGGCACTTTTCCCTTTGAAAAATCACACCTTCAATAAACAAGGAAACCCACCCCAGCATAACTCTCCAGAATTTAATCCCTTTACAATCCTTCTCCCCAGGATGGCAAATCCAGCCACCATCCCACCAGTAACAAAGTAACAGAAAGACACCCTCATCTCAAATGGTTTACTAGGCAAAGCTGGGGCAGAAAGTTGGGAAAGCTAGGGAAGGAGATCAGGCAGAGAGAAGTATCCTACATGCTTCGCCAGCCGCAAAACCTTCTGATTAGGCGTCTTGCTTGAAACAGCCAAGCCAGAGGCCTTTGCATGAAATATGCTTTGTGTTGGTAATAACCACAACGGTGTGCACGGAATGAAAATCTGAAACTGCAATCAATTTGCAGAGGTCACCTGGAGGAGTAAGAATACATCAAGCAGATAATAAACTAACCTCCCTATGGTGCCATGTAGGCAGGGAACACTGTCAGCAAGAAAGAAAAACCATACTTGACAGGATTCAGAGGTTGACACACAGAGAAGAAAGGTGTGTGTGATGCCTATGTAAGTACCTATGTGGGACATCTCAAAACACTTCCAGACAACAGGTCTAACCCCGGCTCATACACAGAAGCACAGGCCATTTTACAAGTCCATACCCTAGATTTTAGGAAACTGCATAAAAACATTTGCAGAGCCAGACCCTGTGCAAAGCCAGCCTCTGGGCTCTGCAAAGCTAACCATTCTTATCGGTACTGCGTGCGTGTTTCCAACCTCCCTGCACTGCCCAAGACGCTCTGCAATCAAAGCACAGCCCGAACGAGCTGAAGTCAAGCGGGAAGGCCTGGGGAGTGCAGAAATCACAGCCGGCGCATCCCCCCCTCCGCCCCCAATTAACTGTGCTGCCCACCTGCATAGCCCTGATGGGAAACTTTCCCATCCCCGCCAGCGTGCTCCTGGGGAGGTTCCTGCAGCGCTCAGCGCCGCGTCCCCGCCCTGCCACCCCAGCCCTGAGTGTCCCCCGCAGCTGTCCCGCAGCGGTTCGGCCCAGCGGCGGTTCCATCCAGCGGCGGTTCCATCCCGCCCCGGTTCCGCCCCGCCCCGGTTCCGCCCCGCCCCGGTTCCGCCCCCCAGCGGTTCCTCCCCGCGCCCCCCGTTGGCTCCGCGTGCGCGGCCGTTGCGCCCCGGGCCGCCCTCGCTGTCGCCGCTCAGTTCGCGACATGGCGCGGCCGCTGGCGCTCCTGCTGCTGCTGCCGGTTCTGCTCGCCGGTACGGCGCTGCCGGGCGGGGCAGGGGAGGCGGTGCCGGGGGAGTGGGAGACGGGCCGGTACCGTGCCCCGGCCAGTCGCGGACCAGGGAAGGGGAAACGTGAAGCGGTGCCGTGCCCCGACTGGCTCAGCGGCGCAATCTAAGCCGGGCGCGGGGAACCGGCACAGGATGGTCCAGGTCGGGGCCGGGACAGCGGCCGGCCGGGGTGTCGGAGGAGCGGACAGAGACGGGCCGGGGAGTGCCGGGACGGGGCAGGCTCCGGTCGGTGACAGCCGGGGCTGATCCCGCGGAGGTCGGGGGGATCCGTGCGGGGCCAGGCGCCGTTAACGCTGCTCGCTCTCCATCCGCAGGGCTCCTCTCGTGTCCCGGAGCCATGGCCAGCTACCCGGTGAGTACCGCCCGCCCCGCCGCCCTCCCTGCCTCCAGCCAGGCTCCCCGCTGCCCCCGGGCCCTTCCAGGTCTGGGGGTCTGCTCCTGCCCTGGCTCTGGCCCCGAGCAGGGGTCTCTCCCCACAGCCGAGGGGCCCGGGAGGCTGCTGGCTCCGCAGCACACCAGCCTGGCGGTGCCTGTCTCTTACCATCTCCATCTGCATTGCCCTTCATGGGAACTCGCTGTCCGTGCGTCCCGCTGATGCTCAGAGGTCGGAAGGGCTGCGCTGTGGGGCACACGTATGTCCTGACACCACAGTGTCTCGGTTCTAGAAGACAGGTGTCTGCTAGGGAGGGCAGGAGCCTCCCTTGGAATGAAAAAATGTAGACCCCCCTCCCTCCGAATTATTGTAATTCTGAAATCAAGGGGCTTTCAGGCAGAGATCTGGGGATAGCAATAACAGTTCTTTACTAGTATTTATAACAAGGCAAACAAACAACAATAACTACAGCATCAACAAGAAAACAGAAACAGGGACCCCGTGACAGCTTTCTCGGCTGAGACGGGATGGAGGGGAAGTTTTGTTTTCACAAACCCCTCGGACGGGCAGTCCCGGTGCTCCTGCAGGGCTCTGTGGAACACTCAGCTGGAACAGCAGCGATGAGCTGAGATCCTGGGTTGGTGGATGAGGTGGATCAGCAGCTCCGCGGCGGTGCCTGGCACTGCCACACGTCCCGGCAGGACAGGGGGTGCGAGGCCACCAACGAAGAGGGGAGAAGGAGAAGAAGCAGCAGCTCCGTCTGGGTGATGGCGAAATTCCCTTCTCCCCACTGCAGCAGCTCTGCACCAACGTGTCCTTCTCCGAAGCTGAAGAAAGCCCGCCAAACTGTCCCCACCTTCCCCTTTTCCCTCCCCCCTTCCCCCCCTGGGCCCGGCCGAACTCTGTTTTTTTCTCAAGCACCCACGAAGTACCCGCAGTTAGGTTTTCCCCGAAACTAATGGGTAAAAATTCCACAGGCAAGCCAGAATTAAAAAAAAACACCTAACCCCCAACACACAGCTAAGCCGTGCCAGGCAGTAGGAGCCAAGCCTCAAGTGACAGATTCTCATAAGAGCATGAAAGATAATGTGGCACTTTAAAATGCTGTGCCAGCTCCCATTGGACTCCTCTGTGCATGACAGGATTCCCCAGAAGCTGAGCAGAAGCCTGTTTCAAATGGTGTAACTTCTTTTGTACCTGTCTTCCCTAGCCTGACTGCTCCAGGTATGCAAAGTATGCGTGTCCAAGGGACTACCATCCAGTTTGTGGCACTGATGGAGAGACCTATGGAAATGAGTGTGTTCTCTGCCTTGCTAACAGGTAGTCAATTCTGTCCTTCCCTTCCCTATACACAAGCAGAACATTCACCCTGACATTCCAGAAAACTGATGGATGATTTACTGGCTTGGGATCATTTGCACTGTTGCGCTGCAATTTCAGCAGTGTCCCTCCAGCCATGTAAAATCTGTGCAACAGATTTTATTGTGATACCTGTAAATGGGTTCGATTTGATTCAGTCAGCTGGATGTACTGAATATTTGTATTAGTAATTCCTGAGAAGGAGCATCTTGGAAGGAGGTTGCCTGTCATGTTCATACAATGTCATACTACCAATAAATATAATGCCAGACCCTCCCACACTTTCCATCGGAAAACATGAAAGATCCCACCCAAAATGCAGCTTTACATGTAAGATATTTATGTTCAAGATCCCATCTCCTGTACTTCCTTTCACAAGAAAGAGTAAGAATGCTAAATCTTAAAAGAAAATACTATTTTGCCTTCAGGTTGTCTAGAAATCAAGAAGACTGCCTGATATTTGAGAGAGGGTATCTTATTTAATAATTTAATAATTTTAAAAAACAAATTTAAAACAGAGAGAATCAAATGAGCATTATTACTCCCCATTACAATTGACTGGAAACCTTTATAGAGCAGTCTCTCAGTACAAACTGGGAAGAACTGTTGTGAATAGAATTATGATGGTAAAAGGCAATTTATATTAATGAAATGAAAGATCATCTGTTTCCAGCAGAAGGTATAAATGAGAGTAGCAGAATAGCAGCGTGGGGAACTTAAAAAATTGTGAGCCAACAGATCTCAAGAAAGGCAAGGCTGAAACAGATTTCTGACTTTGGGGCCGAGGAAGGATTAATTGTGACCAGATGATCTACAAAATTCAAATGGCCAAGATAAAAGAAACATAGGCCAAAATAAGGAAAGAGAAAAACATATCAAAGGACACTCAAGGTAATATTGTAAAGAAAGTGCTGAAGTGTGTCATGCAGATCTGCAGAATTTGGTAACACTTTCACCAGAGCACAGCACAAACAACCCAAGCAAGTGACAAACTGCAAAGAGAATTGGTAAACCTACAGTGAGTTAAAAAAAGAAAAGTAATCAAAATTCACACACAGTAGAATCTGTTAAAAGGGAATAGAAGAGGTTCTGGCATGTTATGTATTAGAAGCCTACCCATCTTTCCTGCCTCAAGTGATGTTGGAATAAGTTATTAAGTGATTGGCTTTGTACATAGCCAGAGGTAAAGAGGAATGTAAGCAAAGCAGATACAGATTTGTCAGAAATAATCCGATCAAATCCATGAGATTTAGTTTTTTGGCATGATAACTGGCCAAACAGAGTAGGAGGAAATAGAAGTATTGGTGCATGACATTAATAAGGCAGTTTACATTATCTCCACTTGACATTCACATAAGCAGACAAATAGTTATTCAGCTGAAATTGTTAAAGGATGAAGTCACAGAAGTTTGAAATGCTGTGGTTCAAAAGCAGTGATCAGCATTTTACATTTGAAAGATCTACTATATTTTATATAATAAAAATTGCAAAATGGCATGGATATGGTGATCCATGCAGGATAATATAAAAATTCCCAGGGATCTGGAGAAATGGAGTACAGTAAAAGACGAAGAGAAGTGCTGAGTATTGCCTTTAGAGAGTGCAAATCCATATTACGGGGATAGAGACAGGAGAGTATCTCATGACCTAAACAGTATCTTTGATCCTTTCAGAGCAGAAAGATGGGCTTTGAGATCCAGCCTTACATTTCTAGGATGCTTCATTTTTTTAGGCATGATCCCTCAGTTCCAGACAGATGCATGGCAGATTGCTGAATACAGCATTGCAGACAGAACAAAGGGTTCTCCAGTCACATCTGCTACTAATTTCAACTCCTTAAGTAATTCCTTCAGTAATTAGTGATGGGGCTTATGTCTTTTTAGTATAAGATGTAAAAGTACATGTTTTGTGTGATACATGGGGTTAAATCCAATTATACACAAAAGATAGAATTTTCTCATAACCATCTTTTTTTGCTGTCTTCTTACATGCTCAGAAACATGTATTTTGGTCTGAAGAGACACAGGGTGGTTAGATACTCTCCTGATGGTTTTTCTTTTATAGTTGACTATTAGTTGAGTATTAGGGGCCCTTCTAGTTCAGTCTGGAGTTGTTGTTCTAAATTGTTTGACTTGGCATGAACACAACACAGATAAAACATTTTGCTTAATTGGAGGAATTTCAGCTTTGAAAAACAGTCCATAGTCATCAGAAAGGGTCATTCAACTCCAAGTAATCTAAGGTACAGTCTGTCACACTTCTTAGGAGGACAGAACAAAGGGATTTTTCTGCCCTATTTAGCAAGCTGCATGACCAGTCGCTGAAATAGTGTAATGTGGCCATATAGAAACAGATATCAGGATGCATCTGGTACTAAATTACAAAACAGTCACTTCTCAATTAACTTGGGGTGATTCTCAGTTGCCATCTTGCATGTTTGTTCTAGCCCATATTTAACCCCATGAAGGGACTTACTGGAGGGAGTTATACTTCCTGATAGCCAAGACAGGTCTGTCCATGTGCTCTTTTAGCCATGAGGGACTGTGTGGGCACCTGGGGAGCCCTGTGTGAATGGAGTGCTGCAGAAGAGGTTGCTGCAGTTGATCCATGATAACATGAGACAACTGGAGCAAAGGTGCGGCACAAACCCTCCCCATCCTGGTTGTGCAGTGAAGACCCTTAACTGTAAGACCAAAGCTGGTATTCCTCCCTACTTTTTTTTTTTTTTTTCCTTTTAAAGCTTAGATTTATTCTGTTCTTAAGTGGGTGCTCAAATGTGAATCCCAGGTCTCTTCCACACTCAGTGTCCAGTAGCAATGACAACATCTCATCTTAGTTTAAACCTAGTCTGACAGCAACACGCACTCTTTGGAAATAGATGCAGCGGCTTGAGCTGTCTCTGCAGGGTTTAGTGTGAGAGCTGTCCTTCAGCCAGAACTTCTCCTTACCTCCTTACTGGTGTTTTACATCCCCTGGCCTGTCCCGTTACGGACTTTTGGGTTAAGTTCTTTTTCCCTTTGAACTGAAGATTGACGAGAGGGAGGCAGTTTTCTCTTGTTCGGTCTCAGTTGTTTATTCTTTTCTTAGCAGCATTACAAGGTACAAGAAGCTATGTGCACTATGATAGAAAAGGGGTAAAATGGCTAACAAAGATCCTCTTCAAGGTCTTTTATATGTCCATTTACCCAACTAACAGATGCCAACTAAATTATTTTTCTTAGTGACCCAATGACCCAACACCTGTGTGCTGCACTGCGGCATTTTTTACCCAATCACTTACTACCACCCAAAAACCCCTAGAAGAAGAACATGAAGAAGAAAGAAGAAGGACAAGAGACAACACCCTAAATCCTCCATCTTGTCTCCTGTTCTCTAAACTACTTTTTCACCCAGTGATTTAAGAAACTTTCTAACCTACACACTTACACATTTTCTATCTAACTTGAACCTTTGTTTTCATGTATCACCATGAAAACATGCTCATGAATTTCATGTTATATGAAATTCAGTGTTTCTTTGGATCGTAGAACTAAGTATTAGAAACAAGGGCACACACTGTGTATCTCAGACTCCCAACACTGGGCTTGATTTTGCCTTCCATATTCCTGATCTGCTCCACTAATTTCTGGCTAAAAGATCCCTGATAGAACTATCAGTACAGATTAACCCTGCTTCTGGGTAAACATAAGTCTCTTGAATTTCATGAGGAGTAAACCAGCTCGATTCTATTAAGATAAGGAAACAAACTGATAATCCGGAACAATTTGCATTCTATTACTTTCTTCTTCTGTCTGTATTTGCCTGGCAAATTGAGTTTTGTAAATGCACCCCAAAATACTGTGTACAGGACTTGTAAAGAAAACCAAATCAGTGTTCCCAAACTAAGGAGTACTTGGCTGAAATTTCCTTAAAGAAGATTCCACCATTCAGAGAACCACACACATTCAAAATTTAGTGAAGCCTCAGATGCAGAGGTGCATCAGGATGCACCCCTTCCCACTGAATTCCCATGTGAAAGGGGGAAATATTGTAAGCATTAGAACTGGTTTGTACCAGTTTAACGAAGTTTAACTTTTATTAGTGCTTTGTAGTGGACATATTAGTTCTCATGGTGAGATCTGTCATGTGGTTTGACAGTTCTCAGACTTGTGGATGGCTTTATTGGGTTTTTATAGGTAACAAAGCCTGTGGTAAGTTACTCACTCTGTGTATGTGATTCATAAACTTTTGCATCATGGTTACTTTGTGGTAATGTTTTTACAGTAAGTGATGCAATTAATGCATCACTGAATTTAATTGAACCCACAGAAAGACATGAGGGAGTCCACTTTATAAAATCTGCCTGTAAAATTCAAGTAGTGTTCCTCTTCTAATGTATTTTTCTTCTGTTTGCAGAGAAGATAACACAAATATACAAATTCTCCGAAGGGGACATTGCTGATATGAGAGATGGCCACTTGTCAAGAAAATAAGAGGGTCACAGACAATCCAAATGGAAGCAATGCCTTAATTGTACCTTTTATGTAGCCTTAATAAACAAGCTTGCATATTTAAAGTATGTTTACTATATTAAAACCAGTGGTTGTAAACATATCCACAGTACAGTTATAACCTGAACCCTGATTTATTTTCTTACTAAAGATGGAAAGAGGTGTCCTGACTCTGTAGCAGTAGGTCAGTTGTCCAGAGAAGGGATTGAGTGTACCAAGGAAGGAAATTAATGGGTGCCAAGTGCCATTCCCACAGCCCTTCCTGGAATCAAAGAGGCCCCAGCACCTCTGTCAAAGGCAGTGC
Organism: Poecile atricapillus; assembly: GCF_030490865.1. Lineage (NCBI taxonomy): Eukaryota > Metazoa > Chordata > Aves > Passeriformes > Paridae > Poecile > Poecile atricapillus. The sequence goes on along the minus strand of NC_081252.1, from coordinate 32,254,934 downwards.
TCTTTGATTCTGGGATATTCCGAGCCCACAGGTGCCAGTGACCCCTGGAGAGCCACTGGAGGGGCTACCAAACTGGTGATGGTGACCTGACACATACCAAGCCTCTGCTCCCTACCTGCAGGTCCTGCTGGTACCAGTGACCTGGGCACCCTCTGCTCTTGCTGCAAGTCAGGGCTGTTTTGGAATGCTGGAGGCATGGGCAGGGGGCATGTATTGCCCTCCAGATCTCCATCCCTCTGGGCACTGCTCCTTGGGGCCGTGATGTCACCACCTGGCTGGCACCCATGAGCCACTTCCTGTGGCAAACATCAAAGCAACATTGGAAAGCTCAAGACTCCTGCGAAGGGGTGCACTCCAGAGTGATTCTGGTGGGCCTTCCTATAGGGAGGGCGTGCAAGAACTGGGGTTTGGTCCTCTCTTTGTTCTTGTCCTGGATATGAGCACATATCCTGGGTTTATTCCTTTCTGTTCCACTGAACACTCGTTCTTTGTGTGTTGATTGAAATTAACCGTGACTGGGTTGACCTGTGGTGCTTGGTAATACACAGGTGGCTTCTGCCTTTGATCTCGGCCAAGCAGCACCTGCTCTGCCCCTGGCCCCGGACCATGGCTTTGTCAGGCTTTGCTGGGCAGCAGCACTGCAGGCAGAGATGTACAGCATATTTCATGCCTGAGGAGCATTCTCAGGTCAGTGACTTCAGGTTTGAAAAACAATAATGTTTTTGCCTTACAGTTCCTTTAAAGGATCAAAACTATCCTTACCTTCCAGCACATGCCTGCTTTCATTTTCTTTGAGCAAAGGCTAATTGCTAATAGAGGAATGTCATGTGTGGCACAACTGGAGGGCTGGAATAACTTATGAACATAATAATAACAGATTCACAGCATAATTCAAAATACAGTGTCATAGAAGGATGTTATTGTAATATTTAGACATCAACAACCTTATGGCAAGCATTCCCATTAGCTTATTACACGTGTGTGAGGCTAACATGGAGTTATGCTAGCTGAATGGCATGATTGTGAATCAAGAAAGGATCTTTTTTTCTGTCTGAGCTCAGGTAGTTGAACAATATTTTGATTGATTAAGATTTTATGATGTTTTCTAGCTTCACAGGATCAGCACAGTCCTGGTCTCACTGGGAGGAGAATGTGCAGCCATCCATACAGATCAAAGGAAGGTCAGAAGATGTCTTACTGGCTTTTGCTAATGAAATGTGGAGATGAATGGATTTTTTTCCCCTGGTTGAGTTACAAGAAGAGCTTTTTTTTAACTGATTAAATTCCCAACTCTCCCTCCTGCAGAATTTTCATTGTTTTTAAATTTTCCCAGGAAACATGTTTTTAATAGCTGCCTGAACTCCACGTTCTGTTGCTCAGCAGGCACAGTGTGTGTGTGTTTTCTGAGACAGCTGGGCTCCAGCTCCCAGCTGTGGTAGTTTAGAAGTGCTCAGCCCCTTGCTTTAGGCACTCTTGGAAGGGTATGCAGGCTTTCCCCACCAGAGGTGTAACTGGTTAGTTACCTGCCCACTAGTATCTAGAGGAAAAGAGAAATCTCTCCTGGGTGACACAGGACCATGGGCAAGAGCAGAAAGGAAAGCCACGTCTGGATCCTATGTGAGACAGAATGAAGAGCTTGGATTTGTGGATTTTCAGTTTGCTCTCTAGGCGGCAGCATTTGTTTTCTTTTAAAGCTCATTTTGTATTTTCAATAGGGGTGTAGGAAAGGCTTTTTATTCATCATTGTCATTTGAATGCATAAATGTTCTGTTAGGAGCTGTTTGTTTTCAACTGTGCTGTTATTATTAGTGTCATTGACACACAGTCAATCTCATTTATTTGGCAAAGCTGACTTGCTTTTTCCTGATCATTGAATGCAAGTATGTTTCTTTGGAGGACACTCCGTGGTACACAATTTGGTAGAAGCGTTATTCTGTGGGCAGATGGCTCACAGATGAAGCTGTGGCATTCATTTTCATGTGTAGGATTGCACTGGCTTCTATCTTAGCCTTGTGATTTTCAAGCTGGTAATGTAGCAACTGCTTCATTTTCCAAACTCCAAGCATCTCTAGAAGTAGCATAGGTTTCTGGACAGGGAGTTCTTAGCTAGATAACCTAAGGAAAAAACCCAACTTTTCTCTGTGTTCATCTTTTTCATTGAGGAAAAATTAAACCTTTTAAGTGCTTCTTCCGTCAACTAGTGAGAAATTATACAAGAATTTGGTACATGTGTTTAATTTTACCTTTTAAGTTCTGAATATTTCTTCCTGACATTAGGTGGAAAAGCATTTAGAGTTGACCTAAAGCTGGTCCTACACAAGCTAGTCTGTTCCAGCTTCCCTAGTGAAAAATCCTACTGTGAAGCACTCTGGAGCAGAGAATAGGGCTGGGAATGAGGTCTTAACTTCTCTAGTAATATCTTGTGTCACTGTAGATTCTGTGGGATATTGCAGCAAGCTCCAAGCTGCTGCACTGGAAGGGCCTGGGTTTTCTGGAAGTCCTTTCTTATCTGCCAGTGGATATCCAGCAATTTGCAGATATCTGCAAACAGACAATTGAAGTGAACTCTCTCTCTTCATTTGAAGAGCATCTGTCAAAGAGGAGTGGCTTCTGTAGGAGGCTCTGGGGCTATTTTACTGAAGCTATCTGCATGCACACTCTTACCTTCTGGTAACCTTTGGGAAACTCCAGATAGCTTGCTTCTCTCCTAATTTCTAAAAATCAGCTTTGCATTTACATGGGAATCATAGCTTTTCTTGCCCCAAAATGTTTCTGCCTTCCTTAGGCCTATGGTAGGAGACATAAATACAGCGGGATGCACAAAGCTGTAGTGAAATGGGAGATTGTGAATGGGGGGGTCACATCAATGATTAAGTTTATCTGCTAAGAATCATAGAATCATGTATGTTGGAAAAGACCTTTAAGATCATCAACTGTAAACCTGACACTGCCAAGTCCCACTAAGCTGTGTTACCAAGTGTAACTAAATGTAAATCCTGACAATCAAGCAAAATGCAAGTTGTGTCCCTGGCGCTTTCTCTGACTGCCAGCTTGCCCTCTGCCCAGATGATGCACTGAATCCCCTTGGCCAGACCACTGATAAAGACACTAAACATGGCTGGCCCCAACACAGCCCTGGGGAACCCCACTAGTGACCATCCACTAGCTGGACCTAACCCCATTCACCAGCACTCTCTGGGTCCTGCCACCCAGACAGTTTTTTATGTGGCAAACAGTGCACCCATCCATGCCATGACCAGCCAGTTTCTCCAGGAGAATTTAGGGATCTGCAGCCATAATCAAAGTTTATAATTTGACTATCTATTGAAAGCTAGATAGTATTCATGTCAGAATCAAGTAGGAGAAGACAATAAGCAAGTTGTCTCCATGGATCAGCCAAAGTGAAGATTTCCTAAATTCTGGGCATAAAGGTCTGTAAAGTCCTAGTACCACCTGTTGCTACATGATTGAACCCAAAAAGAGGAAGAACCTGCATATTTTGGGGACTTCTCCCACTCCTACACAGAGAAAGAAAGCTATCCTTTTAAAAAGTTACCAGAAGAGGAAAAGGAGGTCTTTAACTCTGAAAATAAAACTGTTTGGGCTCATGAGGAGGGAAAAAAAAAATTATTGTCCCCTGACAAACATTGCCTTTAGACTCTGCTATGGACCAATAAGGGAAAAAAACTCACACATAAGTAATAATGGGCTAGAATAGGGACCTTGTACACGTGCAAAAATTTTGTTAAATACCAGAAAAAAATTATTTCCCATGAGGAATACTAGAACAGAAACATGTAGAGGTTTTAGGAACAACATTCTTCAAGATGTTCACAATTCCACTGCTCACAATCCTAAGGCACCTGACCTAGAGGTCCCTGCTTGGAGCAGGAGGTTGGACTAGAGACCTGGAGAGGTCATTTCCACCTCACTTATTCTGCAGTTTGCAATAGCAAGAGGCAGGTGAATTTGCAACCAGCACCTGTGCTGCCCAAAGTCGGGTGTTATCAGAACCACCAGAACCACCCCAACAGGTCTGACTGCTTATGAGAAAGCACCTCAGTTATCTGGAGTGCTGTGTGTAGGTGCACAGCAGAAAAATGCCTCTGAGCCCTCTGCCTAGCTTCCCATCTCTTGCATTCAATTTCCTTGGGTGAAAACATCATGAAATGAGTGTTTAGGGTCAACAGTCTGCCGTTAGGGAGTGATTTATTATTTCATATATAATATATATTATTATTATTAGGGAGTACTTTATTCAGAACAGATAAAACACTTCCAGAGACTCAAGAAAGCCTCTAGGTCTTCAGAATGACAGGATTGAAAAACATCTGGCAGAGACCAGCAGGCTGTGAGCAGTTACACACCAGGTGTCTCCTGTGTGTCCCTACTCCCAGGTCACCAACATTTCCAATGCAACAGCAGGCTGGGCACAGAGAGCAGAGCTGGCCCCTTGTGTGTTCTATTTTCCCCATGGCTCACAATTGCCATGGTCAGGCACACAAGTCAGCAAATCCATTTCTATGTGCAGAACAGGTGAATGGGCAACAGAGGTTAGAATTAGTATCTTGCTAAAAGAGTATCTACTAAGTGAAGTACATTTCAAGGGAAGCAGACTCTGGAAACCCCTGACAGTCTGTTCCGGTGTTCCCTCGCCATGCAGACAGGCCTGTGCTGGACAGCAGGAGTAGCACAGGGGACACAGCTCTCCAGTGGGCTCCCTGAGCTCAGTCCTGCCATGCCCACCCCTCTGAGCAGGGCTTTCTGTGGCCAGGCCAGAGACCTGAGAAACAGGAGACATGGCCCTACATAAAGCCTCCCCTGGACAGGATCCTTCTAGCCAGGACTAGGCCTAGGAAAAGAAACAGCCTTTGAAGAAGGGAGAAAAACCCACCCAGAGAAGCCAGATAGACTGGCTGTATATAGTACCAGCCAGCCAAGAGATGGGCACAGAGGCACTTGGAGCAACATGAGAGCAATCCCACGCCAGTGCCAGAAGCCTTCCTTCTCCTTCAAACAGCCTCAGATTGGCTGTGAGCCTTCAGAACCTGCCCTTGCTGCTGATGGGAACTGTCCCCCCCAGCCTTGGGTGTCCCCCAAACCACTTCCCTCCAGCAGGACAAGGTACTAAAAGACGTGCTGTGACAAGAGTGTGACTTCCCTAAGCAGTGGTGCAGGTACGGCTTCGTTAGCTCAGGTTTCTCAGGCTGTTTGTGCTTGTTTGAGCCTGCTGGGCTCTCCCATGGGTTGAGCACTCTCCAGCTGCTTGCCTGTGCAGCACTGCACCCTGCTCCCATATTCCTTCCCTGGAAAGCACCCCCATCCTCCAGCCCAGTCACCAGACCCTGAGAGACATGGCAAGGGCACCCTCTCCATCCTGGAGCCTCTCTGCCAGGCACACTAGACACAGCCAACCCTGCGACAGGGGGGTGCCTGAGCCCCCAGAGCTGCAGCAGCGGGGAGATCCCAGCAGCGGGGGATGTCCCACTGAGGATGACCCACTCCCTGGGGTGATGAGGCAGTCAGAGCAATGAGGAAGGCATCTGTGAGTGCTTCTATTGTGCTCTCTCAGCTGTCCCTATGGCCAGCTATGCAGACAAGACTGTGGGCAGCTAGCATCCTTTGTGAGTGCCAGCTTCCCCGGAGCCCATTTTAGCAACCAGGTTTCTAAAGGGAACAAAATTTTTAAAGTTAATTGCTTAGGGCCCTTGAAGCCACTTCCTGACACCCAGCAGAGTCTCCATTATGTTCATTGTCAGCCCTGCAAGTCATTCTAGTTGTCTGCCAGTGTCACAGGGCACCACAGGTGCCACAGGGGCTGTGTCACACAGAGATGACCCATCCTGCTCATCACCTATGGCAATGCCCCAGCAGCTGGTGGCACCAGAGCTGCCCCTCCACAGGTGCCTGCCCAAACTGGTCCAACAGAAACCACAGGCTGCCAGCTGCATGGCACTGCTGCCATGAGCTGGGCACGAGGGCCAGGCACCTGGGGGCTCCTCAGCGTGGGACAGCACAGCAGAAAATGTGGTCCTGGACCCTCACGGTGAAGGCTGAGGAAAGTCAGGAATGGTCAGCACTTGTGCTCGCCCTGCTGAGACCCTCGAAGTAGATCTTCAGGATTGCATTCCTGCTGCAACTGAGTGCACAATATTGGTGGCAGGCAAGTGTTTGGACACAGCTCTTCCCTGATCGGGGGGGCATAAAGTTCATTGACCTTGAAGTATTTGACTTGAAGTATTTGATCACTGAAGTATTTGAGTCAGGACCTCCAAAACTAGGCAGCTTCAGCCTAGAGATTCACAACAGAACAGATTTCAGTGGATGTTTTCCAGCCCCCCGTCTCCCTGACTTGCTCCCTAGAAAGTGCACAGCCATCCGAGTCTGGGGAAGGGCTCGCTCCCCTGCACATACCCCTGGCACCCCCAGGGCAGAGAGCAGATCTGCAGGTCTACTCTGTCCTCCCTCCCTGCCTCTCACCAGCGCCGGAGCCCGTGTTTTCCTGGGCTGGGCACGGCAGCAGCTCCCACGTGTGATGATGCCCTGCCGGCTGTCTCTGCGTGCTGCAGCACGTTCTGCCTACGAGCTACGGCAGCGCTGCTGAAAATCCTCCCGGCAAGGAACTGCACGTATCAACTCCCGGTTTAGTCACTTCAAAACTATCTGGTTAGTGAGAGTAGGGAGGAAGACTGTACCCCAGGCAGAGATTGCACATGGAAATACCAATGAGATGACAGTGTTCTCTGAGAAGTACAGGAACAACGGGAGGAATAATAAAACACTGCCGCTTCCATCCACACAACTGTATCCCACGGACAGACTAAAGGCAGGGATCCTATTGGAAGTCATATCTGATTAGTATCTGCCTGGCCTGGATCTGTTCTGCTGCTGAGGAGAGACAGGCTGAACCCTGCCCACTAAAACCAAAGGGAAATGAATGATGGAAAGAGCAGAAGGGGCAGCTGCTAAGCCCAGGCCAACAGCCCTGCTCCAGCAGCAAGGAGCCACCTGTGCCCACCTTCTCTTCCCCCTGCCCAGGGCATTGTCTGGGTAAGCACGGTGTGCTGCTGGTTCTTGGGGTGCAACCAGTGTTGCTGCTCTCCTAGGGGAAAAACTGATCAAAAGAACAATGACTCAGTCAAATTCTTGTGTGTTGGGATGTCCAACAAAGGCAATTGCCAGCTGAACCCTGAAGAACAACCAATCTCTTAGGCTGTTCTGGGGCAAGTGGGGTATGGAGGTAGAAGTCTCATCTGGTTAGCTGCAAGAGTTGTCCTGTGAGTCAGTACTGGCTAGTTAGAAAATGCTTCTCTAACTGAATGTAAGCCAAAATATTCTGTAAAGCCTTGTTTCCAACCACATTTTTTTTTTGATTAGTGGCCAGAAAACCCCAGCACATCAGGAAAAAAAAAAACAAACCCACACTGGAAAACAAAACAGAAGATGGCTTTTGAGGTTTTCCTTTGCATTGGGGTGTTCAGAAGGAGAAGGGCAGCTCTTGCACTCTCTCTGACACTTGGGTTGGGGTGGAGTCTGGAAAGCACATATTTTTATTAATTCACATACTCAGAAAAGGGAAAAAAATCTCTACGTAATCCCCAGACAAGGGATGCTGGTGCTAAGCCTCATTTTCAGGAAAGAAAACATGGCAAAATTCAAGAGAAACACATGCATAAAAAGGAAGAAATATGAACAAATCAGAAAAGCTATGTTATATCCCGTTCTATCCTGATGGCTTGACAAGTTGCTTCCCCCCTCTCATTTCCATGTTTTTTTCCATTCTGTCTCCATGCAGTGTTAAAGGGACAACAACAGGGTCAGGATGAGCATGAGCTGTGTGTCGAATGGCCACCCCACCTTTCCCCCAAAAGTGACTTCAGTCAATATCTCACCATGGAGCAACACGGATGATATTCAAGCCTCTGTGAGAGGGGTCTGGAGGAGCGGGGTGCTGAATGCAGGCTGCAGCTGCCAACCCCTCCCTGCAATGCCACACTATTATGCAAAATTGTCAAATGCACATCACAACAGCTGTACTTCTCAACAGGAAAAACTCTCTGTGATGTGCCTGGATGCACCCTTCATTTTGTTTCTATTTAATCTAATTCTGCTGACAAAGGACATCCTCTGGGGACAGGATCTCTTCATATCAGGTGAGACATAAATTCCAGCAGTACTTCGACCCTCTCCCAGGAGAAGAAATGGGGCCTAAAAGATTTCAGAAAAGGTCAGAAAAGCATTAATGTGTGCCAGCCAGATGTGAACAGATTTGTGACATGACTTTCATACTGTCACTGCAGAACTCTGGAACCATTTCAATGGGGTGTCTCAGTCTGAAACACGTCACTGCCAGTGTTCCCAGTGCAAGTCTGGGCTGGGTTCACAGGCTAAGAGAAAAGGGTTTTTCCACATTAAAGGCTTTCTCTCCTTTGTCAGTAATAAACAAGGGAAGAGAGGAGCCTATCCTGTTCCTGCGGGCCAGGTTACTCACATTTTACAACGCTTGGAGCACATGCACGGAAGGAAAAAAAAGACAGCATACAAACATAGGAAAATCTTTCTGGGACCAGAATATTTTCCCATCTGTTCTGTCATCAAGGCTGGCCAAGAGTAGATGCCAAAGCAGAGCACAGACATAGGGCAGATAAGTAGCAATATCCCTGTGAGCTCCCACAAGGACATGTCAGTATGCAGTTTGGGGCCTCTGCCTGGACTTTCCCACACTGGGGTTGAAATCTAAGGTGAGTCCTGCTGCAGGGGTCTGCTCCAGCCTCCTTGAATGCATCCTGATGCCCCCAGCCACGGCTATGGGAGCCATCCCCCCAGACACATCATCCAATCTGCTTGTGCGCACCCATTGCTACCCATGTTCTGTTGCTTAGCACCAGTGATAAACAGGACATATTCCTCTGGCCAGGTGCCTGCCCAAGGCATGCAGGATCAAGTCTTCCCCCAAAAACCTCTCTGAACAGCACCATTTGGTTTATGAGGCAGTGACGCTATCTCCTGATCACGCTTTATCAATGTCATCCTGCTAGGAAAACTGGCACGGGTCTGCCTGTCCTTTGGCACAGATCTCTTTGCAATCCCCTTGCCTCGGCATTGCAAAACCTCTTCAGGATGGTCTTGGCTCACTGCTAAACATATGGCGGGTTTCTTGCCGGGATTTGTCCAGCCACTTCTCCCCAAGGTCACGGCTCCCTGCCTCTGGCTCCAGACAGTTCCACAGCTTTTGCCTTCTGTGCCAGTTTGAGTTTTTCTCTGGCAGATAATGTCAGCCACTGCAAGCCGTACTCAATTTTTCATAAGCTCTTTCCTCGGCCTCTCTGATTTTCCAGCATCCCCTTCCAGCTGTCTACAAACTGAGAGAAAAATCCGCCCCTCCCCACTGCACTCCACCCCACAAGGTGCCTCCTTTTAAGCCGCTGTCTATTGCTTCCAGACGACCCCACTGGGAACTGCGGGCTCCTGGCCACTTTAATCGAGGAGAGGTCTTTGGCAGAGGAGGACGCCCCGCTCTCCTCCCCATCCCCATCCCCATCCAGGCACTTGGGCTACAGCAGCAGGTCAGATCCAGGACCCACTCCTGCCCTTACACCCAGCCTGGCGGGGATACCAGGGCTGACTAAAGTGACAGCAGACTCAGGAATGTTAAACCTGGACGCACCATTTGCAAGACACCAAAGCGAGATGAGGTCCAGCCCTGCGGAGTAGCGAGCGCTGCCGGGCTCCATCAGCAAAGGCGGCAGCGGGGCTCCTTGCAGCGGGATGCAGCGCGGCCGGCAGGGACGGGCGGGCTCGGCTGGAGCTCCGCTCTACGAAGCGCTGTTTCCGCCGCACCCCGCCTGCCCCTTTCCTGTACCCCCGCAGGAAACAGCCCCGGCCGGGGCCGGGTCCCGGGCCCCGAGCGTGGCGGGACGCGCCCCGACGGCTGCCGGGCCACCGGGAGCCCGCGGCGCGCACAACCACGCGCGGAGCCCTGCCAAAGGCAGCGGGTGCCAAACCTGAATTACCAGCCCAGAGAGTGGCTGTGGATCCCGGGAGCTCCTGTGATTTGCGGCAGGTTTTTCAGGTCCCCGCCTGTCAAACACACACGCAGATACTTAAGCAGTCACCCAAGGACCTGCGGGGTTCTTGTTTTACACACCTCTGGTCCCTGCCAGCTCCAGGTAAGCACAGGCTCCGAGCTGGGGGTGCTGGGGTGGGTTTGCAGCTGGGGATGGGGGGGATGGAGGGAGGTGCTGCCCTGTGAATGCTGATGCTGAGGAGGTCGGAGCTGCACCCAGCGGGGCAGGAAGGCTCATGCCCGGGGCAGGCAGAAGAGCACCAGGCAGGAGAGACCCCAGGCATGGGCCACCGTGGGGTCCTGCTCTGCTGCAGCAGCTGCTGTGCTCCTGTTTGCTTTGTTCCCATCTGATATTATCTTCTAAAAGACTGGACGGGTAGTTTACAGGATGCATGACAGGTGTTTTTTCCTTATTTATGGCAGGGCCCTGTTTATTTTTAAAGCCTCTGTCCCACCTTATCCTGTGCGCCATGCTGGCTGACGTTATCCACAGCCACCCCACAGCAGGAGGCTGAGCAAAGCTCAGGACAGGACACGGCTCTGCAGCAGAGCAAGGGAGGGTAAGAGGGCTCGTTTGCATTGAGAACTGCTATTTTGATCCCTGCAGCGGCAGGAAGTAGCTGCAAGCTAAAACCAGACGCAGATGCCTCCAGTCGCATCCCAGCCCTGACAGTGGGAGCACTGGGAAAGGGGTCAAGAAGCCCAGCAGAAGCTATGGAGCCCCATCAGCTTGGCAGGAGCTACTGCTCAGAGAGATTTCTAGGGGCATTGGGTGTAGTACATCGTTAGAGTTGCACAGCCAGCCAGTTATTGTGACTACTGTTCAAAAAAGCAAAGCTGAGCAAACAGAGACCATGTCTTTTCTAGAAAAGTGGCAGATTTCTGCCAGGATAGTAAACACTGACTGCACTAGCAGTGCTGGGCAAGCATGCTGGGAGACAGAAAGATGTCCTCTCCCATTTCAGGCCAGAGCTAGGAGTCCTGCTTGTAACCCCAGGGTGTTTCTGGGGAGCTGGGTGCAACCACAGGACATGGGCAGAGTACTATATATTTATAATAAGACTTTCTCTTGCTGCAACTTGTGTCCATCAGCCACTGCCTTTTGTCTGCTCACTCCAAAATGACCCTGGAGGTGCATTTTACTGCCCTATCAGCCACACTAAGAGCACCAGGTGCTGTCATGTACATACATAGCAGTGCTGGATGGAGCTGCCCACAGCCCAGGCAACCACTGAACCACTTGCAAGCTTCTGCTCTCACAATGTTCTGCCTAAAACCCAGACAGTCAGAGCCAAGCGTGAATTCCCCAGGGGTCTTTAGTTTGACACTTAGGACAGAGCAGGTGTGGTGGTTTCCCTGTGACAGTGCATCTGGCATTGTCATTTCTGCCTGGGTGAGTACAGCCCAGCTGAATGACAACTGCAGCCCCACAGCCCTTCTGAATGGCTAACCTTCCTTGCACTGAAAAAGCCTTGTTGTTTTGGTTTTTTTTTCCAATGTTATCAAAAATTTAAGAGGAAAAAAGCAGTGGCAAGTGATGCTTTTCAGCAGCTAAGCCAAACAGCTGTGAGTCTCCATATTTCTACCAGGCTTATAGAAATGTGAGACAATAGCCTTTCCTGTACAGAGGAGAGGTGTTGGACAGCCTGAAGGCCAGGCTGCATGCCTGGGCTTAAATGAGGCTCTGTTTAAGTAGTGGGCAGGTGATTAGTGGTCTCTATAGAGCCAGTCAGAGCATTTAGGCACTCCTGGTGCCCTCAAATCATGTCATATACCCCCAGTTTGTAGCACTGAGGAGGTGCCAAGTGCTAGAGGCCATATGCTGCACAGGGGTTACATGGCTCCTGAAAGTCTCTAGGATGCAGTGGAGTGATGTGGAGCCCTCCAGGAGCCCCAGTGTTCTTGTGTTTTCCTGAAATCCATCTCACAGCCTTGAGAGGTAAAAGCTGTTCTGCTTCCGGAGCAGGGGTAGAGGGGACACAAAGAAAAGCCTTCAGGTATCACATCCCACATGCTGGGGCACCCTGAGCTGCCAGCAGGTAAAAGATACTGTGTCCTACGGGGAAACTCCTCAGGAACCCGGAGGTAATCAGAAGCAGAAATAGCTGCGCAGGTGAAACATGAAAGGTGAAGCGTGTGTTCCTATGCAAATCCATGCACACACATCAATGCACATTAATGCAGCAGGCTGCAAACAATGATTTATGAACTGCCAAGGCATGTTGCTGCTGGTGGCCCAGGCTAGATGCATGATCTGGAGGTGATGAGGATCCCTTTGTGGCTGGGCTTTCTATGAGAAGGGCAGGTGGCTCAGTGGTGTGCTTCAAAAAGGAGAGGCAGGACTTGTGGCCTGAGCTTGGCCTCATCTACATTTTGACCTCATGAAGAGCCTAGCAGGCACAGTACTGGAGAGCAGCACCTCAAGTCCAGGGGACCTCCTTCTGCCCTTGCATCTTTTCCTGAGGTCTACAAACATCTAAGGTAGGTGAGCAGCATTCAGCAGACTCCTACTACCTCACATGAATGAGGAACTGAATTATGACTGCCCCCTTCCTATATGGATGCTTCTGGACTGAGCTGACCCCAGGAAAACCCAGGCAGCTGCAAAACGCTCCACAGACAAGTCCAGCTTAACTTGCAGTACCTGGGCTTAAAGATGGTCTTTCCTCAGTCCACCCAGGGCTGGTGGGTGATACTGTATAGCAGCACTCCATTGTGCTCAGAGGTGCTCCAATGTTACGCAACCACTGTGTTACAATCTGTATTTACCAAGTGACTCAAGCAGAGTGGGCTGTTTCACAACCAGCCCTGGTCTATTTATAAGCCCCTACTCAAATGCCAAAGGATTCTTTATTAGTCAAAGCACTTTCTGTAGAGGAGGCTCAGGGGGATCTTTGCTTTATGAGGTAAAGTGCAAAGGAGATCTCTCCAGCCTCTCACTGTGCCTGGCTCTTCACAAGCTGCAAGACAGTTTTGAAGCTGAGCTCCATCCTAGAAGTTCTGTCAGCAAGTGAAAGCCCTGGGGCATTCAGTACTCCAGGGTACCTTAAGGTGAGTTAGCAGTCAACCAAGAAAGCAGCTGGGTTTAAACCTATGGAGTAGGAGTGCAGCATGATAGATGTTACAGGATTATAACCCAGAGCCAAAGGGAAGGAAAAGCTGGACTCCAGTGTAGGGGCAGGGCAGGTCTGCAGCAGATGGCTCACAGGAGTCCCAAGAAGGGCCAAGGGCTCCTGGCAGCACTGGAGAGCCAGCAACACCAACCAGCCAACCTGACAGAGATGGGCCAGGCAACTGGGACAGCAGGAGAGCAGATCAAGAAAGGCCACATTTTTGCAACCAGCTCCTCCCCTGCCAGTACCCCACAGCCTGGTTTCAAAAACACCGCAGTGATTCAGCATCAAGGGACTTGTGCATGCTGTGTGGGGGCAGTGCCTCGTGTTTTAGTTGAGTGAATTAGCAAGCTCGACCCTCGAGTGAAAGCAAACCTGGAGCCCAGCAGACGAGAGGTGTGGGACGTAGCAAGATGCACGTGTTTTGCTTGTTCTTTTGGGCCAAATCTTACAGAGATTATGCAAAGCACAAGTGGGACAAATGTTACTCTGGAGGAAAACATGGGCTTCTTGATGCTGCCATTGCTGGGGGCACCTAGGACTGACCACAGTCAGAGGCAGCAAGTGCTTGACCATCAGACATACACTGGGTGCAGTCCTCAAGGATTTGAACACTTATGCACCAAAACCCAACCAACCAAGCAACCAACCAACCAGCCAGCCAGTTCAGTGATGCTCAGGCACAACAGGACTGTTTATGCCCACATGTGGTAAATATTACTTCAAACAATGCAGCTTACCTTCTCGTGGCCAGCATTGTGTGGTGTCCGGCCATACTGCTAAGAGAAGGACCAGGACACTGACCCTGAGGAGAGGAAATAGAGTGGTTGTTGGGTCGAAGGCCATGCTCCCAGAAGATCTTGTATGCTGTTTTATCATTCCTTTGCACAAACTTGTCTGGGAATTACTGGGAAGTAGGGAAAAAAAAAGCAACAACCCACTAGGTTAGACAGCAGATATTGTCCATTCACCCAGAGGATAAATAATGTTTTTTAGCTAATATCTTTAAATGAACCCCCTGAACATGCCCATTGGTGTGACATCACTCCTAAGTGACGCCCAGGCCTAAATACGGCTGTAAACAGGAATCGTTCCCATGGGAGTCACACTGGCTATAAATACAGCACCAGGGGAGTGCTGAGCAGCCTGCAGCTTCCTGCCAGCTGAGGATGGTGAGACAGCTCAGCGCTGGGCACTGCTGGCGTGTGGTCGCTGCAGTGAGGAAATGGAGACAGGAGTTGCTGCGGGGCTGGTGCTCCCCGCTGAGCCCCCTGGCATGTCTTTGGGAAGGGAGTTGAGCCCTGCTGCAGCCTGAGGCCACAGCCGGGGCCGGGGGGGTGAGGTTGGTGGGGACACGGATGGCAAATCTGGGGCTCAGCAAGTGTGGCCCCAGTGGCCACTCCCAGCTTGAGCAGTGACACCAGCCCCTCTCTGCAGTGCCTGGCCCCATAGCCCTGCCCCAGGAGGAGATGGCCATGGAAAAGCCAGTGATTCCCACTGAGGAGCAGCTGGAGATCCTGGAGTACCACTTCTGCAAGGTGAATAAGCATCCTGACCCCACCACACTGTGCCTCATCGCTGCTGAGACCGGGCTCTCTGAGGAGCAAACTCTGGTGAGTGTATGCCCCTCATCCTGCCCCTGGCACCAGCCCTGCTCCCCCTGCATGCCTCTGTGCCCCACATCTCCTGCCTGTCCTGGTCTCTCTGTCGTACGCCTGCACCTGTCTGTCCCCTGCACAGGATTCCTACAGCAGCCCCTGCCCTTCTCATGCTCCCCCCACACTGCCTGCACTCCTCGGTGCCCCATCTGCTCCCTCTTGCACTCCCTGCACCACCGTGCACCCTGCACACTCCTCACTGCACCCACAAGTCTCCTCTGCACTGCTGCAAGCCCCAGCACACCCCTAACTACACCCACAGAGTTCTACTGCAACACAGCACCTCCCTGTACCCCACATCCTTCCTGCACTCCGTGTGTTTCTGCTCTTGAATGTACAACCCGTGCATGCTGTTCTTCCAAACCATTTCTGATAGTCTGGGATGCACAAACTACTGCTGGTTTCAAGGTCTGAAGAAACTACTGTCATTTTAAAACAGATAGAGGATAGATGCAATTCCTGCAGGATGTGCTGTGGGACATGCTCAGGCTGTGCACCCTCTGCCTCAGCATCCCTAAGCCCACATGTCAGCCTCTCCAGGAGACACAGAGACCTCCAAATACCCCTCCACAGGGACAGGCTGCCACTGTCTGGGAGTTCCACCAGCTCCAGCTGGCTACCTGTGGGCTACAGGTGCTCCAGCTGGCTACCTGTGGGCTACCATGGGCTTCAGAAGCAAACGGCTTCTTCCCAGTTCCTTCAGGTGGCAGTGCAGCTCATTGCGATGCAGGTGTTTACTACACCCCTAGCAGCATTTATGGGTATAGAAGAGAAATCCAACCCACTGGAAAGTTAGCAGCAGTTTGCAGAGAGCTGCCAAGCCTGGCTCTCCCTCAGCAAAGCCAAAGGGGTAGAAAAGCCAAGCTGGCAATGTCAGCATTTAGCCTGTCCCAGGAAAAGATGCTGGAACAGCATCCACTGCACTAATAGTCCTCAGCTGGAATGGACTGAATGGACTATGCTTTGGTGAGGTATCAATCACTGCTTGTTTGAGGCAGCACCCCTAAAATACCTTTTTCTCCACAGAAATGGCACTGTTCCTTTTTTTTTTCTTTTTTTTTTTTTTTTCCTACAGCAACTTGTAAACAAAGGTCATATGCACCCAGGACATCTCTGTAGACGTCTTAAAAGTCTTTTCCTGATAGCTATCTTTTCCCACTAGTCAAGAGTGCTCCTAGAGATCTGGAGACGAAGGTCATGTTAGGGACAGGATCAAGGCTGGGGTGGCGAGTTGCAAAGTGCCTGCATTGCGTAGAACACAGAGAATCATTGCCCCTGACATCTGGAGTGCTTTATCATCTAGAAATAGCAGCCATTTTAATAAAAAATTCAGTAACAATAAGATGCAAAGAGGACATGATGGTTTAGGATAGAAAGTGTAATTTTTGAGAGGAGGCTAGGCTGTCAATCATATGACTGGATGTGGTCAAAGGCAGTGTGAGGGACACTTGTAGAGAGCACCGTGGTTGTATCATTACAGACCATAATGGCTTCAAAAATAACCATGAACAAATATAGCAACAAAATGAGCTGCAACAAAAGGAATCACAGGCATGTTGCCAAACAAAAGGCTGAGCTGTGCTTCCGGCACATGAATTATATTTTTTTTTTTACTTTTCTTCTTAGGTAGTGTAGCTTTAACTAGATACATTTTATCTAATATTTTAAATTGTGGCTGCCTTGAAGTGGCATCAGCAGCTCTCGGAATGGGCTTCCAGACGCTAAGTTACAACAGACATAGTGCTAAGTTACTGCTAACATTGATGTGCATATTGCCTGAACACTAAGACAATTTTTAAACCATTTTAAAAATAGATTTATTCTTACATTTGTTGAGAGCCAATGTGCTGTACCTCTCATGCTTTCTGATACAGGTGAGCTTTTGATTCCTGTCAGTTTTGGACCCGCAAGTGATTGTTTCACTTCTCCAGTCATTTAAACAGACACCATCCAGTTCCTTAGCCAATCCCTTACTCTGCAAGAAAAACCTGGACTCACAGCAATAATAAGGACTCACCCACGCTGTCAAGGTCTGAAGAGAGCTAGAGAAATGAGTTTGAAAGAGGTGCACACATAGGTTACAAGACCGTTTGGTCAGGAGTGACCATCCTGGCTGCCTGTACTGCCTGGGAACAGCACCTTGCCACAAGGCAGCAGCATCACGAGTTCCCCTCGCCTCATCCCATGTGCTGACACCTCCACCT
This sequence comes from Poecile atricapillus, assembly GCF_030490865.1. Taxonomy (NCBI): domain Eukaryota; kingdom Metazoa; phylum Chordata; class Aves; order Passeriformes; family Paridae; genus Poecile; species Poecile atricapillus. The sequence goes on along the minus strand of NC_081252.1, from coordinate 32,237,893 downwards.
TTAGCAAAATTACTCAGCAGTTTCTCTCAGCCCAGTGCACTCAGTCTCTGCTTTGTTCTTTCTCTCCAGAAATGGTTCAAGCAGCGCCTGGCGGAGTGGAGGAAGTCTGAAGGGCTGCCCTCAGAAAGCGGGTCTGTCAGGGACTAGAGGATGCTGCTCCAGTCCCCTCACCTCTTATAAAGGATGGTGAAGCTCTTCAGAGTGGGTTTCCTTGGGGTTCTTCTGTTGCAATAGGTTTTGCGACACAAAGTAATACCCTGCTATTTAACATAAATTTTATTTAACATGTACATAACAAGAAAAAACCCATTATATATATATATATACGTGTGTGTATACAACTTTTGACGGCTGATAACCTGTCTAATGATCCCAACCCATTAACAGCAGCTGCACAAGAAAAGGCAATTTCATGCCCTTGTCCCAGGCTTGCAGACAATTTGCCATGATACATATTCAAATATACAAGGAAGAAATAAAGATTTGTTTTCCTTACAATTCCCGGAGGTAAAGTATGTGTGCTACTTTAAGGTACAGATCATCCAGAGAGTAGGGCATCTGGAAAACCAGGTATGCTGTTCAGGTGACCTGTTTTGGCTCAACAAGCCTGAATCAGCTCTGGATGCTGGCAAAGCAAGTCCTACACCATAATCAGACCAAGCCAGGCATCCCTTGAATGCCTTTTTTACCTTTCTGTTAAAGGTCACTAAAGAGAAAGAACTCACGGGGTGTTTTGGGATTTTTCCCAGTGTAATTATAAAAACCCAATGTTTTTTGATGAGAGGAGGTCTATTATGTCCCTTCTTGTGCTCCCTGCCACCGTGACAGGAGGCAGATTCCTTCCCTCTGGAAGGGCAACGTTGCTTCCAGGCAGCCTCAGTGGGCACAGTGGGTTTTCCCTTTGCCACAGGGACAGCCATGGGCAGCCTCGTCTCCCAGGGCACCCGTGGGTCCGTGCATGGCAGCCCACACAGCCCCACACACCTCCTAATCCCTGGGGAGACAGAGGCTGGTGGTGCTGGGGTTCCCCCACAGCATGGGGGCTTTAGGAGGAGACCCCAGTCTCCTTCTGGCCATTCTCAAGCCTGAGGAATGCAGCTGCACTGAGGCTCTTGCACAAAGTCCAAACTCTCATCCATTTTGGCACAGGACAATGCCTGGTCTAAAAATAACCAGCACCGTTGCCCAGTGACCTTACCTTGTTCAAAAGGCTGCAGAACCACTCTACTTAGTGGATTACTGAATCAATTAATGGATCCTCTGATTAATCCCTTCTGGTTTGTGGTCACCTGCCTCTATTCCTCTGGAAGGAGAATCAGCTTAACACAGGGAAGATTAAAATATATTGTCTCTGAAACTGCCATATGCTTTCATTTGTGGCTTTTGTCCCTTACTGGTGAGCATCTCTTGTGCCTCAGTATCTCCAGCCTGTCATCAGTGGTTGGGCAGCCAGTGCAAAACACACTGACCTTGTAGGAAGCAGATAAAAGCATTCTTCCTTATGCCATGCCCCACACAGGCTGTTGTTCCCCTCCAATCCAGCTGCCAAACTGACTCACCCACAAACCCAACTGGAGCTCAGAATTTGTTCTGCAGACTCTGGCATCAATACTTGTTTCCTTCTAAGTGTTTGCAACTTGTCTTCTCTCTTACTCTGAGGGGAATACTGCTTTTTTGAGTTAGGCTCCAAATATTCCAGTGCAGAACTCTCTTGTTTTGCCCAGGGTCACACAACTGAGTAGCTGAACCACACAGATTTTCACCCACCTACGTAACCGGATCTGCCTGTTCTCCAGGCATTTGAGAAAACAGGCCCCAAATCCAAGCCAACTCAACATACTTTGTAGCCTTTTGTATTTCTACTTCTGCCACAAGCACAAAACTTCTGAGTGTCAGTAAGAGGATGACTAAACTTTAGCAAAAATTTTTAAACCCTAATTCAGGAGTTGTGTTGCATCAGCTTACTGCATGCTCTTGGGTTTGGTTTGCCACACTTCCCTATGTGAAAGGACAGTTCCCGTGCTGCCTTCCCCCAGCAGTTGTTTCATTACTTCTTAAACTATTACAGCAATCAAGAGAGAAACTCCAGACATAACACATCCTAGGGACAGTCTTCCCACATTAGGTCGAGTTCTGTTAATTTTCCCTGATGACTATTCTTAAGGAATGATGCTTTTATTTGAACTCACAGAAAGTGTTCCTGCTGAGTGCTACCTCTGCACTGTGTTCAAGGAGATTTTCGAGCCACAGCATAGGCCAGAGAGAGTGATGTTTCCAAGGGGTGATGTGGAGAGATGGCAGGAGCATTTCTGAGGGTGCTTAGCGCTGAATTGGTCGAGCTAGTTCTTCGATCCGTGGAGAACAAGCTGCCTTTATAGCAGCCTCCTTCACTTTGAATGCATCTGGGTTGAGTGTAGTCAAGCCCATACGAGGTCTGGAGGAGAGAGGGTAGGGATGGTTAATCCTCACTGGAGCAAGGCCAGCTGTCAGCTGCCTGCCAGCTGCCACACCTCCACCTAAGCCTGCCCTTCCCTGTCAAAACAAAAGGCATCATACCTCCACTGCTGTCGTCAGGGGAGGGATATCTCTCACAGCCACTACAGCCAGGCATTCCCTCACCCTCTGTGAAACATCCCAGCACTCCCTGCAGACTGGGCTGAGGTCAGCTGCAACATGCTGGGCAACATGAATGTTTTACACTCTGTCCTTTGCCAGTTGGTTGCTTTTTATAATTGGAATTAATAAGAAGTCCCAACCAGTAATTCCTGCTGGAATTTGAAAGTTCCTGTTTCTTCTCTTTTGACTCTCCTTCTGCCTCAAAAGGGCTTTTTAAACAGCAATCCATGTAGCATCCACATCCAGACATATAAAATTTTGAAAACATTTTGAAAGTGGAAGAGTACTTCCTAACCTTGGCCTAATCTCTCTGGCCAAACACAAATGAATAAGGTGCCATGAGCCACACAAAATGGGCTGGCAGCTGATCATTTCCCTGTGATGGGGAAGCCATATCTACCTTGTGGTAGGCTGGGCCAGCTCCACAACCCTTGGTGTAGCCACTGCATGCTTGGCAGCCTGTGTCACAGGCCACTCAGGATCCCGTGGGGGCATGTACTTAGCATGGACTTGTTTTGGCTTCGAAAGCTCAATGGTCCGAGGGCTTGCAACTGCCTTCTGAGATGACCTGGAAACCTGTGGAAGAATGGGGAGGAAGGTCCTCAGATGTGCTCCTGGCATTCAAACGTGCTCAGCCTGCAACCAACTCAGTGTTCCCAGGTTCACAGTCACTGACCACAGGCAGATGGGACATGATCCTGTCCTCAGCAGTGTCTGGCACCAGGCAAACTGTAGAAGGAGAAATCAATGCCTGGCCAGTCCCACAAACTGCCCTCCAGCCTCCTATTACTCACAGACCTTTGTCCAACCCACCCCCAGCACTGGAGATCCCATTAGGCACTTGTTCACCTCTCCCCATCTCCACAAGTGCAGGCTAGGCACAGCTCTGCCATTCTCTGGGGACATGTGCTGGGAGTCAGTTCATGCTCTGAATGGAGCACACATCCTGCTTTCCAGCTCAGGAAGCAGCTAGGCCAGCCTCAAGGAGAGCAGCACATCCAGGGCAGGATGGAGGGAGCCACAAGCAATTGAGCACCTGTGCCCTCTGCCAAGAGTCCCATCCATGTAGGGTCCCAGGTGATGAAGCCTTACCGAAGAGATGAGATCACCAGGATGGGTGTGCTTAGTGCAGCAGGTCGTCTCCCTGATCAAGGGCTCTGCGAGCTTCTGGACCCGTGCTGATGCATTGGCCGAGGTTGCAAAGCTGGAAACTTGTGTTGGCACCTGCATAGGTCCAGAATGGGGGAGGGATGTGCAGACACAGAGCTTGTACAGCAGCCCACAGAGACATGCTCCCTCTCCACAAGGATGAGCATCCCAGCACCCTTCCTCTGCAGACATGGTCACTCTTAATTTTCCAGAATCCATTATCTTTCTTTCACCTAAACTATTAAGTAATTTTGGTGCTATAGGGATTCCCTAGCTGTTGCCCACTCAGAGCCAGGACAGGAGTGCCTGTAATGAGAGCCTGTATAGCCAGGTAAAACTGCAGAGAAATTTCTTCCATGTTTTTTATATTCATCTTCCTGGCTGAATCACGTAACTTCCCTAATAAGGAGAGACACTCAGATTTCAGGGTAAATTTGCTCGTACAGTTCACTTCATTCCTACAGAAAATGTGATTACTTTTTCAGCGGGGGACTTCCAAAATTTTTCACAGGGTCACTGTTGCCCAGTCCTGCTCCAGCCCAGCCTCCTATTTCCCAGCTCCAGAGGCTGCATAGAGAAACCGTCGCCTTTGCCATGGAAATGAGTGTAATCTGAGATTGCTCCAAGCCCTTTCACCCCTGCCAAAGCAATGACCCACCTAAAAGGAACAAGCCCAGAAATATAAATTAGGCTTCTGGTAAAATGTAGTTAAAATACACATAGTATTTGCAATCTCATGCCCCTTGCGTACTCCGATAGGAGCACAACTGCCCAGCTACAAACCTGATTACTCCCTAAGAGCTAAACATGTCATTTCCATCAGGTTTCTCCACCTTCCCAGGATGCTTTATCAGAGGATGAAGCCCAGATGCCTCCCTTGGCTCTCCTGCTATACTAGCCTGCTCCAGCCTGGCTGGTTTTTGTCTCCCAGCAGGCGATTTGCAAAGCCAACATTATTCTCTGAAACGGCAGTTTCTCCCAGTGTCATAAACCCCAGCAGAACCAGCTTCTCCCTTCCACTGGGCACATCCAGGGGTGGCATATGGGGTCTAAAAACTCAGGACAGTTTGCTGCATCCCTGTACCCTCCAAATCTCACTCAACCTCCTCCTCACCTCTCTGGGCGGCATGAAGTCTGGGTGCACCTTCTTTGGCTGGGCAAGCTCCAGTATGCGCTTGGAGGCATTATAGTTCTGTGCAGCCAGGGACACGGACCACTCAGGGGATCTGGAAGCAGAAAGTCATGGCACTGACACTCAAAGATGCTCCCCACTGGCTGCAGCTGGGATGTCTAAACCTCACATTTGCTGCAGCAGAAGGCAGCTTTGTCTTGTGGCCATTTCCAGTGTAGAACTCATCCCATGAGAGAATCCAGAAGTTCTAATCCCAGCAGAGAACCTGCTCTGCATTTTGGCCTCTGTTTACCCATCTTCTGTTCCTGCATTTATTACTTTGAAGATGCACTGATGCTACAAGGCCCAAGGCTCTACCTATAACACCCTGTAGGCTTTCTAGCCTCTCACCTTCTCACCAGAGAAGCAGTGGGGAGTTTTTTAGGTTCAGCCAACCTCAGCAGCCGTTCAGAAGGGTAGCCAAACTTTGCTAGTGCGGTACGCCCACCGATCATTGGTCTGCACCTGTACAGAAAGAAGGCTTTTGAGGAACAGCACAGAAGAGCTAGCAAAAGGCAACTGGCAGAGAACATGATCCTGGCACTTGGTAACCTAAGTCTGGCTAAACATCCATGCCAGCTGCATGTACAAAAGTTGGCACTGGTGCACATGGAAAAGCCATGAACAAACAGGCATTTGCACCTGAGATTTCCTCACTTTAAATGCAATTTGCATCTGAAGAGTCCTCTTTTAAGCACCCTCAGTGCATTGCTTTCAAAGTCTAGGCTTTTTCTGGACCATTTAAAGAAGCTGCCCCACAACACCCAACAGTATTTATGTTGGCCAGCTCTGACAGTTTAGAAACCTCATTTTTACAATGTCTTGATAGCACCTTGTGCCCTCGTAGCTCCTTTCACCTTGGTATCTCCCCTAGTGCCTTGCTCATCCAGCTTTCAATCAAGTATAACTGTTGGAATATGCTTGTCATTGCCAGGGAAGGAGCAAGTAGAGGTAAGCAGAAAGGCAGGAAGGACTGTCATATGGACATCTTTAGCAAGAGGCAGAAGCTCTCAGGAGGATGAGAGCCTGTAACTGGTGATAGTGGCAGAGTGGAGAAAACTACAGACATGCATGTCTTGACATCCCTGCAGGTAGAGGAAAGCCAAGAGTGCAACACAGTTTCATCTCCATTCTCATTGCTAGGACTTCTAACAGCCTAGCAACCACCATCCTGAATCAAAAAAAGCTTTATCTCCTCCAACAGATCTACAGATGACTTGCTTCAAGTAATGCAGCACCACTGTCATTTATATTTTTTACATAATTTTTCATTCCAATTCCAAAACATGGTCTAGTTTTTCACCATGTAGTGACAACAGAGGTTTAACTCAAGGCAAGAGACCTGGATTCCTTACAGAAGCAGGACACTGCAAGATTTCTCTTTTCCTAACCTTAACTTAAAGATTTAGATCAGACTTAAAGAGGATGCAGGGGATCATTAACTGTGTCCAGGTGCCTGGCTGGGCTGCGTCAGCCCCAATGGGACAGGGAACACTCTAGAGACAATTCCTCTCTACTCACAGGTGCAACACACACATTTCATCAAGGAATGCATGCATGCACATGATGTCTACTTCAAACCAAAGCAGAGCTGTTGGATGGGTATTTTTCTTATAACAGAGAAACATGCTCCCTTGTGCTTGGAGACTGAGATCAAGACTAGCTCCTAGGGCAGCTGATGGGAAGCCAGAGCTCTAATCAGACCAGCAACTATGCATTGCAGAAGTCCTCACAGCTGGGAAGTGGGTATGAGGAAATAAAAGGGCACCAAAATTTATCACTCCCCAGTTCCTCCCCATTTTGGAAGTCAAGTACTCAGGGTGACTATGCTCCCACAGCACTTTCTTCCCTGCTTCAGACAGCCCCTGTTCCAAGCACAAAACAGCTGGGTGAGTTTCAGTGCCACGGAGCTGCTTGCGGGGCAGCCTTTTGAGGAGAGGAGATGGCACCTCCCCTTTCCCTGGGAGCCAGTATGGCCCCCTAAAGAACATGCCCTGAGCTGCCTCCTTCCCCAGGATGTCACTGACCTGCACTGGTACGTACTAAAATATTCCTTGGGCCTGGATAGAGCCAATATTCTTGCAGATGGTCGAGCTGTCATAGCACCCCCTGAGAGGGCCCATATTGTCTCTTGGTTTCCCCATACAAGCCTACAAGAACAGCAAGGTTGTGAAATTTTAGTAACATGCACGAGTGTGAAATGTGTTTGCTGGGGCTATTGTTCCCTGTCTAGGATGGAACACACACACACAGACACACACACTATGGCTCCCCACACCTGCAAAGTGCCAGTACCACCCCCTAAGCATTCACTTTCTGTGGCATCAAATTTCCCAATACTCTCCTGCTGGTGGTTGCCAACTGAAAAAGAAAAGAGCTTTAAAGTGATAGGTCTGGTTTTAGTTACCAGTGGATGTGCAGAAAGGGTCATTTCATTACATCTCTGAAACCCCTGGGGGAGTTTCATCATTGCATTTCTTTTGCCTCACCATTACCACCTAACTATACCACAGGTATGACAGTAAAAATAGTAATAATGTTACAGTCAGGGTGTGCCACGGAAAATGGGTGAGGTTTTACAGCAGGTTAGTGGTTACTCTCCTGTGCCCAGGGCAAATTTGGAGTTGCTCATCCCTCACTGAGAGGCCATGGTGGGAGAGGGTACCAGGGTAGTTGGGACAGTGGAACAGCAGGGCAATGTGTTTGTGGAGCCTTTTTTGAGGCCCACACAGATAACAGAGATGTTACCAAGACACTGCTGCCCTGACTTGTCAAGCTATAGCTTGACCACATCACACAGACAGCAACTCTGTTCCTAAAGCTGGGCTGTATCCTCCAGGACAGAGCAGCCTGGCTCCCACAGTCCAGTCACCTTGCACCATCCTACCCCACAACATCTCAGTTGGGCAGCTCAGATCAGATGGGGCAACAAAGGCAAGGCTCGAGTCAAGCCCAGGTTTTTGATTGAGAACTTCAAAGAGCAAATTGAAAGGAGCACTTCAAGTATGGAACACCTTAGTCTGCTTTTCCAGGAACAGAGCGGAAAGGAGTAGCAAGACAATGGCCAAGGGTCTGCTCTGGCTGAGCCCCGTCAGTCCCCAGCCCTTGAGAAAGCGCCGTTTGAGCACCTACTTACGTGGGACTGCTTTCATGAAATACTGTCTTGGGTTTTGCAAGTTCAAGTATCCTGCCAAAATTGCCAAAAAGGAGAAACGTGCCATTAACCATACAGTTAAACCAATAAAGCATAAAGAAGTTACTGCTGTACTCAAAGCCATATAAACACTCTCAAACCCCTGTGCTTTTGCCTTCATTCCCTTGAGAGAGTGTGTTTAAGGACCTCTCTCCTCAAGTACTTTCCAGCCATTTAATCTGGCAAACTCACCAGCCCATGAATTTTTGTGTTTTCTCTTGGACTGCAGAGACACAAATTTGCAATTCTGCCTCCACAGATAGCTAGAAGAGTGGGAAGGAACTTTTCTGGTCAATAACTTACCGTGAAACAGGTACAAAAAGGATGATCTCCCAGCCTATGGGAGCCCAAATGAACAATCATCTGCTATCACCTCTGTCCTGGTTTACTAAAAGGCACCAGGGGGACAGCACTGTGTTTCCACCTGGCTTTAGGAACACATTTTATTTCAGTCCATTTAGCACAGAGGACCTAGATGCTATATAGACACAGGAACATACATGATCTCTGCCCTAGGAGCAGCTCGGGAAATGTTTTTACTGAAAATACAGCAGACTAAAACCTTTCATGGAGATCAGGTATCACTGCTGAGGCCTGAAATCCCAGTGACTGGGAAGTGCCTGAACTTTATGAGCCTTGGTACAGAGAGAAGAACAAGATGATCCAGTGCCACAAGTGTGTTACACAACTTGTCACAGACCAAGCCCATACCCACCCACTGGGGCTACAGGTGCCTACCCACAGCCACAGGTAAGCAACCACACTGTGCAGGCAGCTGTGGAAGTGCCCCACCATGGAAAAAGCACAGAAGGTGGAAGCCTGAGGCATCGCTTCCCTGCTCTGTATCACCTGGTAATGCAGCAGCATGGCTCTAGAGAAGAGCAAGGACACCACTAGAGAGAGATACTTGCCAACAGAAAACAATCTGTGCTTTGGGGACACATCTGTGGTTTCTCTGATGGGGCTAATACTGCTAGTAAAATGCCAAGCCCTGGAAAATGCTTTTTGGAGAGCTCAGAACCACAGAGATCCCTGAAATGGCAGGCTGCTGTTACAGCATCATCACTGCATGAGATGCCTGTCACGCCTAACTCGGGCCACAGCGCTGCAAACGGCTCCTGCTGAGATCCCACAGAGGCAACTGCCTGTAGGACTTTGGCCCCCTGCCACCAGTTCAAGACAGGACACGGTCAGGAACGCAGACGTCATTTCAGGAGCCAAAACCCAAGCAGGGTCTTTATTCCCAAGCAGGTCCCCAGAGGGTTTTCCTTACAAAGTTGCAGTGGGGTGAAGGATTAGCACTCAGAGCTCCCCCCCAGCCTAGCTGTGTTGCAGAGCTGGCACTATCTCTGCAAGCAGGCTCATTGCTTTTCCTCAGCTGCTGGCACAGACTCAGCACACAGCCATAGCCAAATCTAGCATGACATGCACATGGCCCTAGTGCCCCACACTGCTGTGCAAAGCTTGCATCATGATCCAACCAAGGAATGAGGCACACATACATTCAGATCAGGTCTCTCAACTCACTTGACAATCTTCTTTTGTTCTTTTTTCCAATTATAAAAAGAAAGATTACATTTATCATGGCAAAAGCTTTAGACAGAAAGGCATCTTCACTCAGGGTGTACCTACAGCAGCTCTGCAACTTGAAGGGGTTAAACCACCTCACTGACAAGACAACCCTGGTGGAGCTTTTTTGTTTGGGCCTGCTCATGCTTCCCAGCAAGGAAAACGAGGCCCTGCTTCAGCCACACATGGAAACACCTCCCCTCTACTGTCTGAGCATTCACAGACTCATTGCTTAAGGTAGATCAACTCCTTCTGAGATCAATTCCTTGTAAAGCAGAGTCACAGCTTCCGTTTTGAAGGGGCAGGATGGTCAGACATTTTTCAGAAGCTGAGGTAAGGGCAAAACCAGGCATAATTTCCTCTCAAGTGTTTATCACAGTGTCATCTGATATATTGACTCACTGCTCAGTGTAAATCCCCAACTGAGCCCTCTCAAGAGACATGGGGCACTGGCCTGAACACCCAGCCAGGAGGGGAGGGCTTCTTACCTGCTGCGTGGGCGTACACATATGCGAGGTAAACAAGGTGACACTGCAAAGACAAGAATAGGTGAATTTAAAAGCTTGATAACACCCGGGGCCTGGGCTGCCTGCTCTTTTACGTGCAATATTCATATGGCAGATGAAGTTTGTGCATCTCCTCAGGATAGTTGCTCAGCAGATGTTTGTATTGTTTTTTCCTGGTACCTTCCTCTCCGGTGGTTGCGCCTCATGAGGGGATGCTGGCAGCCCCAAGGCTGCAGGATAGAGCACCTCCAGCACCACATCCTTCTCCTGGCACAAGCACCAGTGGTCGCCAGCCTGCGGGCTCCCACCTGACTCAGTGCAGCCACCCCTTATCACTGCCTTCAGCAGCTTCTAGGGGAGGTTTGCAGAGCCTCGGGGGAACAGCAGCTGCGTTAAACTGGGACTCGGTGCCAGTACAAAACACCCGGGGGGTGGGGTACGATACGGGATAACAGGAAAACCAGCGGCGTGCCGACACGTGCAGCCACGTGCCCTGACGGCAGCGATGGCCTCGAAACGGGGCCGCATCCCTCCGTCCCCGCCGCCGTGCTCGGGGCCTGCCGGCGCCTGCGGCCCACCGTGCCCGGGAATCCTCCCTGCCCGAGCCCACGGCGGGCGGGGTCGGGGCTCGGCGGAGGTGCCGCCCCCGCCCGCGGGTCCTGGTGCCGCTGGGACCCGCCCGCCCCGGCCCCACGCACCGCACAGTAGAGGCCCCGGCCCCACGCACCGTACATGTCCCCGGCCGCCGCCATGGCTCGGCCCCGCCCCGGCCAACGGCTCCGCCCGCCCCGCCCGCAAGCGGCGGGCCCGGGCACACACACGGCGCACACACAGACACCGCACACACACACACAGACACTACACAGACACTGCACACCGCACACACACAGACAGACACACACACACCGCACACACAGACACCGCACACCACACACACACAGACACACAGACACTGCACACACAGACACCACACACTGCACACCACACACCCACACACACACCATACACCACACACACAGACACTGCACACACACACAGACACCACACACACACACACACCGCACACATACACACAGAGACACACACACATACTGTGCACACACCAGGTGCTGGCGGCCCCCCCGAGCCCACAGCCTCTGCCCACGGGTGACAAGCACCCCTGCATTGCCGGCCGTCCCAGAGAGGCCTCGGAAGCCTCCCACACCTGAACATCTTGCTCCCCAAGTGGAAGAGAACAGCCTGGGACGGTGGTTTAGGGTGGAATTTTCTGCTTTATGTGTCTGTTACAAAGGACAAAACTATACAAGCCTTGTACAATAGATGTGGGTGCAAAACAGGTCCTTTACAGGACTGCTCCTGGGTCGTGTCCTTGGAGTATAAGTAGGAGGACACTGGGAGAGTGACACTCCTCAGCAGCTTGTCACCTTCCTCACATGCTGTGCTAACAGAAACCACTGTCAAGAAACAACAGGGTTTTCACAAGTAAGACTGCTTGCTCGAGGACATCTCGGACTAAGCTTAAATAAGCTGCTCAACCCGATGGGCTAGTCTCCCACCTTTGCTGCCAATTTAACTTAAAAGCATCCAGCCACTACCTCAAATTACACCATTTTGGGTTTTTGCCTGTAGGCAAAGAAACAATAAATTACTGCTTTCATTTTCTTGTTCTTACCCACTAAAGAAGCAGTAATCAACCCAATTTCCAGAGATTACCGATTTGCCACTCCGGTAACAACTGGATCCAACACAGCAACAAGAATTGTAACTGTCAAAAATACTAGTTGCAGCACTTTAAATTTCTGACACTGTCAGGAAGTGAGGTCTCATTTTTAACAGAACACCACTGTTAAAAGGGTTCTGTAAAATCTGTGAAGTAAACATATTTCGCTTTAACCTGAGACATAAAGCCATGTTAAATTCACTGGATGCAACTTTCTTCCATGGATGTCAGTGCTTGATTCCTACCTGACATGAAGCTATCTAGCCTATCTAAGCTAAATTTTCCCTTAAATCTGCTGCCTGAGAGACAGACTATTTTTCTCCTACAAATACACTAAAAATAGACTATTTCTCAAATGTATTTTCAAACCACTGTAAATTAAGATTTTCTTACCAACTAGATATCACTTTCAGAGGAATTCCACACCCACTGGGAAAGCATATCTGTACATTTCAGCTGCCACACTGCAGACTGACAATAATACCTGCTCCCCCTCAGCTGCAAACACCATGTTGTAAGAAAAGAGCTGTCACTGTGTTTCCAAAACCAGCTGCCCTATCAGCTCCTTGGCATCCTTCATGCTGGAAGAGATCTCAGAGCCATCTTCTGCCACATGGGTACCAATCAAGAACATCTTCCTCTCGTCCCCAATATCAGACAGAGCCAGAGCATCGTGAATATCAGTGATGCAATATGCACCCTGGAGGTCCTGTTATACAAAAATAAAACAACTCTGTTAGCTGCAAGAGGTGGTGGCACCATTACTACTTTGAGCCACTGCTTTTGTCCATGGAGGGAGAGTCTCAAAGGCTCTGGGGCACCATTCTTATGTTCCTTCTATGAGGACACTTCCAAAGTCCTAAAATGCCTTGGGGAAAAGAGTTAATCTCTAACCTATTTTTTTCCTGAAGAAATATGGGTACAGTTGTTTCTATTTCTACACTGATTCCACTGTTTCTGATAACCATGTAAGACCACCTGCACAAGGCAGACAAAAGCACTGCTGGCCCAAGACTCCCGGTGTCCAGGAAAGGGTAACAAGAATAGGGAAAATATACAACAGTCATGCCCTGCCTACCTTCTCAGCCACCAGCGTTTCTGATGCATTTGAGTCTGATGAAGCCCAAGCCTGCGCTTGTATTCAAGAGTAACATAAATGACTATTAGTAACAGGCCTTGGTTCCTAGAAATTTAGGAGGTAACAATGTAGAGTAAACTGAGCACACAACCTTGATAAAACAGAATCTGTGATCCAAACCCTTGGGCTATTCTGTCATCTGATTATACTAGGGGCTCAATTCTTATCATTGAGACTTTCACAAAGATCTTAGGAGGAAGTAATGCCTTGTGAGGAAAGCTGCTCTTTCTCTCAGGTTTCAGAAGCAGCCTTAGGAGCAGCCAACCAGACAGTCTGAAGGCAAACAACAGTGTTTCACATTTTAGCTGCTGCTTGGCGAAGCGGTACTTTGAGGCAGATACTCAGAACAGAAACCTAACTTCACATCTAACTGTGGTCTCCCTTAAAGCTGCCAAACCTTGCAACTGTACAGCAGTTTCCACCCACAGCTCTGATTGCATCTTCACCAAGCACAGGACCTGCATCTCACAGATCCAAAACAACCTCAGATTATTTTGTTTTGTGGTCAACAGGTGTGTCAGAAAGACTCCCAGCTGTGTGCCCTCCTTAAAGGCATGAAGCCTCTTTTGGAAGGCTTTGTTGCTATTTCCTAAGCTGCTGCCAGCCCAAGCTGTGCCAGCAGCAGAGAACTCTTACCTGCTTGTTGGCCAGAACTACCACAGGCAGGGTGGAGTTGTTCTGGATTAGCTGATGAAGCAGCTGTTTCGCCACAGGCAGTCGGGCATGATCAGCCGAGTCCACGACATAGACCAGCAACAGCACTTTGGGCAAGTACATCTTCCAGTATGAACGCAGAGATTCACTGCCCCCGACTGGAAGAGAAGACAGCAGCACAGAATTCACCAAGTAATCCAAGCAGCACTGCTCCTAGAGGTGCAGACAGCAGGCCCTGGGCCACAACCCCAAGGTATTTGGATTACCAAAACCTTAAAGTACTTGAGCTACTGCATATGAAAACAGCTTTATTTTCCCCAGTCAGGTCCCATGAAGGCATATGTGTATGCTCTGGGTGGGGGGAAGTTCTTTCTATTTTAACTCTTCTTTTGAGATAATTCTGGGTTCAGTTTCTTTACAGTTGCTTTCTGCCTTGTTGGTTCTTGCTCTCAAGCAAGTAAGGAGAGTAGAAAACGGTTCAGTGTCCATAAACACCAAATGTCCCCACATTATCTATCTCCAAATGCCCATCTCATTTTAAGACAAAGCAGGTCTAAAATTTCCAGAGGAGAAATTTAGCTCTGAGGTGTGGAAGGCTCTCCCTGTATTTGTATGACACTAAGAACTAGCTCAAAACTCCCACAGTTTAACCAGAGATGCTTAAGAAAGAGAGAAAAATTAAGTCCCAGCAGACTCTTCAGGCAACCCTTCAGAGTAATCTTTGCACAGCATACATTTCTCCATGAGCCCTTCTTTGCTGGATACAGAGGAAAGCTGTTCACCTTCAAAACTAGGTCTTAAAATAATTCTCTGGTGAAACCATAGACAGCAAGTTCCCATCTGGGGACAAAGAATTCAGTAGTTTGCTGAGTTTAATAGCAGAAGGAATAAGTATCAGTATACCAAGTATTTGAGATCTGTTTTCAGGTCTCTAGGTCTTCTCCAAGCACACTGCAGGACCACTCACTCAAAGAGTACTGAGGTGCTCAAAAGGCATGTGCAAGTCTATCAAAAGCAGCAAGTTTTCAAAGCAATATATCTGGTGTTCCCTATCACTGTCTCCTGCCTTACACAGGAACTCTTTTCAAAATTGTCTGACTACACAGCCATCTTTTATTGCCTTCTTTGACTGTTTTGTGTCAAAGCAATTTTGCTTTCACTTAAGTCAAAAGGGTTCAGTAGTTTCAAGAATACAGAAAGGGAAGTAACATTTCCCACTACAGCATGCCTGCCTCTTCAAGTGGCCCAGTGTACCTGAAGGTAGAACTGCAAGTCTGCCACCGTGGAAAGGAGCCAAAGGGCTGTGACTGATATGTAATGTTAGGGACAGAAGCCCAGTTCTGTACCGTGATACTGCAGGGGCTCAGCACTGCTCCCTTTGTTAAGTGTATTCATGCATAGCATAACCCAGGGGTCAGCAACCTCACAGAGAACATTTTTCTCCCCAAACTTGTAGGAACTCAGCAGAAGCCAGGAGCTCCTACCCCCTGCAGAGGACAAGATACCACCCAGTTATCTGTATGCTGGTACAAAGAAAAAGAAGTTTCCCACCTGTCTAAGCCAGCAAAATAAAACCTCTGCTGTTTGCTGATCACCTCATGCCATGTGATCACGGCATAGGCTGCTAACCCCTGGACTAGGCAATGGTACAGACTGGATAAATAACCAGATTAGAGATCCATGCACGGATTTACCTGGCTGAAACTGGCCTGAGACATTGCATTTCCCATGGGTCAGATCGCAGCCATCACATCTCAGTCACTACCAACCTGGACCAGAGAGGGAAGGATGACTCAGAAACAACAGGTTCTGCTGTGGTGTGCGCAGTGCTGGGCCCAGACCAGACACTGTGGGTTTCTCTGGGCTCAGACAAAAGCACATCTCAGTAGGAGACACCTTCTTACCTACCAGTTGAGGGGTACAGACTACAAGCAACCCTCTAAAGATGATTTCCCCAAGCCACTGCAGAGACTCCTATGGTAGTATGACTGGGGATGAAACTCTGCCTAAGCAGCCTCATCCCCACACCCCAAAAACTTACCTGGGAACAGCACAACTCCTTTTAGACCTGCTCAAGGTACAAAGGCATCTATGGGCTAGCTGCCAACTGAGCCAGTCATGCACTGCTACAGCACAGTGCAGGAACAGCAGGAAGCAATGAGCAGCTCCTGCCTCTGCAGAAGGCAGGCATTGATGAGGCTGGGATGTCAGATTCTCTGTACCAGGGAGTGACCTGACCCCAGGGCCTCCACCTTTCCCATCAGCTAGCTGCACCCCGAACAGCTGTGATGCACCGAAGGCATCACAGGAGATACTCTCTGCAGGCACACAAAATACCCAGAAATCAGAGCTAAGGACAGTACAGAAATTTTAACAAAATGCTACAGACATTCAAAGACTGATAAAGACTAGAAAATACCGCTTATGAGGCTTTTGAACAGAAAGAGTACAAAGTTTTTCTCTTCCCCCTCTCTTCTTTCACTTATTATTTATTCATCTGTAGCTCTAGCCCTTTTCCAGGCATGAGCACCAAGAAGCAATACAACAGCTGTGGACCACAACACAGGGCTTATTGGGGAAACCTCTGCTGGTTTTACCCAATCAGGGTCATTACCCATTTCTCTCTAGGAGCAGAATTCCCAGGATGTCAGGGCTGAATGAAAACTGGTCCCTAACACCATCGTGTCTTCCCCTTCAAAGAGGCTGGGTAGGAAAGCAGAATCCCCAAGGAGAAAATAATCACAACTTCACAATATCGAAGCAGGCATGTGGGGACAATGAGCTTTTAAAATACATGTCTAATCCCTAGGGCACAAGACAGGAAATTATTTTATGTTCAATACTAAAACCGGTTCACTCACTCTCCAGAAACTCCATCTGGGACTCTTCGGTGTTGATGCAGACGGCATTGAAGCCCTCGGTGGGAGCCACGCTGCGCTTGACGCGGTTAGTTGCCAGGGAGTGGAGAACGCTAGTCTTCCCAGCCCCATCCAGGCCCAGCACCAGGATCTGCTTACCGCGTCCTTTACCCTGCAAAGCGAGGGGCAGCACACTTACCCGGGCAGCCGGGGCAAGAGCGAAGCTTAGCAGGGCTGGGGGAAAGAAGGAGGCTGAACAAGGGGCCTGGAGGGCACAGCAAAAGCCCCTTCGCGGTGAAGAAGCTGAAGACGCCCGCAGGCTCCTGCGGCACAAGCGCAGGGCCGCAGCGATGGGGGATCCCTGGGACACCAGCCGGCCCGGGGCACCGCGGGCCAGGAAAGCGGGGACAGCGGCCCCGGCCCGGCCCCCGCCCCGCCGCGGCCCAGGGGGCTGCCGGGGAGCGCCGGGGCCGAGGCCGCGGTGTCCCGAGGCGGGCGGGGCGGCGCTGCCCCGCCGAGAGGCCCGGGGCGGCCCCGAGGGTGGTTCCCCGAGCCCGCGGCCTCGCCCTCCGCCCCGACCCGGCCCCGGTACCTGATCGGCGGCGGCAGCGGAGGCCGCAGAGCTGGCGGGCAGCGCGAGGCGGCTCCGCAGGCGGGCCCAGGCCCGGAGCGCTACGAGCGTGCCGCCCGCCAGGGCCAGCGCCGCCCCGCAGAGCGCGGCGGCCCGCAGGCGGGAGCCCATCGCCGCTCCGGCCGCGGGCAGCGGGCACCGCGCACCCGCACCGCGCACGGAGAGCGCCCCCCGCAGCCCCAAACGCGGCTCCCGTCGCCAGCCGGGCTCCCAGAGCCGGGCTGCGAACACGCGAGCCGCAAGGAAACGCACAGCGAGCCCTGCCACGGGCGGCTGCTCGATGGTGCGGGGAGGCCACGGCTTCCGCACACCTGCTGCTGCTGCCCTCCCCCTCTCCCACCCCCGCGGGATTTGTTCCCAGCTCCGGCACAGCAGTCTGGACACTGTCCAGATACCCTCACAGGGCTCCGGCAGTGTCACGAGTCAGCCTTTCCCTCAGGCCAGAGCTTGCGCTAGGTTTGACCAGAGAAGACGCCTGAAGAACAGAGCTGCGTTCTACTCCAGTATCTCCACTCCAAACACGGGATTGCTACAGGACGGTGTTCTCTCTCCTGTAGTCACTAGCTATTGCCTCAGCAGAAACACATTGCCCAGGGAAATAATTTAAAACAACACTCTGTTCAGCACTCAGTTGCCAGCAAGTGCCTGCCAGCCATTCATACAACTTTTTCTATGCTCTGTTCCTTTGTCTCTCTCAGACAACACACTTTAAGCCCCCTTCTGAAATACTCCCACTGTACAGACAAGGTAAAAAAAATGGATTCTGCATAGTAGATTTTTACTCCGTGGAGACTCAGTTGTTTGTTTTTCTTATGCCCAGTAACATGGCCTTTGGTCCCTGCCTTTTAAGGCCTTTGCTTTAAACTCTTTCAGAGACAAAGCCTTTGCCTTTTGGGCTGACATCTGACAACAGTCTCCAAGGTGTCATTTCTACCCACCTACAGTCCCTGTCTGGAAAAGTGTTTTGGCTACATTCAGATCAAACCAGAAGCTTTAAGACATTTTCAGAGAGAGTAGCTCAGCATAAATAAGTTTTCAGCAGAATGAGATACATAGTTATAATTCTGTATGATTTAGTATGCTGTTTGCTTAACTTCACTTGCTCAGGATGAATAGCTGGAGCCTCAGGCTGCAGATCATGAACTCCATAGCTGAACCTCCATAGCTGAAATTGGTTTTTAGTAATTTTCCTAGTAGCTGTTATATTGCAGTGTTTTGTCTTTAGTACAGGAGACTATTGAAAACACGCTGCTGTTTTCATTGTTGATAAATGTATTTATCCTAACTCTTGGGCTTTTTTAGTTTCCCATGCTCTGCCAGTGAGCAGGTGCACCAGAAGATAAGGAGACAACCATCAGCAAAGCTGCAACTTCACAAGAACCATCAACAGCCTTCCTGCAGGGACACGGAGGAACACCTCAGTAAGGCATTAAAGATCCTGACCAAAAATAACCATTGGGCCAAAAGGCATGGGCAAGGTGTATGCAGGTATAATTTCATGGGGATTTCTTTTGTTCTGGGTCCCCCTCCAGAGTTACTGAGCTTAAGCTGACCTACTGCTGTACCACTCTTTATTTTCATAAACCCAGCACCTAAGACTTGTAGAAACATAGGGTCAAGGCCAGAGGAGGAGGAAGTGCACTTGAGACAAGTACACACATTCCATTCACCTTTGTTTGCCAAGCCCTCTAGAATAAGGCAGCTGGCTTGCAGAAAATGGGACATCGAACTGCTGCCATACACTTCACCATGCTTTCTCCAAACAGTCCTGTTATCCCCCTTCAGCTTATCTTATCCTGTATTATAAAGCCCAGATGTTGTTTTCTAAGATGCTTTGTGCCTTTTTGGTGGTCAATGACTGACTGACATAAAAGACAGTGCTTGCATCATGAATAGATAAATCTGCTAAAGGCCTAAACTGACATATGCAAGAGGAGCATGAAACTACACTTCAAGAAATTCTTGATTATCCCATATCTCTTAAATGTCTGGCAACATGGAAACAGATTTCTTCTTAGGGGCAATGTTTGATTTTGATGACAACAGCCCAAGTGATAGTGAGGGCAAATGTGAGGAAGGGAACTTGGTGAGCAGACACATCACGGCATCTATACCAGCTATACCAGCCCATCTCCTCCCAGACCACTGACAGGTGAGACAGAGATCCAGATGCCAAGAGTCTTTCACCAGCACTTGCTTTTGACCTTTATTCTGCAACCAGTATCATGTATTGAAGGAGGGAGTTTACATATCCTGGTTTTTACCACCCTCCTTTAGACCCTTTCTTCTTTTTCTGCTGCTGTTTCTTCTTGGTGGCTGGAGCACCGGCGGGTTTTTGGTGCCTGGGAGGGATGACGTTACTTGTAGCCGATACCGCTGCCCCGCTGCCGGGCCGAGGGGAGGTAGGTGGGCTGCTGGCAGTTCTACTGGCATCCCTGCAGGAAGACAAGAGAAAATGACACCGTGTGGGTTCACAACCACCTGCAAGATGTGATACTAATGCAGGAAGCTGACAGTGAAAAACAGCAGCCACCCCATTAGCTAGCATTATGTATGAGAAGGCACTCATGCAAGGAGATCTCAAATAGCAGAAGGAGCTGGCGGAGGTTGGGAACATATCTCAAAGGGCAGCAATCACCTTCTAACTGATGTTCACTAGATGGTGTAAGTCCCTGACAATGAAAGCAAGGCTAACTTTTGAACAGACATGTTGACAGCTCATGCAACAGACAAGAAGCCTTCCAGGTCCCATTCCAAGGCAGTGCAAATCCAGCATCCTTCCTCTCAGATACTAGTAAGACACCATCTTGCTGTCAGGCTTCATACATAATGGTAGTTCTTGATTTCAGCTCAAATAATCAGGGCCAACTTAGAAGGAAGTACAGTGTTTTCTCAAATCATGGCTAATGGTTCTGCAGCTGCCAAACAACTTGAAAGCAAATTGCTCAAGAGAAAGCATGCAAAATTCATCTCATTGCCAAAAGAAAAGCGCATTAAAAGACTGAGAATTTCATTTGCACCTTGGCACCTTCAAGCATGCCTATCCTATCACACTGGTTTTCAGGAACCTACATGGATCTCCAGGGAGAGTAGCTGGTAGCAGGTTCAAGCAGCAAAGTACAATGTCACTCATGCTACCTGCAGTCAGTATGGTGACAGAGCTGCAGCAGAGCAGCACAGACACAGCCCTCCCAGTTGCCCAGGAGAGAATTCCCACATCAGTCCTTGCAAAATGGGTACTTACAGTTCAGAGGAGCCAGTTGTGGTTGAACCCTGAGTCCCCTTGCCAACCTGATCCTTCTTCTTGCCCTTCTTCCGTCCACGGTAGTAGGACCGCTCTCGCATTGGAAGCCATCGCTCAGGGTCGGGAGTCACCTTGGGGTCATAGTTCTTTGGCAGCTTTCCTGCAGAATATCCAGAGCCAGGAAATGAGATTGGGGTCAGTACTGGAGGCATCACCAGGGGACATGCAAGTGATGTCAGTAGCCAGGCAGAGCAAAGAGACCAGCAACTACATCATCCCATCAGGGTGCTGCTCTCACTTCTGAGGAGAAATTCCCCAACCAAACAAGCTATCATAAAGATCCAGGCTCCCAGAGACCCAGTCCTAGCAAAGGGCTCTAGCTCCTAGAGACCTGGAGGCTGGCTATTTGAAGAAAGAGTCTGTAGAGCTCTCTGGAGCTGTGCTGTGTCAACAGCTAGGAAATACAACTTACCCTTCTTTTTTTTCTTCTTTTTCTTCACTTCACCTTGTCTGAAAGGAAAGCAAGACACTGTGACATAGCAGAGACAGAGCAGACAAGTCAACTAAAAACTAGCTCTGGAAGAAGCTAAACCATGCCCATCTCTCTAAGAACTTAGTCTGCTGCTACATAAAGCTCCTTGTAGTTAACCAACATGCTCCCTTTACACCAGCCTGCCTTCTACAGCAATGCCTTCACCACACCAGGTGTGGTTCTTGAACCACCCCAAAGAAGGATGCATCAGAGCTATAGCAATAAAATGAAATAAAAAATATAGTAGCCTGCTTTACCCTTGCTCCTTCTGCTGGTTGTCTCCAGTGAGCTTCCCAGCTTTCTTCCGAACATAGGTTGCTCCATGGGAGTTCTCCAGCGCATCAACATCTACTTTCAGTGACATGGTGTCTGAGGAAGGCAAGTGTTTGCTAAGACTGCAGGGGAAGAGTTCAGGGATGCAAACCAGCAAGCATGAACATCCATTTTCTTCCAGACAGCAAGAGGCAACCTCAGCTTGAATAAATTCTGCCTGTTAGCAATGCAGACACCAGACAGGCCTATGGGGCTATTTCCATTTCTTTCACTAGCTTCTTACACAAGTTGGGATGAGCTGCATAATCACTATCTGCCCTGTTTCCCCTCTTTTACCTGAGGACACAGGGAACAACTTCCTGTGAAAGCAGCTCAGGTGACAAAAGCAGTATGTGAACCAGATTTTGGGTAAGCAAGAGCTTAGCCGTATTTTATCAGTCCTGCATTACTACCACAGGTTTAAGATTCTGACAGAAAAGATGGAGGTGCTCTTATTTTTGGTTCAACCTTGTCTTATTAATTCTCAAAGAGAAGGAGGCCAAATATAAAAGGGTCCTGAGATACCACAGTAATGAATCAGATTAGAGAAATAATGCAGCTCCAGACTTGGCCTGGATATGTAACTGTTCCAGCGAGGTTCCTTGCCTTTCTTTGGGTAAGAGTGAGTCTTAAGTCCTCACACAGTTGAAAATCCAAGGAAGCAATACCCAAGCACCTCTTTCACCACCATTAAAAGGATACACTTTAGCTTTTTCAGGGTCAACCAGGGAATATGCAGAGATGAGCTGTGCCAGAGTATGCACATCTTTTGGGTTTTGCCTTTGTAGAGGAAAAAAAACCAAACCAAAACAGAAAAGGACCAAGTTATCAATGTTACTCATCCCAAACACTGGTAAAACCCAGTAGCAAAGGCAAGTTAACATTCCCCCCAATAAAAGATCCCATTAAGTGCACAACAGAAACTAAAACCTAGACATCCATGTTTATCAAGCACTAGAAAAAACTGCATTCCAGTCCCCAAAGCAATGTTCACGGCACATAAGAGGCTTCTGGGACAACTCTACCAGGTTTTCAAGTGAACATCAACTACAGATCAAATTAATTATATCCCCTTCTTCCAAAACACAGCTTTGCACTGAAGTCCCTGTGCAAAAGCAACTCTAAAGGACAGCTAGTAGTCAGTCAGAATTGTCAGAAGTTGCCTGCTACCAGACAGCTTGCAGTGGACTTTGGGTGTAGACCTGCTTGCCCAGCCACCACCTAACTCACTTCCAGAGCTCCTCCAAGTCGCTGATTGCTTCCTTCTTCCTGCCATGCTTTAGTTTGAAGTTGGCAGCTTCCCTTATCAGTGACAAATGGACAGGAGATTTTGGCTGAAAGACACAGCAGCCATGATTAGTTCCTTATTATCACAGCATGGATCCCAGCTCAAGCTGGCTTTAATGTCCCTGAGGCTTGGTCAATGAGAACTGAGTTAACAACCTGTCATGCAGAAAGCAGACCACCTTTGTGCTCTGGGAAGTGAGGCAGAACTGAATGGGACGAGGCAGCTTGCTGCTCCACCACGTTTCTCCATCGGGGAGAAGTCCTGATTGCTACATTTAGGCATCCATTGATGCCACTCTCCTAAACTGACAGGAGCTGATGCTCTCTATTTGTAACACATCCAAAATAACACATTATTGATAAATGCTCACATAACAGGAGCTCACGTGCCTCCAAACCCCCAACTGGATAACTGCTGGGGCTACGCATCAACAGGAAAAGCTGAATTGGACTAGCCAGAAAATCCAGGACAGATTCTTGCACATTAGCTGCTCTGGTCTGACTTGCCTGGTATTGCTGATACCACTGGATAGCCTGTGTGAAGACTTCAATTGCACTGTCGATATCCTCTTCATGACTGTACATTGTCACCAATGCAGACACCTGCAAACATTCAAGAGCAGTATATAGCAGATCTTCACGCAAATTGTCTATAGCCAGAGTCTAGCAGTTAAGTGATGAGATTTCCCAAAAGCTGAGTCTGTAAGCTTTCTGCTCTGTCCCTAAAAATCAGCTGTGCTAACAGGCAGGATACCCAGGCCAGATCTTCCTACCCAAGTCTCGACCAAAGGAACATCCTCATCACCGTTTTCCTACGTTACAATGCATTCACAGAAGGAACCTTCCTCTCCTGGCACTTTATTTGCTTATCAGAGGACTCAGTTTCATTAGAAAACCCTTTTTAATCCCCCATTCTCTATCCCAAGAGCTATGAAAAAAGAAAACAGCACTGAAGAGATGATAAGGATAGCATACATTTGCTGACATCCCAGTCAAAAGTAGAGGTGACCCAGGACAAGGAGCTGTTATTGTTGTTAACTGCCCCTATAAATTATTTTGATCGTTCACACTTAAAATTGTAACATATCCACAGCTAACAGCCCCTGTTCAAGATGCTTATGCTGAACATGTGAGCATTTACAAGGTCATTAAGCTTTTCTGAATACCAAGTGTGGATAAGCATGCAGACCAGGATGATGCTGCAGGGATGGAACACAGCACTTTCCCACTAAGGCCTGCTGACCTAAAGCTGCTTCTAAAATGTCCCAGCAGTACATACCAGCAACCAGTAGTTGCTCCAGTCATGTTATACAAGTAAATCCAGGCAACATGCAGGACTGAGAGATTACCAGGAAGTGGGAACATAGGCAGAGAGCATCCCTCTGACAGGCAGAGTACTTCTGTGGCTACATTCAGGCTAGCTGAAGCAAGTTATAATACCACCTTTGTCCAAGACAAGGGAGATGGGCTCAGAATCCCTGCAGACACTCAAGTCAAGTGGAAACCATGCGGAAGAGGCAAAAAGGAGTGCAAAGCTCTCCTACAAGGGAAAAACCTTACACAGTTCAGACGGAGTTTTGCTTACCATACCAGGCTTGTGCTGCAGTTCTTCTATGCTCCTCAGAATCATGCAGGCTTTGGTGACACTGCCTAGAAGAAAGACAAAGAAGACCACACTCTGAATGGCATCACAACACCTGATCCCACCAGTGAACTTCGAGCCAAACGTAAACAACGGCGGTAGAACAACTCTCCTTCTCACAACATCTTCCCCATTCCAAGAATTAAGGACAGGCTTCCACACAGTGGACCCTTCTGCTCCTGCCACATACTGCAAGGGTTCAGGAGCAAGCTTTGGCTACCAGAGAGTCCTCTTCAGGCTCAAGTCTGTGCTGCCTGACTGCATACAAGAATGGTACCATTACAGAGCCTCACACTGCTCCCAAAATTATCCTGCCCCAGAAGAGGTTCAGCCCTATTATTCACAGAGACTGTGGGCATTTCTGCCAGCAATCTGTGGAGCCTGTGTATCCAGACATTAATCTCCATTATCCTGCCATAGCTAAATATATGTATTACCTGACTGAAAGTATCTCTGCTCTACATGCCTGTCACAACAGTGACTGCAGCAAAGACTGCCCTGAAGTCTGGTTTTCTCAGAACCCCTTGTACCATTGTCATGTGCAGACACTTCCCAACAAAGGAGGACACTAGATACCTTGAGCAATTTTTAGCTGGGCCATCGTCAGCTTGATCTCAGCTGCATTGGCAGGGTGCTGGTCTGCAAAGTCCTGAGAGTCAGAAGAAACAACAATTCAATTTCTATGCGGACACCAGGCTGCTGCTTTGGTGAATTATGTCACACTCAGTCACAGCAAGCTGGCAAGAGCCAAAGGAAGTTTTCCAGTACAGGCAGGCTTCAGCCCACAGCAGAGAAGGACCCCAAGTATGCCCTTTCAGATTTCTGTCCCGGGCTACTCACTCCCTCCAAACAAGGGTGCTGCAAACTGCTTGTAAGTAGAGCAGCAAAGCCTACTGCTTACCCTAGAAGTCTACTACAGCTTCCTAAGCTCAAAAATCAGAGATGTAAGGGAACTATTTCCCTTTAAAAGCAGAATTGTTCAACTGGGTGTGAAGGCTTTCCAGCAGCATTAAACCAAACCAAAATAAGGGGTCAGATACACCTGGAAATTTAAACCAAACAAAATAAACTAAGGGAAAACAGCACAGGAGAACGCAAAGCACAAGTTTAAACTGCACTTTGACAACTTTCTCTTAACCTACCTGCAGAAGCCCTACGGCCTTTGCATGCTGCTTCTCACGACACAGCTGGGCTGCCTGGATAAGCACAGGGAGCAGGTGCTCAGGGCTCTGGGACTGCAGGCTTGCTGACAGCTTGCGGCACTGATCTGCCTGGAAAGAGAAAACACATTTTTTTCTGCAAGCACCCTTACACAAGGCTAAGAAAGCAGCAGTATCTAAAAGGAGATAGCAGTGACGACACTCCTGAAATGAGTACACAGAACCAAGAAATCCTTTTAGTGGCACTTCAGATACATCTAAGAACTTCGACATCTCTTTTGTCTTTTAGTAATCTCCACACCATCCTCCCTACAGCAATACCCAAGTCACTAAACAGGTAGTTGTGCTTTTAGGGATGACTTAATTTTTCTGCTCACTTATGTGCCTAAACTAAACAGTCTCATCTTCTGACATAGAACAGCTGCATCTCCATTTTTGCCCAGTCCAACTCCTGCGGATTTAATCGTAGCTACTTACTGCAGACCAGTTTTCCCTACCTGGTTAGTGTACATTGCAAGCAAAGCTTTGTTGAATTCAATCGCCTGGAGCTGCTTCTTGGAGAGTTTATGCTCAACGCCTTCTGCATTGGTCAGCTTCACCTTTTTCTTTGAATCAAAGACATTTTGGTCCTGGAGAAATTGCACATCATGAGAAGATTTCACTACATTCCTTGAAAAAGAAAAGGTCCCTGCATCTGCAATTTAACTACTGTTTAAGAAAACATCTTTACTGATTATCTCCCTTCTCTCCACAGAAGCAGAGAAGCAAACTGGATAACCACAATAAGGCAGCAAGGTAATTCCATACCTTATTAATTGTGATGATATTATTTGCAATGACAGCAAGAAGTCCTACATCTGTTGGCCTGCAGATAAGAAAAGCAGAAAGCATACTGTTACTGAACAGCCTCTCACAGAAGGCTGAGCATTTGTTTTTTAAAAAAAACCCCTTACTTCAACTTGATTATTTGATTGTAGAGCTGTAGAGCATCCTCTGTACGGCCCTGCAGTTGCATGATATAAGCCATCTGACCATGAATAATAGCCAGTTCAGCCTCAATGTCTTCCTCTGTCACATCCTGAAGGAAAATCAAAGCAAAAAGTAAAAAGCTGGTATCTCATCTCTCTTCCCCTGGCTTCAGCATTCTGCTGGCAAATGTCTGTGAGCATTCCTGGGCAGTATTAGGGACAAAGTACCCCAGCTACCACAGGTGAAGGCTGTAGCCACAGCACAAACAGAAGCATATCCAAGTTAAACTGGGAGAAAAGAAAGCTTCACTACCCCAGTGAGAATCTGAAGATTACCTTAACTTGTACATTCAATCTGCCCCTCTGCAATGACTGGTTACAAATTTCCTGTTTGCCACCACTCACTCATCATGTTCATCCCTAGCATGGGTAGGTCACAGGGAGGTTTCGGACAACCTGTACCCTTCTACCTACACCAGAACAGGCACCTATGCAAGGAGCACAGCAGCAAACAGCCTGCAGTGTCAGCTGCCCTCCTGCAGCAGCCATGATGGCTGCCCCAGCCTTACAAGCTGGTACCAGCAGAGCAGCCCTGGTTCTCCTCTGGCTCTCTGCACTTTGTGACTGCACCCTTGCTCCCGCTGCTGCAAAGCAAACACTCCCCAGAACAACACCAGGAACTTACAGAGTCTTCTGACAGTGACTGGCGGCACAGCTCTACAAGGAAGAACAAATTGAAAAACACAGTTTAGTAGGCTTGAGGGGGAAAAAACAGACAAGAAGCATGGGGAAACATAGAACTTTTTCATGTATGCCTGAAATTTCTGCAGCACTACAAGGGCTCAGCAGACTACCAGTCTGATGATGGATGGGACTAAGCATGAGAGAACAGACTACATGATGTAGAAGAACTATCAAAGGCATAGAAGACATACACTCAGCTCTAAGCTTCCTTAGACCTAGCTCCTGATCTTTCCCACACGGATCACTCAGCTGAAACTGCTCACCAGTCTTGTGAGTTAAGCGCAGCAAGCCTGCGATATTCAGCTTACATCACCCTTTATGGGGCTGCAATTCCATTAATTTTCAGTACCCATACTAATCACTTCTTCACTTTCTCATCCTTCAATAGAACATCACTTGTTTGCTCTCCAAGGGACTACTATCAAAGGATATAGGCTTGAATTACACATGCTTATCAGTTGTATGGGACAGTTGTTATTCTTCATCAAAACTGGGACAGAACTGACCTATTTATCTGCAAGAGCAATTAGATCAGACAGAAACTAGTCCTTCCTAGTTCTCTCCCCAGGGTTTTTTTAAACACACAAAATCCCCCTTTCACCCCACACGAAAAAAAAAAATCCTCTTTGCTAAAAAGCTCATTTACTGGCTTGTACTAATTCATACCATGAAGTATTTTCAATTTTTACAGCATGTATTTAAATGCATACAGATACTAACAAAATCAGGAATTAGAACAGATGAGACATCTCATGCTTACAAGATTACAGTCACATCTACTTCCTGCTTCAAAAAAATGCACAAAGTTGTTTAATACAATTCAGGGGGCTGTAAGAGACCCAGGAGATGGTACATGCTCCATGACTCTGGAAAAGAGTTGCAGAGGAAAACACCAGCTTCAGAACAAATCCTGCTGCTGGTCAGTTTTTAAATTTTCAAAACCTCTTTTCCTCTGATTTGTGTCTACAGAGAGCAAATAACTACTTCTACCACACAAAGGTTCCCTCTCACTTCATCAGGCTTTTACCTTCTGCTTTCTGTAGTTTTTTCATTGCTTCATTCAGCTTTCCTTGCCCAATCAATGCACATGCACTGTTATAACACAGCTCATAGGTAGCTTCTCGAAGGCCTAAATCCTCCTAGCATGAAAAACAAATATCAAACATGAATATAAACATATAAACAAATATAAAACAAATATTGCATGAACACTAACTGATCTGTACAGATTTAACAGGCAACAGACACAAATCAGAGTTTTCCTGTATATTCAAACTAATCCTTGAAAAATAAATTTAAGAAGCAAATTTAACAGAGCACACACCTGGCAGGTAAGTTGCAGCACAAAGAATCTTCCCTCGCACTGCACAAAGTCAGAGGCAACTGGCAAGGCAGCAAGGAAACGCCAGCCTAACCTTGGGGACTACTTAGGCTGGTCCAAGAGGGCAAGTAAGAGCTGCTGCTCTTGAGAATTAGAAAGTAGATCCACAGCAGTGAACAGAAACCTGAGAATGCTGTGTACACCTCCAAGGACAAGGATTTCTAAACAAATTTGAACATTACAATCTTCCCTGTTCATTAACAAAAATATTCCAAAGCATGGCTGGGTGATAAGAGCAACTAGCTTTAACCATGGGCAAGAGGGTAATGAGAGAGAAAAGTGCTAGTCACCACAGGTGTTCTGCTAATGCAGGTTCAGAAAGATCTACTTCCTGCTCTGCTGTGACATCTAATAGCATAAGGTTTCTAGAGATCAAAGGTAAAGTATAATTCATGAATAATAACAGCATTTATTCCTCCATATAAGGAAAACCATTTGGTGATCTTCAACACACTCAAAATTCTTTATGTGACAGAAACACATTTCTGTCCTGTTCAGTATCTACAATTCCAATACAATATGTATCCTTTATTCCTTGGCTCTCACACCCATAAACACACATACTCACTTACTGGCACCACCTTCTCCCACGTGCTTTGTGCTGCCACAACAGCAGAGAGGTTGGTTTTTCTCTCCTCCTCATACTCATCCTGGGAGTTGCGGATGAGATCCCTGTACGCAGCCAGACAATCGTCATAACGCTCCAGTCTGTACAACTGAGAAAGGAAAGGGATTAGCCCTCAGAACAGTATTTTTCTGTGTATGCTGGTAACTACAGTCTCCTTCCTCCCTCCCCATGGACTGGGGGCAGCAGAGCATCATGTTTTAAGCTGAACATTACTAACATTTGCATCTACCTATAAGGGCAAACTATACAGACTACACTTGCAAGGACTCAAGCAATGACACCAGATACCTGCACAAAAATGACACAGCTCTTACTCCTAAAACAGCTTCTTTAAAAGCAGCAGTTTACTCAGTTTTGTCCTCAAACAGCCTTCTTCCAAATTAGATCGCCTCTCTAAGAAAGAAATTAAATGAATGGTCTTTCATGCAGCTGAGAGAAGATAGCCAATTCTTCACAAAACTGTTCTGATCAACCAGTAAAAAAATTAGAGGAAAAAAGCATAACTTCTTTTCTGCATCGCTTTTAATGCCTGAGATGTTGGGTCCCACAAACCATTCCTGAACAGGTATCTAATGTAAACAGATGGCTGAACCACAAACAAATCCCAACAGATCTCTTCCTTCCTCAACCAGATGGCTAATACCAGGCCAGACCCAGGAAGGGAGCAGAAGTCACAAATGTATTGCTTTTGTTCTGTGGGAATAAGATGACGACTCTGTCACCAGAAACAGGCAACTGAAGCTCTACAAAAGTTTGAGCAGTTGGAACCATACCTGTCCTTACCTTCAAGCCAGAGAAGGAAATTCTGTCCCCATACTTGCCCCGCATTAGAAGAGGGACAAGGCATCCACCATATGAAACTCCCACCAGCAAGAAAGTTTGTAATTACCACTTGTCCGTAAAGCTCCTTCAGTTTGTCTGTCTGCTGACTGGCACTCTGAATGGTCTTGAGAGCACTTTCAATACGGTTCAACCTGTATTCACAGTAGGCTTTCTCAAAGGCAATAACGTCGCTGCAAGGACAAGAGAAAGGCTAACAGCTTGCACTAGAGTTTCCCCTCAACAGCACTCACTCACATATAACCAGCCCTAATTAGCCAGAGACTACTACAAAACCAAAAATCCAAACACAAATGATCCCAGATTACTGAATTATGTATCTGTTGATCACTGAAAGTATCTTCTATCTACTTGGTGTTCAAAAGAGCATATCAAAACTTCACCCGAGAAGAAAGTCTCCTTTTTAGTAGCATTTCCACATACATACAGGATTTGTATTCCAAATCCTCTGTGCTCCAGGCAGCCTACTAATTATGCTAACCAAATGCTTGAAGGGTAAAACAACAGCAAACTTTGTTCCGTGATGTTTTGTTAAGGAGAAGGCATTACATTGAAATGAAATATTGTTTCAGCAATAATTGTCAAAAAGACAATCAGCTCACGGAGAGAGAAAAAAACACAGTCTCACAGCCTCACTTACAGGCCGATACCAAGACAAAGGTAACAATAACCTATTTTGAAATAGCATTGCAGCAGAACTGCAGCGAAGGGGTTTGCTAAAACTGGCTTCAAGCTCACACCAGCAGGAAAGCATTCTCAGAGAAGCAGAGCCTTGAATGCTGTGTTCCACCTACCCCCTGAGTTACCACTTAAGCCAAAGGAAAATTAATCAGCAATTCTTTTAGTTCATGCCTGGGGCCACTTATTATCAGCTTTACTTTGCCTACTTAAAATGATCTCAATTCAACTGAGTATTAAGGAAGTTTGAAAATTAATGGCATTTAGAACTAAAACAAACCAGCCTCAGTGCAGGATAGGAAAGCTTCAAGACAGACCAAGAACCATCACTTTACTTGCTCTGAAGGACACAGACACGCAGTAGAGTGAGCCGAAAGAAGTTCTAGGAAGAACCCTGAAACCAGTTGGATACAAAAAGAAAAAAATTCCTCCTCCTTACCATATAATAAGATAATAAGCTAAAAAACTTGAATTAAACCCCTTTTGTCCCAGGAAAGAAGGAATTGGTGAACAGGGTAAGTACATGTTATTCAAATGCAAACAAAAACAAAGGTATGTTTCATCACACTAATAATTTCAACACACCTTTTTGGGAAGTTCCTTAATAAGAACAGTATCTGAAATACAAAGATTTCACTGCCAGAGAGCTCTTGGGTAGCACTTTTCATCTTTGTCATTGCACAAAGAGCATCCTTATGAGGAACAAAATTAGAATCTTAGGAACACAAAAGGCAAGCTTGACTTGGTCTCAATTTGTCTCCAAGGTCCTGGTTTTGAGAGGATGTACAAAGGGCTTGCACCACCCCAAAAGCTGAGGTAGTTCCTTCAGGCTGGCAAAGCAAAGGACCCCAAAGAGCTGTATGGTGAGACAGCCAAGCAAAGCCAACAGCTTGCAGCCACCAACAAAGGCTTCTCCCTTCTCACTCCCCTCCCGGAGAGATCTGTCCCCTTCCCTTGTACCAGCCATGCTGCCCAGCCACATCTACAAGGACAATCAGCATCTTAAGGTGGCTGAAAACTCAGTTAGGGACAATCCCTTCAACAGTAACAGCAAGATGTTAGACTGCCTCAAGCTCAACCAGATCCTGTCTCACCCCCTCCCATAAATAGGTGTGTCACTGAGAAGACCAGCCCCAATGTCTCTGAGCATATCCTGGTCTTTATTTTGCTGCCTTATTAGTCCCTTCCACTGAAGCTGCAGCAGTTTCTCAAGGACTCAGGAGTTTCATATTTTGTAGAGCACAGCAAGACACAACTCACCTGGTTAACACTTTAGTGTGGGTATTGATTATACCAAGGGCTTCCTTAAAGTTCCCATTCTGGATAAGACACACTACTTTACACTGAAGTGCGGTCACGTCATCTTTGTTGATCTGCAGTACTGGAGGAGAAACCAGCTTCAACACAACAATCCAACACTCAGGCTTTGTAAGAGACTTACTACTAGAGCTGCAAAAACCCATCTGAGAGAGTGGTCACATCAACTTAAAGCATCCTGGCATGGCTTGCTTTGGCCCAGATCATGAAGCAAACCCCAGCATAATAAAAGAATCCAGCATAAATCCTGATCTTACCAGAAGCATGCACTGTGCTAACATGTCTGGAAGAGAGCTGCACCAAAGGGGCTGGCAGGTAGACCCATGGGCAAACCTTTCCTTGGCATTTCACTTCCAGGCACAGAACACTGTGCCAAGGTCCCAGTGCCACGTAAAGCATACTCAGGAAGGAAAACAGCTGGTAGAGAAGAACAGCGTGGCTCTTATCAGGGAGTCACTTTACACGCAAAAACTTTCTGCCAGCAGATGACAGTGAGGGAGAACTACAAGAGAGGCATGGGTTTTGCTATTTGATTTTTTTTATGGATACCTGCTTTTTCAGGATAGGAGATGAATCCCTACTGCCTACCAGCAGCAAAGACAAAACTTTTAACCACAACGTGCCTTATGCTGCAATCCCGTTTTGGATGCCAAAACAACACATCTCAACGTGAGCTCTCCGTTTCGAGCAAGTTACTGCTTGGGAGCAAGTAAGTCCATATGCACAACACCACTCGTCCAGTTCCCGGGGGAAAATCCCTCCTTCCTCCCATGATCAAAACGGAAGGAAAACCCACAATCAACTCCGAAGGCTTGACCCACAGCAAGGGATCTGTGATGCAACACAAGCGCCCGGTGGTCGTGGCACAGCAGCGGAGCCTGGGCCCCGGCTGTCCCTCTTCCCTCTACCCCAACACAGTGAGATCCCCGGAGCCTTTGTCCCCAGCCCTGCTCCCGGCACGAAACCTACGGACGGACACCAGCCGCTCCCCGCCACACCGCAAGGCCAACGCGCCCGGGCGAAGACCACAAACCCGCGGGGCGGGGGCACTGCCGCCGCACTCACTCTTATTGACGGACTTGAGTGCGCGGGCGAAGTCGCCGTTCTGGCCGCAGCGGTTCACCTCGCTCCACAGCCCCGCCGCCGCCGCCGCCCCCGCGGCCGCCGCCATCTTGCACCGGCACCAGACACACGTCGCGGGGGCGGCGCCGCGCCGGAAGCGGAAGTGCCGAGCTCGTGCCCTTCCGGCAGCCCCGCCGAGCGTGGAGCCGGGCCGGGCCGCGGCGCTGCCTTTGTCTCGGTGCCCACGGCTTCGTGCTCCTGAGGGCAGCGCTGCGGGCCAGGGGAAACCGGGACCACTGCGGCTTCTGCACCTGGGCAGCCGTGGTGCTCTGTATGCACTGGGGAACGAGAGGCTGGAGAGCAGCGCTGCAGAAAGGCACCTGGGGGTCCTGGTCAATGGCAATTGAATGTGAGTCACTGAGCCCTGGCAGCCAGGAGGGCCAACCCTGTCCTGGGGGCATCAGCCAGGGAAGGGACGGGATTGTCCCGCTCTGCTCTGCACTGGGGCAGCCTCACCTCCCGTGCTGGGGGCAGTTCTGGGTGCCACAACACAGAAACGACATAGAGCTGTTAGAGAGCGTCCAAAGAACGGTGAAAGGCCTTGAGAGGAAGCCGTATGAAGAGCCTTGGAGGCCACTTGATTTGTTCAGCCTGGAGGAGAGAGGGAGACCTCACTGTGGTCTTCAACATCCTCATGAGAAGGAGAGGAGGGGCAAGTACCGACCTCTTCACTCTGGTGACAAGTGACAGGACCCAAGGAAACAGGATGGAGGGAAGTTAGGGAAGGTCTAGGCTATGTATCAGGAAAAGGTTCTACATCCAGAGGGTGGTTGGGCACTGGAGCAGGCTCCCCAGGGAAGGGGTCACAGCCCCAGCCTGACAGAGTTCAGGAAGCTTTTGGACAATGCTCTCAGGCACAGGGTGTGATTCTGGGGATGGTCCTGCACAGGGACTGGAGCTGGACTGTCATCGTGATGGGTCTCCTCCAGCTCAGCATAGTCAATGATTCTACTGATTTAATTTGCTTTCACGAAAAAGCTCTGCAGATGTAGCACCTTAGTTATTGCCACATAACTCCACTCCTCTTCCAATGTTTTGACCAAAGTGAGTGTGTGTGGAGAGGAAAGCGTGATTGATCACCTTAAAAGGATTTTCCACCAACTCCCACTACTTTCTTCTGCTAAAAGACTGGCATCAGTCATCAGTTTTCAAATTTCAGAAATGTCATGATTACAAATATCACAGGCTGTGTGGTTTTTTAAAATAAAAATTGTAACGTTATAAATACATCAGAGGGTTAAGGTGGCCGTCACTTTGTAAAACACCAATATATCAGGATTTGGCTTTCAAACAGAAACTGAATCAAAAACTGCAATGTGAGATATGCCCAACCAAGTCAGTTCAGTGCAGCTTGGACACTGGACCCTCTCTTTATAAAGCAGTCCCAGGTAAAAAACACAAATGAAGGACTAACGAGCAATCTGGTGTCATCTCTTCCACAGAAGTAACAACCACATTAAAGAAAGGAAAAATAACAATTCATACTTTAAACAAAATACTCTTTTTATTAGAGTATTTTTGATTAAACATACAGAACTCAAGATTGCTATTTAAAATTTGTATCACTCAAAGTTTTTCCCTCTAGAAGGATGGTAACACAATCTCAGTGCATATTATATGGAAGGATCATACCTCTCCAGTGTCCCGCTCATCAGAGCAATACTGCATGTACTTGGTGTGCAAGCAAGGAGGGAGTGCTGAAATGCAGTTAACAAACCAAAAATGCACCACCAATACATACACAGTCAGCTCCACGACCAGTGATCCAGAGAGTAGCGTCACGTGGCTTCAGGAATGAAGGAGAAAACCATTCCTGACCATGAAGAAGTAATAGGTAACAGACTCATATTTGTACAACTCCTAGGCATTCCTCCTTCGTAAGGACTGCAGAAGACTGCAACTTTAGCCACTGGTTTGGAAGATTTTCTGAAGCCTCCATTATACTGAGGGTATGGGCACAGAAATCTTGCCAAAAAAGGGAAAGGAACGCGTGATCCTAAAGCCCTTGTGCAGCTCCAAGCACCACCATCACAGACAGCACTTGATTATGTGTGAAATAGTCTGCTCTGGACTGGCTTCTGCACTGGAGCCTTGGCACTGGCTTGTCCCTCTGTTCCACACACAGGACATGAACAAAGCAGAGTGTGGAGGTCCCAGTGGAGGTACCTACACCCCAGCTGCCTCCACCTGCCAGTACCAGTTCACACCAGAACACACACCATTACTGTCAGACTTTGTATATATTCATATTCATTTATGAACAGATATATATATATATATGCAAACTTTATACTTTGTTTGCATCCACGCACAAATACTACAGCCAAGACCTGCAGTTCTGTGCCTTTTCATACAGTTGAGCAAAGCCTAAGCAGTTTTCAGCTTTCAATTATGCATGGTTAAGTTTCATAGACTTATTTCTAAAGAATTGAAAAATGCAGTTTAGAAGTAAGTTTGGTCAAGGTCATCACCGCACGTGGTACAGACAAACCTGATCAAGTGGTACTCATCAACTGTGTTGTGAGGGAATGTCTGAGGGCAGACTTCTTCAAATGAAAAATCCGGACAATTGAGAGGTATGCAGAAAACTTGTCTTAAATACTTGAAGCTACATGTGCAATCTTACAGAACACAAGCTACAGTTACAGACATAACAGTAAATCTTATTAACCAATAGTGCATAAGAACTTAAAAACAGTCAGTGAAATCAGTTCAGCCAGTGACTTCCAAAAAAGTCATGCCTCAGCTGCATTGAGGGGGAAAAGAAAGAAAAAAAAGAGGGGGAGAAACTCATTCTTAGGTAAGTTAAAACAAAGTTTTAATCTACATTTTAAAAGCTGTTTTATTATATATTTTTATATATATGCTATGTATAAAATAAATTAAAAAGGGGGAGGAGGAAATAGCTTTGTATATGCTTCAAATTAACACAGACCAGTAGTTCCACAAATTAACATTTTACCATCTTTGTGGTAAAAAGTTGACATAAAAGTCCAAAACCATACAATACTTATAAATAGAAACAGTTCAAAAGATACTTTTTTTAAAAATGGATTTTAAACAGCATTTTCTCTTTCCCTACAATACACTTCAGTTTTGTATGTCAGCATAAATACGTTTACAGAGTATTTGAATGTCACATCGACAGAATTGGTAACAAAGCAGGTAACAGACCCAGTGATGTTAAAATTTAGGACTTTTTCTCTCAAATAACTCTACCTGCTCCTCAGCCTTCTTCTGAAATGAAGGCTATCAACATTCATCACCCAGTCTGAGGTATGGGCAGAATAAAATCTGCAACCAGTACTCTCCAACCCACCTTGCCTCTGCTAAAATATAGTAACAATCTATTCATCTGGCAATTGGCAATGGTGGTGGACAATCTCATACATCCATTTAGCTTGTATATAATTTAATCCTGATATTAAAAAAAAATTGAAACACAGTATTAATGCTTAACTTAAAAAACAAAAACAACCCCACCAACAAAGAAAAACCCCACCAAAACTCCCTAACTTTTAATCTTTGAAACTATGTTTAAATGTTGTTCCTGGTTTAAAGCTTCACATAAAATACTGGACAGAAAGATGACAATTTTTAAACCAAGAGAGCACCTAAAAACATACCATACGTAAAAATGAAATCAATCATCTCTCCACTTCATAAAAATGTAGAAACCCTGTCAGCAACAGTAGTACACTCAGAACGAACAACGTCAAAAGGAGCATCTAGAATACTCAAGAGGCTTGCTACGCTACTTCTCTTTATTGCCCATTCTCTCATTTGTATGGATGGCCACTGCATGACAAGATGCCTGTGGATAGTTCTTATCTTCCTTTCACCACTGCTGCCAGCTGAAGTCGTCATTGCTGCCGAAGACCAAGAAAAATCCTAGGATTGTGGCAAAGATGACTGTATTCCCGGTAAGGACGAGTGCACATGCGCCCCAGTAAATCTGTGAACGGGGGGAATTCAGTTAGACATGTTTGAAGCTGAACTCTAACAAAACAAAAGGTAACATCTTATTGTCCCATTCTCAAAAAAGTTCAGTAACGTGTCCACGATGCAATAGGCAGTATCTTGTTATTTGTGGCTACAACAAGCAGGCTGGGCTTACCCAAAATTATTTGACAAATTCACAGCCAGTCAAGCAGCACTGCAAGTTTCTTCTAGCTGTACTCAAAGCATTGACTAGCAGGCACAACTGGTTTGGTATGTAAAGTATGGCTAGACAACAGCATAAAACACATCTGCAGCCCAGGTATGCTGTAAGACTTTTTAAAACAGGTATTTAAGGTCTTCAAAACGCCTGCAGATATCCCAGTAACAAGCAAGGAGGTGGATGTTTTCATAGGAGAGTAAGTGGATTACTCAGAGGGTGTGAGGCATTCAAACTGCCCACCTGAGCTGTTCTTGCCTAAAGAGATTTATGAAAGAACACTCTATGTTTTTTGACTTGGTAGTGCTTTCTGACATTCACACAAAGAAAGTGAACTTTTGGAGTATTTTGGTGAAAAGCCGTATACTGGGAAATATGTAGCAAGAACATGGAAGTTTAAGAAAATGACACCAGTATCATTTACAATATAATTTCCACGGAGAACAAAAGTGCTTTTTTTTGTTTGTTTGTTTATTCATGCTGCTTTAGCCCAACTGTTCCACAGATTGTCTTTGAAGTATTCTCTACACTTCAATATTTGGTCACTTCCCTGCTAAGTTTTCACAGTATTTTCAGTCTCATTTTCTCTGCATTGCATTGTCAGGCTTTATTCCATGACCATGTGAAGCAATTGGCAATCACTATGTTCTGCCATGCTCCCATTTCTGTATTTTTTTTTCTTGCAAAAAAAAAAATTTAAAAAATTCTTATTCTGGTTCCAAAAGTAAGAAATGTGAAGAGCTATTTAGCGCATGAAAGCTTTACCTTCAATAAACAAACAAACAAACACAAAGAAGAAAGTTTTCTAGAAAAGAAAAGGCAATCACAGGTTGAAACATTACTAACCAGTTCTGCTCTTGCAAACACTATAGGCAGCCCAAATGCTGAGACCACAATGCCTGTTGTAAGGAATATTGCCAGCTCCTTGCAGGCGTTACTTGTAGCATCCGTGTCATCTACCAATCTTCTTGCTATGCAGTATGGGATAGGAGAAAGGATGTAAAAAAACAGAACAAACAGTGGCCAGTACTGGCTGAAAAAGAAAGGAGAAGAAAAGTTGTAGTTAACTGGATTTACTTCCTGCTCCTCCTAAAATCAATGTAAGGCATTTTCCCCATTCAGCATCCCCATTTAGGAAAGACAGACAAGCCCAGAGAAGGCAAATCCTTTGCCTTGGAATGAGCTGACATTAATCCAACAGACCACGTGTGTGAGTGGCTTCAGCTGACCTCAACGGCAGCAGAGCTCACTAACAGGATATTCATAAAGCAAGATTTCACTAAGCAAGCCTAAATCTAATGCCACCTCACAAGGTGAGCTTAAGTCCAAGTTTATCCTGACAGCTCTACTTAACAGATACCCTTGCAGCGCCCCAGACTAGATTTCTCAGGCACACAAATGCAGGTGCACATTGTTTTCATGCTTTACTGCATTGTTTGAAGGGTAACAGGATAAGGGTCTCCTTCCCAAGAGTTTGTGTCACTAGCACTGGTTTTATAACAAAAGAAAGCTGGCCTAGGAATTCTAGTCATATACATAGAAACTGCAATTCACAACCAACAACAGGTCTGTCAACAGAATATTTGATATTTATTCAACAGTGAATAAGTAAATTTAAAACATTTTCTGTAAAGTCAGCATTCACTTGCAAAGACAAAGCCTTACTATCTAAGAGTCATAGGCCTTACTATCTGAACACTTGGTCTGCTACTTTGTATCTCCTGAAATCCAGGAGATAGGAATCGATGTCAGGAAAGTACAGCTGCAATTATTCGAGATTCTAGATTACAAGTCAACACTTGTAATCTAGAATTTTTTGACACAGCCAAAGATCCACCTGATAGTCACCGGCAGCCCAGCTACCCCTAGGCAGCCAGAGAAAATGCAAACGCTTCCCTGGATAACACGCACTGGGTGCCCTCCTCGGGAGATGCTGCTGTCTGACGGTCAGCCACAGCGGGACACCAGTCCAGACAGGGCAATTCATCCTTGCACAGTCTGCAGCCAGGCCTGGTAGTTTAACTTTTGCTGCCATTACTTTTA
This sequence comes from Poecile atricapillus, assembly GCF_030490865.1. Classification (NCBI taxonomy): domain Eukaryota; kingdom Metazoa; phylum Chordata; class Aves; order Passeriformes; family Paridae; genus Poecile; species Poecile atricapillus. The sequence continues at coordinate 32,198,631 of NC_081252.1, read as the reverse complement.
AGGATTAATTAAATCCTGGATGGTCTTTTTTTTTTTTGGTTTTTTTTTTTCCCCCCACCCCAATCTTTTGAAGCAAAAACCAGAAATCCCAAACAACAACAAAACCCCAAAAAACAAACCCCAATAACCCCACCCAAAAAACCTGAGGCCCCTCCTACACAGAGAGGACTTATCAATCCCCCGCTACGGAAGCCGGACTCCTCTGTAGTTACAGACACACAAAAGAGAAACAAGAATAGAAAGAGAGAGCACGGTACTTGTATTGGGGCAGGGCGCATCCGAGCATCAAGAACATCAGTCCGACCGCTCCCCCAAAGGACAGGCTGATCAGCGCTACAACGAGAACAGATCGAACCAATGCGAAGGGTGCACCACGCCGTGCCGAACGCCGACCGCCGCCCGCAAACGAGCGCGGGGCTCGGCGCGGCCCCGGCCGCCCGGCGGAGCGGGGGCACCCGGGCTCCCGCGGCGGCTCCGGGCCCCGAGGGCCCGCCCGGCCCCTTCCCGCGCGGGCCGCGCGCGCTCGCCGTTACCGGCCGCCCCGCCCCGCGCCGCCCCGCGCGCACCTTTGATTCCCGCCATGGCGCCGCCCGTCCCGCCAGCCGCGCGGCACCGGAGAGGCGCGCGCCGGGAACCGGAAGTGCCGCACGGAAGCGGAAGCCGCTTCCGGCAAGGGGGAGGGCCCCGCCCCTCCCCTCCCCTCCCCTCCCGGGCCGGGCCCGGCACGCTCATACGTGGCGCGCGCGCAGGCCCCCCGGCGGCAGCCCCGCCCTCTCGCCTAGCGCGGGAAGCGCCGCGCCCTCGCCGCCCATTGGCCCCACGGCACGCCGGGGGCGGGGCTTCTCGCCGGGGCTGCGCGTTCCGGGGCGGGCACCGCCCCCGGGCAGAGGGTGACAGCTCCCGGTGCGGCCATGGCGGCGCTCGCTCTACCGCTGCTCCTGCTGCTCTCCGCCGCCGCGGGACCCGCGCTGGGCTGGGACCGATCGGGTGAGACCCGCGGGGATAAGGGGGCCTCAGCGAGGCCTCAGCCGCCCCTGCCGCCTCCTCCTCCGCCTCCCCCGGCGCGGTGGCCTCTCCTCGCGGCCCGGCACCGCGGAGTGCTGCCGGTTTAGCGGCGGCCAGCACGGGGGAAGAAGGGCTTGTGGAGGGGTCCGCGCCGGGAAGGCGTTTGGGTTTGGGCCTGTGAACCTGCTTGTGTCGCAGCAGTGATCCCACTGTCAGTGGTGGCTCGCTGCCTGCGAGGAGCCGCCCGGAGCCGCCTCGGAAGGAAATGGGGAGCTCTCGTGTTTCCGTCTGGGCGTCTGATGCTTAGAGCTTCGTCTCGTAAAGATGCAGGCTTACTGCTTCGGCCCTCTATCGACAGCCTTCTCCTGAGAGGAGGCCCTCGTAGGCAGGAGGAGTGCACCTGCACAGGCGCTGACGAGCAGTAGGAAGAATTTTTTCACAGGAAGGGTGATCGAATATTGGAACGGGCTGCCCGGGATGGTGGTGGAGTCACCGTCCCTGGAGGTGTTTAGGAAAAAATTGTGCTTGTCACTCAGTGCCGTGGTCTGGTTGACATGGTAGGGTTCTTTTATCGAGGTTGGACTCGGTGATCACAGAGGTCCTTCCCAGCCTAATGGATTCTGTGATTCTTTGTGCTGCCTGTTTCAGGGAAGGTTCTGCTGCGGGATGTTCAGGCGCTCACCCTCCACAGAGGACAATACACAACATCCAGGCGGACAGCTTCGGTCCCCCAGCTGCAGTGCACAGGAGGCTCTGCGGGGTGTTCCCGTGTCCCTGAGGTTGTTCAGTGTTACAACAAAGGATGGGATGGCCATGATGTACAGGTAACTGTTTAAAACCTGTTAAACTGTTTATGGAATTACTTTCCCCCAGGCTGGTAAGTTCTGAAGGTGCTAAGAGTAGTGAGCTAGGTTGTCAGTTCAGGTGCTTTTTGATAGATGAACTTTTGCAGCTAAAACTTAACCTTAATACTTTTAGGTTTGGATTTTCCAGAACTACTGTAGGTATATGTTTGAAATATCTTTGAAGGAGCTAATGTAAAAGATGGGATAGCAAACCTTTGTTTGTTTTAAATATAATGGTGCTTGAGTTTATAAAATCAAACTCTTGCAAACCCCAGAGGATGCTTTTGAATTATCATTGCTGCGTGAATTTCCATTTTTTATTAGGAAACAAGTGGAAAGGGCTTCTAAATATTTGCTTAACTTCAGCTCTACCTTTTAAAAACTACATTTCAAATTTGCCTTTCACTTGCACCTAGGATGTGAGTGCTAGTCAGTAAATGGTCTTGACTTTCAGCTGTTACCGAGGCCCCTGTCAATAGATAACCAGGAATCAAGACTGAAAGTAATTGCTAAAACTGATACAGGAAAGAACAGTCAAGTATAAATTTGCAGTTGGTACTGCTGTACAGGATTACTAATTTAGAAACAAATACTTTCTTACTTCCTCTCCAAAATACGTGTCACATGTCAGTAGAGGTCCCTATGGGTACCTTAAGGGAATGTGAGCCTGACAATCCACCTATGTTCAACCAGAGAATCCCCAATATAGTTGATGAGTGTTGCATATGGATGCCTCATAATGTCTGTTCCAGTTTCTTTTGATTTCTGCGCAGACACAGACAGACACAATGGTGCACTGGATTTCAGGCTCACATGCTGGGTTTTTGTAGCTGCCATCGAGTTTGCACAGGATGACAGTTATTAAGAAGCTGTTGAACAGGGTATAACACGTTTTTAGAAGTATTGCTATATCTCAAGAAGGGATATTTGAAAAATGTGTTCAGTGAAGAAAAACAAAATCTTCCAGAGTTGTAATTCTTCAGTGTTCTGAACAAAAAGATGTCTTTTAAGTCATAGGATTTAAAATTCATTTAATCATCAAATTCCTATTCCTTTTGAATGTAGAAACACAAGGAAATTTCTTACCTATGGCCCATAGATGCTTTGTTAGGAATTACAGCTTTATTTCAGGGTGTATGCAGGGAAGCAGGTAGGTGTTTTCATCTTTGGGGCAGTATGTTTTACTGTGTATTGTGTTTGTTTTTTTCAGTGGCAGTGCAAGGCAGACTTGGAAAATGCCTACCGTTTTGGAAAAATGGAAGTGAGCTGTGAAGGCTACGATTACCCGGATGATCCTTACATACTAAAAGGCTCCTGTAGTTTGCTGTTCAGGCTAGAGCTGACTGAGGAAGGTGAAAGGAAAGTGAAGAGCTCTGGAAGCTTTGGCTCTAGCTATTACCAGTCAAGGAAAGATGATTCTGATTCTGGTTCTGGAGCAATTGTTGTAATTGTTCTTCTCGTTCTTGCTTTTGGAATGTACAAATTCTTCCTCAGCAACCAGCAGTCTCAGCAGAGTTCTGGGGACAGTGATGGCTTCTCCCAGCCCTTCTGGCAGAGCCAGCAGGCACCTCCTCCTCCTGGTTTTAAGTCCACCTTCACAGGTAGGGCTCTGAGCCATTTACAGTACTCAAAAGAGCAAGCAGGATTGTCCTGTTTTGTCTGTGGTAAGGGAAGGTGGGATAGAGTTAAAACCACAGCATTTGTAGGCAGCTGCTGAATTGGCTGCAGAGCCTACAGTCGGCTTTGTATTCTGCTCTTTGTTCAAAAGAGGAAATAAGGGCTTGGTTTTCCACAGGCTTTCAGAGCAGGCTGCCCTTTGAACCTTTGAAAAGCCACCTCCCCGTGCTCTGCAAGCATTCTTTTCATCACCTGTGAAATAGCAGAATAACAGGGAGAATAATTGTCATAGGTAATCTGGAAACTTACACAGCCAGAAACAAACCCATACCCAAGGAGCACTCTGAAACTTTACAGAATGGCCTTTCAGCCCTGATTTCATTCACAAAGAGTTGATGGTATCATGTATCAGTCCTCTGTTTAACAGGGCTTCGGTGTAGTCCCAGCAGCTGAAAGATTTGGTTCCCAGAGCAGAGAACAGTGTCTGTGAACTGTCATTAGAGGGTACAGCATCTGAATCTCATGTGGGGCCTTTCATCTGAAGTTGAAAATTACAAAAGCAGTGACAAGGCTGCTGCTGGGAAAAGAGGCAGTTTTTCTTTTCCCAGAAAACTGGTGACTTCTGTCACATAATAAATACTCTTCCTTAGGCCGTCATAGTGTGTCAGGGAAATAAACATTACTCATCTGGCATCTGACTAACTCATTTAACCCTGTAAACATACAAGCACTGGAAAAAAAGAAACATCACAGCACTGGAACTGAAACTTAAATGACATTCTCACAAGTTACATAATTTTTGTTTTTTTCCGGGATTAGGTTTACTTAGTTAAAAGTTTATCTTTTAATAATGCCTATTAATGCTTTGTCCAAGTTTTGTTCAAACAGCCTGGCCAACAGAGGGTGCAGTGTAATTCTTCTGGATACCCTTGTGCAAGGCGTGCACAGCAGAAACTTTCAGCAGTACCTGCACCAGAAAATTAAATGGAATCTGCTTCTGTTGGCTTTGCAAATTGGTTTGCATGTAGTTATGTCAGACTGTCTGTGGGCATCAATGGCCATGTGTGGGCATGGCACTGGCTGTACTGTGGTGTCATGACACACAGCTCTGTCACACTGGGCACAGGTGAAACAATGAAGGGTTATTTTCATTTTTTTTTTCTGTTCAGTTCCATGTCAATTAATTTCCCTAATGCATTTTTCTTTGCAGGAGTCTCGAATCTAGCAAGGGCAGGGCCTTGAGAATGTTTTCTTGAGGATTGCTGAAAACTGAGACACTTAAAATACACATTGGGAGCCATATAATGCTTAACTTGTGAAGTTTTTTAATAAGGCATGTCAATGATTTGTCTTTAGATTTCAGGCAAAGTAAGGAGGAAAATTGAAATGTGGAGCCACCTTAAAAATGCTGTAAGTGTTAGGCTACTTCAGGCATTTAGTGTCTGCTTTACATTGTGGGAGCAGGGCAGAAGCACATATCTGAGTGTGTATGTCCATGTGTCCCAGGAATGTATTAGTCTCTGGAAACCTGGATAGTAATGAAAAGCAATGTTGTTCACATATTGCTGTTAATATTTAATTTGCCTCATTTTAAATCCCCTTAACATGCAGAATGTGTCCTGTGAAACTTGTTTAGCTAGACTATCTTAATTAAATTCTGCTTTCTCTCAGTTAGTTATTTGACATGATTCTTAATGTTTACTCTAGATATTTCAACAAAAAAATACTCAGTGTTCTGAGTCAGTGTTCAGTTATGGTGCTTTTGAACAAATGAGTTGGTTCATCTCTGATTAATATTGTTTTTGCAGCAAACTAAGTAATTTCTTTTTGTTGTAGTCCTAAATCAGCATAAGTTAATGGTGTATCATCCCAATGAGAGTTTGTATTTCTCTCCGCACATTTAAAATGAAATTCAACACCCTATCCAGTCTAGACTAGACTGAAACTAATTATTTCATTATTGTTTTGTCTTCTGTGACTTCAAACAACCTGTATCAGTTTGAAGACAAACTGGGCCCCTCTGATTTTACCTACATCATCTCTGGCCCACTTGTTCAGGTGGGCACGTTTCAGGGAGACCCTAATGTTATCTTCAGGTTTTTTTATACTTCCTTCTGTGTTAAGCCCGTGGTTGCACTTATTCTTGCATCCATGATTTTTGCAAGACCAGAAAATTATTCGCCTTTGGATTTGTATTTTCTCTTTCTCTTTCTAAATGGAAGAAATTAATTCTGACTCAGAACCTCATGTTATGGAGGTCACATGTCAAAGAATTTGTGACTCTCCTTCCCCCACAGCCTACTTGCAGTTTCATCAAGGTATTTGTCAAGCTTGGTGACTCATGCATAATGAAAAACTTTGCAATGTGATTGCAGTTAGCTTGGCCTTTGATAGCAAGTGTCAGACTAGGATTACCAGGAACAATACCAGTAATGTTAGCGTTACACTGAGCCACTGTGACTCAAACTGTGCAGCTGTGCTCAGTGAGATTAGGAGCTCTGTGTCTTTGTGGTTTGCTCACTATGCAGTGTTACCTACTTGATTTGTGTTCTGCATCTGCTTCTGGCCTGCTCGGTGACCTTCAGCGGATTATTCTTTCTTCGTTTCCTTTTCTATTTTTAATCTAACTTGTCTGTTTATAGATCAGCAGGCAGGGACTCTTTCCATGTTTTGCAAATGTCACAGTTGTGAGATGAAATGGAAGCAGTTTTTTAACATAAGACTCTTTATAGTAGTGTTAGTTTATGTGAGGTTTCCTGCTTTCTGAAATGTGAGGACTTTCAAGTTAAGATTGATCAAAAATATGCTGAAATCAGGAGCAGTTTGTTGTCTAATTTTCCATTATCTTTAACAGGAGAGAATTTTGTTGCAACAGCTGGCCTGAGGATTAGTCCGTTACTAATTTATGCTTCCTATTTTCATTTTGTTTAAGATGGCAACAGCTTTGGAACTTATTCCCATCATGGAACCAGTTCAGGACCAGGATTTTGGACTGGATTAGGAGCAGGAGGCTTGCTAGGCTACTTGGCAGGCAGTCACAGGTAAAATATGCATACTGTCAGATTTTAAGTATTTAAGCTTCCAGGGGGTATGCCATATACTATATTGACATTGTTTCAGGCCTGTGTCATTCAAGTTATAAAATCCTCCCACTATAAGAATTTTGAGCAGCTGTTTGTAGCTCCAGGACCAGAGACATCTCAAACATGTTTCTGAAGCAGGATTGGAAAGACTGAGGTACTTCATTCTGTTTTCTCTGACCTGGCAGGATGGCCTGCAAATTTAAATTGAGCATTTAAAGAATTTATCTGCAGAATGCCTTAAAACACACATAGTCATATTAAGCATATAATCATCTATATAAGGATCTCTTCTATCAGTGTCATCTTTCCTAAAATAAGTCTGGATGGCCATATTTGGTATAGAGTTTTAGACATTTAGAATGCATCATTTTTAGATTAACAGTTTAAAGAGAGCAGTTGCTGCCATTTTAGGCTTCACTGGAGAAAGTATGAGATACCTGCAGGGAATCTTCAGAGCCTAAGCAATTTTCTTTATCAAATAACTTGACTATTTATCAAGTGTATTCCTGTAGAAATGTAACAGATTAGAGAGTAAAATATATGGACAGGAGTGTGCTAAGCATCTGCATTGTAAAGTTGGGGGCTATTTTTAATAACAGAAGCCTTATATTAATTCTGCTAAGATTTTTTTCTTAGGTATAATGTGTTAAAGTTTTTATTGACCTGGTATTTCTTAAGGCTCAAATACATGACTCCTGTGTTGAGGTGTTATATTTATGTAGTGTCTATATACAGGTTAGTTCCATGATTTCTATACACTCCCCCATTTCTGTAGCCACAAATTATTGTTCAAGATTAGAGATATAACCGAGTAAGACCAAATACATAAACAAGCTTCCTAGCTTGGGCTTCTTTTTATTTAAAACAGTCTTTGGTCCACTATTATTTAATTTAGCTTCTTAGGCTTTTGAAATTCTGTGCCTCAAAATGCTGGTGCCAGGAAGTGTGAGAGAGCCGTTTGTAAATTTCAACAGCAGGAAATTCCATATCCATGGAAGCAAGTAATTTTAAGTGAGTGAGTCAAAGACCATGATATGTTAGTGTTACTGATACGACCTTTTCAAAATAGTTAACAGAAGGATGTTTTTTCTTGCCAAACATGGCTGGGATGCCAAAATGCATTTAAACTTCAGATTTCAAACTTCTTTCTTGTCTGACAGAATCTAAGGTCAAAATTTCCGAGAGAAAAATTTCCTCATTTGCAATTGTTAGAATTCCTTATTCTGAAGAGTAAAGCTCAACTTCCTTTTGAAAGTCTACAGATTATGATATCACAGCATTGGATGTTCTTGCTTTCAGTGTGTTAAATACATAGGAATATTTCTGGCTTTGAAATAACGACTTAGTTTTCCCTTGGAGGTGCAGTTCTCTTGTTTGGAATGGTATCTTCTTAATTTTTCTGAAGGTCACTAATGAAGCCTTCCGTCTACTCTGTTTCATGCCAGAGCACAGCCACGTTCCTCATATCACAATATGTGGACAGATCCCACAGCTGTACCTCCTATGCATGGGCACTCAAGGAATTCCACAGAAGGCAGCAGTTCAGGGACAAGAACTGCTTCTGGTAAGGCAAAACACCTTTTAATTTCCTGAAGCTCAAGAGACTTTGACCTATCAAAAACATGCAGATATTAGTTGCAGTTCAATGAGGATCCTTATTTTAATTTACCAGTTGGTGTAGAAGGCATGTAATGATGTCCCTTCCTTCCATTCCCTATGGAAGTAGGGCAGCATTGTGGAGCATGAAATTCCCCACAGGCCTGTGGTGGGCATGGCACCACCAGCATCGGGCTTGTCTTCACTGGCAAGGTGCATTAGTTTAAGGCTCTCCCTTCTGATGTGCACTGTGAATACCCTTCTCCAGCACACATGCACAGACATGTTCTCTGTAGAATGCAGGTTGTCTAATCTGCAGGAACAGAATAGTTTCCAGGCCAGTCAGCTCACAGTTGTTTGCTGTTCTGCTTCATGTGAATAAGTTTACCTCATCTCCCTTGCCACCTTTAACCTTTTTAGAACTAGAGAGCTCAATGGAAAGGCCGTGCTGGAGCTGATTTTTTTTTTATTATTTTGCAGGTTTTGGGGGCACAAAGCGAAGATGAAATCCTTGACATTATTACATCAGAGTGATTGAACTAAATCCTGTTGTGTACTTGTACTTCTTTTAGTAGTAGTATACTTCAGAAGTGGATATGAGCTGTGAAGGACTAGGCAAAGAATTCCTCCCTTTCTCTGTGGATTCTCACTTCTATTTAGGGTATCACAGGTGCTGAAACATCCACTATTTCCAACCAGCAGCATCTCCTACAGAAAAAGCTCATCCATGTTAAGAAGAATGATGTTACAGTGACTATGTATCTGTCTGTACTTGAGGCAGTATGGCAATGATAGCCTTACCAGATTTTCAAAGCATGTATCTTACTACTCATGTTCTGGGCTTAATTTAATTTCATCCAGAATTTCTGATAATTTTTTTCCTCTTTCCTGGTAATCCAGCATCTACCTGGTATGTAAGGAGTGCTGTTCTTTGAAGCTGCATTTATTTGCCTTTGTAGAATTCATGTGAACTTTACTGTAAGTGCAGTCAGCTACTCAGAGAAGTGTTGGAGTTCTTCCTTAGTGGACAAGAGCAAAACTGTGTATGAAGAAACTAACATTAGTATGTTTGTATCTGTGCTGTGTGACTGTTGGAGCAAAAATGTGCAGATTCATGGATTCTCCATGTTAGAGTTTATCTGAGGTGACTGTGCAAACCTGGGGGACTTTGTAAGTTATTGAGGGTAAATAAATAAGTAACCTGGAAATTTCAACCTTTTTCTGGAAGACTGAGGTAATTTTGACTTCAGGTGATTACAGACATTTTGTCTGCATTGAGGCCACAGATTTTCCTTTTAGTGATGGATGTTGGCAATTCTGTGAAAACTTGTGATGTGAATGGTCTGTCCTGCTAGATCACCTGTCCAGGGCACAGTAAACCAAAGGTGCTCATTGCAAAAGGGAAGAGAATGTTCTTAATGCAAAGCTGATAGAATCTCTGGGACACAGCAGGCCTTGATACTAAGCAAAGAAGGGAAATTGATTATCTAATGGGATGTAAACTTCCCCAAATGTGCTTTTTTGAAAACAAAGTGCTATCAAAGAGTGGGAAGCAGAGGGGCCTTGCTTTGTTCTGTGATGATTTTCTGGGGCCTCTGTGAAGTGTCATATAGTTCTTAAGTGACTTAGTCTCTCCTGGAAGAGGCATTGCTGGATAAAAAGCAGAGAAATTTCTTAGAATTGTGGGGAGAGGGGAAGAGTAAAAAAGTGGGCTGCTTGATCACCAGCTCTTTTCCAGAGCCCATCCTAATAGAGTGTAGAAGTGTTTGTGTGGGCACAGCTTTGTGTATGCTGGCAGCAGCCAGAGAAGTGTTGTTGTTCAGCCTTGTGAAAATACAAGTGTCTGGGAATTGATATCAGCTATTACAGTGAGAGCAAAGCTGATACAAGTTGTATCTCCACAGGGAGATTAGGTAGGTCTGGTTAGTCTAAGAAAGTGACTTCAGGATAACTCAGGGAAAAGCAAGCATGTCCATTCATGAATACAGAAGGAGTTAGCTCATATGATAACACCCAAGTTCACTGTATGGCTTAAGCAACCAAAGAGAGAAAACCAAAAAAGAAAAGGGGAAAAAAAAAATACAAGCAAACCAAACCAGCAAATCCCAGAAGTCTTTATGAAGTGGAGAGCCAGAAAAAGTGTTTCATGAAAAAGTGCATGTACTAAAAATGTTATTTTGAAAGTATTGAGTGAAATGGATAACTTGAGGGTGAAATGGTGGCTTGCTTCTCAGAGCTACCTGAGGGTTGGGAGAAGATAACTGCCTGCACTGTGATACACATTAATGTACATCACACACTGTGATGCACATTAATAGCCTTCACTGTGAACCTAAAAAGGGAAATGGTAAATATCTTAATGATGGCCTCCTAGAAAGCTCTACCTTTTATGAGAAATCCATGTTAAGAAGAAAGAAGTAAGAAGAAATCCATCTCTTTATGACAAAGTGTAGCAAAAGAATATATTTTAATTATGGAGTTCTTACTTGTTTCTAAGTCTGTTCAGGTTAAGCTTTTCAATGTTTGCTTTGCCAACTAATTGCATAACAATGAAACTGGATTTTTTTCTAACTGGGTAGTTAGAATGCAAAGTTTGCTCTTAAATTACAGTATGCTGTGAAATGTTTTAGACAATGTTTTCATTTGTATTTATGCATTTACAGTTTCTGCATGAAATGTGATTTGATAAATCTGATACATAAATTTACCGTAACTTCTGAATCTGTTCGGATATGTTTGCCCTGCTCTCTGATAGAGGGATGAAATCAGTGAATAAGGAGTACTTTTGTCTTTAAATCACTATCTTGAGGCCTGCAGGGATTGCATTGTTTGTTTTCTCAGAGTTCTCTGTCTCGTCATCCACTTCCTGAGTAAATAATATCATCCTTTACCCTCAGATGCAGAGTGGGTAAGCTGTATGTTTCAATAAAATAAAACAATACTGAGAATAGAGTTATTATTGACATTATATTATATTATAATATTATATTGATTATGTTTTCAGTAACAAAATACTGAACCCTATAAGGAATGAAGGCTTTCTTGTAAATCAAGGTTTGGGATCTGAATCTGCAGAAAAGCTCTGTTATGTCAGCAAGTTCCTGGTTTTACAAGGTGGTGAGCTGAACCCTTCAGAAGAATTTCTGATCGCTGCTGCTGTTCCTGGCTGTGGACAGAACTCTACACAAGGATAGCGTGAGCTGATGTATTGGCTTCTTAGATGAGGATGTGGCACTGCTGAACAGAGATGTGGTCTGCACAGAGTTCAATGTCTTGGCAGTTGTAAATTGCTTAAACGAAGGCCTGCAAATTCTGCGTTCCCTTAATCAAATGTTGCTGATGCTCTGAGTGAAAAGAACTTGTGGAAGGCAGCTTAGAGCTCATACTTGTGAGAGATCTTGAGCTTCCTTCCTGAACATCAGATCTGGAAGGTCCTAGTCTCCCTTCTGCTCCTGGGCAGGGTTTTGGCAGCATCTTCACAGCAGCTTCATAGTTGCAAGGCATATGTAAATGCTTAAACTGTTAAATGCTGTTGTAGATAGTTGCAATTCTGTTTGGTACCTGGGACCAGAACTGCTCTTACTCCGACAAGGCTTACATCCTCACACAAAGCTAAAGCTCATTGCAGAGACGAAACTCCTGGTTTTACAGCTGACTTCCCATGAAGCATGTGATGAAAGAAAAAAAAAAAAGATGTACAGAGATAAGCTTTCTCTGTGCTGCTGGGTCTTGTGACTCAGCTGCCAGGTCAGATCTTGGCTAGCTCTGTGGATTCTCATGCTGTGCACCTTGCTCTTTTCCCTGGGTGCCATGTGTGTGTTTGACTTAGCACCAAGGCAAGACAGTAGGTGGTTTGTTTTAAAAATAAAGTTTTTCCATGGTCATGACTTTACATCACTAAGTTCCAAGAAGGGAATTAAGCCAGGTTGTACAATTTCCAGCACTAGGAGTTGTTGCACAGAGAAATTACTGAAGTAAAGTAACGAGCAATACCTAGCTGCCTGCACAGCAGCCTAAAAGCTGAAAACGCAGCACCTGCACATAGACTGTTTTCCACTTAGCACCAATTAAAAGTCCTGTATTTTTTTGTCCTTACTAAAGAAAATTTGTGTTTTTAATATTTTCAGAACCCTTATCAGCCAGTGGTTATGGTACAGAAATAGCCCAGCTGCCTGTGAACTAAGGTATAGGAGCAAACCCACAAAAATATTAAAATCTTACAGCAATGCAATCTGTTCCAACAATGCTGTTGTGTCTACTGAAACATAATGTCAGGCCCCTCCTTCTCCTGTACCTACTGGGGCAGCTCGAGGTTGAGTGCTGTGTGGGAGAGGCTCCTTATCACTCAGCATATTTTGCTGGAGCCTTCCTCTGCAGATAGTTCTTTTGCTTTCCTAATATTGTGTGTAGCTGCAGTAGTGTTCACTTTCTGACACCTCTTTTTCTATTGCAGCTGTGATTTGCCAATGGTAATGAAAATAATCGGCAGGTTCCCTGTATGTGGCCTGTGTATCTTATCTCCTGCTGTCTTTCATCTTGTAGTTCCCTCTGTTCCAGTTGGGGGTCAATGTTTCTTTAGCAAGGGAAGGACAAGCAGTTGTAAAAAGTGCCTTGAGCTGGGAATGGATGGAATAGATGGCAGTGAAGTCAAGGGAGTCAATTGTCAGACTGTGAATTGACCTCTGTGGGCAGTGTGTGGGTGGAAAGACTTTTTTTTTCTCTCTGTCAGAGAAGCATTTTTGTCAAAGGTACAGTATTACGGCAGATGGGGAATGGAGCACCTAAAGGGCTGATGAACTGGCAGCAAGGAGAAGACCTGAAAACATTCTCTCCATCCTAATTTAGGAATGACTAGGACTTGTAGCACCAGGAAGCTGGCCTAGGATGTGCTAGCTCAGCCACTCCACAGTCATGCCATTGCAGATCCTGTAGGTAGATGTATGTTTAAAGATACCAAGTGCTTCTGAAAAGAAAGGTGACTTGTCCCTGCATCCATGTTTCTCTCCTTCTGCAGTGTGACAGAATGAACAGAGAAGGCCAAACATGGAAACAACAGCAAGCAACTATGACAAAGGGTAGCAAGTAGGCCAAGGTGAAGCTTGCAGGTGAAGTCTGTGTCCTAGTCTGTCCTGCCTGCTCACTCCTCTCACACAACAGCAGGAAATAGTAGGCAGTTCTAATAGCTGTTGTATCAGGATTATTTTACTGGGGCTTCCTGCATCCCTAAAGTTAAGTCCTACAGACAATTACCAGTAATATGGATTGACACCTTTTGCTCTGAGGGCCATCTGAGCCATTCCATAATTTAGACTTCAAACTACCCACTGTGAAATTTGGAGGAGACAAATCACTGCCTGCTTAAAGACCAGAGTCTCTGAAGTACTGCATAGGGAACTTTACTTTGTTTACTGTGTTTGCCTTGACTTCCCTGGCATCAAGACTTACTCAGTCTTTGCTGTGCAACTTTATTTAGAGGTCATCATGCAGGATCCTCTGAGATCACAGCCCTGACATCATTGTTGCTGTAACCCTTCTTCTCTATGCCTCCTGTGTCCTTTCAATCAGCATGTGGGGATGTCTTTATTGAGGCTGCACTGGAATTACCTGCAATCCAGAATACCTTTTGCTGTTGCTGCCTGGTGAGAGTTATTCATCTCCCAGTTGGCTCCTGTGGTCATTTTCATGTCATTTGGCAGCTATGACCATATCTCATCTGCTTTAATGGACAGACAACAATTACAGTTGGTGGAAAAAGAAAAGGGAAAAAAACCTGCAATGAATGTGGATAAAATGTTGAGTTGGAACAATTTTGAAGAGCTAACCTTCATTGTGGGATTACTTTATCAACATTCTTCTCCAGGAGCTGGATGAGTACTTTATTGATGTGGATTTAAATAATGGCATCAGTGTCTTCTACACTTCAAGAGTGGAAAACTTAGAACACGTTTGGTGTTCAACAAAGTCAGACCTGTTCAAGGCTCTTTGTAGTTTGATGCATTGCTTGTAAAGAATTCATAGCAGTAAAAAATGAGGTTAGAGCGGTGCAGAAATTAATGTGGCTTCAGCATACACAGAAACAAACTAATCTGTGATGTTTCTGAAACCAAGGTAAAAACAAGCTCCAGTCTGTCTGAAGCAGCACAGAAGGTTGTTCCTGTCTTTGCTTTGAGCTGAGATCCTGTTCAGCACAAATTGTCATCTGCTTCTGACAACTACTGTCAGCACTGAAGTCCTCTTTCCCTTAGGTAGGCAAACCCTGTGTCCTCATTCTGACTAGTAGAAAATCAGCCAGGCCCTCTGGGTCATTGTGCAGTGTGATTCTGAATTGGCAGGCTTGGGTGGCTAATTCTACATTAACAGGTAGAAGGATTTATTTCCTTTATAACAAGGAGCTGGGGCTTAGGCTGTAACTAAGTGAATGTGTATAGAGCTGAAACAGTGCAAATGTCAGTGATGAGAGGAAGACCATACTTGACTCAGGTAATCCAGATTTATCTAAGATATTAATACATTCCCTTTAGCCCAGCTGATGCAGTTGCTAATGAGAAGTTAGGGCAGATAGTGACTTTTAAATTGCAAAGCTGCTTTGGACATAACTAAGAAACAGAGCTTTCTGCAGCAGCTGAGAGAGAAACACAGTGTGAACCATCCTCCAAGGGCATTCAGCCTGAAAAGAGGAGGGGAGAACAGGAAGTCCCACACAGAAACCAGTGAGTGTTTCTAGTCCGAACCTGCTACCAAGGCATCTGTTCCTCTCCAGTCTTTGTTTGCTTAGCACCTGATAGGTCTCATGGAGCCACGAGTGCTACCACTTAGCCTCAGCTTGGCATACTTCCAAGCCAAGAGGCTGTGGGTGAGGGAAGATTGTATTTGATGACCTTTGGACAGCACATCAGGAGAGGCCCAGGAAGACAGCTGAGCTGCAGGAATGTTTCATGCCCTGGAATGACAAATAGATTAAGGGCATGGAACAGTCAGCAGCAGAGACCTTTAAAAAGAGAAGTAGAATGCTCTGGTGGAGCCAGTCGGCACACTGGAGGGTATTCTTGTACACAGTGGCTGCAGCAGGCTGGAGCAGCTGCATCCCATGGTCTGCATGTGGCTTATGAAGACTCTGTTGGTTCAGCTGCTGGAGCAGTGCTGGTCTTTCTCTTGCCCTCCCTCCAAATGCATGGCCCAACCATGCATTTTCACAGTCTTGCCAGCTCAGAGATCACGTGCACCTTGAAACACAGGCAATGTGGATTATGAAACTTTGTACCACAGCACATTCTAAAAGCCAAAACTAAAGATGAGAAGGAAAGGATTGGGTGATTTTATGTAAAGAGAATGCATCAGATACTGAGCCATTATGTGACTTCTTGCTGAAAAATCCCTAGAACTTGAATTCCAGAAGTGGAAGGTGTTTACGGCCTCCATCAGAGTTGGAGTACTGGGATCGGCAGAGCTTTCCTCCAAGGCAGTATGACAGCTCTTATTATCTATGAGGATAAGGATCTACTTATCCTAGGCACAGCCTCCTAGCACAGAAAGGTAATGCCAACTGAAAAATGCTTTGCCCAGACTGGAAGAGGAAAAGGATGGATCATACTGGGCAGCATTTCAATCCCAGTAAGACACAACCCCTTCCTGCAGGTGCCCCAGACAAAAGACTGTGGGCAAGGATCAGTCAGCAAGGATGGATGGGAAGTGGATTTTCTGGCTCCATTCTTACCTTCTGGGCAGAGGTTTATTAGCTTAAGATGAGTTGCAGATACTTGAAGGAAAAGTCTGAAAAGGGAGACATTAATAACGGGGATTTGAGACTTACCTGTGTGTCAAAGGTGAGGGGCAGCTGTTAATGACAACTTTTGTTTCGTTTGTTCAGTTTTTTTCTGGCTTCCTGTTAAGAAAAAAATGGGGACAATAGAAAAGTCATTTTATTTGCATAGAGCACTGCATTTTCCATATTTAAAGAAAATGTTAGGCCTTACTTAACCTAAGCTTTTGCCAGTGTTGTACTGAGTGATGTGACTGCACCAGTGAAACCTCTTTTGAAACTTTGCTGCAACCCCATAACTTACCCTGAGAACAGAAGGGCAAGAAACACCTTTGGGTGCTTTTTTGAGACAATAAATGGGTGTCCTGCATGGTTCAGCTTTCCTATCATATAAAGCCACAGCATAGCCAAGTGTTCAGCATTCGAAAAATCCCATAGAATTGCAGGGGAGTGCACAGAGAGTGTGCTTGGGAAAATGCTCATACACTTCACTGATTCTTAGGGATTATTTCAGGCTAGTGAAACGATTTTTCTGTTGACTGAACAATTACTGGAGGCAAAGTGGAAAGGTTTATATGTTTATTTAGGCAATGTTTTCAACTTTTCCCCTCAGAGCAGTTGCACTGGTGCAAATAGCAAAGGTTGGCGAGCTGGGCTGGAGACAATGCTGGAAGTTTTTAAAGTTTTTTTTTTAGTCTTATTGCATGATTTAAAGCACCCTACCCTCCACTTGCTACTGTACAGTCCTGAACCCTTTTTCCAGTCCCTGGTACTGGAAAGGTACAGCTCTTCCAGAGAGTCAAACTCGGTTAAATATTGCCTGGTTGTCAGAGGGTGAGCTGATGCTTGCAGCAGGTAGGAGAACAGGCAGTGGCTGCTGTTCCAGGAAAGATGGGAAAAAACTCAGTGAAGGAGGAAGCAGAGGAATAAAGGGCTCAATTAAAAAAGGGGTGAACATCCCACATGGGTTTTGTTGAGTGACACTTCTAAGCCAGTGGGCATAGGAAGCCTGGTGACAAGCAGGAGCAAGAAGACTGTGGCTTAAACACAGAGGTGTTTAGGAAAGTTCGGTGGAATTTCTGAACCTGAGGTGAATAAAACAGACTCTTCCCAGCAGGACTTATTAAGAGAGGACATGCAGCATGGAGTTTGACTTGCTGGGAACAAAGGGGAAACCAAGGGACAGGACTGTGATCAGCTGAGCCCCACCACACAACCACACATTCCTTCTAAAGGGGGCCTCCTTCCTCCCTTGCTCTTCATCTCATCCAGCAATTGTACATTATATCTTCTCTCCTCCCCACATAATCCCTGTTGTTGTCAATTAGCCAGTGGCAAAGCACAGAGGGCTGTTGCTTAAGAAACAGCTGTTCAGTCAGGGAACTGTTGTCAAACACCAGGCACACCATTCCCTATTCTGTCATCACCCAAGACAAAAAATGTACAATTCCAAATCCAGTCACACCAGTGTTGCCCTACAAGAAAGGCTTTTAAAAAGTTTTATGAGTTGTTGCAGCTGGACATCTGTTTAAGCTGTGGCACTGTAATTCCAGGCACAACATTACCCTCCCTTTCCAAACAGTTACTCAGACAACTTTAGTTTTAGAAGCCAGGAATTGCTGCAGAGGATTGGGTGCTGTGTGCCTAGCCCTGACACCCAGCTGCACAGCTTTCAGCTGCAAACTTGAGATCACGTTTTCCACAGCACTTGGTACCTACTGCCTCGCCCTTCCATGGACTGAAATCATGTGGTACCAACCACATAAATGGTAGCTGTGTAAAGTCTGATGGCACAAAATTAACCTGATGTTCAGAGCATCTTGAAACAAACAGGACTTGACAGGATGTGTTTTGTGCCAGGTTCATGATTTGAGTCAGATGGCTGTGGTGGATTAGGTCTGGCAATGGCAGCCTGAACACTGGGTTTACTGCTTCGAAAAATCCTAGCCACAGCAGTTGGAAACAGTCATATGTTAGAACCTATAGATGTTTTGAAAAGACAAAAGGTTTGTCTTTTCAAATTTGTTGATTTGATAACACAAAAAGATTTGTGTTAAAACAGGTACAAATATTAAGCCTGATTGCTTGTAAAAAAATAGCCGGTGAGTAAAAAAGGTAACTTTTAGTAAATACCTTTTTGAAGACTCTCACTCTTGTTTGCACAGGATATTTTGTACTGTAAAAAATGATGGTTTTGTTAAAGTTTGCCCCTTCAGAGTATCAACTGCTGTCCAAGAAGGCAGCAAAACCGCAATCTGTTCTGTGTGCTTCTCTGGAAGAGCAAAGCACAAGTAGCTAAGTGTGGATAACCTTCTGGAAACTTGTACTCCCTCAAACTGACCCTCATTACAACCACTTCTAGGCAGAAGTGAGAACATGGCATTTCCACTGACCTTGTAAGGTAGGACAAACCAGTGCTGGTGACTGACAAGGAGCTTTTTGGAGAAGTAGTTTTAGTATGTGTTGTTCTACTGATCCTGTTCACCCCACAGATGTGGAAAGCTTCATGCTGGAAGGAGGGAGGAGCTGCCACAATGGCTATGAGTCAGAGAATTTTACTGTCTCTTTAAAAAATAATTTATTGGACTCCTCTCATCATGATACCTGTGTCTACTGAAAGCTGTAGAACGAGCTTGTTCAAAAAGATTAAGACAAGAATTTCTGAGATGTAAGTGATGTGCAAAGAGCTTGAAATTTTGCCCCATTCTGACCTTCAGACATGATGTGTCTCGTAAGTAGTGAACAAGGCAAAACAAACCAAATGGAGACCATTTTTAACCCAGACAGCAATACTTTTTCTCCATTAGCACCAAAAGAGATTCCTCTCAGAGCACAATACTGCAAAGTGTATATATGGTGTGAGGCTCTGAATACTGTTTGTATTGTTAAAGCAAATGCTTGTAGGATCTACTCCTGGAAGTGAAGCATTTAATATTTTAATTTTTTAGAACACATTTTACAACATTAACATAGACAGTTACAGAACATTGGCATACTTGCAGAGTACAAAAGTTGAGAAATCTGGTCAGACTGGTTTCTGAAAGGTGAAAGAGATCTCTGGTGAAGTGATAAACATTAAAATACTACTAAGATAACATTAATAGTGGTGCTTTCAGAGAAGCCTAAGCAATGTGGTCACTAGAAAAAAAATGAGGAAAACCAGACAAGTGCAAAAAACCTGCTTCCAGGCAATGAACCTAAAAGGGCACTTATGTCAAATCCAGTCGTGAAATTATACACAAAGGAAAGAACCAAAGCTCCCATAGGAACCTCAAGTCATCTAAAATGCTTTAACAATTCTGAATGCAGTGCCTTTATTTTTATAACAGATGGATGTTAATATTGAAGTATGCTTCCTATTAGAAACACAGTTTCAGCTCCTTGCTCTCCAGCTGATGCAGGATGGAAACAATCCATCTGACTGTTAATGTCAAGTTCCTTGTTATGGCACAAGTTTTTATTTATGATTGCATTTTTTGCAGACATTACAGGCTTTGATGTGGAACATTTCTTTCATGATACATATTCACTGCAGGACTATCTACATTCAAGCTGCTCGAAAGCATCCTGACCACGAAATAATTGGTGTAGCCACTTCCGTGTGCTGCTAAGATTTCTTGGGATACACATGTGGGATTTTTTTGGAAAGCACTGGAGAACTAACTGCACTTGACTTCTGACGTAGCTTAGGAGTGGTGTAACTTGAGTGTTAACCTATAAATCTGATGGGGCAGCCCTAGAATTAAGGGGGTTTGGGAATGGCTCAGACTTGACATAGAGCTCAAAGGAGCTTTTCACTGGGGAACACATCTTTTGTGTTTGCCTGGCACAAGGAGAATGTTGAGCAAAGAAAGAGCTGTCTGCAAATAAGGCAAGTTCTGCAGGAAGAGGTGTAGGCAATGGCATTGTCAAAAATACTTACAGAAATTGGACTGAGGTTGGGTTAGATCTTTTGGAGCCAAGTAGTCTGAGCCAGTAGCATCCATGTATATTGTAAAGGCAAAACTTTGATGTGAGTCTGTCCCCCCATGTGCTCAAGCTCCTCTGCCAGGGTAGCTGCTCAAAGCTGTGGCCTGCATTAATACCAGAGCACAGCTGTGGTCCAAACACTGTGCTCCAAACTATGCACATCCTGACAGCAGTGAAGAGGGAGGAAAGACACATGGAGTTTGCAAGGATGTGGTGCCTAGGCAAGGGACCTCGGGTTAAGGTTTTAGGGCAACCTCTCTCAAATAAATCCATAGCATAATACATAAAATGTATATATAAATTCCTAATACAACATATGTGTATTACAGGGTTTCTCTTCTGGATGATGAAAATGACAGACAGACAGATATGGAGGCTGGAGAAAGGAGCTTGCCTGTGGGAAAGAGAAATAACTAAGGTAGGGCCAGGGGGCAAGATTGGCCAGGACACACACCACACCTCTGCTGTGCAGGCCTGGAAGGCTGTTACTCACAGGAACAAATCAGGGATACTTTTTAGATTCCCAGTTTAAATATCTAACAAAGTATCTTTACTCTCCTTTGACAACTCCCAATGTAGTTTGCATTCTCCAGTTGTCTTTGTACCTAGGAAAAAACCCATTTGCTTTCCCTGGTTTCAGAGACGTTTCTGCTTTTGCCACCCTGTCTCTGCACCCACTTCCAGGCGGTGCAGCACAGCTCACTTTGAGGTTGGCCAGACGATACAGAGAGAGGGATTTTTGCACCTTCCCAGTGATGCCAGCTCAACAGCTACTCAGCTCCTACGGAATGTTTTGAGATTTATAAATCAGCTCAACCTGAGGAATTTCAGGGCCAAGTAAATTTTTCAGATATTCATGGTGAAGAGCCACGAGAAGAAAGAACCACTAAGAAATCTGGCTTCCTCATTTAGGATTGGGATTGTCACCTAAGCAGGACTGGATGCTGCTATTGAGCTCTCTGTTGCAGCCAGTGAGCGCACAGCTGGACTTCGCACAAGCAACTTCCAGGGTTTTTCCCTGGTTTTCGAACAATGAGGACAAACTATAGAGGTTTTGAGTCCAAAAACATTTTATGTTTTGAGAGCAATTTGAGTAGTTTAGTGGCCTAGACCATGCCATGATGGAGCAGGGTGAATCACAGAATCAGTTAGGCTGGAAAAGACCTCTGGAGCCATTGAATCCAACCTTTGACAGAACACCACGTCAGCTAGACCATGGCAAGGGGCGCCACGTCCAGTCTTTCCTTAAGCACCTCCAGAGACAATGACCACCTCCTGGGGCAGCCCATTCCAGTGTTTAACCACGCTTTCCGTAGCTAATACCTAAGCTAAACCTCCCCTGATGCAGTTTAAGACTCTTCTCTCCTAGCTTGTTGCCAGGGGGAAGAGACTGGCCCCCATCTGGTTACAACCTCCTTTCAGCTGCTTGTAGAGTGGTAAGGTCACTCCGAGCCTTCTTTTCACCAGTTCTCTCAGCTGCTCCTCATTAGACTTGTGCTCCAAACCCTTCACCAGCATCGCTGCCCTTCTCTGGACTCGCCTCGTGAAGGCGATGCCGTGGGCACCGCCTCGAAGCCGGTCAGATCAGCGTTATCATCCCTGAACGGGACAAAGGAGCTCACGGCAGCGGGGCCGGGCACGGACAAACCCCGCGGCCCCCAGCTCTACCCCTGGGCACGCAGCCTGTCCTGGGGCGGCTGCCCCTTCCCCCTCGCACGCCGCCCGCCCGGTGCCCCCGCCGCTGCCGGGTGACCCCGCTGGGCCCGGCCCCTCCTGCCGGGGGCGGGCGGGGCGGCGCCGCCGCTGCGCGCTGTGTGCTGGAATGCGGGGGCGCCTCCGCCCGCCGCCGCCGCCAGCAGCGCCTCCCGCCCGCCCCG
Organism: Poecile atricapillus; assembly: GCF_030490865.1. NCBI lineage: Eukaryota > Metazoa > Chordata > Aves > Passeriformes > Paridae > Poecile > Poecile atricapillus. Next base: position 32,176,880 of record NC_081252.1, on the reverse strand, counting down.
CCCCGCCCCGCAGCAGCCGCGCGGCCCCGCGCCGCCGGTGGGTGAGTGAGTGCGGCGGGGCCCGGCGGGGCCGGGGAGGGGGGGCCGGGAGCCGGGCGAGAGGCGCTGTCCAGGGCTGATCTGCGGCCGGCGGGCGGGCGGGGGCGGCCGGGCGGGCCGGCCGCGGGGCGATCAGCACCACGGCTAAGGAGCCGCGCCGGCCGCGGGGGCGCTCGCCGGGCCGCGCCGCCGCCGGAAGGCGAAGCCGTCGCCGGCCGGGCCGGGCCGGGCCGGGCGCAGCCGCAGGCCCCGGGCCCAGGAGCAGGCCCGGGGCGCCGCTCGCTCCCCCTCCCGCGGACGGGCATCGAGTGGGCGCGGCCGCCGTGACCTTGCCGGTACCGAGGCGCTTCCTCCGCCCCGCGCCCCCGCACCGGCGCCGCTGCCCTGCCCGCCTCGGGGGGAGGAGGAAGCCGGGCGTCCCCACCGGCCGGCGGCAGCGGGCGGGCCGGGGGCGGCGCGGGGAGGGCGCTTTGTGTGGGTAGGCAGAAAATGGCCGCATGCCTGTCAGGCAGGGAGGGAGGGAAGGAGGGAGGGTGGCGGGGGCACGGCCCGGCCCGGCTCCCCCGGCGGATGTGCGCCGGGCCGCGGGGAGGTCGCCGCAGGGCCGGGCCGCCCCCCTTTGTTGGCCGCCTTGGGCCCGGCGGGGCCCTTGGGGCGGGCGGCGGCCGGACAGGGGCACTCGGCGGAGCCCGGCCGCGGCACACACCGGCGGGCCCGCGCCGCTCCCGGTGTGTGGCGTGGCGGGAGCCGCGGGGCCCAGCCCGGGGTCAGTCGCCTGTCCTGAGCCCCGCCTGGGCCCTGGGACCCCGTTGTCAGCGCCTCCCACCCGTCCTCCACACGGTGGGATCCTGCACCACACCTAGGGAAGAGCCCAACCGCCCCTTCGGGCGAGGAACGAGACCCCCCAGCTCCGGGTTCTGTTTCCTGCTGCCCCAGCATCTCAGCAAGGAGCTTTAGTTTTTTTGATGTTCCCTGGAGGGCTGCTTCGAGAGTACACAGCACAGGAGACTTTTCCACACTCGGGTGCTTACAGGTGTTCCTTTTCTCTTCCAACAGAATTACTGCCATGGCAACTCAAGTGCTGGGACAGTCTGGTGGGAACAGCCTCTTTCCGGGCAGTTCTAATATTGGCATGGCATTGTCCAATGACATGTATGACTTACAGGACCTTTCTAAAGCTGAGCTGGCAGCTCCTCAGCTTATTATGTTGGCAAATGTGGCCTTGACGGGAGAAGTTAGTGGCAACTGCTGTGATTACCTGGTTGGAGAAGAGAGACAAATGGCAGAACTGACAACGGTGGGGGACAGCAACTTCTCAGATAGTGATGGAGAGGGTATAGAAGATACCCAGGCTGCAGAGAGTGACCGTGAGGCACCTGAAAATGTGGAATTAAGCTCCCTTGAGGTTCCTAGTGTGGAAACTCAAGGTCCAGCTACATGTTCCCCTGCTAAGGCTCCCGGTGTGGACAAAGATGTCTCATTGGAAGCACCGGGTACTCCAGAAAGCACAGAGGACAAGTGTAAGAGCTTGAAGAGTAAACCATTTCGTTGTAAGCCTTGCCAGTATGAGGCAGAGTCTGAAGAGGAGTTTGTGCATCATATCAGGGTTCACAGTGCTAAGAAATTCTTCGTGGAAGAAAATGCAGAAAAGCAAGCACAGGTGAAGGAGTCTGATTCCTGCACTGCAGAAGAGGTGGATTTCTCTAAGGGCCCAATCCGTTGTGATCGCTGTGGCTATAACACTAACAGATATGATCACTATCTGGCTCACTTGAAGCACCACAACAAAGCAGGGGAAAATGAGAGAGTCTACAAGTGTACCATATGCACTTACACTACTGTCAGTGAATATCACTGGAAAAAACACCTAAGAAATCATTTTCCCAGGAAAGTGTATACCTGCTCAGAGTGCTCCTATTTTTCAGACCGGAAGAACAATTATATTCAACATATTCGAACTCACACAGGTAAGTTTTTCATCTTTCTTTGACTGAAGTGCAGTAAGACTACTGAATCTGTGATGAATGAAGCAAACAGAGTCTTCCTGCAAAGTTTGTTGTTTTCTCATGAAGTTTTGTGCTCTCTTCCCTTGGTGCTACCAGGTTATAGCCTAGTGGAGGAATTTGGTTTGAGCTCCAGTCAACAGTCCTAGAGGACATGTTAAGTGCCCAAGAGGAGATGAAGGGCATCCTGTTTAGTAATTTTAAGCCAATTTTTTTAAGAGGGCATGACAAAATGTATCTGTGATAATTGTCAGAGTCCACAACACTGAAACCTGATGTAGTCTAAAACCAAAACAAACAGGTTGACCAAAGGTGCCTGAATCCCATAGGTAGTTTTGAAACTGGAAACCTTTAGACTGAGTTGAAACTTGACTACAGTGTAATTACACAGAAGAAAGAGCTGATACGTACATGCAGAGGAGTCCTCCAGCATCCACAAAGTCAGAATTAGAGTTGAACATGGAATTAATTCCTTTTAATGCTCAGAGGCTTCGTTTTTTCTAGGGCCTGCGTCACTGCAGCAGCCAGAAGTAGACACATACTTCTGTTGCCCTGTAGGAAGCCTTCGAGGGAGTCTGGCCTGATTTCCTGACTTCTCCTAACCTTGGTTTGTAATTGGAAGGGACAGTATGAGAGGCCCTTTTTTCCCTGGTGTATACCAAGTGGAATCAGAGGACTGCAGTGTTACTGCCGTCCTGTGCGCTGGGACCACAGGTGACTTAGGAAGTATCTTACCTTTTATCAGAACCTCACCACCCTCTCACATGGAGAGTTCTGAAGAACCAAAACTCCTTTCGACGAGGGGTTATCGTAGCCTCTCACCTCTCTGGACCATGAGGTACAGTTACTTTGCCTCCTGATCCCTTCTGTGGAAGTGAGAGGGCAGTTCAGAGCTTCCTTTCTGCTCCTTAGGAGCTTTTATTTCCATCATGTCAGGGCTTTTCTGTGGAGAGGGCTCACTTGCTAGCCATCTTCTAGCGTGCTCATCTGACTTGGTTCCCCTTTATTGTAGACTATACTGGCTGAGCAAGACACTGGGGAATTTCTCCTTTAAAGTCAGGTTTTATCACAGCAGTGGCATGAATGGTTTGGAAGTTTCAGTTCAGTTGTCTGCAGCTGTCTGGAAGGGGTGGGCACTCCGGAGGCCTCTGGGCTGGGCTTGATCTTAAGTGCGCAGGAGTTTGTGTTCCTCAGCTCACTTTAGTGTCTGCTTTGTTGGGGCTGGGAGTGTCTGCTGGGAATTTTAGTACTCTAAGACGTACTGTTCTCCTAAGAATAGCTGTGTGCTGTTGTTCAGAGGATACCATCAGTTTAAAACTCAGTCCTATCTAAATATCTTTTTCTAAAGAAGTAAACAAAGTTTATTGTGAGAGGTGTTAAGAAAATGGTGTCGTTTATCCTCCAGTTAATTTTCTTTGTGTGTTTTGTAGGAGACAACAGGAAAGAGACCAGGTAAAAATGGCAAAATAGTAGGAAAAAACCTAAATGAACCATGTAGGGAACTCATGGCCAAATATGAGCCAGTGCTTTGATTCCTGTCTAGTTTACATTTTTCTCAGCTTTAAATTCATCTCTGCTTTTGTTTGTAGGTGCCATTAGGTTCCCATTTCCGATTTCTGAAGGTGCTTGAGTTATACAGGAGCTAGCCATGAAAGCATGTTTACTGAGGAAGTGCTCTGTTATCACTGCATTTGACCATTTTACCAATGAACTGTATTAAACTTCTTTAAAAAACAAGCATATCCAGATCCCCTTTTTCTCCTTTGAAGACAGTGGTGCAGTCAGGGTTTCTGGTTCTTTTCATTACTGTAATTAAGCTGGAATGAATGATTATGATTTCAGTGTTTTAGTTTACCCTTTTAGATCTTTCTTAGCTACTACATAACTACATAGTTAAGTTCTTTCAGGCACTTCTTGCTTGATAAAAAACTTCCAAATATGTTAGTAGAATGATTTAGGAATGTGCCTTGTTTCCAGTAACACTGATTTTGTGGAGGAGAGTGTTAAAGCCAGAGTATTAGAAGAAGGAATAATCTCCTGGCAGGTATATTTTACACACCAGGCTAAAAGTCTCTGCCAATACTAATGTGTAATAAATTGCCTTAAAGAACACAAACAAAATGAGAATGCACAAAAAATGCCCCCAAACAACCCTCAACCCAAAAAAGCCCTGAAAAAGCACCCACAGCTATTTTATAGTCAAAAGTATTTGCAGACTGTTTACATAACAGTATTGAATTTAGTAAAAACTGTCTGAATGATACTAAAATAGCTTTGGATTTTAGTTTTAATTTAAAAATAAAGAAACCTATTTGTTGGGAAAAATGAATGATGCATCCATCATTTTCTTCCTATTTTATATTATTATTTTTATGGGTTCAGAATATTAAAGAAGAAAGTTGGAATTGTTTGTTTCTTTGGTTTCCTGATTGCTAATAGGTTAAATAATTTTGGATAGATACTTTTCTTTCTCTCTTGCTTTTCGTTCTTCATCAGACTTTTTTTTGGGGGGGAAAATGCCTCTTTGCAGTTAATTTGATTCTGTTGTGTTAGAGCCATACAGCTTTCTGAAACACTGACTGTACAGAGTGGAGTTTCACAGGATAAATGTGCTGCTGCTGGAGAAAGATAGTCTCAGTTTTCTACCTGTATCCTGGGACTAGTTGATTCAGTTCACTAAAATGGAGTAAAGGAGTAAAAATACTCCTTTCCTCTTCTCCAGGTTGGTTTTCTACTGGTCAGTGAACTTAATTGCCTTACTAATGCAAATACCAAAGCACGTGGCCAGGAGCAGGGAAGGGGGCTGCACTGCAAGAGCCTATCTGCTGCCCAGGAGTGGCTGGCTGGAGGTGTTCAGGACAATCTGTTACTCTGCTGCATGGGCAGAAAGGACTCTTTGTGTCAGGGACAGATCTACCTGGGCTCGTTTGTGCTCGTTAGACCTTTTAGACCAAGTTTTGACTTGATTTACCTGCTGATTCTGGAGCTGTACTATGTGCAAGACAGTGCAGCATTGTTCTCTTTCTTTTTTCTCTGTTTTGCTTGTTTTTCCTTGAAAATAACCTGAAGGGCTATATAACTAAGACTTCTGCTTCAGTCAGTCACAATGTTCTGTGTCTAGTTTTGGTTTTGGTTTGGTTTGTGGTTTTTTTTTTTTTTTTGGTTGTGAGAGGGGGTCTTTCTTGCTTGCCACTGTGCTGGAAGTTTAGTGGAAGCAGATTTGTTTCAAGCAGATGGTACTTCTAATGGCATTATTAAAAAAAGGCTTTATCAAGAGATTGTTGAGGAATACCTTTGGTGCAGGTAGCTCAGTGTGCAAGCTGCAGTTCAAGATCAGGTTTTGCTCAGGGTGAGAGTGCAGAGAGTGAATTGCCAACCCTGTAGCAGTGGTGCCAGCCAGGTGAGCGGAGACTGGCAGACACAGCAGGAGCCATGAACAGCCAACCTTTTGGACAACAAAGCAGATGAAGACTGGGGATGCCAGCAAGGTAGATGGACATGGAGAGGCTTAACAGCAGGAGCAGAAGACTGGGGAGGAGGAGCACGACTTGTGTGCAGGTAGATTGTGAGGGTAAAAAAGTGCAGGGGTTCCACTCTTGGGTCCTCTTCAGAGGCACCAGCTCCAGGTGTTTCTGTGTTACTGTGCCATGAGTAAATGGTTTTATGGAAAGAGACGTCTGAGAGTGCTATGGGAAAGCTGGGGTCAAACTGGGAAGGAAGCCTGGTCTGACAGTGTGTGAGTGGAGTGTGCAGGGAGTCAAGTGGGGCACCTCTTGGGTCACTGGAGCCACAACTGTGAAGGGGCTTTGGTCCCAGCAGTCTGGCCTTGGGAGTGTGGCTGCCAGAGTCTCCTGAAAGGTCAGACTGGGAACTTTCCTTAACAAGATGGTCTTAAACTTGTATACTGATGCCAGTCTGCCTGTTCGTTTGCATAGAGTTAAGTGCCTGCTTGAGCTTTTGCTAGATTGGGGCTTATTCTGTAAGTGTCGTCTGGAGAGGTTTTTTTGATGGCTTGTTTGCATATAATGAACCAGCTTGTAAGATTACAGTACAAATCCTTTGGGGAATAGTATTTTACAGAACAGCCTGTACAATCCATTTAATTCTCAAGTGGCAATAATACATTTTAAATCAGTTGTGTTCATTATACTTAAATCTAGTATGTTTTGTTGCTGTGCCATATGTAAAAAAGGCCGCAAGAGAAAGCCTGTTTCACATTCCTAATGTTGCAGGTAACTTTACAGATATGAAATTTCATGTAATGGGAAGAAGATATGACTGAATATCCCAGGACCTTTGGCCACATATTTTTTAATTGTAAGGAGTCATTTAAAACCAAAACCATTTCTTTGTAACAAAAAGACAATCCCTCCCTTGAACATGACTTAATCTTATTGTGTCTATTGCACCAATCTCCTACCTTGTTTTAATTGGAAAGGGAGGGGAGTTGTGGTTGTTAGGGTGAATTTACCTTTAAACTGCTGATCTAATCAAGAACGATAGTCTAAATGTTTGATGGAAGGAAGAAATGTGGAATTAATCTGCATTACAAAGGCTGCTTCTACTGCTGTTTTGGCACAGGCCAGCAGTAGAGTCTCACATCACACACTGGCAGATGCAGATCTTTGCTGCTGCAGATAGAGCTGTGCCCTCTGAAAGTGAGCACATAGCCTGTGTGCAGGGCTTTTGCTAATGTCCAGGTCTCTGTGATTTGGAGAGAACCTTGGTTGTATGCCTCATGTAGCAAATTTATCAAAATGCTGCAGTGTAATTCTGGCTGAGATTTGAATAAATATAAGGACTGAGTAACTTCTTTTTCCCTTTTCAGCTTCATTCTCTTCTCCCTCTTCTCCCTCTTCTCCCTCTTCTCCCTCTTCTCCCTCTTCTCCCTCTTCTCCCTCTTCTCCCTCTTCTCCCTCTTCTCCCCTCTCCCCTTTCTTCTCCTCGGTGTCTACCCAAGACAAAAAGTGTTTTTACTGGAGACAGTGTGCTAGCAGTTTGGAGCAAACACCCCTGGTACTTATCTGGACCTGCCTAACATGTTAATTATAAAACTGTCTGCCTTTGTTTGGAGCTTGTCTTCACTTGAAAAAGATTTTCAAGTATCATTGTACTGATACAATTTTCAGCTACAATTACAAGCTGACTGTTCTCACTGGAGATGTAATTTATGACAGGTTAGTTTCCATTAGTTCTTCAGAACCAATAACTCTTCAGGCATGGGATTTTTGACTCTTTGAAATATTTATGATAAACTTAAGTTTTTGCTAACATAATAAGTTCACTGATTGGGGCATCATGCTTTTCTGTGCTGCAAGTATTTTCACTCTGCCAGTAAAATTTTGGAAGCAAAGACCTGCTGTATCTGCACTTGTGTTCTGGTAAATACAAGTCCATGTGGAATGGATGGTTGTATCCCATCTTAATCCAAATTAAATGTGGAGGTTTCAGGTAAGGTGTTAAGCAAAGCAAGAACATACCTAGTTTCTTACAGGATCTTTTGTGCATCTTCTGAGTGTTGGAAGAAAATGCTGTAGGGAACTCAGGTCTGGTGGCTTAAGGCTTCCTGAAGTTGTCTGTCCTCATCATCTTTTGGCTGAGGTTACTGTTGACCCCAGGTGGACATTAGGATGTGCCTCTGTCATATCATGCGCTTTTACTACCCTCATTCATAAGGTATGACACGTTGCAGTGGTCCAGCTTGGGCACATTCTTCTCACTTTCCCTTTGCTGAGAGATATCATGCCCTCAAATACAGTGTGAGGATCTGTGACAGCCTCCCTTGTGTGGCTTGGTAACCAAGTCTGGGAATCTGCTGTGTTTCAGTAACTGCTCTGCTGTTTGTTTTTGCAGGGGAGCGGCCCTATCAATGTGCGATGTGTCCTTACTCCAGCTCTCAGAAGACCCATTTAACCAGGCACATGCGCACCCACTCAGGTTGGTACGGAGTGGCAGCAGCGTGACTGAGGAAAAGGGGATGGGTCATGATACCACAGCATGGCTGCAGTAGGAAGGCACCTCTGGAGGTCATCTGGGCCAGACACTGGCTTTAGAAGGGCCACCTAAAGCCTCAAGTCTGCCCAGTTCTGTGTGAGGTGCCATCTTAGCCAGTATGGCCTGAGCTTTAGCTCCTTTTTTAATGGGGAAGGTTGTCTTTCTAGCAATGCTAAGTGTCATGAATAAAACTGATAATGGAAATATATATTTTTCCTTTTACTTTTCAAGATCTAATCTGATATTCATAGGGCTGCTCTAGTAGTCCTAGTAATCTAGTAATAAATACAATATTGTGATGATATAGGAACAAATTCTTGTGTGCTGTCTGCTGTCATAGCTGAGTTCAAATCATTGAAGCTGGGAACATTTTGAGTAGCTGAGAATCTCCTCTGTGATGCTTGGGATCCAGTCTCATCCACAGGTTCTGAGGGAACCCTTAGCTTTTGTTTAGTATGACACAGTAATGTAAATTAGTGTCTGTTTATGTCAAGGAGACACAGGAGAAAAAGCAAACTCAGAGGATGTGAGTGTCTAGTGACTCAGTCTTGTGGCACTAAAAGCCAAATTAGCAATTTTCACTAGCCTTTATATCCCATTACTGGTCGTGAGCTGTGGTGTTACAAACATTTGCTCTTGTGCTCTTGTGAATCCCTTTTTGAATGAATTAACAGCATTTTTGGGAGTTGTAACACCACAGACACAAGCATAGTTGTCGTTTATGACACTCATAAGGGAGTTCAGGTAGACCTGAGCCTGTGCTTTTGATTTGTTTTTATAAAATCTGAATTGACCAGCCCTAGGTGAATTCCTAATGCTGGCAAACAGGATTTGAAGTCTCCTGAACAGTAATTGTCTCAATTTCAATTGATGAGGCTTTTAATTGAAGCCAGGAGACAGGCAGTTTTAACTGTAGTAGAGCAAGGCTTGGGCTCATTAAAAATAGCCAGCTTTAAAATGACGTCAGTATTTTGGTGTGAGAATTTTGTGAATGTAGTATTCTGCTTTCAGAAACAAAAATAATATTTGGTTGAACCTCTGGTTTGCAAATGAACCACCAAATTTGCAAATGGTTTGGTCAAAACCGAACCTGGAAACCATTTCACAAACATGTTTGCTCTGCCCTTGTTCTGTGCAAGGAAGTCTCAACTGTGAAGGAGGTAAGGAGTGGGATCTTCTCTGAGGGAAGGCATGACTTTTGCTATCAGGGGTCTTGTATTAATAGCTCTCCTGAATTCTATTGTATGTTTTGTTCCATTGCCCAGGCAGCTGCACCTTTTCTATGGCAATTTCTGGACAGGCTGGCTGTTTAAGGCCCACAGGTGCTGTAGCTTTCTTCTCATGTCAGACAGCAAATGACAGTGGTTTAGAGCCTAATTTGCAGCTGTTTTTTTAGCTGTCTTGGTACATATCCTTTCCACTTGCACAATAAAACCTCAGGCTTTAGTAGAGGCAATGGACACAAACTCTTCACATGCTATCTTTGAGTTACCCTGAGCACTCTGTGCACTTGGAACAGCTTGTTCATATAAGAGAGGCTGTTCTTGTCCTACCGCAGTGCAACACAGAACTGTTCTTTGAGGTGTAGGTGATAAAGGCTATATACTTGGAGGAGGGATGAGCAATGAACACATCAAGCTTAAACTTGTAGAAAATTTCACCAGGAAATGGGAGGAAAAAAGAAGGAAGTAAAGTGGTGAGGGAGGGCATCAAAGTAGCTCTTCTTTAAATAACAAGTAGATGCTGTAGACAGACCCGGGATAATCTAGACTCTTAAACAATTGTCCCCCTGCTTCTTGCCAGGGAGGCAGCACAACCTTTTCTGGAGCTTGTGAGGGTGTTGAAGATCATGTGGTTAACACACAAACAGGCACCACATCTTCGGTGAAGGCTGGCTGGTCTCCTGAGTCATGCTACGGAGCATGTTTGAGAATGGGCAGTGGCTTGCAGGGGTGGAAGAAGCACTATTGTATCATGAGCAGAAGGGACTGGAGTGTATTTTCAACATACTGAAGAGGTAGCATGCATTAGTTCTGCAGATTGGTTTTGAGACGCTGGTTCAGAGCTCAGGAGCATACCAAATTCCTCAGCTAAATTGGCACATGCACAGATGCTCCCAAAGTATCTCTGGACTTGAGACGTTGCACTAGAAGTGTTTTTCCTATTTGCTTTGATCTGTAAGAGGAAAGCGACTTCTGCTGCAGTGTCATGCACTAAACAGAACATTTCAGGAACACTTCTACAGGAGTCATTACACTAAGGTAAATGCAGATTTTAGTAGTAACATGATGGCTGTGGACTGCATTTGGCTGGCTTGCCAAGAGTAGCCTGCAGCCAGAGCACTATTTGTTTGAAGCACCAAAACAGTTAACTGAATTTTTTGAGAGGTAGAGATCATCTGGGCACCCCTTTCATGTTCTTAGGTTTTTGCTAACTTCTTTTCCCTCATTTCCTTTTCAATGCAAACATGAAGTATGCTAAATCTGTCTAAAGTTGAGTTGGACTTTTTTGAAACGTTTGTGTGAAACTGCTATTCATCAAATGTTACATTTCCATTTCTCTACAATGCATTCAATGGACCAGTTGGGTATGGATTCCATTTGCTAATATTACTGTAGAGAGATCTCTGCCGGTATGTATGCCTAGCCAGAACCTGTGACGTTGTTACTGCTTGTTTGGTTTTGGATCCCCTTCCTCCCAGCCCTCACCCCTTCTCTCTTTTTTTTTCGTATTTTGTTCTTAGTGTCTTGTGAATGTGTTTGTGACTTGTGGATTTCTTACGTTGACTTTGCTTAATTTTAAAGGCGCATGGATAATTTTTTTTTTATCCTTTTCAAGTTTCATATTTCTGTATCTGTATTAGTGGGAAGTGATTGCCCCACAACCACCATGCTTAATAATCACCATCATTCCCTTCCGTCCTTCCTTCCTTAGGTGAGAAGCCATTCAAATGTGACCAGTGCAGCTATGTGGCCTCAAACCAGCACGAAGTGACTCGTCATGCGAGGCAAGTGCACAACGGGCCGAAGCCTCTGATCTGCCCGCACTGTAACTACAAGACCGCTGACCGCAGCAATTTCAAAAAGCACGTTGAGCTCCACATCAACCCGCGCCAGTTCCTCTGCCCTGTCTGTGATTATGCAGCGTCTAAAAAATGTAACCTGCAGTATCACATCAAGTCCAGGCATCCCGATTGTTCTGACATCACCATGGATGTCTCAAAGGTGAAGCTACGGACTAAAAAGAGCGAAGCTGACTTTTCTGAAAGCGGTAATGACAAAGTGGAGAAGGAACCAACAAAAGGGGATTCAGCCTCAAAGAAAACGGAGAAAATTGTGAAGGTGGAGAAAAAAGATAACTCAGCAAAGGAAAAGAAGTCAGCAAGCAATGTTTCTGCAGGCCAGGTGACAACCAGAAGTCGTAAATCGGCTTCAGAAAACAAAGAGGTGGATATTAAAACTGAGAAAAGTACGGAGAAAACATCTAAAACAAAGAAGGTCAAAAGAAAGGCAGAGACTGAGGCAACTTCCTCAAAGCAAGAGCCTGCAAATGATACCTCAGTAGTAACAAAAAAGAAAAAGAAAGTGGAAGCTAAACCCAGAGACTGCCAGGAAGCTCCAAAAAGTGATGTTGTGCCAGAGGAAGAGCCTAAAAAGCAAAATTTTTGCCTCAAGAAAAACAGAAAAAAGAAAGCTCTGAAAATTAAGCACAGTAAAAAGAGCAGTAAACTTGAGCAGGAGAAGGTTGAGGAAGAGGAGATGCCAGATGAGTATCCTATCACAGAAGAAGATGGAGGTGTGAAGCTGGACACTGAGGGCAGTGACCAGAAGGAGCAAGCTCCCACTGATGCAGTGGTGTTAAACAGCAATGGTGAGCAAGCTCTTAGTGGGGAGAGCACTGACCCCAAAGGAAACTGCATCCAGGGTCCAGGGAAGCTTTGTCTGCCAGCTCAGGATGCAAACACAGAAGGTGAGGTAGAGGAGCAAGAAATGCCTGCAGTAGCAGGAGACAGTGAAGACACTGGTGGTGGTGCAAAAGAGGAGGAGAGACAGGCAGACAAAGGGGAAGACACTTGTCCTGAGGAATCTGCCCATGCAGTGTCTTCTGTAAAAACCTTGGATGTACTCATGGATGTGGTACCAGATCTGGCACCTGAGAAGGAGCCAGAGGAAACTGTGGCAGAAACTGAGACTAACTCAAACCCAATGGATCTGACCAAGACAAGCCTGCCAGTGACAGAGTCAACAGGAGATGCTGTGCCAGCACCTGTGCCCGCAGAAGGGAGTACACAAAGCCCTAAAGTGTCTCTGTCCTTGTCTCGGGATAACACAGCCGTGAATGAATCTCAGGAAATGGATGAGGATGAGGGCATCCACAGCCATGAAGGCAGTGACATCAGTGACAACATATCAGAAGGAAGTGACGACTCTGGGTTAAACGGTGCTCGCTCTGTACAAGAGGAAACAAGTCCAAAGATGTCACAGGGAGCTCCGGACACCACGGTGGCCAGGGAGAACTATGTGTGCATTTTTTGTGACCGCTCATTTAAAAAGGAAGGTGAATACAGCAAGCACCTCAACAGGCACTTAGTTAATGTGTATTATCTTGAGAAGGCAGCAAAAGGGCAGGAGTAGAAACAGCTGTGTTTGGGGAATCTTCTTTTGTAAGATCTTACACAGCTTATGTAAAAATATTGTAGATTTTTTTTTTTAAGCACGGTTTGCTTTAGTGTCTGCATTGTTTTCTTTTTTGGTTTAGGTTTGGTTTTTTTTTAAGTTGAAAATATTTTTGACAACTTTATGTGTCATGGTGAACTCATTAACTATTGGATCTCTTAATTAGAGAAAGCAGGTAGGGTGTATGAGGTTGTGTTCTATACAGTCACTGTAAGCTTCTAGTCTATTAGCTTATGCAGCTCTTTTATAAACTGACTTTTAAGAACAAGACTGGAGCTAACAATATACAAGTTGGATGTTTATAGAGCCACTGGCATAAGTTGCTTTTTGTTCTAGCAGCCAACTCTTTCTCTCCCTTTTTCCCTTTCCCCTTTTTTATTTTTTTAGCTCTTTTTAATGTATCTTGATGTTCAAAGTGTTAAACTACTTGATGGTTTTTCTACCAGGAAGATAGCTTCTATTACATAAAGAGCACTTTGTAAAAGAAATCAAAGTTGGCTAGTGATGAACATAACTGTTTAAGCTAATTACAATTATGAACATACATTTCAGATCCCCTAAGCGTGAATGATGAGCCAAAATTTGAGAGTAGTCCTTCCAACTTTTGATTGGAGAACCTCTAGCTTGATTAATATTTTAATCACTGATCTGTAATTGGCTTTGTTGTGGGGGAGCAAGTTTGTTATTTTTAATTTCTGCTTTTTGTTTTTTGATTGTGCTTTAAGGGCTTAAAATGTTGCACTTGTTTTTGATTTTTACCTATGCAGTTTAATCTTCTAGGAATAGCGCTTGTGCAGTATATGTACACTTTATATATGCATGTTTGGTTTTGTATGTGTAAGTTTTTTTTATTTGGAAACGTTCAGACTTGTTGCTTACCATGGGACAGTTTTCTGTGATGCTCCTTACTGCAGATTTTTCTTGTTTTCCTGGGGTGTGATTAACCGTGCATGAAGTTGCTGAAATTATGAACTGCTTGGCTATGTATTTTTAACTGGGTTTAGAATTGTACAGTCCTTGAGCAAAATTATACCAGTGCAGTTCCAAAACACTTTTCCAGGATTTATTCTGTTATGGAAATGCCACTTATGATACTTTGAATACACGTGCAGAGTAATAAATTCAGATTTATAATTTGGGATCACCAGACAGGAAAATAATTACTCTCAGTGGAAACAGTCTGCAGATTCTGCAAGTCTGAGTGATTTTTTTTTCCCCCCTTCCATTTTCATTTTTGTGGTGGACAGCAGTAAATCTTCATGAGCTTTAAAAAAATAAAATAGTAGCAGTGATATAATCTAACATCTCATACACAAAAAAAAGCCCAAATGAACAAATAAAGATAAATCAACTGGTAAGCAACAAACCTGCCATTAAAAAACTGTAGGAATTTCTGCTCCATATTATTTCAAGTTATATTTAATAAAACCATCCTGCTTCCATGCAGAGAGAAATATGTAAGTTATCAGATTGTCATCTCAGGTCTACATGTAATGCCAGGAGTTTATAATTCTAAACAGATTCCATTTCTAGCACACATAAATGCAAGAGAGATTGCATACCTAACTGCTTGTAGCCAACCAGTGGCAAAATGTAAACAAAATCCAAACCAGCAGGGAAGAAGCAAAACCCTCCAGGTCCCATCTGTGCACTCTTCTGACTGTCATTAGCTGCCTTTCCAGCAGGAGCAGTTGGGGACAGCTCCAGAGAAGCAAATTTGGAGGCAGCTGTTACTTGGGGAGTGGAGTTGAAGAGCTCAGACAGCATTTTGTCAGAGCAACTTCATTGCAAGTAACTCTCTCTGTGTAAGCTCTGAAATAATCCCCGTTCTTCACTGTGTTGTCCCCACAGCATCTTCCCCTCCAAACAAACCCACTGCTGTGAATGAGTTGAGAGCAACAATTCTACATTGCTTCTGCTTTTGGGAGAGATTGGTAATAGGAGGCCAAAGATTTGAGAGGGAAGGCATCCCTCAAGGCAGAAATAAGTTGTATAATGTATAGTGAGTTTTTGTTTGCATAGATAGTGTTCAATCCTTACCTTGGCTGCGACAATCATTGTCAACTCAAGATCAAGTTGCATCTATATTTATGTTAAACATTAAGAAGACAAACCTAGTTGAATTGTTTTCCTAAACTACCAGTTGTAATAGTTTTAGATGTATTTTTTTTTCTTCATAATAGTGTTTCTTTATATATAAATGTTGCCACCATTTATGAGTGATATGAGCAGATGCTGGGAAAACCAGTACTGTGTAGAGGTTTAAAGCTCCCCTCCTATCCTTGCGAAGAGCCTTTGCCATTATGTGAGAGACTTCAAGGACTTCAGCTATGTTCAAGTAAACATATGGATTGGCCTGATAATTTTTTCCTGTTTGTTTTTTAAAGAAAACTATGCTGTTGACTGACTTTAAAGTCCTCTCTGTGAGACAAAAGCAAAGGTGGTTCTCTGAAATACTCTGCTGCACATTTCTGTGAAGTGGTCAAGGTTTCAATGCTTGATCTGACAAGAACTCTTCAAAGACAACAGTTGGCTCCTCTTTGGTGGAGTTTCCTACCGCAAGCCGAGAAACTGAAAATAAATTATTAATGAGAAGAAGAAAAGTTGATTTTTTCTATTTGAGACCCATCAACAACGTCCTGAACTAGCTAATCTTGGTGCAGAACTGTGTTGGAATTCTCTGCAAAGTTTGGGATTATGTTACAGTAAAAAGGCAAGGATGTAATGCATTATGTTTATCTCAAATGTTAGGCACTGCTAATATGAGTATTTGAGGGGGAGTGCGGGTCACGTAGCCCACCATGTATGGTGGTCTTACATTGCTGTGTCTCCCTTTGAACAATGCCTTTTTTTTTTTTTTGGTTTTTTTTGGTCTTTTTCAATATTGTTAAATTATTTTGTGTTGGTTTTGCCAATGCTAGCATGTTTGTGTTTTTTGGCAATAATACCTGTATTTGTGTTCAACCTCCAATACGTGGTTGGAAGGATTAGCATGCTGATATACCCCTACACTGCCAGCCCTTGGTTGAGTCATGTGTTTTGGGCTTTTTCTGTATGAATCTATACACTCAAACTAACTGCCCTGAAAACTGGTCAAGAAATGTCTAGCTAGGCACTTAAAATCCATGGTATTGCAATTGTTGTTTCTGGATTTTGATGATCTAGGCTGGAACTTTAGTCATTTAAAGAAGAATGTTTAACAGCTGACAGGCCAGTTAAGATACAGTAATGTCATCGATTTCAACAGATTAAATGTAGAAAGGTATTAAATCAAATTCAAGAGTTTTCTTGAATGTCAGTTGTGTAGATATGTGGCGTGCATATGATATTAACAGAATCCAAATAGCTAAAGAAATTGTTTTATGTGTACATATATTTTTCCCCCCTCTAAAATTACACTAGCTAACAAACTTTTGTAAGCTGGCATGGAAACATGTTTATGATGTTTAGTTGCACCATGTTTGATGCTTTTACAGTGCAATACTTGTATTCTCTGAATTAAACCAAAGGTAATTTTTTTTTTCATGCTCTCTACTGTAGTGCATGACAGTCTTTTCTGCATTTGTAATAGATGTAAAACGAGCCAGATCATACTTCCTGTTTTTACCTAAATCATGTATAAGAAGTCTTTTGTTCAAAATGTAGTATAAAGTTAAACTAAATTGCATTATATTAACCTTTACAAGTGTATTTTCCTAAGCATAGTTATGATTAAATAAACTTTATTAAGGAACCTGCAGCTTCTATCTTCCACTTATTAATGGCTGTGGAAGCCATTTGAAATTAGGGGCATGAGCAGTGCCAGTGTCATCGACAGAGCTCCTGAGGAGCTGGAGCCAGGCAGGTGTGCCTGGGGGAGTCAGGCCTGGGGGAGTCAGTACAGAGATGCCAGACTTGGCTGCAGACAGGGACAGTGACTCCAGAAATATCTTCTTTTTCCTTTTCCACGTCTTGTTTTCATTTCCCTGCCCACTTTAGTAAGGACAGGGCTCAAGGGGCAGGCTGCATGCACACGGACAAGGTTCAAATGCAATGCTGAACATCTGTGATTTGGAAGGATGGGCATGAAGGGCAGTATTCTCTGCCAGCAGAGAAGAAGTGCAGCTTGATGGAAGCTGTGGAATTTAAATTTGTATTTCAGAGGTACTGCAGGTGACAGTGGAAGTGTGGGTTTGTGAGCCCTGCAGCTGTTACTCCAGCAGCAAGGAGCAGGGTGCAGTGCTGGCACAGCACATAGCCTTGGGGGCTGCAGAGTGGCAGGGGCTGCCAGTGCCCGGGAAAGGGGTGGGCTTGGGCTGTTCCTGGAGTTTTGTGGGCTGCATGTGAGCAGTTTATGGCACGGGCAGGGAGCAGGAGTGGTGCCTGAGCCTGCCCACAGACTGCAAGGGAGTTGTAAGAGTGTGGCATGGAGATGGCAGGGGCTGGGTACCTGAGTGCCTCTTTGCCTGTGCTGAGTTAATTATTTCAAACTGGATCAATAGAGGAGGCCCTGGCCTTTGTACCACAGCTAGTGCTGCCCCTCACCCTCAGGAAGGTGTTCCTGGGACAAGCTGGCTTATCTGGAGAACCCAGGTGGGTTGGCAACCTGAAAATCATTTTCCCTTAAACCTGCAGTCAGGTCATCCTTATCTTTTACTAGCTCCTTGCACCCTGGCAAAAAACCTGCTATTTTTGTCCCAGTAGAAAGCCAGGATAAAGCCTGCTGGGCTGAAAACATGCTAAGAATCTGCTTTGTGGCAATTTGTTTTTTAACAGAACCAGGTAGCCAAGCACAAGTGCACGGTTCTGCTGTACCTTGCAGGCCAGCAAGAGGTGCTGCCCACACAGTGAGCTGCCCAAAAGGTGAGCTGGCTTGTGTGAGGGATGGCTTAGCTTCCTGATGGCCTGTATGGGGACAGAGCAAGCTCATGTCTTAATTCAGCTTCCTCATTTGGGCTTTGCCAATGCTCTGAAGGAGCTGAAATGCTAGGCTCCTGATTTTGGTTTGGTGGTTGTGTGGTTGTGTTCTGTTTGTTTTTAAAGCTTAGCTATGCTGACATAAATTGCTTTAATACTGTTCTTGTATATAAGTGTATATATGTATAATATAAGCTTTATGTAGAAAAAGGCAGATCTAAAAGGGTAGATCCTTCCTTTGCCCAGGCTATATTCTTAACCTTAGTAAATTGAGCTCTCTGCATTTCCCCCTTGGCTGGAAGCACCAGACCTGCAGCAATGCACCCTGGCTCTTGCCAGGCAGCAGAACCTGTCCCTTGCCCTTGTCAAAGGAACCTTCTTGGTCTCCTTTAGCCCGGTATAGGTCAGAGTGCTCAAGGTGCTGTCATCTGCAGCAGAGGCTGTGCTGCAGCTGAGGGATGGATGAGTTTTATTGCTGGCTTCATTTCCATCAAAAAAAGCCAAAGGACAGTTACGGCAAAAAGTTGAGTGGGAGGACAGTGACTGGTCCCTTGGTGGGGATGCCAGAGACAGGGATGTTGACAGTGCCCTGAGGCATTGCAAAGTGCATCTGTCAGCTCATAAAGAGATGTCACTCAGCAACTTAACTCTTCAGGTGAGACCTCTTTGGGTAATTTTAATTAAAGAATGGACTGTGAGTAGGTGCTTAATCTCTCGGGACAGAATGTCAACCTCAGTTTTAGCACAATTGCAGGAAAAATGGAGAGCACCTCACTTCTGCTCTCATCCCTTCCCATCTTATCTGCCCTCAAATTCAAAAGAAAAAATTAAAATCTCCATGAAGTCACCAATACCTTTTAAGTTCATTTTTAGGTGAATAGCTTCTCTGCTCCCCATGGCAGAACTAGAGTCATGTTTGTTGTGGTTTTTTTTAACACAAATTTGCTCTTTCTTTTGCTTCGTTTTCAGGAGACTAATTCTAGTCTCCTGAATTCTTTGTCACAGAATTTTCATTCAAAGGTTTCCGTGCCTTTTTTTCAAGCATTAGCCAGCAAACCCTGGAAATGCTCTGACAATTCTGGCAAGAGTTGTCCCTATTTTACACAGCAGTCTATGGAGACAGGCAATGTAATTGAAGTTAAACTAAGAGCTTGGTAACTTACAGCACAGATCCTGAGACTTGGGACTCCTATTTACCACTTCTAATTAAAAAAACAACCAAAACAACCAAACCCTGTCATTTCTGAGCAGTGCTTGTCCCCACAAAGTGTATGCATTCCTGGGCCGGTCCTCCAAGCACCACTTCAGGGGCTGGGGGTCTCCTTTTGGTTCCTTGACATAACCCATAGTCCCAGGCAAGATCTCTTGCCTCAGCATGAATTTACAGGGTATGTCTCCTTCCCTGGCAAGGGCTGAACTCCAGTGGAATGCCCCTGGGCCAGCTGTAGCTAAGCAAACCTCTTCCTAGGGATCACCTTGCTCTGCTCTCCATGGGTGTGACCCAACTCCTGCCTGAGCTGAGGACACGAGCTGACCTCATCTGGAAATGGATACCTCTCTCTCCAGCCAGCTCGCTGCAGGCAAAGCCCCCTGCTTTGTCCTTGGGTCTCTCCAACCTGATGATCTCTGTGATCTACCTTTTCTATGGTCTTTGGTGTGTATAATACTGCTATGTAATATAATGTAATACTGTTGTTATTACAATGATGTGGCACTCAAGAGATCACCAAAACTCAGATCACTGGTTAAGAAGAAGGAGCACAGAGGAAAGGAAATATTTTCTTTTCAAAGAAATCTGATTTTGACCTCCTATATCTTCCAGTAGATTAAAACAATGGGAAAATGATTTCTGGTCAGCCTTAACATTTGGTTTCAACTCTGAGCCTGTAATTTGATGGCAGTTCTGGAATGTCTTAAAAAGAAAGAAGATTTTGAAACTACAACTGGCTTTCAAGTCCCCTAGAAATTTTTCTGGCCTGATTTTGATATTACAGAGCCTAAAATGGCCTTGAATACCTTGATTAATTTTCCTCAAAAGGAAAAAAATACAACAACAGACCAAAAAAAAAAAAAGAGGACAAAGTCACAAAAGCCTTTTGGACAGGAGATCTGCTCCAGAAAAAAAATCTCCTCCCAAAGATGGGCAGCAAGAAAGAAAAGATGTGTCCAGCTTCACAGGTGATATCAGTCCTGGGAGGGCTGAGCACTGCACTGTTTCCCTTCTGATTTGTGCCAGTATGGAAGCAGAAGAGCAGTCAGGAAAAGCAAGGCACCACTAAGGGACCTGCCTGGCATGAGGTGAGGAACTTACAGTCAAATTCACAATGGAGCAACCTGTTGTTACTAAGGAGGGAAACCAACACAGGTCTCCTCTCCTCTGCAGCCCACCTTCATGGCAGGTGAGAGCTGGCAGCACCTTCCACCTTGATTTCTGCAATGGAACCAAAGCCCAGTCTCACAGCTGATGAAGAGACCAAGAGAAAGATTAATGTCCCCACTGAAAGCGTTTCAAAAGGTTCTAAAAGAGGACCGGAGTAAATTCTCCTTGTTGCCATATGAGCAGATATGAGAGCTGACAACTTCAGCAGGGAAGAGAGAAAGCCTGGGGGTTTGTCTAGATTTTTTTTTTAAACTGAAAACTTTGGATTTACAGGAAAATCCATGTGGAAATGTGGTTGACCCTTCCCATTGCATCTTGGTTTCTCCAGTAAGCACCACTCTGTTGTGCCCTGTAAAAAGTTCCATACAAATGTGGTGTAGATGTACTTAACTCATTGTTACTTGGCGTGTCAGAGGAAAAAAACACTTAAAAATGGTGATGCCAAGGACAGAACTCTACTCCTTGTAACACTATTTGTAGTTTTAGTTTTGTTTCTCCCCCACCTTTTCCTTCCAGAGATCTCTGGCATCCTGAGCCAGGATTCTCTCGTG